>NC_141396.1:64394750-65104986 GCF_034619465.1 Leptosomus discolor
TTCGAGGCGGAGTAATTAAGAGGTTGGTGCAGATAAGCGCAGCGAGACACGATTGTGCCCTTGTGGAGGGCAGGGGATTATGGCCACCGGCCAAGGAGCCTCGGCAGGAGGGAAAATCGTGTCCGTCCCCCCCACCAGCGGGTGCAGACGGACGGACGTCGGCTCGCCGCGATGGAAGGCAACGAGCAAAGGGGCACCGAGGGACCGACAGGTCCCCGTCACCTTCCCTGCCTCCCAAACCCACTCACCCCCCACGCAGAAACCAAAACCAGCCCCGAAATCCTTCTCGCCGAGTGCTGGAAGCATAATGGGCCCCGTTGTGTAGCCACGGGGCTGAAGGCGGTGGGGATCTCGTTTTTGGGGACACGCGGGACGCCAAGGGGGGCTCCAGGGAGCGGGTCCTGCAGGGCAGGAGGATCACGGCCCCATCGTGCTGCTCCTGCTGGGCACTGGTATCCAGAGAGTTATGGGCTGATGCTGAATTTTTCTTTTCCATTTTTCCTTTTAATCCTGAGTAATTTGTTATCTTGCTGGATTGAAAGTGCAACGTAGGTGGAGGGCTGGGCGGCGGTTTTTCATGAGGCTCTGGGAACTGCGGTGATAAAAATCATTTAGCTTTAATTTATAGATATTATAAAAAAAGTTAGAATAAACCCCCCCCCGCTCTTCATTTCTAATATAAGAAGATTTATTTTTAATGTGACCAGCGCGCCTTCCGCTGCACAGGGGACGCCTCCGTGTTTTATTGCCCCCGTGCCGCTGCTTTACGACGAAGGGCTGTTTATGGCTGCGAGCTGGTTTTAAAGGTAGTTGTTTTTTTTTTTTTTCCTCAAACCTTTGGTGGGTTGCTGGAAGTTGTGGCAGAGGAGCTGAGGCCAGGCCCCTCTTTGGTGTCTGAGAAAGGGAGCAGGGAAGGTGGCGGGGTTCGAGGAAAGGCGCTTGGCTCCGTCCCAGCAAGGCACGGCACGCCTTGGCGATGGGGACGCCAAAGGAGCCTCCTGCTGGCTGCTTGCTCCTGCCCTGGGCTGCTGGAGCTGGGAGGAACTGGAAGGCGAGAGGGTTATAATAACCCACACGGGGTGTTTTGTGCTGCCTTAGGTTGCCCCATCGGGTTCCCCATGTTGGGAACACGCCAACCCCACCAGGACCTCGGCAGGCCCCTCCCTGCTAGCAGGGCAGCTCAGGAGAGGTGGATGTGTGCCCCATCCATCCATCCATCCATCCATGATCACCCCCAGAAGGGCTCTGCCTGTCCCCCATGGCACACGCCAACCCCATCAAACATCCCAGGACCTCCTTCCACCACCCTGGAGGAAAAAAAAAAAACCTCTGAAGAAGGCTCCCACCACCTGGCGGGGACAACCCAGCTGCCAACTGCCTTCAGCTCCTCTCCTCGCGATCCCCTCCCGCTCTCGAAAGCAAAAATGCCCCAATTAGGTCAACGCCGCCGTGGGAGGACCCCGCTCCTCCTCTCGCCGTGCCCCGCAGAGAACTATTCTGGCTCATGAGCTGCTCCAAAGCCCAGGACGTCACCCCCTGCCTGCGGATGGGTTTCGGAGCTGTAAGGGGAGACGCGTGGGGATCGAGGTGGCATTTGTCGAGCGAGGCCGCCCTGTCCCGCGGGGGCTCGGAGGGGAGAGGATGAAGGGAGAAACCCAACACTCCTCTGGGCTCAGTCGTGGCTTAATTTAGAGCACGGGGGGGGGGGGGGGGGGAGGCGCTCTCGCTGGGGTGTTTTTCCATTTAAAGCCGAACCTCGTCGCTTTTGTCAAGCACGGGGCGAGGGCACTGCGGCTTGCAGGGCAGAAGCAGCTGCTGGGCTGCGGCTGCCGGAGGGGTTGGCAAAGCAATTTCCAAGCGAGTTGCCCTTTGCCACCAGCTTTTCCCCCCGTTTCGGCCTGCAATCTGTCTCCTCCTCGCACCTCCGTCGCGCTTTGGAGCCTCGGGGAGGGCGCGAGCCACCCGCAGCCCCAATCTACTGATACGGGAAAGCAGAAAATATCTGAAAATAGTCTTTTTGAAATACGTGATACGCTTTAGTCTCTGCAATGTTAGCTCGCTAGCCTTGCCTTTGGTAAACAAGAGTGTAACCCCCTGCCCCTTGGCAGGGCTTCAGTAGGGTCTTGATCCCTCCAAGGCCGGCTTCATTGTGCTCCAGTAGGGTCTTGATCGCTCCAAGGCCGGCTTCAGTGTTTTGGGTGAGATGGGGACGGGGGAGGAATTGTCTTTGTGCCACAGACCGTGACCACGGAGGGGGATGTCGCCTTGAGCTGTGGTCGCGGGGGGAGACCCTGCCCAGCTGCCCCTGAACCGCCCACTCTGGAGGATGGGTTCAAAAGGACAATCGTGATGAAGACCATCGAGGAACTCTTACTCCCTCCCCGAGACCACCAAAAGACCCCCGAAGGGGAAGACTGCGCCTGCGCGAGGGGGAAGAGATCTAATTGACATCCGAAGCGGGACAGAGTGATAAATATGGAAATACGTCAGTTTTGTTGCTTTAAATAGGAGGCAACGCCCGCGGCTCGGGGTGCAGCATCCTTAGGGCACCGGACCCTCGCTGCACCCAGCGCTGCAGGGCTGTAATAACCAGACCTGCTCCACAATCCACTGGGATGGCGGAATTCTTGCGCAGATCACTACGGCTCCAAACGGGAGCCGTTACGGTGGGATGGGCTGTGACCTGCTGGCTGGTCCTGGGCCACTCGGCCGAGCGGAGCCCAGGGCAGGGAGAGCTCGCCCGTGGCGGCACCGTCTATATTTAACCGCACTAATGCAACTTAATTCACGGCCCGGCCCGCCTGGAAAGCCGCGCTCCTGCCGCGCCGGCTCTTCGCAAGGAAAACGATGACGATTCATCAAAGGTCGTTTATTCCCCGCGGGTCAGCTGTAGTTTTTAAAAATGGGATGCATCCGTCAGGCACTTTATGGCTGCTTTGTGGAAGGGCTCTGCCCAGCTCCAGGGCAGGAGACAACCTTTGGCTCAGCCCAAGTGTTGGGAGGACTCATATTCGGACCGTACATTAGCTAAAACCCGTCCAATTCCACACAAGGAGTGTCCGTAGCCTCAAATACTTGCAGCAAAATTCACCTTATGCTGTTCCTCACAGCTTAACTGCAGCCACCAGGCTGTGCCAGCGGTGCCGAGCGTTGTCACCACTAACCTGTCGCCACCAGTAGCTGCAATGAGAGGCTGGAAAAACTCAGAGCTTATCAAAACGTGGCCTGGGATGTGACTTTACAGCGGATGAAGGCTGTCCCAGTGAGGAAGCGCTGGGGGCTCACGCCGCTTTTATCTAGCAGAGGAAGGCGTAACGATGACTGGCTGCAAACTGCAGCCAGAGAAATTCAAGTGAGAAAGCAAAGCACGGGATTTTTTTTTCCACAAGGACAACCTTCCAAGGAAAACAGGGGGTTGTGGAGGTTTCAGACCAAGCCCAGTTACATCCCTGAAAGAAATGGTGTAGCTCAAACAGCACAAGCGTGCTGGAGAGATTCAGCTGGCTGAGGACCAGTGGTATGCGTTTGTGCAGGCAGGGAGAAAAGTATTTTCACTGATTTTCTTCTCTGAGTGATGGGCTGGGGGACGTGGGGCTGCTGCAGCCAGCTGAACTGGGGCTGCCGCTTCCAAAATCTGTCAGGGTTTCTTAACATTCAGCAACCAAACGACACGCGCTGCAAGAAAATCGGTCTCATACCTCGGAAACGGGGAAGCAGTTGCTGCAAGAGTCAGCATTCGAATTCAGCATGTGGAGGAGGGTCACTCTGTGGAAGCGCAGAGGGAATTTATTTCAAAACTAAGGTGAAAACTGAGAAGACCTGGACAATCTGGGCCGTGTTCAGACCCCTCCACTGCTCTGTGACGGGAGAGAGGTTGCACATTCCCATGAGAAGCAGTTACTTACAGGCACGGGCTCTCCAAATGAACTGTTTTACAGTGCCTTTAGTTCCTTCTTTGTCCAGGCGTGTGGCGGTGCTGTGTGTTTGTGCAGAAAAAAAAAAATAGAGAAAACGCTTCTGTGCGACCCCAGACAAGCGTATGTTTAAAGAAATGAGTGTTGCAGCACTTGAGAAGAGGTTTGCACCGTGTGCTAGCGAGCCATATGCTAACACCTAGCACTCCCAGGTCCTTATCTGCCTTTCCTGCCTTGATTCACAGCCACCCCAGGAAGAATTTTGCTGGGGAGTGGCAGGAACTTCACTGCTTCGTCACAGAACAGGAGGCAAACGCTGGGCATGCATTAGAAAGGACAGAGAGGCAGATTGCCTCTCCTGCACTCCTGTGAAAACATTATTGATTCACACCGCTGCGCAGGCGAAACCAGAATCTCCAGCTCCAAGCTACCAGCCTGAATTTAGCAGGCACGGCATAGCAAAAGCTCCCCACCTCTGCCACAGCTCAGGCAGCTTTTCGACTCGCGAATGCAGGTCCTTCAAATACCTGATTTCTTTGGTCTGCTCGCCCTAGCCCACGCTACGTGATCATCGGGACGGAGCTGAACAGAGACGAGCCGCAGCTCACCTGAGTGAGACTCTGTCGGTCTCTCGCTCGAGGATTTACGATTCCTCGAGGTCACCGGGAGGACTGCAGGTTCAAGATGCCTTTTCCTGGGATGCTACCGGCAGGGTGAGCCGGAGGAATAGGGCAATGGACCCTTTTGGTCCCGGGAGAAACACCTGGTGGCTTTGCTGAGCTCCAGGCCAGCGCTGGGGGAGCAGAGCAGGGCTGTTAAGCACAGGGAGGGTTAACCCGCAGGTGCTGAGTTTATCCTCGGCTCCGTGACCTCCTCCATCAGATTCCATGAACTGTTTGAAGAGAGACTTAAGCAGGGAAAAAAGCCAGGGACGACACCACCCTCACCGCCTCTGGAGCGACTCCTGCTCTCTTTTTCCACCCTGCCTTGGTGGAGTCAGGACGCAGTCGCCGTTCTGGGGAAGGGAGCAGCTGGGGTTAAAGTCTGACCCACTCCACGCTCACAAAAAGAGGCTGACAGAGCAAAGCAGGAAAAGAAAAGCTTTCAAGCCGTTCCACCGAGGAACAAAGCAGCACTCTACCAAAACGACCAGCTCTCCATTTGCTTGTAATCCCCAAGGCTAGCCCTCCGCTGGCAGGCTGCATGTTAACGCCTCATTAGCTTGCTCTTGGTGTTCTCCCCGTGCTGCAAGAGAAAAGGACGGAGAGGCAAGGGCTTCCAGCACCTCCAAAAGTCCCTCCGCTACTGCGTGGAGGACCTGCCTGCGTTCTGTTAGCGGTTCTTCCTAGCGAGAACAAGACCTGCCTGACGGATGAATGCAAAAATAGGGAGTTCATCACCCGGATGGCAAGTTGTCGTACGGAAGGAGCTGGGTTTAAGGGAGGTCTGACTGATGGCAGAGGTAATCTGCACAGGTTTCAGTGGAAACTCCACTGAGTTTCAGAAAACTCTGCTGCCAGTATGGTCAAGCAAAGAAGCAGGTTGGAATGGTGAGTGGAGGCCCCCCCGAAGTTCCCTTGTGGTATTCACAGGCCAGGCTAACCCACTCCCTCGGCACTTAAGCCCTGCAGAGAGCTGAGACAGGCAGGTGTCAGCGTGCTGATAAAAACCAGCATTCAGTTTGCTCCTGGCCTGACTTTGGAAGGGAGCTGGCATAACTTTGGTTTAGCGAATGCCTTTAGGCGCTGATAAAGGCAGCAGCATATTCAATATTGAGCCCTCTCGAGGGAAATTCTGTTGAAACTACGCGGGGGGAGTCTTGCCCCCACCCCCCCCAAAAAATCACACTGCGGAATTGCAGCTTCCGAAACCTGCGGCATGTGCAGCCTGGGAGCCAGCTGCTCACTGGCTCTTAACAGGCAAAGCTTGCTGACACACAGAACCTTCCCTCTTTCTGTGTTTCCTCTCCATTTCTCATCCTCGCCTGCGGACGCTAAAGAAATGACACGATCCGAGGCTGCAAAACTACACTGCCACTGCATTTCAAACCACGGGCACGATGCCGGAGCTCTCTGTCCCTGCTTTGCAGCCCAAAGGACTCTGAATCTCTTGCTTAACTCTTCTGCTGTTTCTGCTGCCGAATGGCCTGTAGAAAGATGTCCTTCACTTGGTCCATTGTGTCTTGAAACAGTTTAAAGTCTTCCTCTTTCTTTCTCCCAGCAGCCTCCAAAGCATCCTTCAGAGCTTCGTTCTCAGCCAGCTGGATCACAAGCCTACGAGGAAACAAAAGGGAAACTTTCATGTGAGCCGCGGAGCTTCAAAGCAAATTAGAACAGTGCTTCAGCTCTGGGGGAGAAAACAGAGAAACACATGCTCTCTGCTCGTTTTATGACAGGCATGAGAAAGAGCAGACTTAACGCTTGGTCCTTCTCTCTTTGAGACAGGGTATTAGATGACCAAGATACTTTTCAGATCTGTTTTGTTAAAGATTGTCATTTTATTTTCACTAACAAGCTTGCAATCGACGCACAAGGAAAGAAAAGGGAAAAAAAAAAAGGCGTCGTCCTTGCACGTGTTTTGTGTTGCTTAATACTTGCATTAGCTTAACTCTTCTGGATATCGGTATAATTACGGGGAAATTTGTGTAAGGATGACCTAGACAAACTCAAACCAGAGGATCTGCCGTTTCTACAGAGTTTGCTAGGTTTTCTCTTCTGAGGAGCGGGTGCAGGTAGTGCCACTGCTGGAAGGACAGCCATGAATTGTAGCTATTGTAGGTAACCCAGCACGGAAAGAGGGAAACCGTACCTTGTGCTCAGCTCCTCTACCTGCGATTCCAGAGGCAACTTGGAGTGCTGGGCTGCAGAGGGCTCCTTCCTGCCACCCACAGTCAAGGGGAGCCTGGAGTGACTCGCAGACGGGCCTGTCGATTTAATCACGACATGGAGTTTTAGGAAAACATTGTCACGGGTAGCGCACTGAGTAAATATCAGGAAACGGTGAATCAGTGCTAAGGAATCTGTTAAGTTCTATGTATATCCATGAAGATACCGCAAATGTATAGGACAGGCTTTTATTTTAATCTCCTTTCAGCAAAACGCAAACACGATGAGTTTGCACTGCAGGGCTAAACGCAGGAATGTGTGTGCCTACCTGTTTAGAGCAGAAAAAAATCCAAAATATTTAAGTGGCGAAAAAAAATGGATGAGAGAAACAGTTGAAAAGGATTATTTTAATGTTTATCTTGTCGTTGTGTTGCCTCCCGAATGCCCGTGATAACGTTTGCGTGTGGCACACGCTTCTGTTTTGACCCCCAGCTCAAACACTGCCCAGGGTAAGTGCAGGAAAGCACTTCAACGTGTACTTCAACCTAAGGTTCTGATTCAGGAATGCTCCCCTCATTTCAAAGGGACACGGGACCTTTTTTTTAGGGTTAGAGGGAAAATACGATTCGAATTTACTGCTGGGATGGGAGGAGCAAAAACCCTGGGGTCGGCCAGTGAACGCCTGCAAGGGAAGAAGGCTCAGAGGAGACAGGCAAGGACGATGGGCTCAGGAAGCTCAGAAAAGAAGGTAGAGAGTGACCACAGCCGTTGTAGAGGATGCTGAACTCCCCCAACCAACAGCAAGGGGGCCGGAGGGTGGTCTTTGCTGCAGACAAAGGGCTGATCAGTCGAGTAAATGGGAATGGGCTTCCCTAAAACGACCAACAGAGCCTTGAGCCAGCCACTGACAGGCCTTAAATTGGGATGCGTCCTTTTAATTCTGCTCTTAACCTTCAGATGAATCTCTCGGGCAGAAGTGCACAGGGAACACAGCAGTGGGCACGGCGGCAACACAGAGCAGTGTCAAGTTTGCTCTGTAGACTGTGATCCCGTGGAAGAAAACACGTTGCAAAAGTCCTGCTCCCACTTAAATCTGTGACAAAATCCTCTTCAACTAAGTGCGGCCAGGATTTCACCTCCTGGCTTGGCCCACTGGCTTGAGTCGGTCCAAATCGCGGTGTGTAAGTTCAAGCCCTTGTGGAGGTTTGACAGATAAAAGAGTCCAAATGTTGTTGCTGTCCATTAACCACGGTGGGACGGGGGACATAGGTGCAGATAAGGGCTCCACCTCACCTGCTTTGCTCCTCAGGGGGGGTTTCTGTGCGCTCCTGTTCCTCCCTGGGTCCTTTTGCAGTTTTTCAAGCTGCTGTTCCAACACGACACATCGCCGCCGCTCTTCCTGAAGCCTCTTCTCAGCTTCTAAGGCTTTGTCGCTGCCTTCCTCCACCCTGATGGGCAAACAAAGGTGGTTCAGCTTATTTATTTCACGACTAGCAAGCATCAGTCAGTCTTGATACTCAATCCTTCAGGCTGCACAGCTCCCAACAGAGGGAAAAGGAGAATTTTCCGTGCACCCACAGGCAGAAATCCCAGCACAATTGTTCCAGATGTCATCCTCCAGATTTGCCCACCAGACTTAACTAGTGAGTACAGTGAATGGAAGTTGCCCAGGTCCCTTAACACTGGCTACTCGGGTGAACTGACCACTCAGACGAGCAGGCAAGCTGCAGATTGCTGAGGAGAGATCTTTTATTACAGGAATCATAAACTGTGGGGTTTTTTTAAACACTCCAGGAAAATTTGGAAGGAAAATAGTTTATAAAACCGCTGTCTCGTATTTAGCTGTTTTGCGTCAGTTATCTGCAAGAAAGAAAAGAAACTTGACGTTGCTTTTAATAAACGTGGCCCTTAGACACTACTGTGGAAGGGAGTGAGTGGAAAAGAAACGGATGGTTCACGCTGCAGCACAGAGCAGAGGGGCAAAGTGCCTCAATTCACCCCAAAAAAACATCTTAGAAAAGCAACTACAAAAAATTTGACATGCGCCCACAGCTGCAGTCAGTGGTGCATCTCCTGGTACCAAATGATTTAAAGGAGTTTAAAGCTAGAGAGAAACCTGAATTGACTCGCTGTGTGGTATAGTGCAGAATAAAGGAATTTCCTTCTTGACCCCACGGGTGATAGCTGACTAATCCCTGAATCAAAAGGCTGGACCAGTCTTATTTCCCTCCTAGTTGGCATAGCTAAAAAAACAATATTACGACTGTGATAAAATTATATCGCTATCTTAAAAATCTAGCTACAGGCAAGACTCTGACCTCCTGTGGCAGCAAATTACCAGACTGGTGACGTGCTATGAGAAATTGTGTTTCCCTCGGTGGTTCTGAAGTCACTAAACTTTCACTTGACCAGGTCTTCCCCCAGCATCCACAACCAGCGGAGGAAAAACGACAAGGCTAGCTGGTTTTTATTAAATCTTCTGCCAATATGAATAACAAACTAAAACGTTCCTCTGGCTCTTCCCATTCCCCCAGCAGGGCCCAATCCTCCGAACCCTTTACGTTCTGCTCCGCAGCGACTGTGCAGCCCCGTCCTAAATCCTGGCAGCTGCTGTTCAAAACCACCACTCTTGTAACCCTTCCCAGTGCTCCTCTCTTGACTTAAGCACTACGTGCACTGCTTGAGCTTCGCTGCCCCACGCTCTGACAGGGGAAGAGGAGGAATGCACCATTTTATTTTTTTTTACACATATTCACGTTGAAATGTGACCGGGTGCTCTATTATCCTGAGGTCCTCCAAGAGTTATTGCACGCGGTCTCACGGAATTTACTTTACCTGCAGGAGCTCTTGATAAATGTGCCGTAACTGTGGAGGTGCTGAATCATCAGTCTGCGGTACGTTTTACAAGCGACTCTGCATTTCATTGACTCCACGTTCTCCGTGACCCCACGTTTGTGATGGCCCCATTTCAGCCATCACTCACACCTCCATCCTCCTCTAATTGCATAGCTCTATTACACTCACCGGACTTACAAACAGGAATAAAAGTCTCCCCGTTTGTATTTCCAGGATTTAGCCCTTAAAAGCACAGGGGATGATACCTTTACCACAGTTACCAAAAAACGTGTTTTCCTGACTGCGATGAATTGTACGGCACAAAAGCCAGACAAGCGAGGAATGGTAACTAGCGTAAAATCACGCAAGCAAATAGGGCCTGTTGTATTCAAAAGTGCACAGACAAACACATACCTTCCCACAGGCTGTAACGCAGATTTGGGAATCTAATAATATACGTACTCTAACTGCGAAAAAAAGCAGTAGCTAGAAGGTATGTAGACAGAAAAGACTTTGCTTCCTGCCCTCCTAAAACTGGCTTTTAACACCATCTTAAATTGAACTGAGTAATAGAAAAGAAAAAAAAAAAATCACTGCTATGCTTCAGTTAAACCAGAAGGAATTCATTTAAAAGAGGATACAGCGAAACTTAAAAGAGTGTGAATCTGGCACAGAAGTCAGATTGTAACTATAATTACAGTATTTACTACTGATGAATAATATTGCTGCCTAAATCAGACCACACACATAAACACACGAATTTTAGTTTTATCTAGGTGCAGCAAGCTTGAAGACGACACTGTTTTCTCTGTCCTTTGTTCTAAAAGAATAATAATAATAAAAATGAATCATCAACTAGGCGGGGAAATTGAGCAGAAAAAATTTAAAAGCCCCTCTTGAGGGAAAAGCTCACGCTGGCAGCGTGGGGGTGCACCGTACAGCCTCTCCCACGTCTCAAGCGCTCCGTCATCGCAGCATCCCACAAAGGATCCTGGCGGAATCAGCCTCTACCTTTTCTGCAGCACAGTGACCAGCTCCAGGAGCCTGTTCCGTTCCACTTCAGCAGCCTGGCAGAGCGCCTTGTGCTCTGTGACCTGCGTCTGCAGCACCTCCAAATCCGGGCTGTCAGCGCCAGCGAGCCTAAAAGCAGCAGAAGCGTAGAGAGTTTGTTTCCCATTTCAGCAACCAAAGAAATGAAACAAAGAGGGGATTTGAAAACCCTATCAAAATACACTCGTCTGAAGACTAAGCTAGAATGCAGAGCCAGGCTCCCTACCTCCCCCCAGCACCAATCTCTACGCTGCAATAAAGGAAAGAGAAAGATTTGGAAATAAAGCCACTGTGAGTTTCACTAGAAAGGGGTTTTCCCTCGCAAGGAGGCTTCCCCTTCCCATCACCCCTGAAACCAAACTTCCACCCCTGAGCAAGCCACGATCGCTGACTCTCCTCCCTTTGCTACTGCCCAAGTAAAACAAGCCTGTACGTGGGCTCTCCAAAAGCTAAGCCTTTAAGCGGCACGCTGTTGATTTTCTCCCACTGAAAGGCTTCAGGCAGCATCAGTACAACGGCTGTTCTTGTGCCTGATACCTGACGAAAGGAAGGGGCAGTTTTCCCACGCATCCCATTATTATGTACTTCATCACTTCTCCCATCTCTCCCTGCAGGAGTATTCAGGAATATGTCCTTTAGAGCAAAAAGCAGGAGAAAACGTGGTGACTGGGGGTAAAAAGGGAAAAATGGGATTTATGGGGAAATAAAACTAGAAATCGATTAAAAAATTAAGACAGCAAGAAGACATTAGAGCCTTTGGCAGCAGGTAGGAAAGGACGGTGAAAGAAGCTGTTCACAGCACCAAGGCAGACACGGACAAGGTTTGCCAGCAGCTCGCGGAGCGTGGCGGGAAACCTCCCGTGTTTTCGAGGAAGTTGATGCACGTACCTTCCAGGCGTGAGGTTAGTACCGGGAAGGAAAGGCTGCGTGGCGGCGGACTCGACAAGCGTATGGCCCATCTTGGACACTGTGCTGGGAGGAAGAAAGCTTTGTGAAGCCCTGAGCTCTCCAGAGGGCAGTCGTCCAAGAACTCCGGACCTTTTCCAGTGTCTGTGTTTATTGCTGCCTTGTAGGGAAAAATCTCCCAGAGCCTCCTAAGTGGGTATCACTCCGGCTCTGCATACACAATAGCTCAGCTTGCTCCCCGACTCCAAAACACTGCTGCAAAAACACCTCGTGTCTCCGTTTTAGGCAAAAACTACCGGGCAGCGTTCGAGCTCTGCGCTTCTGGGGATACTTTGCTGGCCCTCCAGACCGGCCTGGAGGAGCTCCACGGCACAGAGGAGCCCCACAGCAGCTCGTGAGCAGGAATTTCTCTCGATCCCGCTTGGCTCCAGCTGAGCACGCGGCCACACAGGCGGCCACTGCTGCTCTGCTGCCTCAGACCCTGGCAGGGAGCACCCTCATCTTGCACCTTCCCCCACTAGGATGAGGGACAAGCACAGGTTACTGTGCATGTTTTACGTGCTTTCACAACCAACAGAACCCCTGCTCTGCAGCCACGTGCGCAGCTTTTCTTTCCAAATGCCCTTTAAAAGTACCTTTATACAGTTTTCTGAACCCTTCTGCTTTGTGGAGACGCTCAGGAAGAGCTGCCAGGCTTACTGCTGCAAGAGGAGGAGTGAACTGGTAACACGAGAGTATCGCCTCCACTCTGGATGAGTTTTATGCATAATGACAGGTGTGCTTGGGAGGTAAAATTCAAGTTTTCCAAACTTGAGCTCCGCTGCCTCAAGGCAAGTCCTCCACGTTTCCTTGCCTTTAGGCTGCAGCTAACAGAGGATAAAGCCTTCGTATTGTGGAAGAGGCAGAGCTGCCTTCCAGGCTAGGAGTGGTTAACCCCCAAAATCAAGCGAAGGCTGATAACGACAGGAGCGGCCCAGTCTAACAATGCAGACTTTTATTTCGACATCTCCGAGGGGCTTTAGCTCCTATTTATAGCATTTTTCGTGTCATCTTTCCTGATAGGAAAAGATGATTCACTAAAGTAAAATGAAACAGAGAGTTCATCAGCATATTAAAGTTAATGGAAGGAGTGAGCCCTGCTGACCAAGTCATTAACGGCTCTTGCAGTTCTCAGACTCCCTCGTTGCCCACCTGACAGGTCAGCTGGTTTCGTGACCGAGCGGTGCCGGCCACGTACACAAGCAGTCAGTTATGCATCGCACTTAGCGGTTTCTACAAAGCCATTACCCAACCTCGTTTTCCCACTTGCCTTCCTGCTTACCGTCAGCAGCCCTACGAAGTAAAAAAGTGGCTAAAATGCAGATTTGCTCCGTGAGAGCACAACTTCTGCAGAGTTAGAGGTGGGAGAATAAAGCCAGTCAGAGGGGTATAGCAGTGGAGATGCAGGCACAAAGTCAGGATGCTCTAACTCTAACTCAAAAAGAGCGAGAAGAGCTTTTCTTAAATTTTGTAGTAAAGCTCTACTTAGACTCGGGGATACATCTGACGATTTACAAGCCAAATTCGGTGCCTAAAGTAATGTGGAATGTGAGTTAAAATTACAGAGAAGAAATCAGCTGCAATTTTACCTCGATGAAACATTCCCTCCTTCCTCAGAAGAGCAGTCTCAAATCTTTGCACCCGTGAACTCTTTAACAACAAACGCAGCATTTTAACAGGAAAGGATATAACTTACTGCAGTATTATGGTCCCTGTACCCAGCCAGAGCGAGCCAGAGTCACCCCCGTGTAAACAAAAATCAGATTTAGCGCTGTATGGAGCTTAGTGTGATTCACAGGGTCCTCAGCGCGGCTTTAAAAAGGGCGTTTGTTAAGAACAAATGATGCGGCGGGTTTTCAACGTTTCTGCAAGGAAATCCTAGTCAAAGCACATTGATCGATTTAAATCACGTGCCAGTGATTTAGTGCTCACCTAAAATGGCGTTGTGTGTTAATTCACCACCCTGCTCTCAGAAGTCTGCTCATTAGAAGCCCCGTTTCTCATAAGAGGGAAGAATCACAGGCACTTAAGCTAACCACATAGACATCCTCTGAGCTGCAGAAAGGGAATTAGCTGCGCTGCCATCATGCCAAATGCAGTAATGTCTGCAAGTCTGTGTATCTTTCTCTGTTCCAGGACGAAAGTCGACGAGATAACGTGATTAGAGATTCCCATATACTGTAAACAGGCTGCCACAGCTGTTGGCACACAGCACTTGTGGTTGGAGCCAACTGCCTGGGAAAACCACGCTTCTGAATAACTCCCAATCATTTTAAACATTGACATTGGGGGCTTCTTACCGAGCAGATCCAATCCTTCCAACCCGATTGCTGCCTGATGCCAGAGGCTTAAACAGAGTAAAACCTGGATCTTCCAAGGGTTCAGAAGGTGGTGGGTCAGCAGCTCCTGAACGGTCCCCTTGATGGGCAGATTCCTTCTGTTGATGTTGGAGCAGGTTATAAAACCAGTTACGCAGTTCAAAGGAAAATAGCTGCGTCCGTGCCTAATCAGCAGCTTAAGATCATTGCTACGAGCATGCCAGAAGGTTTGATTTACAGGACTTCCTCAGAAACTTTTCTTTCCTTTCTATCCATTGCAGGATGGAAACAACAAAAGTCAGTAAAAAGTTGCAATTTCATATGAAATCCTAAGGGGGCACACAGTGTTGCTCGAGAACCCGCAGCACAGCACCACCGCTACTGGTGCCAGCATGGCTGGTTTGTGTCCCTAACCCAAGTTTTACCTTGGGTTCAACGCTCTAGCTCCCATTACCGAGGGACCTGACAGACTGAAAATCTCACCGCGGCCCTCTGAGGGTGTTAGATCAATGGGAATAGATCTCAAAGGATTACAACGTGCGCTCCTCCAGCTCATTTCTTCTGGCTCTCTACCTGGAGTGCGAGTTGCCCAATCTCCTCTTCCAGCTCTTTAACCTTTGCCTCTCGTTCAGCCACCATCTGTCTGAGCTGCTCTAGAAGGCAGTTTTGCTTCTGAACCTCGCTGTTCAAGTGCTGCCCTAGCATCTGCTGGGACTCCTTGTTCTTCTCATCCTGCTGGTTCAGCTGCTCCTGCATTTGCTTCTGCTGGTTCTGATAACACAGAAACAAAGAGTGAGATACTGACTTTTGTACACAACGATCATTAAGACTCTTTGGGTGTTACACCCCCCAAGACAAACACCCGTTTAGGAATGCTGGGACAAGCCACTGCCCTGCCAAGCCCCTTCCTCAGCGTAAGCACGCTGATGTCACTAGTGCTGCTCCAAGAATCTGGTCCGTTACGTTTTAAGCACGAGATCACCTTGTCTTGCTCGTGGCGTCTGTGCCTTGAGAAGACTGCACAGCACATCTACGGGCAATGCCCAGACACACGTGGCTGGGTAAGGACCGTCCATCCCCACTGTGGGTCATATCAAGACTTTAGTGACTGGATGGTGCAAGTAGAAAAGACCTGAGCAATTGAGAGATTCAGCTTTCTGGCGGGTTTGCTACTCGGTGTGGCAGAAAAGAGAGCACGAAAGGCTGGCCTTTGACAAAGAAGGTGACTTTTTCATAAATTGGATACGAGTAAAGCTTTCAATGTGCTTTTTGTGAAATTAGAACACAGTCAGATTGTGCAGTAGTGGCAGTAAAAGATGAGGGATGTATGAGACAACAGCTATGAGGCTAGGCTGCTTTATCAACGGGCTTTGGAGTTTTTCTCACACTGACAAATCTAACACTTGTTGGACAGTTTGTTCCGTCAAGCCAACCAACTGCAAGCAAGGTGCTTCTTTGATGTAAGGGATAAAACAAGTTAACCCTTCCTTCCCAAGGAAACTCACATCTTTCTGTAACGATTTTAGTGAGAATGCTCAGGCTGTGCAAAAGTGACCACAGTTATTTGGCTCCCCTGCAATCTGCCTAATCTGCTGGTCCGTACCCGTATTCCCCACGGCTGCCTGGTGGGCAGAAAGGCAAATGCCAGCTTAGTCATAAGCATGTCTTCGCTAAAACCGAGGTACAGAAGCAAGGAAATGTGATTTGAAACTTGGGAGGGGCTGGATCAGGAAACACAGAACTAACCCTACTAGAAAGTGGCATGTTTTCCACTCATGGTTTTTTATTATTGTAATTGGGGAAGACTATTTAGAATCATGGCAGGACGAAAGGATGCCGCAAGACCATGAGAGCAGCCATTTATTTCAGCATAACTGCACCTCGAGTCTCTGCTAAAACTCTTGGTTTCGAAGGGGCCAAATCCCCTCAGCTACTGCGAATGGGTGGGCACGTGGTTTAGTGCACGGGGTTCAGCTCGTGCGTTTTGGGCTGCGTCCCGCACCAAATGAGAGGGCAAGACGGCAGGCATTCTAAGGAAAAAAAATCTCTCCCAATGAGCTGAAAGCAGGACAAAGTCCAGCTTCCTGAGTCAGGAATGAAGCCCTTCCTACTAGACAATCCTACTTCAATGCTGCTGCAAAACGTTTCCTCCGATACTTGCAGCTTAGAGCCACTTTGCTGCAACTGTGTCACGCCTGGTGCCGTCTCGCAGCCTTTACACAACCCGAAGCAAAAGGGCTTTGGCTGACTAGGCAACCTCCGCTTGTCACAGTTTGATTCATCAGGCCCCTGTACACCTGAAGGTTGTCTGTGTCACCGTGTCATTAAACAACACCATGTTTCATCACCGATCTGCAGGGGCTGGGACCAACAGGAATAGCCAAGACTGTACCAGTAAGGCGTCTATGAGCTCATCGTCGTGTTTTCCTTTCTCCAGCAAGGTGACGATCTGTTCCTTCAGCGTCTTCACCTCGCTGCACAGCACTTTGTTCCTGGCTTTCGATGCCTCAAGTTTTCTTTTCACTTCCTCGTGACTTTTTTGGAGAGCATCGCGTTCCCCGCTGAGTTTCTGCAGTGATGCGAACACACCAAGGGAAATGACAGTGACAGCCTATCACCCAGCCCCAGGTGCTCTGGTGAGCTAAAGGAATCACCCAGCACCTGGGAGAACCTAAAAAAAAAATAGAGCTGGCATACCCCATCATCCCGAAGCAAGTAGAAATTACAAGTGCTACTACTCGCTGCCTGCTTGCCAGCATCAAAAAAAGGTCTGTCTGCTCAGGAATACGAGTGGACTAGGTTGCTTCAGTAAATGCCAGGAAGCAAATAATAATTTTGTGTTAAAATCTCATTCTGTAGGCTCCTGCTTTTTCATTTGCCTCATCATTCTCCACGGGGAAGCTCTCTTCCAGCCAGATACAGGGGGGGGATGCCACACTGTCTCCCAGAAGCTGCCCTTGGCATATGCTGCCCCTTGTGCCATGCCTTCACCCAGATGAAGCCGGCCAGGGAGCACGCTAGAAGTGAAGTAGTAACGGAGAAGTGCGAGGGAAGTTACTGTGAACGAAGCCTGAAACACAAAGGCACAAGTGGAACCATGCAGGCTACAGCTATTGAGGAAAGCCTTCCCTGTGCTGCGTGCCTGTAGCCACAAATCTTCTCTTTCATTCTCATGGCCAAGAGGGAAAGGTGGGCATCAGCCCATTGCTCATTTTGTTGCCCAGTTAAACTGTGGTGAGAAAAGCAGGAGCTAATCAAGCTCCGGGATGGTGCCAGGCAGCCTCTACGGAAGCGACTACAGTGAAGAAGCACAGGGAGATGCGCTTTGCTAACCTGGGTAGGTGCAGCTGACCCCAGCTACCCAGGTTTCTTGTGGACACAGGGCTACACATCCTTTCCACCTCGGGGTTTACCACGTGTGCCACTAGCTATAGCCTCCCTCAACCCCTCAACAACGGTTGCCCGTTTATTTTTGTGGCAATTCCATGTGACAGACAAACGGTGGGACCCATTTTCGGAATGCCTCTTAGAGGGCGTCTGGCGTCGCTCTCAACGTTATCCTCTTCAAATGTAGAAGGCCACAGCCACACAGATACGTGCGGTGTGAGGGGGACGTTTGTACTTAACACCACATGAAGAACGGCCAAAGGGTGAGAGGGATGCTACAGCCTTCGGATGCAGCTGTAGCAGGGATTTTCTCTGCGTCCACCTTCAGTACAAAGCCAGTACCAGCTGCATTGCAACCCAGGGCCTCCCTCCCTCTTTCCAACATCACCCATCAGGCACAGTTGTCAGATGGCCACATTTCAGGCCAGGCAGACGTATCTGACACACCAATCATGAAGCAGAGGGGAAGACCAAACCTTGTACTGCAGAGGCAGGCCTGGCCACGTAAGAGTGCGGTACCGAAAACACACGGGGAAGCCCTTTGCTCAGTCTGTGAACTACGGCAGGACTTCCTCCAGCAGATCAAATGGGTTCCTGACATTGTCTCCTGGTAGGGTGTAACATACACCCTGAAGGTCAGGCAAGTTATTACACACTATATACCCACACAGCTCAAGGTTTTTTACCTCCAAGGTTTCTTTCTTTTCTTTTTCCAAGCTGCGAATCTTCAGCAAGTTCTTCTTTTGGGCTGACAACTTTCTCGGATCAGTCAGTGCCAGCAATTCCTCATCAATCTCACTCAGTGATGTTCTGGTCTTGTTTTGACCCAACTGATTCTCCAGCTCTCGAACCTAGGGGACAATAATGACGACTCATCCAGAGGCTTTACCAGGGGTACAGTGGTCCAGCATCAAAGAGGACATCACCAAAAGGAGCTCAGAGTGTAGCATCATATTACTTCTTGACCTTATTGTGGTTAACTAACATAAAGCAGTGTCTGCTCTTTCAAATTTAAATTTGTTAGCTGCTAACAAAAATGCAGATGTCTACAGCATCTGTGCAGGGAGGAGAGGTGACACCAGACCTACAGGAGAGTCGGGACATGTGGGAGATCTGTGCCTTACTGGAGCCACGTGTGGAGGCCAGGCAGACACTCCAAAGCATCCTGAATGCCACTAAACACGTGTGGGCAACAGAATAATACCTTAGATCGCCTCTAAAAGGGCAGACACCCACTCACCCCTATACACTTAAGCACCTTGGTCTGTAGCAGAATCACCATCCAGGATGTCCACAATCCAAGGCACAGTTCATCAGCCTCAACACAGGTACCTAGCACTGGTCTAGATGTCTTGGGATACTGGAGACCCATATGATGCAGGATTTACAAGTCTCTGGAGAGATGACCAGAGGTCAGAGGGACACCCTATGGCATCTGGGCTGGCATTAGACACTTAGGTGCAGCCAAGTGAACTCAGCCCCTGCATCCCAGCTCTTCACCGCAGACTTCTTCTAGAGTCAGTAGAGGGAAACGGGCACTGCTACAGCACAGTTCCTCTGCCCTGTTCTGGAGGTGCCTCCCAAGAGGGGATGCACCTTTTGACTCAGTGACTGTATTGACAAGATCCCCACTGACTACACAAGGGGCCTGAGGAGGCTGGCTCAGAGAGAAACTTCTGCAGTACCGTAGAGTACAGTACGTGCAGTCTTCAGATGAATCCCAGCCAGGGGGTCTCATGGAAGGAAGATGTAATCGGCTCAAGGGAAAATTCAGTCAATCAGTGCAAAAATCAAAAGTTTGTGGGCATATAATTAAACAGCGGAAAAATGGAAAAATACGTATCAAATTGCCTGAGAGAAGTTTGATTTAAGATGGAGACAGAACTGCCTCCCTGTCTCCAGCCGACATTTCGGCTAGACTGTGCCCTTCAGGAGATTCAAGAGTTAAAGATTTTACTCAAGTTCCTGGGGGAACAACTTGAAAAACTTATCTGGCCTCAATTCTTCCCGTCTGACTTTAGGCACTGAACAAAGGTGTCCAAGTCAGAGCACAGACACTGGCAGGGCTCCTTCAACACTCAGTGGAGAGAGGCACCTTCAAACCATCCTGGGGTTTTAACTAGGCTGCCACAGCTCTCCAAGGTCCCTGAACTCTCTCCTTCAACAAAGATGTGAAAGATTCCCAGCTTAAACACTGAAACTTGCATGTTTGCAATAGACTAATTAAAATAGTTTGCAGGAACTCCGAAAGACACATCAACACATATTTAAAATTTAACACCCCACCTCCCCACACATATGTGCACACACACACATAAACATACCAAAAAACTATATAAAAGTTACCATAAAGTGTTTTATTCTAACAGTTGCTTCCTTCAACAGAGAAAAGGCTGGCCATCTATTTGCAGTAAGCACTGCAAAGTACTGGGATATGCCTTATAAGCAGGTACAGATGTTAGGAATTAGGTAAAGAAGAACTAAGAGTATCTTTAACTCAAACTGAGGGAACACCTCGACGTAGAAAGAGCATCCCAGACCCAGCACCACGCAGGGTCTTAACTCACCTTGCTTTGGAGAACAAGAATTTGCTGGGCTCGTCCACGCCAGCTGCCAGAATTGGTCAAGAGACTTTGAATATTCACATCGTCACCAACTTCATTTGCTAAAAGCTACAAAAAAGGGATGAACACCAACAATAAGGCTAGGCTCAAATACACGGGTTGGGGAGAGGGGAGGGAAAGCTACTCTTCCCAGCGGCAAACACAAAACACTGTATCTATAAGCAGGGGCCATTCTTTATCGCCTGTATCTGACCCCCTGTACCCCACGTGATGGAAGCTCTTTCAGATCGTTGCCACGGTACAGGGTGTTGATGCTTAGGAGGGGTTGGGCTAACGTGAATTATTTCACTTTGTCAGGTGGGTCATTCGGTATTTCGACGTTTGAGTAATATCCTTTGAGTTTTGAAAAACATGAATCGGTGGTTTGCTGCCTGCCGACGGGGAGGGTCAAATCGTACCATCCAGCTGGGCGTCAAACTGCGCTAGTGTTGTAAAAACGAGGATTTCAAGTTCGTCACCGAGGTTGACTAAGCGTTACTAACAGGTTTCCATATTATTTTTGATATCATGAACACTTAACCAGAACGAAACAGGAACAGAGTAGAGGTATTTTCTTAATACACACCCTTGCCACCAGGAATTGAGCCAATCTCTCTTGCACAGTTCTGACACAGCCACATTAACGAGAGCTAAAGTTAGTATGAAGAGCATTTAAATTATTTATAAAAAGGTCAGCAGAGTTCTATTTTTAGGACCATATCCTCTACTCTGATCCGCATTGCAGGTCTCTTCTGCAAAGTAATGAAACCCAAGGAAACAGAGCACATAGTAACACGTTAAAATCCATCACAAATCAAAGAGGAAAAGGTTACGCCGGATGTCACTCCAACAAACTGTTGTTTAAACATGTGCTGTAGTTCAAGTGTGGCCTTTAATCCCGTTGACTTCCACGGGACCGAAGCCTACGCTGAAAGTCAATACACAATCAAACGTTTCGGAAAGGAGGAATGGGCCTGAACGTATGCTGCAAGTCAGTCACAAACCTATTTGGCTGAACTGGGACTTATAAACCTTCAAGAATCTGAGCCCATCGTGGCAAAAGAAATACTGGACGCAGGCATCCAGCTATGGTGGCAGAGCATGAAGGCTGTGTGTCCACGTGCACGCCTTCCCAACGCAACCACTACACCCCTGGATTTTCTTACCTCCTTACACTTCACTGAAATACTTCATGGAGGTTAATCAAAGCTCAACAGAAAAGCAGCTTCCTGATTTCCCAAGAATATACCTCTCGCACGGGATCCCAGCCACAGACTCTGTCCTGCAACAGTACCTTTTGGGTCATCTTCAGCTCCTGCTTTGCAGACTGGAGTTGGTTACGATACTCCATCACTTTGAAGTTGGCTGTGGTTAATTTTTCTTGCAATGCTTTCACCTCTGGACTTTCAGCCTTTGAAGAGAAGAATGTACTTGGGGAGAACGGAATCCTCAGGGAAAAACTGAAGTGATTAAGATCCACAGACCCATCAGGATCGCAGAATCTTTTTTCCCCAGACCCATGCAAATGCCTTCCCTCGTTTTTGGGGTCACAGAGAAGGTACAAACAGAGCAAATTGGTTATAAAACTAGTGACACGGGTACATCCTTGTCATGAGGAAAGGACTGTGCAATGGGAGAGAACTAAATTTTCCCTTTTCAATTACAATTCGTACCAAGTTTCCTTCTATCATCTGCAGAATTGATTGCTTGATTCCTGCATCACCACCACCAAGAGAATGTATTTTTTCTATGGCTGTCTGTAGCTGGAAAAAAAAAAAAAACAACATTGTTATTATAGAATGAACACAGTGAAGAGCACATCTCCATGGAATAGTAATTAGTAAAAAAGTACAACAGCGGTTTTGATGATCCTGGATGTTTACTTACTCTAGAAAAAAAAAAAAAAAGTACTTCATTTTCCCCTTGATTTTTTAAACACAATCAGTAGGAAAGCATATACTTTTTTTCCTGAAATGCCTCCCAAAGAAGCACATGTTATTTTACTGTGGTATAACTTCAGTGAAAACGTCTCTGGATCCGCTGAGATGGGATCTGTTATCAAGTGTGGAGACTTCTGGGGGATTTTATCACCATAGGTTCATAAAGTAAGTGTTTATATACCTAAATGCAAATCCAGTACCGTACAGATCAGGATGCTGTCTCTAGATTCTGGATGCCAGTTTACCCATTTTGAAAGAAAATCACAGGATATTTCATAAAAAGCACATAGTTCTACTCACCAGAGGAACGTAAAAGGAGAAACGACTACCTAAAGCCCTATAGCTGAGATTCAGTAACGATGTTAAAGCTATTTTCTTTAGCTGGTGGCTCTAAAGTAGCATTTCTCAAGCCATGAAGGGTATCTCTCCTGTTGGTTGCCACAGCAAAGGCAGGCAGTCATATAGTCCCTCCTGGTCTGAATCATGCCCAATGTTGAGGTTGCAAAGACTTCTTACTGGAGGGGAGGGCAGGGAATTTGGAGCTGGAAAGGCCAGGAAGTGTTGCTTTAAAGGGCTGAGACTTCATTCTTTGAGGTGGGCGGGAAATCTTGACTATTTGCCCCAATTAAAGAAGGCTGTAAGGAGCAGCTTCTTCATTAAAGTGATACCAGGGGAAACCCGGTGTGTAACTCGGAGCCAGCTGCAACTTCACCCCTTCTTTGCAAGTCAGTCAATGGTTGGGCCACCCTTTCTATCCAGCTCATCAAGTCTTTCAGTCAATGGACTGAGAACGAGACATTTCAGCTAGTGGTGGCAGCTGCTAGGTCAAATCCTAAGGAAGCTTTCTGCAAACATCCATTTGCAGCCTATGTTTACATCTACCACCCTTTGCCAAGCGATTGCTCAACGGCCACACCTTCCATTTTGTTTGTGGGAATGTAGTCATGTTAAAACACTTACGATTTACATATTTTTCGGTCCTCATACGAGCAAAGAGCTAACAATTATGTAAAAGGACAGTGTTTTCCACTGGGGAAAGCGCATCTTGTGAGGCATTTGGAAGGTACCATCACCACAATTCATTTTGCAGAGCTTAAGGCATCAAGAAGTAGGCAGAGGGGATGAGATTCGACTCACAAATTAACACGTTCCTTGCTCTCGGCGTGGGTGTCTCTATAAAGAATGGAGTCTCGTCAATACGACCAGGGAAGTCTAATCTTCAGCTCACTCTACAGCAGACACCTACACTCCATCGAGTGGAGGGACTGACTGCACACTCGGTCTTGTTGCCCACCCACAGCTGTCTAGTCCCCTCGGAGGCATCCGAGGGTACCCCGGAGGCCTTCGGCTGCTCGCCAGCACTGCCTGTCCTGTCACGTCTAACAGCCCTGCAGGGATGTCTGAGAGGTCAAGTGACATCACAGACTGGACTTCTACGCTCATGTGTGGGCAACTGAATTGCACTTTAGCTGTCTTGGCTCTTCCTACAACCAATGGAAAAAGACGAGTGTGTCTAGACAGTGATCTTCTCTCTCATCCCTCAACATTTTTCATGGATACCTCCCACTGTCCACATCGCTTTCTTTTTACCCATCTTTTACATCTTCATATAGTTCTACTGAACAAGTAGAACCCACAAACTCAGCCAGTGACCATCAGTTTAGAGAAGAGCCACCCCAAATGAGGTTAGGAGAAAATACAGCCCATTGACCAGGTTTCAGCGGGTTCACGTTGCGGTTCATCTTTACCTCAGACGAGACAGGTTGCTGTGTTTGGGTTTGATTCTGATGGCGCTGGTGTCTAAGAACAGATTAGCTCATATCTAAAGTGTCCATCACTGCTCTGACCAGCAATTATTGCTTCTTGAAAATTTCTGTTTGCGTTGAGTTTGATTTCCTTTCCGGAAATGTCTGTGGGCCCTTCTTTTGGGTCAAGATCTGACGATATTTTAAGTTTGTGTTTGAATAACGGTCATTACAATGCTACAGTAGGGGATTATAACCAAGTGGATTTTACTTGAAATTATTCACGGCTTGCTCCCCTACTTGTGTGATTTTGTAGGTCCCCAGCTACACGGGATGTTTCTTAGCCAGCCTGCCAACTGTTTGACAAGACCCCTCTGACCAGAACGCTCTGGATTTCTGCAGGAGTCCTCAAAAATTTAATCTACCATTTCTTGATCTTTCAGGTAACTAGAGCACAATTCAGATAGAGGCACAATTCCTGATCAGAAGTGATTATGAAAGATGCAGTCAAAATGCATCTGTCAGCATGACAAATGTTATTGATCCATTGACATGCTGTCTCTGTTCTGGAAGTACTTACGCCAGAAAACAGCTTTCATTATGTGGATTAATAAAGTTTCAAAGAATAGAGTACCAATTCATGACTGGTATTAACAAAGTGGGAATGTAAGACATAATAATATGAAATTTGTACCTTCTCTCAAAAAAAAACCCACCAGAAAAATATCATTGCCATACTGTTAGAAAAGCCCTTGTGCTTCAAATCCAAGTGAACACCCTTTCCCAGCTGCTCCTTTCTGCAAAGGTGAAAACAGCTGAGGGCACACATCCCTCCTATCATGGACAGACATTACCAGAATTCAAAGCAAACACAGATTTAAGAGCAAATTCAAAATGGGAACATGAATCAAATCCAGTTTCTACAGCTCCTCTATCCCAAAGGCTGGATTTCTCTGGTTTAGCATGCAAAAGAGAACAAGAAAAAATGCCTCACTTCTCTCTCCAGCTCTTTGACTTTGTTATTCAGTTGCTTCACTTTGGCTTTTTCACTCTCAGCCTCGGCAGTTATCTCACGATTCTTTTTGGCCAATTCAACTATTTTAGTAGCTGCGACATCTCCAGCTAAACCAGCCGCCCCTGAAAAGTATACATAAAAGCAAAGGACATGTCTTAGAGGCAAGATTCAGCACAGATGACGCTTTTCTTCTCTGTCCAGTGCACAATGTTCTTTTATTGTCTAATCCATTTCTCTCAGAGCTGTGCCAGGCACTTAAATGAACAAGTGAGGGAAAAGAGGCGTCAGCGGCTCCAGCTGGATCGCCTGCTCCTTTCAGCCAGCATCACACTGTGGCTAGCAAAGCCACGTTTCACACTTCAGCAACAGCCACACATCAAAAGGCCACAACAGCGGTGGTAGCAACATTACCACAGAGAAAGGTTAGAGGTGTTTTTCTGCTCGCCACTGTGAAGGACAGTTACGAACAGGTTTTTGAGGCATATTACAGAAAAAGACAACGCTCTGTTTCGCACTGGTTGTTTACTACTGGAGGAGCTGCTGAAACAGAGGTGCGAACTTTTCTAGACATCTGTCCTAAAAGGTCAGGCACACTGTGACAGTTGGGCCCTGGATAAGGTCCAGGAAATGTCATTGTGCCTATTTATATGTCCCTTGAGATTATACATGGAGCCTTTACTGTATTACACGTTTAATTGCTCTTTTAAACTGGTACTTCATTCACCTCCTCAGCAGAGAGGGTTTGGTTAGTGTCACGGAGAAAGCAATCCCCAGGACTGGCTCGTGTGTCACTCGTGTTCTTGTGAACATCACAAAGGTCAAGAAAAGTTCTTGCACAAGTGCAAAACTAATATGATTGTACACCATGTCCATGGAAACCTCTAGCTCAGCAACGAGCACGACCCTGCAACAACAAATCCTTGGTGGGATAAATGAAGATGGAACTGGGCTCTCGTCATTCTTCTTAACTCTTCCATCCTCCTTCAGCGCTCTGAAGTAATGACTTTTCTACTGACATCCATGAAGATTATATTGAAGAACCAGGGTGAGATGCAAGGATGACAGATTACTCTGAAGTGAATTCTGAGTCCCACAAAACCCCTACAGACATTAAAGGGGCAATGCAGAATATAGCTGAGAACAGAATATGACTCTATATCACTATTTAAAACCCTGTGGAGAGCATAAATTTATTATTTTTAAAAGCATTTCCACTGTTCTCACTCCTTTATGTGATTTGTGTTTCTCTTCTCATCTAAAAGCTACTTTCTCCCTAGTTTTCATGACAAATAATGCCTGCTAAGGATCACAGTAAGTACTAAACTCACCAAAAGCCAGGCTGTTGCTTCCACGTGATGGTCTTCGAACACACTGTACACATTTAACCAAAGCTTTTAATTCCCAAACAATGTGGGCGAATCTCTTGCCACGATGTAGACAGGGAAGACAGAGGCACGAGGCAAACTGCTGCAAGCTGGCATACGAGTCAGCCAGAGAAGCTGCAACAGCACCCCTGGCTCCAGACCTGACCCAGTCATAGCTCATCGTGTCTCCTACATACAGCTAGAGAGAGATTCTACGAATTAAGGCGTAATTTAAGTGTTACTTATTTCTGCTTATTGCTGGTTTCCCCCTTCTCTATTAGCCCGGTCACCACCGCTGCCCTGAACAACAGTGGCACCCAGTGGAGGAGGTGCAACCTGCACAGTTCAGCTTCCCGAGGACACCCAAGCCACTTTAGAAGCTGGACTTTGCATTCCCCCAGCACCCTGCTCAGACCAACGAAAGGAGCCTCCACAAGGAATTTAACACCACGTAGCACAGAAAGCTGCAACGCTGTTCTTGGACATTAACAGAGAGTTTTCCAAGCCACGATTTCTACGAATCATCGGGTTTTGTGCCGATAATAGCAAGCTTGCGGAAGATCTGTAAGGAACAGAGGGCACTGCGCCCCCCAGAAGAGCGTTCTACTTCTTTTCAGGGACACATAATTATCAATAACACCTTAGGTCTGACCTGCCTGACTACCAGAAGTCATTTGGTCCTTTCCACAGCTCCCTGAGATGGGGAATAGCAGTATTCAGATTTTGCAGCTCATGGCACTGAAGGGGAGAGCAAGTGTACGTGCCATTCCATGCGTGAGTGCTGACCTGTCAAACCACCGTGAGGAACCTCCCTCTGCAAATAAAGCAATGAGACTCCTTACACGGGAGAGACAGGGATGTTCAGCAAACTCTGCAAATGCAAACCAGTGTCAGACCCTTGCAAGTTGAGGGAGCAACTCTGAGCGTTGACTAAATCTATACACCGGTGTCCAAGTATTTTCAAAGTTCGGAGGCAAGTGGTTTCAGTGCTATTGCAAATTCCTGCAGGCTCAACAGAGCTCTCGGTTGAGAGCTGAATTTTGATTCTTCCTGGCAAAAGCTTGTTACAGGAGTGGAAAGGGAGGCAACCAAAATATGACCAAAATACTCCTTTTTAACAGAAAGCAGGTGAAGAGATGTCACATGAATATTTCACTGCCCGGAGCTCACAATGACTCTGTCATCCTACCTCTATTGTCACCACCATCAAGCAAACACTGGTACTAACACAGCGAGAATACAAAGTTACCGTGCTTACCTGACAAAGCTAATCTGTCCTCCGGGATTTTTTTCTGGAGTTGCTTTATTTCAAAGTCTTTCTCTGTCAGCAGTTTGTATAGTCTGCAGTTCTCATCTTGGACCTCTCGAAGCTGATTCTGGAGCTGCTCGTTCTCAAGCTCAAGCAACCTGGGAAAAAAATAAGCCATAATGGCAAATGTCACTGTAATGTGCTTCAGATTCCAGGAGTAAAATAATTAAATGACTGTATGCTGGATGAGCTGAGTTTATCAGGAGTGAGTTTACTGAATTAAGCAGAATATCCTAAACCTCAGATCAGAACACCAGATGATCTGATCTATCCCTATAACTTATTTCTTCTTAAAAAATTCTGCACTTCCTTGTGTTGTCTGGGGCAAAACATCACAGAACAGGTACCTTTTCAGTGCTCTTGAGGTTACTGAATAGTCTTGTCTCACTCAGTCTTATGTATCTGGTTCCTCAGAGGAAATCAGAAGGGTTCACCATCCAGCATCCACGGCATCCAGGCTTTCCTTTCTGTACTTACCAAAGCTAACAGAAGCCAACAGTGCATCAGCTACAAAAGCTGCTGCTGAGGTTCTTGAAAAAGGAATGCTTCATAGCAACTCACAAAAGACCAATTTCCTCTGCCCCTATCTGATTTTCTTGGAACCCCACCAGGATGGACTGGCATCAGTTTGTATTTTTGGAATTCATTTAGAAACCAAGGCTATCAAAAAGCGCTCTGAACAGGAGGAAATAGCCTCTTGCTTCTCCTGTTCTTCGGTACATTGAGTAACATTCATGAGTTTCATCTCTCTGAGACATCCAGAGAATTAATCACTCCAATCTCTTTGCTGTCCTTACATGCTGGTACTGCAAAGGTAAAACCAAGAAGCTAAGGCCTCAGGGGCTCAACTCAATTGTGGGCACGCAGGCATCTATTTGAGATGCCCCAGGATTAGCTGAGCTCCCTACGTGAGGCCAGCAGCCACCACGCAGGGCTCTTGGGAAAACCTCTGGAGCCCAGGCAGAGAATTGAGAGCATCTCAGAGAGCGCTCGCCACCCCTGTGCGGACATCTGAGCCAACCCCAAGAATTACTACCATCCTCCAACTTCAAGCTGTCAGCCAGATCCCTCCAGACAGCAGCACTTCAGGATAGAAATGAACCTGTCTCCATCCCCCAGAGAGGGGGGATGTGCTAAGCGAAGTCATACTGACACCAATAGGTTTGGGGTAGAGATCCTGCTGGCTCAAGCCAGCAGCTCCCGTTCTGCCTGCCTCTGAGCTTCCTCTTTTCTCCCCTCTGACTTTCCAGGCAAGGTCCCACTCCATACACAGGGGTGTCTCTCTGTGAGCAGCAAGCCAAAATGCACACAAAAGGCCAAGGAGGTCTAGTCAATACAACCAGCGTCGCCTACAGACCAGCTGCCACTGTGGGGTGATGCAAACGGCTCTCAAACTGCCACGGAGTGAGCTGATGAGGGGACTCAGTTCAGTTACAGGTGCCATTTGGGCTGCCCACCCATCCCCCACCTGCTGAAGGGTGCAGACCTCCTGTGTCCTGGAAGTTCCCGATACCCTACAGCATCTCAGACACCATTAGACACCTAAGCCAGGCAGATGATTTGACCTCTAGATTCTTATTATCTACAGTGTGACTCTGAATGCCTACATTTTGGTGATTTAATCTGGAATAGTGTCCCACTCCTTTGGCCTACAGAGAGATTGCTCCAAACTACAACAGGAGTAAGTTACTTGGATGATCACAGAGACTTGGATAAAGCTCAGTTGTTACAGTATAGACCCGTGGCTGTAGACATATCCACAGCCAGACAAGTCAGCTACCTCAATAGTTACCTAAATCTTTTCTGTTCACAAGTTTTAGCAAGCTTTTTGCTCCAAGTGGCCTTTGGAGCTTTTAAGTGCATGCTCCCTACGTACACGTCAGCATAAATGACCCCTTAGAGCACTGCCATAACCAGCACGGTCAATTTACGACACGATTCACAATCCATCATTAAGAAATGCACTTCTGTTTCAAAGCTGAAAATCAAAGGGAGATCAAAGGCAGCTGTTTACAAAGGAGAAGAAAGCAAGCAGCAATCTGAGCAGAGAAAAGGCAAAACTAAGTTATTCCCACATGTACCACTCATAGAAGTGAGCAACCAAACTGCGCAGATCCAATTAGAGACACAGGAACAAAAAGACTTTTAACAGTGAGGGAATTAACGTGAAAAAAAAAGGTTCTAAGCTCTTAATACACCTGATCAGCAATGTCTTCCAAGTCATGACAAAAAGACCTTACAGTAGGATGGACAGAAATCCCAACTGCACAGAGCTGGAGTCTCCTCTGAGAAACTTCTCCATCCCATCCCTACATGTTACAAAGGAGGTAGCAGGTTGCACCCAAGTGGCTCAGCTACAGAAAGTCAGCCAAAAGAAACAGGCTGCAGAAAGACAACCCTTTTCACTCTCGTTCGAGGAAACAGAGCCAGGTGAAAGCTTATGAGCAAGGCCCAGGACTGGAAGTCAGGTAAGTCTCTTTCCCAACTCTGCTACAGATTCTCCATGTCATGGGGAGAATCACTTAAATACTTCAAACAGAGCAGGGAGGATAAAGTTACAGAAAGAACAAACCAGAAGGACACAAATGTCAGCTAAACACTCGCCTAAAAAAAATTTGGAAGCAGGATGGGAGGAAGGAAAAACGAACTCCCAAGGCGCAGAGGAAGGGAGACTTCAGAGAGGAGACCGTTTCCCAAGCGCTGCTATAAACAACGCTGACAGGCTGAAATCACTGCCACTGCAGACCATATGGAGCCCTGGTATCCTGGAACAAGTTTCTAACGTGTTGTCATGGGAATACTGCAAAGTACATCCTGGTGAATCCCTTCCAGAAGCAAATCCTGCCCAGATCGGATGCGCTCAGAACCACTCTGCTGCAGACGTACGTAAGCGAAGGACAAACCAGATAAATCTGCTACGCCTGCCATGGCAAACGTGGACTTTTAAGTCAGTGCCACTAAAGAGAGGAAGGTAACAGCTCTTGAATTGCTCAGACCTAAACTGCTGAACTGTAAGTAGCAGAGAACTGCTGGGATTCTCCTCTACTCTGCACCTCAGCGTGCGCACGCTGCACCAGGACGTGCTGTGGGAGCGCCTAAGCCTCTCCTCCACCAGACCAATCCACATCTCAACTGTGGGAATCAGCCTCTCACCCCATTAAAAAAAAAAGAAAAAAAGAAAGAAAAAATTTAAAAACCCCTCAGATCTCCAATATCAGAACAAAAAGTTGAAGGGGACAGCCGGCCGAGGTCAGATCAGAAGCAGAACTCGGCAAATCAGACAGCCGTGGCGCGGGCCCTATGGGTGAAGAAGACCATGGTACGATGCAACGGTGAGAGCATCAGTTTCTAGGGGGTCAGCCCCCCCGTTGCCCCACAGATGTCCTTTGCAGCATGAACTCTGCGTTCCCAGAAGGACCTGCAAGTTTCAGTGGTTCCCTGCACCTTCACAGAAGCTCTGCTGCCGCTTACGCACTGGGGCGTTGAAGGAAGCAATCCTCAGCAAGGAGCTGAGCAGGGCGTTGCCCAGAGTAACACAGAGGGGAGATCAGCGTTTAGGGCCTAATAAACCTTGGTGAGTGGCTTGATAAACTTTGGTGGAGCTGCCCTTCCCCACTGCGGGTTCTGGGAGGGGAAACTGTCTCAAAGGTATATGCCTAACTGTGGTTTTCCACCTGTGAGCTGTTGGGTTTGGCAGAGCTGCCAGCTCCTCCTTCCTGCCCCTCTTATCACAGTATCTCACCCCCATCGTGGGGCCGATAAAACAGTCTGTGGGCTTAAAGCTGTCACCTGGACCACTGAAATGCCTTGAGAGAAAAGCACCCTTGGCCCAGAAAGTGAAACCAGTTTCCGGCAAACAGCTGTACCAGCACAGCTGCAAGCGGGGAGCAGAAGCGGGAATTTCTTCAGCTGGCTTCCCCGCCAACACGGGGGTGACACGGTAGGAACGGCAGACATCTGGGGGATATGTCCAAATTCAGACTTGTTCTAGTTTGGAAAAATGATACTAATTGGGTCAGAGAGTCTGAGTATATCCTAGGAGGGGGACGAATGATCTGAGCTGGGGTTTCAAATCCCTGCTCCAGTGAACTGAATTACGCACTCAGCTCCAAACCCAAGATGGAGGGAGATCCACACCAGGACGTCCTGGTAATCCAGATACTACCCCCAATGGGTGAAGTAAGACCCAAACCCCTGTCCCCCCGTAAGATTTAAAACCCTACCTTATATAACCCTGTCAAGTATCTCAACCAGGAGCCAACTCCGTCTGCGAGACCCTCCCGTGCAGCTGGCTGTCTTCCGAGCTACGAAATCGGGTTATATCACAAAGACAGCCAGGGGAACGCTCTTCTGTGCTGCAGGCCTTTGGCTTGCACCCATTGGTTGCTTTGCCCTTACCTGCCTCTGGAAATTTCTCATGTAGGGCACTAGTTTGTTTTCAAGGATAGGCAGGAATGAACCAACAGTTCCGAGGATGTCAGTGATCCTGAGTGACTGGATTTTGTCAGAGGGCAGCCAGCTGCCCCTAGCCTGTCACGCTTAATCCCGCTGTCCTTCTGCTCTCTGTTTGTGAAACACTGATAATACAGTGCACACCACAACGCTCTGAGGATAAACATGTTAGGGACAGCGAGAGTCTCCTCAGGATAATGAAAGCCCAACATGTGAAGACATGACACAGGTTGTGTAAGAGCATATGAAAATAGAATTCTGTGAGTTCCTGAAGGAACGGTGCTGCTATGCCTTTACCTTTTGCTGTTATCTTCATTTACAGGCTGTCCTGTTTCAAACCGGTTTAGATCACTCGAGATTCCGAAAGTCTCCTCTGCGTTGCCATTGTCACCCTTCTGACTGTCCTGCTTTTCCTTCTGACTGTCCTGCTTTTCCTTCTTCCTCTCCATTACATTTTGCAGCCGCCTTTGCTGCTGTTCTTGATAAGCCTTAAACTGCCTTTTAAAATGTTCATCCGCTTTTCTGTCTGACTCCATTGTTTACTAAGAGCATAACAAGAAGAAAATAAAAGAGACAGAGATCAACATCACTTTGAAAAACGTCCTCTTCCAGCAGCTGCTTCGCCGTTTTTCTTCACTGACCTCTGTGTGATCTCCCTGCCACCGCCTCCTCTCAGCCACTGGGCTCTTCAGTCCCACTGCCTTGCTTCAAGGGCCTCTTCCCATAAATGGCTTTCAAATCGTCTTCAAAAAGGTTTTCGGGTCTTTTTCACTCTATCATTCAAAAAAGCAACGTTTTAAAATGTTTTTAAACAGATTCTGTTGAAATAAACATTTTTACAGAAGAGCAAGTTGGGGTCAAATCCATGCCAGCGTGGCAACCCCATTATACTGACGAAAGGGAACGCAGACTGCTTGCAACCATCCAGCCTTCCTTCCCACGTTTCAAGGAAGGTGGAGATCCCCCCGTTTTTGGGTTAATGTGGGAAGAAAGATCTCTGTTAAACCTAATTTTGGGGCACTAGTTGGCAAGAGCGTGGCTTACATCTTTCCCCCGATTCTCTAAGCATTAAGTGACAACATTAAAGCGATAACATCGCTACCTATTTCAATGTCTAGAGCTTTACTTAGCATGACTAAAGGCCATCAGGTTTCGAATTTATTCCAGCCCCCTCTCCTTCTGTTTGGCATTTACTGTCAGCAAAAAAATAATCGAGTGCACCTTTGGTCTAGGAAAAACAATCAGTACAAACTTTCCAAGGCACACCCTCCGCTGAGTAATGGCCCTTTCTCACACCAAGGCAGCAACCATCCCGACCAAGTGCCAAAAGGCACGTTATGTCCCTTTGTGCAGCTTTACCTCCACGCCCGGACCCCTCGGGCGTGGACGAGGTGCATTAAGGACCGACAAAGCAGCAGAGCCCGGTGCCTCTGCACAGCCCGGGGCCCCCGGGGGCAGAAGGGCTGGCCTGGGGGCAACCTTTAGCCCTCCGGCCTACCTGGGTACCGCCTGAACACAGAGGGCTCTGCCACAGAGCTGCTGGGGGGACGACACAGGGGGTTCCCTCTCTCCCCCGCCCAACGCCCGCCTCGTCCTGCGGCCTGCCAGGGCCGCGCTGCCTCTCCCTCCGGCTGCGCCTCCTGCTCCCGGCCCGGCCGCGGCCCCACGCGGTTCCCATAGCAACAGCGGCCCCGCCGGCGACAAGAGCAGGGGAAGGGCAGGGCCGCGCATGCGCCGAGCGCGGGACGTCACCGCCCGAGGGGCGGGGCTGGCGGCCTTCCCCTCAGCCCGGCCGCCAGGACAGTTGCCCTCAGCCGCCCCGGAGGCGCCACCAGGCCGCGGGGCCCGTAGCAAGCCCGGTCCCTCGGGGATCCGGCTGTGCCCGGGAGGGAAGCGGCTCCTCAGCCCGCCCCGGGGTGGGCAGGAGAGTGGCAGCTGCGGGAAAAGGCCTGTGCGCGGTGGAGGGGCGGCTCCTCATGCCCACCCCCCCCCCCCGCCAAGCTCAAGCCCGGTGAGGGAGACGTGCCAGGGCGAGCAGTCGAGGAGAGCAGGAATGTACCGGCTCGGGGTGCCCTTTCCAGTAGCGCTGCTACAAACAGAAGCTCAAATGCCTCCATCTTGGTGGGATTCAGCTCACAGATTAAGGGCCACACAGTGCCTCGATGTGAGCAGTGCCTGAGCTCCCACCATGGACCAGGTAGATCTGGTCAATACAGGCAGCAGAGCCTGCAGAGGAGCTCAGCTCCCTCTGGAGTAACACACATGCTTGGTCAATCCACCCAGGTCTCTTAGGACATCCTAAATCAATGCTAGTGCCATCCTAGCTGCATTAGGATTTTCTCCTGGCCTCCAGCTGCCACTCTGGAGAGACATGGGCGTCCTCCTGCTTGTCTGCTGTCCGTGTGGATGTCAGATACGCTGTGGCATCTGAGATGCTGCCATCAGACGTGTATTTGGCCAGCTGAAATCCTCCATCCAGCTGCCAGCTGAATGCCAGTGTTGCTACCATGACTCATCCGGGGAGTTTGGCTTCTGGAGGTCCCTAGTCCAGCCCTGCTCAGAGAACAGCCCACTTTAAAGGGAGATTAGGTTGCTCTCTACCTTGTTCATTTGAGCATTGAGTATGTCTATTTTTGGAGAATCCATAACCCCTCTGGGCCTCTGTTCCAGTGTTTGACCACTCTGTGAAAAACATTGCTCACATGCAATGAGGCTTTGCCTTGCTGCTCCTTGTTTGCTGTGTCCCGCTTCTTCCCTTCCAGCCTCCAAGAAGAGCTCACCTTCTCTGTAACCCTCTGTTAGCCAGTTGAAAACAGCAGCTACAACTCCCCTGAGCTGCTCGCTGTGCACCCTATGCCTGGGACCATTTCAGTGGCTCACAAACACCCGTAGTGGGTGGCCACCTGGGAAGGCATCTGAGATAGCAGATGTACCTCTTGCAACAGCATAGGGCTGGTTTTTTTGGAGGTGCTGAGCTACCTTCCAGTCCAAAGGCAATGGGAATGGCTTGATGCTCAGCCCCTTAAACCCGGAGCTAAACAATTTACACTTGGACCCGGGGAGAATGTCAGCCCAACACCATCTGCTTTCTAGGGCTCCAGCTCTGTGTATTGTCCACGGGAAGAAGAGGGGCTTTGCTCAAACCTGCCCAACATAGGCATTGCCAAAGCCTCTCAGTAGGGATGGATGGAGATCTGGATCACCCACCGCTGCCTCGAAGCTGAGTACAGGTGTGAATGTGTCCAAGCACGGCCACTCACCCAAGGACCAGTCCGAGAGGCGGTTCATGAACTTCAGGTCAGAAGGGAGGGTGAGGATGGAGAAGAAGTGGAAGAAGATGTCCACAGCAATGATGGCCCCTACGTGGAGGAGGGCATGGACCCGGATATGCCTCATCTCGTCGTCTTTGCGTCTTAGCTCTTGGGTGCTCACCTGCCGGGATGGCAAACCAGGAAAGGGCTGAGCTAAGAGACAGGATGGACAGTGTGTTCCTCCATCCAGAGGAGCAGTCAAGGTCCAAATGGGGACCGAACACTCTCCTTTAGAAATCACACCATGGACTATGTGGCCCGAATCTCCATTGATTAAGGAAGACCCAAGGGACTAGCTCAGGTGAACCCATCCACAAGGAGCAGGACATGTCCCACCCACAGCATCCCTCCAACACCCCCACCTCAGTGCTGAGCACGGCAGCAACGCGCCTCCTGGAGCACCCTCCTAGCAAAGGCTGTTCCCATCACTGGCGTTTCCAGCAGAGCAGGCACATGGTGTGACACAGCAGTGACAGGTCTGGCTGTACCTAAGGGACCCTAGGTGGGGTGAAGACCGTACTGACCGAGGAGCTGGGGTTTATGCTCTTTCTGCAGGGACATGCTTAGAAAATCAACTTTGCTTAAGGGCGGCCCCTTGCACAAGTCACCCAGAGGGAGCAAATGCTCGTACTCATCACATCTACAGGGCGCCACAGCCTGTAGGGAAGGGCATCCACATGCCCAGGAGAGGCTGGGAGCAGTGCTGGAATCCCACCTGACAGCTCTGCCAGGGCTGGATGTGTATCTTTGGCCAGGGTCACTTGGGAGGAGGAGGAGGAGGAGAACTGGTGGTCTCTGGAGCTTCTGCTGCAGAGGCCTGCTGTAAATGAGAGGGAGAGCTGCTGGAGGAGCCATCCTGAATCGGTTGGGACCTGATCAATGGGGATTTTGTCTCTGCTGTGTCTTGTACAAACAGGGGCCGGGCTTTGCCTCCAGGAGTTGTCATGTCTCTGGCCGTTGTAATATAAAAAATCATCAGAGCGAGCTTTCAGGATTACACCGGGCAGACTGATGTCCTCACTTCCCCGCATCGCTGTAAAAATTGCTGCTCTATTCAAAATCCTCTTATGTTTATTACTTTCCCTTTATTCCCTGCAAGAGGTGGGAGCTCTCCCAACATAATCCGCAGGCTGCCGCACCAGCCCCATCGTCAAATCCAGATGATTCCTGAGAATTAAAGCCTTTGCCAGATTTTTTTTTTTTTGTGTGTGTCTGTTATATGCCAAGTGCTTTAAGGACACAAAGAGGCTGCTGGACTCTAAGCTGGAGGAGAAGCTGAGGGAGGACAGACTCTGGCATGGAGATGTGTGGGAGGACATGGAGCCCCCCTTTCATAGAATCATGGATCATTTAGGTTAGAAAAGATATTTAAGATCATCGAGTCCAACTGTTAACCAAGTACTGCCGAGTCGACCACTAAACCATGTCCCTAAGTGAAATACCTCCAGGGATGGTGACTCAACCACTGCTCTGGGCAGTGACAACCTTTTCTGTGAAGAAATTTTTCCTAATGTCCAATCTAAACCTCCCCTGGTGCCACCTGAGGCTGTTTCCTCTTGTCCTCATGTCTGCGTGTGGTGGCAGCACTCTGCCACCATCCCCGTGGGATCAGGGAGGTGTCCCCCACACTTGCAGCCCTACAGAAGTGAAATTATTCCCTTGATCCTAGTAAGGAAGATGCTTTTCAGCTCAAATGGGGCTGAGCAAGCCCTGGTACAGATGAGTTCCCATCACACAAGGTCTCCACCAGGATGCAGCACCAGTAGGAGCCAAAAAGACACAGATCTGCCCCCTAACTGGGTGAGACTCCATCTACCTGCCCCTGTAATTGCTGTTGGGCAATTAGGAATTCACCCCTAAAATTAGCTGCGGCTCCAGCAGTGCAGGGGGGCATCTAACCAGGAGATGGCAGTGGTGGCCAGGCCAAGACAGGACCCTTAGCTGGGGCATGGCAAAGGGGTTGTGGAGTTAATCCTTGTCCCTTTGGGGTGAGCGTTTTAAGCAGCAGAGGCGGGAATTGCTCATTAAGTGGCTAGAGACATCCAGGTTTGGGGCTGTGCAAAGGAGCCCAAAATAAAACCCCCTCCAGATCAAGCCATGTAGAAGCGGTGGGAGTTCAGGTCTTGGGGACAGGAGGAGTTCAGGTCTTGGGGACAGGAGGAGTTTAATGCCCTGATTTACAGATAACTGGCTGCAGCGTTAGGAGAAGCCAGGGCTGCACATTTCATAGGAACGACTGATGGAAACTGGGGAAGGAAGAGGAATATGGGATGAGGACAGCACCCCAGCGCACTGTAAACCCTCCAGAGGGGCTTGGACAGTGGGACTGCTGGAGCCACGCTCAGCTGGACTTCAGCCTGACAGATAAGACATGACTGGAGAGATGAAGCCTTAGGATGAAGCGTTTCTTCCAGCAGGTTGGGGAGAAAAGCCCCTCAGTGGCCTGGCCATCCCTAGCACTCGTCTGCTGAGAATGGGCTGCCAGTAGACTCAGTGCACCACCAGCATCCCTTGTGGGGGACACCAGCGCTGACCTTATGATCTCTAGAGTCAAATGGGTCACCAGGGTATTTCATGAAGAGCAGAGGAAGCCCCTGGTTGCTGAAAGACAGCCTGGCACCCAATCTTACTTATTTCTAGAGAAATAACTTCAGATGAAGACACACAGACCATGCCTGGAAATTCATGCTTGTTGGGTGAACCAGCAGGATGGAAATGTGAGGCTGACCTTGCTGTCACACCCACCAGCATGCAGAGGTCCCACAGATGGGCACCACATGCCTGGCTCTCACCGTGGCCTCCCGGTACCGCGCAGTGGGGCAGCATGGAGCTGCTGGGGTGACAGCGCATGGAAACTGAGGCACCGAGCAGTGCAGGTGCCCAGCGAGCAAGGACATGAGCTGAACCCTCCCCTCCTCATCCCAGTGTGATGCTTTCACCACAGCAACGTCTTCCCCTCTGAACAGATCAGCGGCCCAAAACCCAAAAAAGAAGGTTGATGCCCCTCCACACAAAAATCACAGCATCATGGCACAGACTAGGTGACCACAAGAAGCTCTACAACCATTTGCACCTTCACTGTGGCAAAAGATGGGGTTTTGCAGGCATTAAACCCAAGCAAATACCCGCAGGGAGAGGTCCTCATCCAGCCCTGCCTCAGGAGCACTCACCTGGGCATGGAACTGGTCAAACGTCATGACGGGCCCGAAGAAGAAGAATGGGAGGTAGAAGTTGTACTTGAGGAGGTCGAAGATGGAGTAGATGCCCTCTTTCCTCTCAGAGCTCTCAAGTGCAAAGCTCATGCAGCGCATGATGGTGAAGCCGCTTCCTCCGTAGAAGAGGACATCTTGAAGATCAAAAGCTCCAGTTACAAATCCGCTCTGGATGAGAAACAAATAGTTACCACCAGGAACGCGGTGTCGCTTCTGTGCTCCCTTGCTTTGTGGAGGACATCACTCCTGGGGCAGCTGGCAAAGCCTCTAATTACCCTCTGACACCAAGTGTCCCTGGAGCTCATAAGCCTTGCTGTTGGAAAAAGAAAAAACTGGGGCTCGATTTCCCAGCTGGCTCCTGCATCCCGGAGGAGATGGGAAGTGGTGGATCCTCTTGGCCACGTCTTCACCAAGCAGCTGTGGGCCACGTAGGCTTTGGTCTGGGGTGGGAATGTCCCCCTCCCCAGGGAGTGAAGAAAAGCCAGCAGAAGCCTGATGGAGAGGGGAGGGGAACGCATATCAGGAGGTAAGCAGCAGGCAGGGAGAGGCAGCACTGTCCTTCAGAGGGACTGAATAGCTTTATAAGGTCCTTCCTGGGCTTCTCTCCACCCACCAGTGAAAGTCTTAACTGGGCAGAGAGCTAAGAGATAGATATGGGCATCACTGAACCCATCCCAGCACCATGTTACGGATGGGGAAGCTGAGGCACGGGACAGGAACACACCTTGCCTGTCTGACAAGCTGTTGCCTAAGCAACAAGGAGGATTCAGGTGTCCTGAGCTTTGGCCCAGCATGAAGCCACCAAAACATGACATAGTCCCCGTGTGATTATTCCCAAGCAGCACAAAGTCCCCTCCTTCTGAAACCCTGTGGGAGATCTGAAGTAGCCAGAAGAAGTGCCTGGGGTTTGCGGGTGCCACAGGAACCCTCCTTGGAGATAAACCCAAGGAGATGGACACAAGTGGGCTGGAAATGAGGCAGAGATGGCCCGAGACAGCCCCTACCTGCCACGAGCTGAATGGCTCCACCTTGAAGGAGGCGAGACAGCAGAGCCCGGCCACGTAGCAGAGCCACTTCTGCTTGGCCAGCGCGACGGAGTAGAGGACAAGGCAGTGGGAGAGGATGATCATCAGGTAGACGAGCCCCATGCTGCCCAGCACGGCCGAGACCCCGTAGAGCATGTACACCACAGCCCGGTGCTGTGAGGAGAGAGCGGTCCCGACCCGTGGTCAGCGTGGTGAAAACCCCGACCCTGCTCCCGCCCATCCCAGAACATCCTTCAACCCCCCCTCCGCAGGTCCCAGGTCACCCTTGGTGCTTTCAGATCCATCCCACCACATCCCCGGCTCACCTGCGGCACCGTCATGGAGCAGATCTTGCCGAAGAGGACGTGTCCCGAGAGGGCGAAGATGATGACGTTCCTGAACGAGGTGAACCACATCACCCACTCGAAATCGGCCACGTCCTGCGGGAGCAGCACCGGGTGCCTTACTGCCCCCAGCCCTCGCACCCCTGCCCCAACACCCGTCTGGAGGGGAAACCAGACCATTTCCAAAGCCTTTTCTTCCCGTTTTCCACCCAAGGGCTCCCGAGCACCCCAGCTTGGTCATAAAACCCCAGGAGAGATGCGCAGAGGTTGCTCGTCTCGGTGCGCACAAAGCAGAGCATCCACGGTGCTGCTCAGGATATTCTCCTGACTGGTTCTTTAGGGAGAAAAATAGGAGTCACGTGGACTTTGCAAAAAATATGTCAGCAGCAGAAAAACCAGCTCTGCTTCTCCAGCGGTCAGCACCGACCGTGTCACCGGTAACTAGAAAAGACCGAGTCCTTCCTCCGCTTACCATCTTCCTGCCGAAGTAGTGCCAGCCCGGCTTTATGCCGTCCCGAAAAGCTTTTCTGTTCATGCTGTCTGCAAAAGAACCAGAGTTATGGGGAAAGAAACAGCTCTGGGAAACGGGGCCTGGGTTTTGGCAAAGCAGGGAGCCTTCCTCACCGCGATGATGAGCCGTCAGGGCTCAAACAACCCATCCCCAAAGCGCCTAATTCCCGTAGATAACCACAGGAGTCAGGAACCTCGATTTCTGCAAGAATTTCCAGCAAAGCCTTTTCGCAGTGCCCATCCCAGGGACCCTCAGCTGATCCCATGAAATTTTCTGGGTTTTTTGGGCTTCCAGATGAAGCATTGGGGAAGCAGCCCTGTGTAGGCAGGGTGGTTGCCTGGAGAGCTGTGACGTGCCACAGTCTCTTGCCCTGAGCCACAGAAATGGGGACAAGGGGGCAACCGGGCAAAAAGGCCAAAAACTCTCTTGGAGCCTTGCAAAGGATTCCCAAGTCGTTCTCTGCCAAAATTAAATCCGGGGATCTGCTGTTGGTATCGACAGCTGTAAAAGCAGCCGCCTGACATCCATCCTCCCTCCCAGGGCCCCCTCCAGGGGGGGGATGAGGTGGGGAGCGTTACCTCTGGAAGCTTCAAAGATCCCGCTGCCGCTGTACACCACAGCGCACGTCACGGTGAGAGCATAAAACCCCAGTTCGTAGCTGGGGAGCATCGTTTTAACTCCCATGGTGGCAGGTCAGCGCCCCAGCTGGTGCAGGGGATCCAGACCTGGGAAAGAGAAGGAGGAGAGGAAAGTAAACCAGGGGTGGGAGCTCACCTGCCCCTCCAACACCCTAAATTGCTGCTGGTCCTCAGCAGCTCTGCTTTGTGGGCTTCCTTGAAGGCCGGGAGCTGAAGAGATGGAGAAGACGGTAACACCTGGGACACAACTCAGGTGTGAGGAAAGAGGTTGCTGCTGAACCCTGCTGCAAAACCCACCCAGGAGCCAGGATCTGGGGGCAGCTCAAGCAGGAGATCCTGATAAAAAGGCTCTTCCCAGCAAGTTGCATCCGTCCCAATGTTCAGAGATGCTCCGGGATGCCAGCTCCCCAGGATGGGGTTCCTCCAGCGTGCCTCTGATGTCCCCTCTTAATTGGATCCTTGGAAGGGCTCCGGGATAGAGCACAAAGATGCCCGTGCTGGAGGGGATGGGATGGGATGCCCCTATTCCCCTGCCGTGGGCTGCTGCTCGCCTTCTCCTGGGATTTTGCCCAACCTTGAGCTCTTGAGGGGGCTCCTAAAGCACCGTGGTCCCAAAGTGCTCCCACCCCCGAGCCTTAGGGCGGGCGAGCCCCCCCCCGCCCGGCATCAGCGGAGCTCGGAGGATGCCGACGCTCAGCCCCGCAATTAGCCCTGGGCTAATGACTCCCGTTAAGGCTAATTAACGCCGGCGCGACGTGCCTTTCAGCCCGCCCCGAGCTCTGCAGCCTGTCCGGCAGCTGCTAAAAACGCAATTCGGGGTTGGAGCAGGGTGTGCGGGGGGGGGGGGGCGGGGGCAGAGCATCCTCCTCCGGCACCGCCACCCACTCGTGAGCATCCCCCGCGGGTGGGAGGGGGGACCCTGCGAGCGGCGCGGGGCGCTTCGAAGGGATTAAAGAGCGAAACTCTTGCTTTTAGGCAGCAGAAAAAGGCGAGCCGGTCACCCTCTGCTTTCCCATCCGCATCGCAAAGGTTTTTTTTTTTTTTTGCTGATTTAAATTATTTTTTAATTATTTTTTTGTTGTTGTTGAGATTTTTAAAGGGGGGCGGGTGTCGCTGGTAGGGATGCGGGGTGACCCCATTTTATCCCTAGCACTAGGAAAAAAAAAAAAACCGCTTTTCCCGGTGGGAAGGGCCAGCCCTGGGCTGGACTCAGCCCCCGGGAGGTGGGGGGGGTGGGGGTCGCCCTGCGGCCGCTTCCCCACCCCCCACCTCCGTGCGGGGCCGCTGCGGGCGGGCGCGCTGCCACCTCCCTGCGGTCCCCCTGCGGCGGGAGGGCACCCACGGAGGTGGCTTTCAAGAGGTGTTTCTTTTTGTTCTCCCTCCTTTCCACGCTTTTCAAGGCTTTTTTTTTTTTTTTTCCTTTTTTTTTTTTTGTGAGGAGGGGGCATCCCGCAAATGGGGCGTGTGGGGGGGGAGTGTTTAACGGTCCCCGGTCGCCTGCGGTGGGCGAGGGGTGCTGGCAGGGGGGACCCTTCGGACAATTTTAACTCCTGATCGCTCCGGGGTTGCAGTGTCAGGTGCAGGGGAGGGGTTCCCCAGCGCAGCCCCCTCCAAAAAAGCTCTGAGCAGCCGCGGGGCAACACCATCCTCATCCTCACCCCCCCTCCCCAGTCCCCTCCACCGCCCCCGGCCAGGCGCTGGGAGCGGGCAGAGGTGACCAAAACCCCCTGGAACTGCGGGAACAGCGTGTCCCCAACCCCAGTGTGACCCCCACACCCCACACCCCCCCCCAGCTACTGACCTTGAGCCCCGGGGCCGCGGGTGGAGGTGGGCGAGGGTGCGGGGATCCAGCGTCCGGCACCGCGATGGGGGGGCTGGGGGCGGGGGGGGGAGCGGCGGGGACCGATGGAGGATTTGGGGGGGGCTGTTTGTCCTACAGCATCCCTCAGCCTGGCTTTGGGGAGGCGGGGTGGGGTGGGGGGGGGAAGGCTGAAGGAGGGGTGCCGTCCCCCTCGCTTTGCCCCTGGAGGAAGTTTGGCCGGGAGTGGAGCGGAGCAGGCGGGAGGTATTTTTATTTTAGAGCAGCACTGCAGAGGGGGGCTGGTTCAGGAGCTGTCTGTCACGGCAGCTGCTTGGAGAAGACCTGTGCTGGCTGCCAAAGCTCACCCCGGGCCAGGGAGCACGGCCCAGGGCTGGCCACAGGAGCCCCGGGCCACGGTAGCCCCTCCACGAAGGGACAAGCTCCCTCCCAAGGGGTGTCTCTCGGTGTCACCACTTTGAGACTGGCAAAGGAGCAGGTAGCCCCCCCGTCGCTGTGAGCAAGAGGGGAGGCAGCTATCACCTCGTGGGGTTGGGGAAACTGAGGCACGAAGCCAGGAGTTGCAATTCCTCCCCTGGTTCGGGCAGTGTTTAAATCGGCGCGGGCCTGGGAGGTTGCAACATCTCTGCAAACCATCTCGGGGGTCGTCTTCTTGCATCCACAACCAAACCAGGGGTTAGGAAGGGGCTGGGATGGGTTGTGGCCTCTGTTATTTCAGGATGGACAAATGCAAGTCGGCCAAGAACGAGTCAACCCAGCGTCAGGTCCGTCCCCGTGTCCTGCACGAAGCTCTTTCTACCAAACCCCTACGAGATTTGGGGCGAGCTCACGCTGGGGCTGATGTCCCTGAGTATCTCCTGGGCTGTCTGTGGGGTTGGGGGAGAGAAACAAGGCAGATGACCCTGGATTTTAGAAACATTTCCATGGGTTCTCTGCTTTGGGGTGAGAGAAGTCGCGTTTTGGGGCTCCAGGGGGAGGATCTCCAGAATGGGAGCCCCTTGGGCCAGCCCAGCTTTGCTGGCGCATTGCCCACCAACGAAAAGGCTACCAGCGTTTTTCACTCGATGTACAGAGAGAGAAGCTCTCCGTAGAAAGCCTCGGCGATGGCTGTACGGCCACCACCTTCAGCACCTAACGAGCCACTTTAATTTGCAGCAGCCGGGGCAGGATTTGGCTGCCTGCCCCTCGGATGCCCCGGAGCTCCAGCCTTCCTCCTCCTGCCGCAGCTCCGTCCCTACCCAGGGACTTTGGCTCTTCAGACCTCGGCCTAATTGACTGTGTGCTTCGAGGCGGAGTAATTAAGAGGTTGGTGCAGATAAGCGCAGCGAGACACGACTGTGCCCTTGTGGAGGGCAGGGGATTATGGCCACCGGCCAAGGAGCCTCGGCAGGAGGGAAAATCGTGTCCGTCCCCCCCACCAGCGGGTGCAGACGGACGGACGTCGGCTCGCCGCGATGGAAGGCAACGAGCAAAGGGGCACCGAGGGACCGACAGGTCCCCGTCACCTTCCCTGCCTCCCAAACCCACTCACCCCCCACGCAGAAACCAAAACCAGCCCCGAAATCCTTCTCGCCGAGTGCTGGAAGCACAATGGGCCCCGTTGTGTAGCCACGGGGCTGGAGGCGGTGGGGATCTCGTTTTTGGGGACACGCGGGACGCCAAGGGGGGCTCCAGGGAGCGGGTCCTGCAGGGCAGGAGGATCACGGCCCCATCGTGCTGCTCCTGCTGGGCACTGGTATCCAGAGAGTTATGGGCTGATGCTGAATTTTTCTTTTCCATTTTTCCTTTTAATCCTGAGTAATTTGTTATCTTGCTGGATTGAAAGTGCAACGTAGGTGGAGGGCTGGGCGGCGGTTTTTCATGAGGCTCTGGGAACTGCGGTGATAAAAATCATTTAGCTTTAATTTATAGATATTATAAAAAAAAATTAGAATAACCCCCCCCCCCCGCTCTTCATTTCTAATATAAGAAGATTTATTTTTAAGGTGACCAGCGCGCCTTCCGCTGCACAGGGGACGCCTCCGTGTTTTATTGCCCCCGTGCCGCTGCTTTACGACGAAGGGCTGTTTATGGCTGCGAGCTGGTTTTAAAGGTAGTTGTTGTTTTTTTTTTTCCCAAACCTTTGGTGGGTTGCTGGAAGTTGTGGCAGAGGAGCTGAGGCCAGGCCCCTCTTTGGTGTCTGAGAAAGGGAGCAGGGAAGGTGGCGGGGTTCGAGGAAAGGCGCTTGGCTCCGTCCCAGCAAGGCACGGCACGCCTTGGCGATGGGGACGCCAAAGGAGCCTCCTGCTGGCTGCTTGCTCCTGCCCTGGGCTGCTGGAGCTGGGAGGAACTGGAAGGCGAGAGGGTTATAATAACCCACACGGGGTGTTTTGTGCTGCCTTAGGTTGCCCCATCGGGTTCCCCATGTTGGGAACACGCCAACCCCACCAGGACCTCGGCAGGCCCCTCCCTGCTAGCAGGGCAGCTCAGGAGAGGTGGATGTGTGCCCCATCCATCCATCCATCCATCCATGATCACCCAGAAGGGCTCTGCCTGTCCCCCATGGCACACGCCAACCCCATCAAACATCCCAGGACCTCCTTCCACCACCCTGGAGGAAAAAAAAAAACCTCTGAAGAAGGCTCCCACCACCTGGCGGGGACAACCCAGCTGCCAACTGCCTTCAGCTCCTCTCCTCGCGATCCCCTCCCGCTCTCGAAAGCAAAAATGCCCCAATTAGGTCAACGCCGCCGCGGGAGGACCCCGCTCCTCCTCTCGCCGTGCCCCGCAGAGAACTATTCTGGCTCATGAGCTGCTCCAAAGCCCAGGACGTCACCCCCTGCCTGCGGATGGGTTTCGGAGCTGTAAGGGGAGACGCGTGGGGATCGAGGTGGCATTTGTCGAGCGAGGCCGCCCTGTCCCGCGGGGGCTCGGAGGGGAGAGGATGAAGGGAGAAACCCAACACTCCTCTGGGCTCAGTCGTGGCTTAATTTAGAGCACGGGGGGCGGGGGGGGGGAGGCGCTCTCGCTGGGGTGTTTTTCCATTTAAAGCCGAACCTCGTCGCTTTTGTCAAGCACGGGGCGAGGGCCCTGCGGCTTGCAGGGCAGAAGCAGCTGCTGGGCTGCGGCTGCCGGAGGGGTTGGCAAAGCAATTTCCAAGCGAGTTGCCCTTTGCCACCAGCTTTTCCCCCCGTTTCGGCCTGCAATCTGTCTCATCCTCGCACCTCCGTCACGCTTTGGAGCCTCGGGGAGGGCGCGAGCCACCCGCAGCCCCAATCTACTGATACGGGAAAGCAGAAAATATCTGAAAATAGTCTTTTTGAAATACGTGATACGCTTTAGTCTCTGCAATGTTAGCTCGCTAGCCTTGTCTTTGGTAAACAAGAGTGTAGCCCCCTGCCCCTTGGCAGGGCTTCAGTAGGGTCTTGATCCCTCCAAGGCCTGCTTCATTGTGCTCCAGTAGGGTCTTGATCCCTCCAAGGCCGGCTTCAGTGTTTTGGGTGAGATGGGGACGGGGGAGGAATTGTCTTTGTGCCACAGACCGTGACCACGGAGGGGGATGTCGCCTTGAGCTGTGGTCGCGGGGGGAGACCCTGCCCAGCTGCCCCTGAACCGCCCACTCTGGAGGATGGGTTCAAAGGGACAATCGTGATGAAGACCATCGAGGAACTCTTACTTCCTCCCCGAGACCACCAAAAGACCCCCGAAGGGGAAGACTGCGCCTGCGCGAGGGGGAAGAGATCTAATTGACATCCGAAGCGGGACAGAGTGATAAATATGGAAATACGTCAGTTTTGTTGCTTTAAATAGGAGGCAACGCCCGCGGCTCGGGGTGCAGCATCCTTAGGGCACCGGACCCTCGCTGCACCCAGCGCTGCAGGGCTGTAATAACCAGACCTGCTCCACAATCCACTGGGATGGCGGAATTCTTGCGCAGATCACTACGGCTCCAAACGGGAGCCGTTACGGTGGGATGGGCTGTGACCTGCTGGCTGGTCCTGGGCCACTCGGCCGAGCGGAGCCCAGGGCAGGGAGAGCTCGCCCGTGGCGGCACCGTCTATATTTAACCGCACTAATGCAACTTAATTCACGGCCCGGCCCGCCTGGAAAGCCGCGCTCCTGCCGCGCCGGCTCTTCGCAAGGAAAACGATGACGATTCATCAAAGGTCGTTTATTCCCCGCGGGTCAGCTGTAGTTTTTAAAAATGGGATGCATCCGTCAGGCACTTTATGGCTGCTTTGTGGAAGGGCTCTGCCCAGCTCCAGGGCAGGAGACAACCTTTGGCTCAGCCCAAGTGTTGGGAGGACTCATATTCGGACCGTACATTAGCTAAAACCCGTCCAATTCCACACAAGGAGTGTCCGTAGCCTCAAATACTTGCAGCAAAATTCACCTGATGCTGTTCCTCACAGCTTAACTGCAGCCACCAGGCTGTGCCAGCGGTGCCGAGCGTTGTCACCACTAACCTGTCGCCACCAGTAGCTGCAATGAGAGGCTGGAAAAACTCAGAGCTTATCAAAACGTGGCCTGGGATGTGACTTTACAGCGGATGAAGGCTGTCCCAGTGAGGAAGCGCTGGGGGCTCACGCCGCTTTTATCTAGCAGAGGAAGGCGTAACGATGACTGGCTGCAAACTGCAGCCAGAGAAATTCAAGTGAGAAAGCAAAGCACGGGATTTTTTTTTCCACAAGGACAAACTTCCAAGGAAAACAGGGGGTTGTGGAGGTTTCAGACCAAGCCCAGTTACATCCCTGAAAGAAATGGTGTAGCTCAAACAGCACAAGCGTGCTGGAGAGATTCAGCTGGCTGAGGACCAGTGGTATGCGTTTGTGCAGGCAGGGAGAAAAGTATTTTCACTGATTTTCTTCTCTGAGTGATGGGCTGGGGGACGTGGGGCTGCTGCAGCCAGCTGAACTGGGGCTGCCGCTTCCAAAATCTGTCAGGGTTTCTTAACATTCAGCAACCAAACGACACGCGCTGCAAGAAAATCGGTCTCATATCTCGGAAACGGGGAAGCAGTTGCTGCAAGAGTCAGCATTCGAATTCAGCATGTGGAGGAGGGTCACTCTGTGGAAGCGCAGAGGGAATTTATTTCAAAACTAAGGTGAAAACTGAGAAGACCTGGACAATCTGGGCCGTGTTCAGACCCCTCCACTGCTCTGTGACGGGAGAGAGGTTGCACATTCCCATGAGAAGCAGTTACTTACAGGCACGGGCTCTCCAAATGAACTGTTTTACAGTGCCTTTAGTTCCTTCTTTGTCCAGGCGTGTGGCGGTGCTGTGTGTTTGTGCAGAAAAAAAAAATAGAGAAAACGCTTCTGTGCGACCCCAGACAAGCGTATGTTTAAAGAAATGAGTGTTGCAGCACTTGAGAAGAGGTTTGCACCGTGTGCTAGCGAGCCATATGCTAACACCTAGCACTCCCAGGTCCTTATCTGCCTTTCCTGCCTTGATTCACAGCCACCCCAGGAAGAATTTTGCTGGGGAGTGGCAGGAACTTCACTGCTTCGTCACAGAACAGGAGGCAAACGCTGGGCATGCATTAGAAAGGACAGAGAGGCAGATTGCCTCTCCTGCACTCCTGTGAAAACATTATTGATTCACACCGCTGCGCAGGCGAAACCAGAATCTCCAGCTCCAAGCTACCAGCCTGAATTTAGCAGGCACGGCATAGCAAAAGCTCCCCACCTCTGCCACAGCTCAGGCAGCTTTTCGACTCGCGAATGCAGGTCCTTCAAATACCTGATTTCTTTGGTCTGCTCGCCCTAGCCCACGCTACGTGATCATCGGGACGGAGCTGAACAGAGACGAGCCGCAGCTCACCTGAGTGAGACTCTGTCGGTCTCTCGCTCGAGGATTTACGATTCCTCGAGGTCACCGGGAGGACTGCAGGTTCAAGATGCCTTTTCCTGGGATGCTACCGGCAGGGTGAGCCGGAGGAATAGGGCAATGGACCCTTTTGGTCCCGGGAGAAACACCTGGTGGCTTTGCTGAGCTCCAGGCCAGCGCTGGGGGAGCAGAGCAGGGCTGTTAAGCACAGGGAGGGTTAACCCGCAGGTGCTGAGTTTATCCTCGGCTCCGTGACCTCCTCCATCAGATTCCATGAACTGTTTGAAGAGAGACTTAAGCAGGGAAAAAAGCCAGGGACGACACCACCCTCACCGCCTCTGGAGCGACTCCTGCTCTCTTTTTCCACCCTGCCTTGGTGGAGTCAGGACGCAGTCGCCGTTCTGGGGAAGGGAGCAGCTGGGGTTAAAGTCTGACCCACTCCACGCTCACAAAAAGAGGCTGACAGAGCAAAGCAGGAAAAGAAAAGCTTTCAAGCCGTTCCACCGAGGAACAAAGCAGCACTCTACCAAAACGACCAGCTCTCCATTTGCTTGTAATCCCCAAGGCTAGCCCTCCGCTGGCAGGCTGCATGTTAACGCCTCATTAGCTTGCTCTTGGTGTTCTCCCCGTGCTGCAAGAGAAAAGGACAGAGAGGCAAGGGCTTCCAGCACCTCCAAAAGTCCCTCCGCTACTGCGTGGAGGACCTGCCTGCGTTCTGTTAGCGGTTCTTCCTAGCGAGAACAAGACCTGCCTGACGGATGAATGCAAAAATAGGGAGTTCATAACCCGGATGGCAAGTTGTCGTACGGAAGGAGCTGGATTTAAGGGAGGTCTGACTGATGGCAGAGGTAATCTGCACAGGTTTCAGTGGAAACTCCACTGAGTTTCAGAAAACTCTGCTGCCAGTACGGTCAAGCAAAGAAGCAGGTTGGAATGGTGAGTGGAGGCCCCCCCGAAGTTCCCTTGTGGTATTCACAGGCCAGGCTAACCCACTCCCTCGGCACTTAAGCCCTGCAGAGAGCTGAGACAGGCAGGTGTCAGCGTGCTGATAAAAACCAGCATTCAGTTTGCTCCTGGCCTGACTTTGGAAGGGAGCTGGCATAACTTTGGTTTAGCGAATGCCTTTAGGCGCTGATAAAGGCAGCAGCATATTCAATATTGAGCCCTCTCGAGGGAAATTCTGTTGAAACTACGCGGGGGGAGTCTTGCCAACCTCCCCCCCCCCCCCCAAAATCACACTGCGGAATTGCAGCTTCCGAAACCTGCGGCATGTGCAGCCTGGGAGCCAGCTGCTCGCTGGCTCTTAACAGGCAAAGCTTGCTGACACACAGAACCTTCCCTCTTTCTGTGTTTCCTCTCCATTTCTCATCCTCGCCTGCGGACGCTAAAGAAATGACACGATCCGAGGCTGCAAAACTACACTGCCACTGCATTTCAAACCACGGGCACGATGCCGGAGCTCTCTGTCCCTGCTTTGCAGCCCAAAGGACTCTGAATCTCTTGCTTAACTCTTCTGCTGTTTCTGCTGCCGAATGGCCTGTAGAAAGATGTCCTTCACTTGGTCCATTGTGTCTTGAAACAGTTTAAAGTCTTCCTCTTTCTTTCTCCCAGCAGCCTCCAAAGCATCCTTCAGAGCTTCGTTCTCAGCCAGCTGGATCACAAGCCTACGAGGAAACAAAAGGGAAACTTTCATGTGAGCTGCGGAGCTTCAAAGCAAATTAGAACAGTGCTTCAGCTCTGGGGGAGAAAACAGAGAAACACATGCTCTCTGCTCGTTTTATGACAGGCATGAGAAAGAGCAGACTTAACGCTTGGTCCTTCTCTCTTTGAGACAGGGTATTAGATGACCAAGATACTTTTCAGATCTGTTTTGTTAAAGATTGTCATTTTATTTTCACTAACAAGCTTGCAATCGACGCACAAGGAAAGAAAAGGGAAAAAAAAAAAGGCGTCGTCCTTGCACATGTTTTGTGTTGCTTAATACTTGCATTAGCTTAACACTTCTGGATATCGGTATAATTACGAGGAAATTTGTGTAAGGATGACCTAGACAAACTCAAACCAGAGGATCTGCCGTTTCTACAGAGTTTGCTAGGCTTTCTCTTCTGAGGAGCGGGTGCAGGTAGTGCCACTGCTGGAAGGACAGCCATGAATTGTAGCTATTGTAGGTAACCCAGCACGGAAAGAGGGAAACCGTACCTTGTGCTCAGCTCCTCTACCTGCGATTCCAGAGGCAACTTGGAGTGCTGGGCTGCAGAGGGCTCCTTCCTGCCACCCACAGTCAAGGGGAGCCTGGAGTGACTCGCAGACGGGCCTGTCGATTTAATCACGACATGGAGTTTTAGGAAGACATTTTCACGGGTAGCGCACTGAGTAAATATCAGGAAACGGTGAATCAGTGCTAAGGAATCTGTTAAGTTCTATGTATATCCATGAAGATACCGCAAATGTATAGGACAGGCTTTTATTTTAATCTCCTTTCAGCAAAACGCAAACACGATGAGTTTGCACTGCAGGGCTAAACGCAGGAATGTGTGTGCCTACCTGTTTAGAGCAGAAAAAAATCCAAAATATTTAAGTGGCGAAAAAAAATGGATGAGAGAAACAGTTGAAAAGGATTATTTTAATGTTTATCTTGTCGTTGTGTTGCCTCCCGAATGCCCGTGATAACGTTTGCGTGTGGCACACGCTTCTGTTTTGACCCCCAGCACAAACACTGCCCAGGGTAAGTGCAGGAAAGCACTTCAACGTGTACTTCAACCTAAGGTTCTGATTCAGGAATGCTCCCCTCATTTCAAAGGGACACGGGACCTTTTTTCAGGGTTATAGGGAAAATACGATTCGAATTTACTGCTGGGATGGGAGGAGCAAAAACCCTGGGGTCGGCCAGTGAACGCCTGCAAGGGAAGAAGGCTCAGAGGAGACAGGCAAGGACGATGGGCTCAGGAAGCTCAGAAAAGAAGGTAGAGAGTGACCACAGCCATTGTAGAGGATGCTGAACTCCCCCAACCAACAGCAAGGGGGCCGGAGGGTGGTCTTTGCTGCAGACAAAGGGCTGATCAGTCGAGTAAATGCGAATGGGCTTCCCTAAAACGACCAACAGAGCCTTGAGCCAGCCACTGACAGGCCTTAAATTGGGATGCGTCCTTTTAATTCTGCTCTTAACCTTCAGATGAATCTCTCGGGCAGAAGTGCACAGGGAACACAGCAGTGGGCACGGCGGCAACACAGAGCAGTGTCAAGTTTGCTCTGTAGACTGTGATCCCGTGGAAGAAAACACGTTGCAAAAGTCCTGCTCCCACTTAAATCTGTGACAAAATCCTCTTCAACTAAGTGCGGCCAGGATTTCACCTCCTGGCTTGGCCCACTGGCCTGAGTCGGTCCAAATCGCGGTGTGTAAGTTCAAGCCCTTGTGTAGGTTTGACAGATAAAAGAGTCCAAATGTTGTTGCTGTCCATTAACCACGGTGGGACGGGGGACATAGGTGCAGATAAGGGCTCCACCTCACCTGCTTTGCTCCTCAGGGGGGGTTTCTGTGCGCTCCTGTTCCTCCCTGGGTCCCTTTGCAGTTTTTCAAGCTGCTGTTCCAACACGACACATCGCCGCCGCTCTTCCTGAAGCCTCTTCTCAGCTTCTAAGGCTTTGTCGCTGCCTTCCTCCACCCTGATGGGCAAAAAAAGGTGGTTCAGCTTATTTATTTCACGACTAGCAAGCATCAGTCAGTCTTGATACTCAATCCTTCAGGCTGCACAGCTCCCAACAGAGGGAAAAGGAGAATTTTCCGTGCACCCACAGGCAGAAATCCCAGCACAATTGTTCCAGATGTCATCCTCCAGATTTGCCCACCAGACTTAACTAGTGAGTACAGTGAATGGAAGTTGCCCAGGTCCCTTAACACTGGCTACTCGGGTGAACTGACCACTCAGACGAGCAGGCAAGCTGCAGATTGCTGAGGAGAGATCTTTTATTACAGGAATCATAAACTGTGGGGTTTTTTTAAAAACCCCGGGAAAATTTGGAAGGAAAATAGTTTATGAAACCGCTGTCTCGTATTTAGCTGTTTTGCGTCAGTTATCTGCAAGAAAGAAAAGAAACTTGACGTTGCTTTTAATAAACGTGGCCCTTAGACACTACTGTGGAAGGGAGTGAGTGGAAAAGAAACGGATGGTTCATGCTGCAGCACAGAGCAGAGGGGCAAAGTGCCTCAATTCACCCCAAAAAACATCTTAGGAAAGCAACTAGAAAAAATTTGACATGCGCCCACAGCTGCAGTCAGTGGTGCATCTCCTGGTACCAAATGATTTAAAGGAGTTTAAAGCTAGAGAGAAACCTGAATTGACTCGCTGTGTGGTATAGTGCAGAATAAAGGAATTTCCTTCTTGACCCCCCGGGTGATAGCTGACTAATCCCTGAATCAAAAGGCTGGACCAGTCTTATTTCCCTCCTAGTTGGCATAGCTAAAAAAACAATATTACGACTGTGATAAAATTATATCGCTACCTTAAAAAATCTAGCTACAGGCAAGACTCTGACCTCCTGTGGCAGTAAATTACCAGACTGGTGACGTGCTATGAGAAATTGTGTTTCCCTCGGTGGTTCTGAAGTCACTAAACTTTCACTTGACCAGGTCTTCCCCCAGCATCCACAACCAGCGGAGGAAAAACGACAAGGCTAGCTGGTTTTTATTAAATCTTCTGCCAATATGAATAACAAACTAAAACGTTCCTCTGGCTCTTCCCCTTCCCCCAGCAGGGCCCAATCCTCCGAACCCTTTACGTTCTGCTCCGCAGTGACTGTGCAGCCCCGTCCTAAATCCTGGCAGCTGCTGTTCAAAACCACCACTCGTGTAACCCTTCCCAGTGCTCCTCTCTTGACTTAAGCACTACGTGCACTGCTTGAGCTTCGCTGCCCCACGCTCTGACAGGGGAAGAGGAGGAATGCACCATTTTTTTTTTTTTTACACATATTCACGTTGAAATGTGACCGGGTGCTCTATTATCCTGAGGTCCTCCAAGAGTTATTGCACGCGGTCTCACGGAATTTACTTTACCTGCAGGAGCTCTTGATAAATGTGCCGTAACTGTGGAGGTGCTGAATCATCAGTCTGCGGTACGTTTTACAAGCGACTCTGCATTTCATTGACTCCACGTTCTCCATGACCCCACGTTTGTGATGGCCCCATTTCAGCCATCACTCACACCTCCATCCTCCTCTAATTGCATAGCTCTATTACACTCACCGGACTTACAAACAGGAATAAAAGTCTCCCCGTTTGTATTTCCAGGATTTAGCCCTTAAAAGCACAGGGGATGATACCTTTACCACAGTTACCAAAAAACGTGTTTTCCTGACTGCGATGAATTGTACGGCACAAAAGCCAGACAAGCGAGGAATGGTAACTAGCGTAAAATCACGCAAGCAAATAGTGCCTGTTGTATTCAAAAGTGCACAGACAAACACATACCTTCCCACAGGCTGTAACGCAGATTTGGGAATCTAATAATATACGTACTCTAACTGCGAAAAAAAGCAGTAGCTAGAAGGTATGTAGACAGAAAAGACTTTGCTTCCTGCCCTCCTAAAACTGGCTTTTAACACCATCTTAAATTGAACTGAATAATAGAAAAGAAAAAAAAAAAAATCACTGCTATGCTTCAGTTAAACCAGAAGGAATTCATTTAAAAGAGGATACAGCGAAACTTAAAAGAGTGTGAATCTGGCACAGAAGTCAGATTGTAACTATAATTACAGTATTTACTACTGATGAAGAATATTGCTGCCTAAATCAGACCGCACACATAAACACACGAATTTTAGTTTTATCTAGGTGCAGCAAGCTTGAAGACGACACTGTTTTCTCTGTCCTTTGTTCTAAAAGAATAATAATAATAATAAAAATGAATCATCAACTAGGCGGGGAAATTGAGCAGAAAAAATTTAAAAGCCCCTCTTGAGGGAAAAGCTCACGCTGGCAGCGTGGGGGTGCACCGTACAGCCTCTCCCACGTCTCAAGCGCTCCGTCATCGCAGCATCCCACAAAGGATCCTGGCGGAATCAGCCTCTACCTTTTCTGCAGCACAGTGACCAGCTCCAGGAGCCTGTTCCGTTCCACTTCAGCAGCCTGGCAGAGCGCCTTGTGCTCTGTGACCTGCGTCTGCAGCACCTCCAAATCCGGGCTGTCAGCGCCAGCGAGCCTAAAAGCAGCAGAAGCGTAGAGAGTTTGTTTCCCATTTCAGCAACCAAAGAAATGAAACAAAGAGGGGATTTGAAAACCCTATCAAAATACACTCGTCTGAAGACTAAGCTAGAATGCAGAGCCAGGCTCCCTACCTCCCCCCAGCACCAATCTCTACGCTGCAATAAAGGAAAGAGAAAGATTTGGAAATAAAGCCACTGTGAGTTTCACTAGAAAGGGGTTTTCCCTCGCAAGGAGGCTTCCCCTTCCCATCACCCCTGAAACCAAACTTCCACCCCTGAGCAAGCCACGATCGCTGACTCTCCTCCCTTTGCTACTGCCCAAGTAAAACAAGCCTGTACGTGGGCTCTCCAAAAGCTAAGCCTTTAAGCGGCACGCTGTTGATTTTCTCCCACTGAAAGGCTTCAGGCAGCATCAGTACAACGGCTGTTCTTGTGCCTGATACCTGACGAAAGGAAGGGGCAGTTTTCCCACGCATCCCATTATTATGTACTTCCTCACTTCTCCCATCTCTCCCTGCAGGAGTATTCAGGAATATGTCCTTTAGAGCAAAAAGCAGGAGAAAACGTGGTGACTGGGGGTAAAAAGGGAAAAATGGGATTTATGGGGAAATAAAACTAGAAATCGATTAAAAAATTAAGACAGCAAGAAGACATTAGAGCCTTTGGCAGCAGGTAGGAAAGGACGGTGAAAGAAGCTGTTCACAGCACCAAGGCAGACACGGACAAGGTTTGCCAGCAGCTCGCGGAGCGTGGCGGGAAACCTCCCGTGTTTTCGAGGAAGTTGATGCACGTACCTTCCAGGCGTGAGGTTAGTACCGGGAAGGAAAGGCTGCGTGGCGGCGGACTCGACAAGCGTATGGCCCATCTTGGACACTGTGCTGGGAGGAAGAAAGCTTTGTGAAGCCCGGAGCTCTCCAGAGGGCAGTCGTCCAAGAACTCCGGACCTTTTCCAGTGTCTGTGTTTATTGCTGCCTTGTAGGGAAAAATCTCCCAGAGCCTCCTAAGTGGGTATCACTCCGGCTCTGCATACACAATAGCTCAGCTTGCTCCCCGACTCCAAAACACTGCTGCAAAAACACCTCGTGTCTCCGTTTTAGGCAAAAACTACCGGGCAGCGTTCGAGCTCTGCGCTTCTGGGGATACTTTGCTGGCCCTCCAGACCGGCCTGGAGGAGCTCCACGGCACAGAGTAGCCCCACAGCAGCTCGTGAGCAGGAATTTCTCTCGATCCCGCTTGGCTCCAGCTGAGCACGCGGCCACACAGGCGGCCACTGCTGCTCTGCTGCCTCAGACCCTGGCAGGGAGCACCCTCATCTTGCACCTTCCCCCACTAGGATGAGGGACAAGCACAGGTTACTGTGCATGTTTTACGTGCTTTCACAACCAACAGAACCCCTGCTCTGCAGCCACGTGCGCAGCTTTTCTTTCCAAATGCCCTTTAAAAGTACCTTTATACAGTTTTCTGAACCCTTCTGCTTTGTGGAGACGCTCAGGAAGAGCTGTCAGGATTACTGCTGCAAGAGGAGGAGTGAACTGGTAACACGAGAGTATCGCTTCCACTCTGGATGAGTTTTATGCATAATGACACGTGCGCTCGGGAGGTAAAATTCAAGTTTTCCAAACTTGAGCTCCGCTGCCTCAAGGCAAGTCCTCCACGTTTCCTTGCCTTTAGGCTGCAGCTAACAGAGGATAAAGCCTTCGTATTGTGGAAGAGGCAGAGCTGCCTTCCAGGCTAGGAGTGGTTAACCCCCAAAATCAAGGGAAGGCTGATAACGACAGGAGCGGCCCAGTCTAACAATGCAGACTTTTATTTCGACATCTCCGAGGGGCTTTAGCTCCTATTTATAGCATTTTTCATGTCATCTTTCCTGATAGGAAAAGATGATTCACTAAAGTAAAATGAAACAGAGAGTTCATCAGCATATTAAAGTTAATGGAAGGAGTGAGCCCTGCTGACCAAGTCATTAACGGCTCTTGCAGTTCTCAGACTCCCTCGTTGCCCACCTGACAGGTCAGCTGGTTTCGTGACCGAGCGGTGTCGGCCACGTACACAAGCAGTCAGTTATGCATCGCACTTAGCGGTTTCTACAAAGCCATTACCCAACCTTGTTTTCCCACTTGCCTTCCTGCTTACCGTCAGCAGCCCTACGAAGTAAAAAAGTGGCTAAAATGCAGCTTTGCTCCGTGAGAGCACAACTTCTGCAGAGTTAGAGGTGGGAGAATAAAGCCAGTCAGAGGGGTATAGCAGTGGAGATGCAGGCACAAAGTCAGGATGCTCTAACTCTAACTCAAAAAGAGCGAGAAGAGCTTTTCTTAAATTTTGTAGTAAAGCTCTACTTAGACTCGGGGATACATCTGACGATTTACAAGCCAAATTCATTAGAAGCCCCGTTTCTCATAAGAGGGAAGAATCACAGGCACTTAAGCTAACCACACAGACATCCTCTGAGCTGCAGAAAGGGAATTAGCTGCGCTGCCATCATGCCAAATGCAGTAATGTCTGCAAGTCTGTGTATCTTTCTCTGTTCCAGGACGAAAGTCGACGAGATAACGTGATTAGAGATTCCCATATACTGTAAACAGGCTGCCACAGCTGTTGGCACACAGCACTTGTGGTTAGAGCCAACTGCCTGGGAAAACCACGCTTCTGAATAACTCCCAATCATTTTAAACATTGACATTGGGGGCTTCTTACCGAGCAGATCCAATCCTTCCAACCTGATTGCTGCCTGATGCCAGAGGCTTAAACAGAGTAAAACCTGGATCTTCCAAGGGTTCAGAAGGTGGTGGGTCAGCAGCTCCTGAACGGTCCCCTTGATGGGCAGATTCCTTCTGTTGATGTTGGAGCAGGTTATAAAACCAGTTACGCAGTTCAAAGGAAAATAGCTGCGTCCGTGCCTAATCAGCAGCTTAAGATCATTGCTACGAGCATGCCAGAAGGTTTGATTTACAGGACTTCCTCAGAAACTTTTCTTTCGTTTCTATCCATTGCAGGATGGAAACAACAAAAGTCAGTAAAAAGTTGCAATTTCATATGAAATCCTAAGGGGGCACACAGTGTTGCTAGAGAACCCGCAGCACAGCACCACCGCTACTGGTGCCAGCATGGCTGGTTTGTGTCCCGAACCCAAGTTTTACCTTGGGTTCAACGCTCTAGCTCCCATTACCGAGGGACCTGACAGACTGAAAATCTCACCACGGCCCTCTGAGGGTGTTAGATCAATGGGAATAGATCTCAAAGGATTACAACGTGCGCTCCTCCAGCTCGTTTCTTCTGGCTCTCTACCTGGAGTGCGAGTTGCCCAATCTCCTCTTCCAGCTCTTTAACCTTTGCCTCTCGTTCAGCCACCATCTGTCTGAGCTGCTCTAGAAGGCAGTTTTGCTTCTGAACCTCGCTGTTCAAGTGCTGCCCTAGCATCTGCTGGGACTCCTTGTTCTTCTCATCCTGCTGGTTCAGGTGCTCCTGCATTTGCTTCTGCTGGTTCTGATAACACAGAAACAAAGAGTGAGATACTGACTTTTGTACACAACGATCATTAAGACTCTTTGGGTGTTACACCCCCCAAGACAAACACCCGTTTAGGAATGCTGGGACAAGCCACTGCCCTGCCAAGCCCCTTCCTCAGCGTAAGCACGCTGATGTCACTAGTGCTGCTCCAAGAATCTGGTCCGTTACGTTTTAAGCACGAGATCACCTTGTCTTGCTCGTGGCGTCTGTGCCTTGAGAAGACTGCACAGCACATCTACGGGCAATGCCCAGACACACGTGGCTGGGTAAGGACCGTCCATCCCCACTGTGGGTCATATCAAGACTTTAGTGACTGGATGGTGCAAGTAGAAAAGACCTGAGCAATTGAGAGATTCAGCTTTCTGGCGGGTTTGCTACTCGGTGTGGCAGAAAAGAGAGCACGAAAGGCTGGCCTTTGACAAAGAAGGTGACTTTTTCATAAATTGGATACGAGTAAAGCTTTCAATGTGCTTTTTGTGAAATTAGAACACAGATTGTGCAGTAGTGGCAGTAAAAGATGAGGAATGTATGAGACAACAGCTATGAGGCTAGGCTGCTTTATCAACGGGCTTTGGAGTTTTTCTCACACTGACAAATCTAACACTTGTTGGACAGTTTGTTCCGTCAAGCCAACCAACTGCAAGCAAGGTGCTTCTTTGATGTAAGGGATAAAAGAAGTTAACCCTTCCTTCCCAAGGAAACTCACATCTTTCTGTAACAATTTTAGTGAGAATGCTCAGGCTGTGCAAAAGTGACCACAGTTATTTGGCTCCCCTGCAATCTGCCTAATCTGCTGGTCCGTACCCGTATTCCCCACGGCTGCCTGGTGGGCAGAAAGGCAAATGCCAGCTTAGTCATAAGCATGTCTTCGCTAAAACCGAGGTACAGAAGCAAGGAAATGTGATTTGAAACTTGGGAGGGGCTGGATCAGGAAACACAGAACTAACCCTACTAGAAAGTGGCATGTTTTCCACTAATGGTTTTTTATTATTGTAATTGGGGAAGACTATTTAGAATCATGGCAGGACGAAAGGATGCCGCAAGACCATGAGAGCAGCCATTTATTTCAGCATAACTGCACCTCGAGTCTCTGCTAAAACTCTTGGTTTCGAAGGGGCCAAATCCCCTCAGCTACTGCGAATGGGTGGGCGCGTGGTTTAGTGCACGGGGTTCAGCTCGTGCGTTTTGGGCTGCGTCCTGCACCAAATGAGAGGGCAAGACGGCAGGCATTCTAAGGAAAAAAAATATCTCCCAATGAGCTGAAAGCAGGACAAAGTCCAGCTTCCTGAGTCAGGAATGAAGCCCTTCCTACTAGACAATCCTACTTCAATGCTGCTGCAAAACGTTTCCTCCGACACTTGCAGCTTAGAGCCACTTTGCTGCAACTGTGTCACGCCTGGTGCCGTCTCGCAGCCTTTACACAACCCGATGCAAAAGGGCTTCGGCTGACTAGGCAACCTCCGCTTGTCACAGTTTGATTCATCAGGCCCCTGTACACCTGAAGGTTGTCTGTGTCACCGTGTCATTAAACAACACCATGTTTCATCACCGATCTGCAGGGGCTGGGACCAACAGGAATAGCCAAGACTGTACCAGTAAGGCGTCTATGAGCTCATCGTCGTGTTTTCCTTTCTCCAGCAAGGTGACGATCTGTTCCTTCAGCGTCTTCACCTCGCTGCACAGCACTTTGTTCCTGGCTTTCGATGCCTCAAGTTTTCTTTTCACTTCCTCGTGACTTTTTTGGAGAGCATCGCGTTCCCCGCTGAGTTTCTGCAGTGATGCAAACACACCAAGGGAAATGACAGCAACAGCCTATCACCCAGCCCCAGGTGCTCTGGTGAGCTAAAGGAATCACCCAGCACCTGGGAGAACCTAAAAAAAAAATAGAACTGGCATACCCCATCATCCCGAAGCAAGTAGAAATTACAAGTGCTACTACTCGCTGCCTGCTTGCCAGCATCAAAAAAAGGTCTGTCTGCTCAGGAATACGAGTGGACTAGGTTGCTTCAGTAAATGCCAGGAAGCAAATAATAATTTTGTGTTAAAATCTCATTCTGTAGGCTCCTGCTTTTTCATTTGCCTCATCATTCTCCACGGGGAAGCTCTCTTCCAGCCAGATACAGGGGGGGGATGCCACACTGTCTCCCAGAAGCTGCCCTTGGCATATGCTGCCCCTTGTGCCATGCCTTCACCCAGATGAAGCCGGCCAGGGAGCACGCTAGAAGTGAAGTAGTAACGGAGAAGTGCGAGGGAAGTTACTGTGAACGAAGCCTGAAACACAAAGGCACAAGTGGAACCATGCAGGCTACAGCTATTGAGGAAAGCCTTCCCTGTGCTGCGTGCCTGTAGCCACAAATCTTCTCTTTCATTCTCATGGCCAAGAGGGAAAGGTGGGCATCAGCCCATTGCTCATTTTGTTGCCCAGTTAAACTGTGGTGAGAAAAGCAGGAGCTAATCAAGCTCCGGGACGGTGCCAGGCAGCCTCTACGGAAGCGACTACAGTGAAGAAGCACAGGGAGATGCGCTTTGCTAACCTGGGTAGGTGCAGCTGACCCCAGCTACCCAGGTTTCTTGTGGACACAGGGCTACACATCCTTTCCACCTCAGGGTTTACCACGTGTGCCGCTAGCTATAGCCTCCCTCAACCCCTCAACAACGGTTGCCCGTTTATTTTTGTGGCAATTCCATGTGACAGACAAACGGTGGGACCCATTTTCGGAATGCCTCTTAGAGGGCGTCTGGCGTCGCTCTCAACGTTATCCTCTTCAAATGTAGAAGGCCACAGCCACCCAGATACGTGCGGTGTGAGGGGGACGTTTGTACTTAACACCACATGAAGAACGGCCAAAGGGTGAGAGGGATGCTACAGCCTTTGGATGCAGCTGTAGCAGGGATTTTCTCTGCGTCCACCTTCAGTACAAAGCCAGTACCAGCTGCATTGCAACCCAGGGCCTCCCTCCCTCTTTCCAACATCACCCATCAGGCACAGTTGTCAGATGGCCACATTTCAGGCCAGGCAGACGTATCTGACACACCAATCATGAAGCAGAGGGGAAGACCAAACCTTGTACTGCAGAGGCAGGCCTGGCCACGTAAGAGTGCGGTACCGAAAACACACGGGGAAGCCCTTTGCTCAGTCTGTGAACTACGGCAGGACTTCCTCCAGCAGATCAAATGGGTTCCTGACATTGTCTCCTGGTAGGGTGTAACATACACCCTGAAGGTCAGGCAAGTTATTACACACTATATACCCACACAGCTCAAGGTTTTTTACCTCCAAGGTTTCTTTCTTTTCTTTTTCCAAGCTGCGAATCTTCAGCAAGTTCTTCTTTTGGGCTGACAACTTTCTCGGATCAGTAAGTGCCAGCAATTCCTCATCAATCTCACTCAGTGATGTTCTGGTCTTGTTTTGACCCAACTGATTCTCCAGCTCTCGAACCTAGGGGACAATCATGACGACTCATCCAGAGGCTTTACCAGGGGTACAGTGGTCCAGCATCAAAGAGGACATCACCAAAAGGAGCTCAGAGTGTAGCATCATATTACTTCTTGACCTTATTGTGGTTAACTAACATAAAGCAGTGTCTGCTCTTTCAAATTTAAATTTGTTAGCTGCTAACAAACATGCAGATGTCTACAGCATCTGTGCAGGGAGGAGATGTGACACCAGACCTACAGGAGAGTCAGGACATGTGGGAGATCTGTGCCTTACTGGAGCCACGTGTGGAGGCCAGGCAGACACTCCAAAGCATCCTGAATGCCACTAAACACGTGTGGGCAACAGAATAATACCTTAGATCGCCTCTAAAAGGGCAGACACCCACTCACCCCTATACACTTAAGCACCTTGGTCTGTAGCAGAATCACCATCCAGGATGTCCACAATCCAAGGCACAGTTCATCAGCCTCAACACAGGTACCTAGCACTGGTCTAGATTTCTTGGGATACTGGAGACCCATATGATGCAGGATTTACAAGTCTCTGGAGAGATGACCAGAGGTCAGAGGGACACCCTATGGCATCTGGGCTGGCATTAGACACTTAGGTGCAGCCAAGTGAACTCAGCCCCTGCATCCCAGCTCTTCACCGCAGACTTCTTCTAGAGTCAGTAGAGGGAAACGGGCACTGCTACAGCACAGTTCCTCTGCCCTGTTCTGGAGGTGCCTCCCAAGAGGGGATGCACCTTTTGACTCAGTGACTGTATTGACAAGATCCCCACTGACTACACAAGGGGCCTGAGGAGGCTGGCTCAGAGAGAAACTTCTGCAGTACCGTAGAGTACAGTACGTGCAGTCTTCAGATGAATCCCAGCCAGGGGGTCTCATGGAAGGAAGATGTAATCGGCTCAAGGGAAAATTCAGTCAATCAGTGCAAAAATCAAAAGTTTGTTGGCATATAATTAAACAGCGGAAAAATGGAAAAATACGTATCAAATTGCCTGAGAGAAGTTTGATTTAAGATGGAGACAGAACTGCCTCCCTGTCTCCAGCCGACATTTCGGCTAGACTGTGCCCTTCAGGAGATTCAAGAGTTAAAGATTTTACTCAAGTTCCTGGGGGAACAACTTGAAAAACTTATCTGGCCTCAATTCTTCCCATCTGACTTTAGGCACTGAACAAAGGTGTCCAAGTCAGAGCACAGACACTGGCAGGGCTCCTTCAACACTCAGTGGAGAGAGGCACCTTCAAACCATCCTGGGGTTTTAACTAGGCTGCCACAGCTCTCCAAGGTCCCTGAACTCTCTCCTTCAACAAAGATGTGAAAGATTCCCAGCTTAAACACTGAAACTTGCATGTTTGCAATAGACTAATTAAAATAGTTTGCAGGAACTCCGAAAGACACATCAACACATATTTAAAATTTAACACCCCACCTCCCCACACATATGTGCACACACACATAAACATACCAAAAAACTATATAAAAGTTACCATAAAGTGTTTTATTCTAACAGTTGCTTCCTTCAACAGAGAAAAGGCTGGCCATCTATTTGCAGTAAGCACTGCAAAGTACTGGGATATGCCTTATAAGCAGGTACAAATGTTAGGAATTAGGTAAAGAAGAACTAAGAGTATCTTTAACTCAAACTGAGGGAACACCTCGACGTAGAAAGAGCATCCCAGACCCAGCACCACGCAGGGTCTTAACTCACCTTGCTTTGGAGAACAAGAATTTGCTGGGCTCGTCCACGCCAGCTGCCAGAATTGGTCAAGAGACTTTGAATATTCACATCGTCACCAACTTCATTTGCTAAAAGCTACGAAAAAGGGATGAACACCAACAATAAGGCTAGGCTCAAATACACGGGTTGGGGAGAGGGGAGGGAAAGCTACTCTTCCCAGCGGCAAACACAAACCACTGTATCTATAAGCAGGGGCCATTCTTTATCGCCTGTATCTGACCCCCTGTACCCCACGTGATGGAAGCTCTTTCAGATCGTTGCCACGGTACAGGGTGTTGATGCTTAGGAGGGGTTGGGCTAACGTGAATTATTTCACTTTGTCAGGTGGGTCATTCGGTATTTCGACGTTTGAGTAATATCCTTTGAGTTTTGAAAAACATGAATCGGTGGTTTGCTGCCTGCCGACGGGGAGGGTCAAATCGTACCATCCAGCTGGGCGTCAAACTGCGCTAGTGTTGTAAAAACGAGGATTTCAAGTTCGTCACCGAGGTTGACTAAGCGTTACTAACAGGTTTCCATATTATTTTTGATATCATGAACACTTAACCAGAACGAAACAGGAACAGAGTAGAGCTATTTTCTTAATACACACCCTTGCCACCAGGAATTGAGCCAATCTCTCTTGCACAGTTCTGACACAGCCACATTAACGAGAGCTAAAGTTAGTATGAAGAGCATTTAAATTATTTATAAAAAGGTCAGCAGAGTTCTATTTTTAGGACCATATCCTCTACTCTGATCTGCATTGTAGGTCTCTTCTGCAAAGTAATGAAACCCAAGGAAACAGAGCACATAGTAACACGTTAAAATCCATCACAAATCAAAGAGGAAAAGGTTACGCCGGATGTCACTCCAACAAACTGTTGTTTAAACATGTGCTGTAGTTCAAGTGTGGCCTTTAATCCCTTTGACTTCCACGGGACCGAAACCTACACTGAAAGTCAATACACAATCAAACGTTTCGGAAAGGAGGAATGGGCCTGAACGTATGCTGCAAGTCAGTCACAAACCTATTTGGCTGAACTGGGACTTATAAACCTTCAAGAATCTGAGCCCATCGTGGCAAAAGAAATACTGGACGCAGGCATCCAGCTATGGTGGCAGAGCATGAAGGCTGTGTGTCCACGTGCACGCCTTCCCAACGCAACCACTACACCCCTGGATTTTCTTACCTCCTTACACTTCACTGAAATACTTCATGGAGGTTAATCAAAGCTCAACAGAAAAGCAGCTTCCTGATTTCCCAAGAATATACCTCTCGCACGGGATCCCAGCCACAGACTCTGTCCTGCAACAGTACCTTTTGGGTCATCTTCAGCTCCTGCTTTGCAGACTGGAGTTGGTTACGATACTCCATCACTTTGAAGTTGGCTGTGGTTAATTTTTCTTGCAATGCTTTCACCTCTGGACTTTCAGCCTTTGAAGAGAAGAATGTACTTGGGGAGAACGGAATCCTCAGGGAAAAACTGAAGTGATTAAGATCCACAGACCCATCAGGATCGCAGAATCTTTTTTCCCCAGACCCATGCAAATGCCTTCCCTCGTTTTTGGGGTCACAGAGAAGGTACAAACAGAGCAAATTGGTTATAAAACTAGTGACATGGGTACATCCTTGTCATGAGGAAAGGACTGTGCAATGGGAGAGAACTAAATTTTCCCTTTTCAATTACAATTCGTACCAAGTTTCCTTCTATCATCTGCAGAATTGATTGCTTGATTCCTGCATCACCACCACCAAGAGAATGTATTTTTTCTATGGCTGTCTGTAGCTGGAAAAAAAAAAAAAACAACATTGTTATTATAGAATGAACACAGTGAAGAGCACATCTCCATGGAATAGTAATTAGTAAAAAAGTACAACAGCGGTTTTGATGATCCTGGATGTTTACTTACTCTAGAAAAAAAAAAAAAAAAGTACTTCATTTTCCCCTTGATTTTTTAAACACAATCAGTAGGAAAACATATACTTTTTTTCCTGAAACGCTTCCCAAAGATGTACATGTTATTTTACTGTGGTATAACTTCAGTGAAAACGTCTCTGGATCCGCTGAGATGGGATCTGTTATCAAGTGTGGAGACTTCTGGGGGATTTTATCACCATAGGTTCATAAAGTAAGTGTTTATATACCTAAATGCAAATCCAGTACCGTACAGATCAGGATGCTGTCTCTAGATTTTGGATGCCAGTTTACCCATTTTGAAAGAAAATCACAGGATATTTCATAAAAAGCACATAGTTCTACTCACCAGAGGAATGTAAAAGGAGAAACGACTACCTAAAGCCCTATAGCTGAGATTCAGTAACGATGTTAAAGCTATTTTCTTTAGCTGGTGGCTCTAAAGTAGCATTTCTCAAGCCGTGAAGGGTATCTCTCCTGTTGGTTGCCACAGCAAAGGCAGGCAGTCATATAGTCCCTCCTGGTCTGAATCATGCCCAATGTTGAGGTTGCAAAGACTTCTTACTGGAGGGGAGGGCAGGGAATTTGGAGCTGGAAAGGCCAGGAAGTGTTGCTTTAAAGGGCTGAGACTTCATTCTTTGAGGTGGGCGGGAAATCTTGACTATTTGCCCCAATTAAAGAAGGCTGTAAGGAGCAGCTTCTTCATTAAAGTGATACCAGGGGAAACCCGGCCTGTAACTCGGAGCCAGCTGCAACTTCACCCCTTCTTTGCAAGTCAGTCAATGGTTGGGCCACCCTTTCTATCCAGCTCATCAAGTCTTTCAGTCAATGGACTGAGAACGAGACATTTCAGCTAGTGGTGGCAGCTGCTAGGTCAAATCCTAAGGAAGCTTTCTGCAAACATCCATTTGCAGCCTTTGTTTACATCTACCACCCTTTGCCAAGCGATTGCTCAACGGCCACACCTTCCATTTTGTTTGTGGGAATGTAGTCATGTTAAAACACTTACGATTTACATATTTTTCGGTCCTCATACGAGCAAAGAGCTAACAATTATGTAAAAGGACAGTGTTTTCCACTGGGGAAAGCGCATCTTGTGAGGCATTTGGAAGGTACCATCACCACAATTCATTTTGCAGAGCTTAAGGCATCAAGAAGTAGGCAGAGGGGATGAGATTCGACTCACAAATTAACACGGTCCTTGCTCTCGGCGTGGGTGTCTCTATAAAGAATGGAGTCTCGTCAATACGACCAGGGAAGTCTAATCTTCAGCTCACTCTACAGCAGACACCTACACTCCATCGAGTGGAGGGACTGACTGCACACTCGGTCTTGTTGCCCACCCACAGCTGTCTAGTCCCCTCGGAGGCATCCGAGGGTACCCCGGAGGCCTTCGGCTGCTCGCCAGCACTGCCTGTCCTGTCACGTCTAACAGCCCTGCAGGGATGTCTGAGAGGTCAAGTGACATCACAGACTGGACTTCTACGCTCCTGTGTGGGCAACTGAATTGCACTTTAGCTGTCTTGGCTCTTCCTACAACCAATGGAAAAAGACGAGTGTGTCTAGACAGTGATCTTCTCTCTCATCCCTCAACATTTTTCATGGATACCTCCCACTGTCCACATCGCTTTCTTTTTACCCATCTTTTACATCTTCATATAGTTCTACTGAACAAGTAGAACCCACAAACTCAGCCAGTGACCATTAGCTTAGAGAAGAGCCACCCCAAATGAGGTTAGGAGAAAATACAGCCCATTGACCAGGTTTCAGCGGGTTCACGTTGCGGTTCATCTTTACCTCAGACGAGACAGGTTGCTGTGTTTGGGTTTGATTCTGATGGTGCTGGTGTCTAAGAACAGATTAGCTCATATCTAAAGTGTCCATCACTGCTCTGACCAGCAATTATTGCTTCTTGAAAATTTCTGTTTGCGTTGAGTTTGATTTCCTTTCCGGAAATGTCTGTGGTCCCTTCTTTTGGGTCAAGATCTGACGATATATTAAGTTTGTGTTTGAATAACGGTCATTACAATGCTACAGTAGGGGATTATAACCAAGTGGATTTTACTTGAAATTATTCACGGCTTGCTCCCCTACTTGTGTGATTTTGTAGATCCCCAGCTACACGGGATGTTTCTTAGCCAGCCTGCCAACTGTTTGACAAGACCCCTCTGACCAAAACGCTCTGGATTTCTGCAGGAGTCCTCAAAAATTTAATCTACCATTTCTTGATCTTTCAGGTAACTAGAGCACAATTCAGATAGAGGCACAATTCCTGATCAGAAGTGATTATGAAAGATGCAGTCAAAATGCATCTGTCAGCATGACAAATGTTATTGATCCATTGACATGCTGTCTCTGTTCTGGAAGTACTTACGCCAGAAAACAGCTTTCATTATGTGGATTAATAAAGTTTCGAAGAATAGAGTACCAATTCATGACTGGTATTAACAAAGTGGGAATGTAAGACATAATAATATGAAATTTGTACCTTCTCTCAAAAAAAAAACACCAGAAAAATATCATTGCCATACTGTTAGAAAAGCCCTTGTGCTTCAAATCCAAGTGAACGCCCTTTCCCAGCTGCTCCTTTCTGCAAAGGTGAAAACAGCTGAGGGCACACATCCCTCCTATCATGGACAGACATTACCAGAACTCAAAGCAAACACAGATTTAAGAGCAAATTCAAAATGGGAACATGAATCAAATCCAGTTTCTACAGCTCCTCTATCCCAAAGGCTGGATTTCTCTGGTTTAGCATGCAAAAGAGAACAAGAAAAAATGCCTCACTTCTCTCTCCAGCTCTTTGACTTTGTTATTCAGTTGCTTCACTTTGGCTTTTTCACTCTCAGCCTCGGCAGTTATCTCACGATTCTTTTTGGCCAATTCAACTATTTTAGTAGCTGCGACATCTCCAGCTAAACCAGCCGCCCCTGAAAAGTATACATAAAAGCAAAGGACATGTCTTAGAGGCAAGATTCAGCACAGATGACGCTTTTGTTCTCTGTCCAGTGCACAATGTTCTTTTATTGTCTAATCCATTTCTCTCAGAGCTGTGCCCGGCACTTAAATGAACAAGTGAGGGAAAAGAGGCGTCAGCGGCTCCAGCTGGATCGCCTGCTCCTTTCAGCCAGCATCACACTGTGGCTAGCAAAGCCACATTTCACACTTCAGCAACAGCCACACATCAAAAGGCCACAACAGCGGTGGTAGCAACATTACCACAGAGAAAGGGTAGAGGTGTTTTTCTGCTCGCCGCTGTGAAGGACAGTTACGAACAGGTTTTTGAGGCATATTACAGAAAAAGACAACGCTCTGTTTCGCACTGGTTGTTTACTACTGGAGGAGCTGCTGAAACAGAGGTGCGAACTTTTCTAGACATCTGTCCTAAAAGGTCAGGCACACTGTGACAGTTGGGCCCTGGATAAGGTCCAGGAAATGTCATTGTGCCTATTTATATGTCCCTTGAGATTATACATGGAGCCTTTACTGTATTACACGTTTAATTGCTCTTTTAAACTGGTACTTCATTCACCTCCTCAGCAGAGAGGGTTTGGTTAGTGTCACGGAGAAAGCAATCCCCAGGACTGGCTCGTGTGTCACTCGTGTTCTTGTGAACATCACAAAGGTCAAGAAAAGTTCTTGCACAAGTGCAAAACTAATATGATTGTACACCATGTCCATGGAAACCTCTAGCTCAGCAACGAGCACGACCCTGCAACAACAAATCCTTGGTGGGATAAATGAAGATGGAACTGGGCTCTCGTCATTCTTCTTAACTCTTCCATCCTCCTTCAGCGCTCTGAAGTAATGACTTTTCTACTGACATCCATGAAGATTATATTGAAGAACCAGGGTGAGATGCAAGGATGACAGATTACTCTGAAGTGAATTCTGAGTCCCACAAAACCCCTACAGACATTAAAGGGGCAATGCAGAATATAGCTGAGAACAGAATATGACTCTATATCACTATTTAAAACCCTGTGGAGAGCATAAATTTATTATTTTTAAAAGCATTTCCACTGTTCTCACTCCTTTATGTGATTTGTGTTTCTCTTCTCATCTAAAAGCTACTTTCTCCCTAGTTTTCATGACAAATAATGCCTGCTAAGGATCACAGTAAGTACTAAACTCACCAAAAGCCAGGCTGTTGCTTCCACGTGATGGTCTTCGAACACACTGTACACATTTAACCAAAGCTTTTAATTCCCAAACAATGTGGGCGAATCTCTTGCCACGATGTAGACAGGGAAGACAGAGGCACGAGGCAAACTGCTGCAAGCTGGCATACGAGTCAGCCAGAGAAGCTGCAACAGCACCCCTGGCTCCAGACCTGACCCAGTCATAGCTCATCGTGTCTCCTACATACAGCTAGAGAGAGATTCTACGAATTAAGGCGTAATTTAAGTGTTACTTATTTCTGCTTATTGCTGGTTTCCCCCTTCTCTATTAGCCCGGTCACCACCGCTGCCCTGAACAACAGTGGCACCCAGTGGAGGAGGTGCAACCTGCACAGTTCAGCTTCCCGAGGACACCCAAGCCACTTTAGAAGCTGGACTTTGCATTCCCCCAGCACCCTGCTCAGACCAACGAAAGGAGCCTCCACAAGGAATTTAACACCACGTAGCACAGAAAGCTGCAACACTGTTCTTGGACATTAACAGAGAGTTTTCCAAGCCACGATTTCTACGAATCATCGGGTTTTGTGCCGATAATAGCAAGCTTGCGGAAGATCTGTAAGGAACAGAGGGCACTGCGCCCCCCAGAAGAGCGTTCTACTTCTTTTCAGGGACACATAATTATCAATAACACCTTAGGTCTGACCTGCCTGACTACCAGAAGTCATTTGGTCCTTTCCACAGCTCCCTGAGATGGGGAATAGCAGTATTCAGATTTTGCAGCTCATGGCACTGAAGGGGAGAGCAAGTGTACGTGCCATTCCATGCGTGAGTGCTGACCTGTCAAACCACCGTGAGGAACCTCCCTCTGCAAATAAAGCAATGAGACTCCTTACACGGGAGAGACAGGGATGTTCAGCAAACTCTGCAAATGCAAACCAGTGTCAGACCCTTGCAAGTTGAGGGAGCAACTCTGAGCGTTGACTAAATCTATACACCGGTGTCCAAGTATTTTCAAAGTTCGGAGGCAAGTGGTTTCAGTGCTATTGCAAATTCCTGCAGGCTCAACAGAGCTCTCGGTTGAGAGCTGAATTTTGATTCTTCCTGAAAAAAGCTTGTTACAGGAGTGGAAAGGGAGGCAACCAAAATATGACCAAAATACTCCTTTTTAACAGAAAGCAGGTGAAGAGATGTCACATGAATATTTCACTGCGCGGAGCTCACAATGACTCTGTCATCCTACCTCTATTGTCACCACCATCAAGCAAACACTGGTACTAACACAGCGAGAATACAAAGTTACCGTGCTTACCTGACAAAGCTAATCTGTCCTCCGGGATTTTTTTCTGGAGTTGCTTTATTTCAAAGTCTTTCTCTGTCAGCAGTTTGTATAGTCTGCAGTTCTCATCTTGGACCTCTCGAAGCTGATTCTGGAGCTGCTCGTTCTCAAGCTCAAGCAACCTGGGAAAAAAATAAGCCATCATGGCAAATGTCACTGTAATGTGCTTCAGATTCCAGGAGTAAAATAATTAAATGACTGTATGCTGGATGAGCTGAGTTTATCAGGAGTGAGTTTACTGAATTAAGCAGAATATCCTAAACCTCAGATCAGAACACCAGATGATCTGATCTATCCCTATAACTTATTTCTTCTTAAAAAATTCTGCACTGCCTTGTGTTGTCTGGGGCAAAACATCACAGAACAGGTACCTTTTCAGTGCTCTTGAGGTTACTGAATAGTCTTGTCTCACTCAGTCTTATGTATCTGGTTCCTCAGAGGAAATCAGAAGGGTTCACCATCCAGCATCCACGGCATCCAGGCTTTCCTTTCTGTACTTACCAAAGCTAACAGAAGCCAACAGCGCATCAGCTACAAAAGCTGCTGCTGAGGTTCTTGAAAAAGGAATGCTTCATAGCAACTCACAAAAGACCAATTTCCTCTGCCCCTATCTGATTTTCTTGGAACCCCACCAGGATGGACTGGCATCAGTTTGTATTTTTGGAATTCATTTAGAAACCAAGGCTATCAAAAAGCACTCTGAACAGGAGGAAATAGCCTCTTGCTTCTCCTGTTCTTCGGTACATTGAGTAACATTCATGAGTTTCATCTCTCTGAGACATCCAGAGAATTAATAACTCCAATCTCTTTGCTGTCCTTACATGCTGGTACTGCAAAGGTAAAACCAAGAAGCTAAGGCCTCAGGGGCTCAACTCAATTGTGGGCACGCAGGCATCTATTTGAGATGCCCCAGGATTAGCTGAGCTCCCTACGTGAGGCCAGCAGCCACCACACAGGGCTCTTGGGAAAACCTCTGGAGCCCAGGCAGAGAATTGAGAGCATCTCAGAGAGCGCTCGCCACCCCTGTGCGGACATCTGAGTCAACCCCAAGAATTACTACCATCCTCCAACTTCAAGCTGTCAGCCAGATCCCTCCAGACAGCAGCACTTCAGGATAGAAATGAACCTGTCTCCATCCCCCAGAGAGGGGGGATGTGCTAAGCGAAGTCATACTGACACAAATAGGTTTGGGGTAGAGATCCTGCTGGCTCAAGCCAGCAGCTCCCGTTCTGCCTGCCTCTGAGCTTCCTCTTTTCTCCCCTCTGACTTTCCAGGCAAGGTCCCACTCCATACACAGGGGTGTCTCTCTGTGAGCAGCAAGCCAAAATGCACACAAAAGGCCAAGGAGGTCTAGTCAATACAACCAGCGTCGCCTACAGACCAGCTGCCACTGTGGGGTGATGCAAACGGCTCTCAAACTGCCACGGAGTGAGCTGATGAGGGGACTCAGTTCAGTTACAGGTGCCATTTGGGCTGCCCACCCATCCCCCAGCTGCTGAAGGGTGCAGACCTCCTGTGTCCTGGAAGTTCCCGATACCCTACAGCATCTCAGACACCATTAGACACCTAAGCCAAGCAGATGATTTGACCTCTAGGTTCTTATTATCTACAGTGTGACTCTGAATGCCTACATTTTGGTGATTTAATCTGGAATAGTGTCCCACTCCTTTGGCCTACAGAGTGATTGCTCCAAACTACAACAGGAGTAAGTTACTTGGATGATCACAGAGACTTGGATAAAGCTCAGTTGTTACAGTATAGACCCGTGGCTGTAGACATATCCACAGCCAGACAAGTCAGCTACCTTTGGCTTGCACCCATTGGTTGCTTTGCCCTTACCTGCCTCTGGAAATTTCTCATGTAGGGCACTAGTTTGTTTTCAAGGATAGGCAGGAATGAACCAACAGTTCCGAGGATGTCAGTGATCCTGAGTGACTGGATTTTGTCAGAGGGCAGCCAGCTGCCCCTAGCCTGTCACGCTTAATCCCGCTGTCCTTCTGCTCTCTGTTTGTGAAACACTGATAATACAGTGCACACCACAACGCTCTGAGGATAAACATGTTAGGGACAGCGAGAGTCTCCTCAGGATAATGAAAGCCCAACATGTGAAGACATGACACAGGTTGTGTAAGAGCATATGAAAATAGAATTCTGTGAGTTCCTGAAGGAACGGTGCTGCTATGCCTTTACCTTTTGCTGTTATCTTCATTTACAGGCTGTCCTGTTTCAAACCGGTTTAGATCACTCGAGATTCCGAAAGTCTCCTCTGCGTTGCCATTGTCACCCTTCTGACTGTCCTGCTTTTCCTTCTGACTGTCCTGCTTTCCCTTCTTCCTCTCCATTACATTTTGCAGCCGCCTTTGCTGCTGTTCTTGATAAGCCTTAAACTGCCTTTTAAAATGTTCATCCGCTTTTCTGTCTGACTCCATTGTTTACTAAAAGCATAACAAGAAGAAAATAAAAGAGACAGAGATCAACATCGCTTTGAAAAACGTCCTCTTCCAGCAGCTGCTTCGCCGTTTTTCTTCACTGACCTCTGTGTGATCTCCCTGCCACCGCCTCCTCTCAGCCACTGGGCTCTTCAGTCCCACTGTCTTGCTTCAAGGGCCTCTTCCCATAAATGGCTTTCAAATCGTCTTCAAAAAGGTTTTCGGGTCTTTTTCACTCTATCATTCAAAAAAGCAACGTTTTAAAATGTTTTTAAACAGATCTGTTGAAATAAACATTTTTACAGAAGAGCAAGTTGGGGTCAAATCCATGCCAGCGTGGCAACCCCATTATACTGACGAAAGGGAACGCAGACTGCTTGCAACCATCCAGCCTTCCTTCCCACGTTTCAAGGAAGGTGGAGATCCCCCCGTTTTGGGGTTCATGTGGGAAGAAAGATCTCTGTTAAACCTAATTTTGGGGCACTAGTTGGCAAGAGCGTGGCTTACATCTTTCCCCCAATTCTCTAAGCATTAAGTGACAACATTAAAGCGATAACATCGCTACCTATTTCAATGTCTAGAGCTTTACTTAGCATGACTAAAGGCCATCAGGTTTCGAATTTATTCCAGCCCCCTCTCCTTCTGTTTGGCATTTACTGTCAGCAAAAAAATAATCGAGTGCACCTTTGGTCTAGGAAAAACAATCAGTACAAACTTTCCAAGGCACACCCTCCGCTGAGTAATGGCCCTTTCTCACACCAAGGCAGCAACCATCCCGACCAAGTGCCAAAAGGCACGTTATGTCCCTTTGTGCAGCTTTACCTCCACGCCCGGACCCCTCGGGCGTGGACGAGGTGCATTAAGGACCGACAAAGGAGCAGAGCCCGGTGCCTCTGCACAGCCCGGGGCCCCCGGGGGCAGAAGGGCTGGCCTGGGGGCAACCTTTAGCCCTCCGGCCTACCTGGGTACCGCCTGAACACAGAGGGCTCTGCCACAGAGCTGCTGGGGGGACGACACAGGGGGTTCCCTCTCTCCCCCGCCCAACGCCCGCCTCGTCCTGCGGCCTGCCAGGGCCGCGCTGCCTCTCCCTCCGGCTGCGCCTCCTGCTCCCGGCCCGGCCGCGGCCCCACGCGGTTCCCATAGCAACAGCGGCCCCGCCGGCGACAAGAGCAGGGGAAGGGCAGGGCCGCGCATGCGCCGAGCGCGGGACGTCACCGCCCGAGGGGCGGGGCTGGCGGCCTTCCCCTCAGCCCGGCCGCCAGGACAGTTGCCCTCAGCCGCCCCGGAGGCGCCACCCGGCCGCGGGGCCCGTAGCAAGCCCGGTCCCTCGGGGATCCGGCTGTGCCCGGGAGGGAAGCGGCTCCTCAGCCCGCCCCGGGGTGGGCAGGAGAGTGGCAGCTGCAGGAAAAGGCCTGTGCGCGGTGGAGGGGCGGCTCCTCATGCCCACCCCCCACCCCCCCCCCCCCCCCCGCCAAGCTCAAGCCCGGTGAGGGAGACGTGCCTGGGCGAGCAGTCGAGGAGAGCAGGAATGTACCGGCTCGGGGTGCCCTTTCCAGTAGCGCTGCTACAAACAGAAGCTCAAATGCCTCCATCTTGGTGGGATTCAGCTCACAGATTAAGGGCCACACAGTGCCTCGATGTGAGCAGTGCCTGAGCTCCCACCATGGACCAGGTAGATCTGGTCAATACAGGCAGCAGAGCCTGCAGAGGAGCTCAGCTCCCTCTGGAGTAACACACATGCTTGGTCAATCCACCCAGGTCTCTTAGGACATCCTAAATCAATGCTAGTGCCATCCTAGCTGCATTAGGATTTTCTCCTGGCCTCCAGCTGCCACTCTGGAGAGACATGGGCGTCCTCCTGCTTGTCTGCTGTCCGTGTGGATGTCAGATACGCTGTGGCATCTGAGATGCTGCCATCAGACGTGTATTTGGCCAGCTGAAATCCTCCATCCAGCTGCCAGCTGAATGCCAGTGTTGCTACCATGACTCATCCGGGGAGTTTGGCTTCTGGAGGTCCCTAGTCCAGCCCTGCTCAGAGAACAGCCCACTTTAAAGGGAGATTAGGTTGCTCTCTACCGTGTTCATTTGAGCATTGAGTATGTCTATTTTTGGAGAATCCATAACCCCTCTGGGCCTCTGTTGCAGTGTTTGACCACTCTGTGAAAAACATTCCTCACATGCAATGAGGCTTTGCCTTGCTGCTCCTTGTTTGCTGTGTCCCGCTTCTTCCCTTCCAGCCTCCAAGAAGAGCTCACCTTCTCTGTAACCCTCTGTTAGCCAGTTGAAAACAGCAGCTACAACTCCCCTGAGCTGCTCACTGTGCACCCTATGCCTGGGACCATTTCAGTGGCTCACAAACACCCGTAGTGGGTGGCCACCTGGGAAGGCATCTGAGATAGCAGATGTACCTCTTGCAACAGCATAGGGCTGTTTTTTTTGGAGGTGCTGAGCTACCTTCCAGTCCAAAGGCAATGGGAATGGCTTGATGCTCAGCCTCTTAAACCCGGAGCTAAACAATTTACACTTGGACCCGGGGAGAATGTCAGCCCAACACCATCTGCTTTCTAGGGCTCCAGCTCTGTGTATTGTCCACGGGAAGAAGAGGGGCTTTGCTCAAACCTGCCCAACATAGGCATTGCCAAAGCCTCTCAGTAGGGATGGATGGAGATCTGGATCACCCACCGCTGCCTCGAAGCTGAGTACAGGTGTGAATGTGTCCAAGCACGGCCACTCACCCAAGGACCAGTCCGAGAGGCGGTTCATGAACTTCAGGTCAGAAGGGAGGGTGAGGATGGAGAAGAAGTGGAAGAAGATGTCCACAGCAATGATGGCCCCTACGTGGAGGAGGGCATGGACCCGGATATGCCTCATCTCGTTGTCTTTGCGTCTTAGCTCTTGGGTGCTCACCTGCCGGGATGGCAAACCAGGAAAGGGCTGAGCTAAGAGACAGGATGGACAGTGTGTTCCTCCATCCAGAGGAGCAGTCAAGGTCCAAATGGGGACCGAACACTCTCCTTTAGAAATCACACCATGGACTATGTGGCCCGAATCTCCATTGATTAAGGAAGACCCAAGGGACTAGCTCAGGTGAACCCATCCACAAGGAGCAGGACATGTCCCACCCACAGCATCCCTCCAACACCCCCACCTCAGTGCTGAGCACGGCAGCAACGCGCCTCCTGGAGCACCCTCCTAGCAAAGGCTGTTCCCATCACTGGCGTTTCCAGCAGAGCAGGCACATGGTGTGACACAGCAGTGACAGGTCTGGCTGTACCTAAGGGACCCTAGGTGGGGTGAAGACCGTACTGACCGAGGAGCTGGGGTTTATGCTCTTTCTGCAGGGACATGCTTAGAAAATCAACTTTGCTTAAGGGCGGCCCCTTGCACAAGTCACCCAGAGGGAGCAAATGCTCGTACTCATCACATCTACAGGGCGCCACAGCCTGTAGGGAAGGGCATCCACATGCCCAGGAGAGGCTGGGAGCAGTGCTGGAATCCCACCTGACAGCTCTGCCAGGGCTGGATGTGTATCTTTGGCCAGGGTCACTTGGGAGGAGGAGGAGGAGGAGAACTGGTGGTCTCTGGAGCTTCTGCTGCAGAGGCCTGCTGTAAATGAGAGGGAGAGCTGCTGGAGGAGCCATCCTGAATCGGTTGGGACCTGATCAATGGGGATTTTGTCTCTGCTGTGTCTTGTACAAACAGGGGCCGGGCTTTGCCTCCAGGAGTTGTCATGTCTCTGGCCGTTGTAATATAAAAAATCATCAGAGCGAGCTTTCAGGATTACACCGGGCAGACTGATGTCCTCACTTCCCCGCATCGCTGTAAAAATTGCTGCTCTATTCAAAATCCTCTTATGTTTATTACTTTCCCTTTATTCCCTGCCAGAGGTGGGAGCTCTCCCGACATAATCCGCAGGCTGCCGCACCAGCCCCATCGTCAAATCCAGATGATTCCTGAGAATTAAAGCCTTTGCCAGATTTTTTGTGTGTGTGTGTCTGTTATATGCCAAGTGCTTTAAGGACACAAAGAGGCTGCTGGACTCTAAGCTGGAGGAGAAGCTGAGGGAGGACAGACTCTGGCATGGAGATGTGTGGGAGGACACGGAGCCCCCCTTTCATAGAATCATGGATCATTTAGGTTAGAAAAGATATTTAAGATCATCGAGTCCAACTGTTAACCTAGTACTGCTGAGTCGACCACTAAACCATGTCCCTAAGTGAAATACCTCCAGGGATGGTGACTCAACCACTGCTCTGGGTAGTGACAACCTTTTCTGTGAAGAAATTTTTCCTAATGTCCAATCTAAACCTCCCCTGGTGCCACCTGAGGCTGTTTCCTCTTGTCCTCATGTCTGCGTGTGGTGGCAGCACTCTGCCACCATCCCCGTGGGATCAGGGAGGTGTCCCCCACACTTGCAGCCCTACAGAAGTGAAATTATTCCCTTGATCCTAGTAAGGAAGATGCTTTTCAGCTCAAATGGGGCTGAGCAAGCCCTGGTACAGATGAGTTCCCATCACACAAGGTCTCCACCAGGATGCAGCACCAGTAGGAGCCAAAAAGACACAGATCTGCCCCCTAACTGGGTCAGACTCCATCTACCTGCCCCTGTAATTGCTGTTGGGCAATTAGGAATTCACCCCTAAAATTAGCTGCGGCTCCAGCAGTGCAGGGGGGCATCTAACCAGGAGATGGCAGTGGTGGCCAGGCCAAGACAGGACCCTTAGCTGGGGCATGGCAAAGGGGTTGTGGAGTTAATCCTTGTCCCTTTGGGGTGAGCGTTTTAAGCAGCAGAGGCGGGAATTGCTCATTAAGTGGCTAGAGACATCCAGGTTTGGGGCTGTGCAAAGGAGCCCAAAATAAAACCCCCTCCAGAACAAGCCATGTAGAAGCGGTGGGAGTTCAGGTCTTGGGGACAGGAGGAGTTCAGGTCTTGGGGACAGGAGGAGTTTAATGCCCTGATTTACAGATAACTGGCTGCAGCGTTAGGAGAAGCCAGGGCTGCACATTTCATAGGAACGACTGATGGAAACTGGGGAAGGAAGAGGAATATGGGATGAGGACAGCACCCCAGCGCACTGTAAACCCTCCAGAGGGGCTTGGACAGTGGGACTGCTGGAGCCACGCTCAGCTGGACTTCAGCCTGACAGATAAGACATGACTGGAGAGATGAAGCCTTAGGATGAAGCGTTTCTTCCAGCAGGTTGGGGAGAAAAGCCCCTCAGTGGCCTGGCCATCCCTAGCACTCGTCTGCTGAAAATGGGCTGCCAGTAGACTCAGTGCACCACCAGCATCCCTTGTGGGGGACACCAGCGCTGACCTTATGATCTCTAGAGTCAAATGGGTCACCAGGGTATTTCATGAAGAGCAGAGGAAGCCCCTGGTTGCTGAAAGACAGCCTGGCACCCAATCTTACTTATTTCTAGAGAAATAACTTCAGATGAAGACACAGACCATGCCTGGAAATTCATGCTTGTTGGGTGAACCAGCAGGATGGAAATGTGAGGCTGACCTTGCTGTCACACCCACCAGCATGCAGAGGTCCCACAGATGGGCACCACATGTCTGGCTCTCACCGTGGCCTCCCGGTACCGCGCAGTGGGGCAGCATGGAGCTGCTGGGGTGACAGCGCATGGAAACTGAGGCACCGAGCAGTGCAGGTGCCCAGCGAGCAAGGACATGAGCTGAACCCTCCCCTCCTCATCCCAGTGTGATGCTTTCACCACAGCAACGTCTTCCCCTCTGAACAGATCAGCGGCCCAAAACCCAAAAAAGAAGGTTGATGCCCCTCCACACAAAAATCACAGCATCATGGCACAGACTAGGTGACCACAAGAAGCTCTACAACCATTTGCACCTTCACTGTGGCAAAAGATGGGGTTTTGCAGGCATTAAACCCAAGCAAATACACGCAGGGAGAGGTCCTCATCCAGCCCTGCCTCAGGAGCACTCACCTGGGCATGGAACTGGTCAAACGTCATGACGGGCCCGAAGAAGAAGAATGGGAGGTAGAAGTTGTACTTGAGGAGGTCGAAGATGGAGTAGATGCCCTCTTTCCTCTCAGAGCTCTCAAGTGCAAAGCTCATGCAGCGCATGATGGTGAAGCCGCTTCCTCCGTAGAAGAGGACATCTTGAAGATCAAAAGCTCCAGTTACAAATCCGCTCTGGATGAGAAACAAATAGTTACCACCAGGAACGCGGTGTCGCTTCTGTGCTCCCTTGCTTTGTGGAGGACATCACTCCTGGGGCAGCTGGCAAAGCCTCTAATTACCCTCTGACACCAAGTGTCCCTGGAGCTCATAAGCCTTGCTCTTGGAAAAAGAAAAAAACTGGGGCTCGATTTCCCAGCTGGCTCCTGCATCCCGGAGGAGATGGGAAGTGGTGGATCCTCTTGGCCACGTCTTCACCAAGCAGCTGTGGGCCACCTAGGCTTTGGTCTGGGGTGGGAATGTCCCCCTCCTCAGGGAGTGAAGAAAAGCCAGCAGAAGCCTGATGGAGAGGGGAGGGGAACGCATATCAGGAGGTAAGCAGCAGGCAGGGAGAGGCAGCACTGTCCTTCAGAGGGACTGAATAGCTTTATAAGGTCCTTCCTGGGCTTCTCTCCACCCACCAGTGAAAGTCTTAACTGGGCAGAGACCTAAGAGATAGGTATGGGCATCACTGAACCCATCCCAGCACCATGTTACGGATGGGGAAGCTGAGGCACGGGACAGGAACACACCTTGCCTGTCTGACAAGCTGTTGCCTAAGCAACAAGGAGGATTCAGGTGTCCTGAGCTTTGGCCCAGCATGAAGCCACCAAAACATGACATAGTCCCCGTGTGATTATTCCCAAGCAGCACAAAGTCCCCTCCTTCTGAAACCCTGTGGGAGATCTGAAGTAGCCAGAAGAAGTGCCTGGGGTTTGCGGGTGCCACAGGAACCCTCCTTGGAGATAAACCCAAGGAGATGGACACAAGTGGGCTGGAAATGAGGCAGAGATGGCCCGAGACAGCCCCTACCTGCCACGAGCTGAATGGCTCCACCTTGAAGGAGGCGAGACAGCAGAGCCCGGCCACGTAGCAGAGCCACTTCTGCTTGGCCAGCGCGACGGAGTAGAGGACAAGGCAGTGGGAGAGGATGATCATCAGGTAGACGAGCCCCATGCTGCCCAGCACGGCCGAGACCCCGTAGAGCATGTACACCACAGCCCGGTGCTGTGAGGAGAGAGCGGTCCCGACCCGTGGTCAGCGTGGTGAAAACCCCGACCCTGCTCCCGCCCATCCCAGAACATCCTTCAACCCCCCCTCCGCAGGTCCCAGGTCACCCTTGGTGCTTTCAGATCCATCCCACCACATCCCCGGCTCACCTGCGGCACCGTCATGGAGCAGATCTTGCCGAAGAGGACGTGTCCCGAGAGGGCGAAGATGATGACGTTCCTGAACGAGGTGAACCACATCACCCACTCGAAATCGGCCACGTCCTGCGGGAGCAGCACCGGGTGCCTTACTGCCCCCAGCCCTCGCACCCCTGCCCCAACACCCGTCTGGAGGGGAAACCAGACCATTTCCAAAGCCTTTTCTTCCCGTTTTCCACCCAAGGGCTCCCGAGCACCCCAGCTTGGTCATAAAACCCCAGGAGAGATGCGCAGAGGTTGCTCGTCTCGGTGCGCACAAAGCAGAGCATCCACGGTGCTGCTCAGGATATTCTCCTGACTGGTTCTTTAGGGAGAAAAATAGGAGTCACGTGGACTTTGCAAAAAATACGTCAGCAGCAGAAAAACCAGCTCTGCTTCTCCAGCGGTCAGCACCGACCGTGTCACCGGTAACTAGAAAAGACCGAGTCCTTTCTCCGCTTACCATCTTCCTGCCGAAGTAGTGCCAGCCCGGCTTTATGCCGTCCCGAAAAGCTTTTCTGTTCATGCTGTCTGCAAAAGAACCAGAGTTATGGGGAAAGAAACAGCTCTGGGAAACGGGGCCTGGGTTTTGGCAAAGCAGGGAGCCTTCCTCACCGCGATGATGAGCCATCAGGGCTCAAACAACCCATCCCCAAAGCGCCTAATTCCCGTAGATAACCACAGGAGTCAGGAACCTCGATTTCTGCAAGAATTTCCAGCAAAGCCTTTTCGCAGTGCCCATCCCAGGGACCCTCAGCTGATCCCATGAAATTTTCTGGGGTTTTTGGGCTTCCAGATGAAGCATTGGGGAAGCAGCCCTGTGTAGGCAGGGTGGTTGCCTGGAGAGCTGTGACGTGCCACAGCCTCTTGCCCTGAGCCACAGAAATGGGGACAAGGGGGCAACCGGGCAAAAAGGCCAAAAACTCTCCTGGAGCCTTGCAAAGGATTCCCAAGTCGTTCTCTGCCAAAATTAAATCCGAGGATCTGCTGTTGGTATCGACAACTGTAAAAGCAGCCGCCTGACATCCATCCTCCCTCCCAGGGCCCCCTCCAGGGGGGGATGAGGTGGGGAGCGTTACCTCTGGAAGCTTCAAAGATCCCGCTGCCGCTGTACACCACAGCGCACGTCACGGTGAGAGCATAAAACCCCAGTTCGTAGCTGGGGAGCATCGTTTTAACCCCCATGGTGGCAGGTCAGCGCCCCAGCTGGTGCAGGGGATCCAGACCTGGGAAAGAGAAGGAGGAGAGGAAAGTAAACCAGGGGTGGGAGCTCACCTGCCCCTCCAACACCCTAAATTGCTGCTGGTCCTCAGCAGCTCTGCTTTGTGGGCTTCCTTGAAGGCCGGGAGCTGAAGAGATGGAGAAGACGGTAACACCTGGGACACAACTCAGGTGTGAGGAAAGAGGTTGCTGCTGAACCCTGCTGCAAAACCCACCCAGGAGCCAGGATCTGGGGGCAGCTCAAGCAGGAGATCCTGATAAAAAGGCTCTTCCCAGCAAGTTGCATCCGTCCCAATGTTCAGAGATGCTCCGGGATGCCAGCTCCCCAGGATGGGGTTCCTCCAGCGTGTCTCTGATGTCCCCTCTTAATTGGATCCTTGGAAGGGCTCCGGGATAGAGCACAAAGATGCCCGTGCTGGAGGGGATGGGATGGGATGGGATGCCCCTATTCCCCTGCCGTGGGCTGCTGCTCGCCTTCTCCTGGGATTTTGCCCAACCTTGAGCTCTTGAGGGGGCTCCTAAAGCACCGTGGTCCCAAAGTGCTCCCACCCCCGAGCCTTAGGGCGGGCGAGCCCCCCCCCGCCCGGCATCAGCGGAGCTCGGAGGATGCCGACGCTCAGCCCCGCAATTAGCCCTGGGCTAATGACTCCCGTTAAGGCTAATTAACGCCGGCGCGACGTGCCTTTCAGCCCGCCCCGAGCTCTGCAGCCTGTCCGGCAGCTGCTAAAAACGCAATTCGGGGTTGGAGCAGGGTGTGCGGGGGGGGGGGGGGGGGGGGCGGGGCGGGGCGGGGGCGGGGCGGGGACAGAGCATCCTCCTCCGGCACCGCCACCCACTCGTGAGCATCCCCCGCGGGTGGGAGGGGGGACCCTGCGAGCGGCGCGGGGCGCTTCGAAGGGATTAAAGAGCGAAACTCTTGCTTTTAGGCAGCAGAAAAAGGCGAGCCGGTCACCCTCTGCTTTCCCATCCGCATCGCAAAGCTTTTATTTTTTTTTTTTTTTTTTGCTGATTTAAATTATTTTTATTATTTTTTAATATTTTTTTGTTGTTGTTGGTTGTTGAGATTTTTAAAGGGGGGCGGGTGTCGCTGGTAGGGATGCGGGGTGACCCCATTTTATCCCTAGCACTAGGAAAAAAAAAACAAACGCTTTTCCCTGTGGGAAGGGCCAGCCCTGGGCTGGACTCAGCCCCCGGGAGGTGGGGGGGGTGGGGGTCGCCCTGCGGCCGCTTCCCCCCCCTCCCCCTCCGTGCGGGGCCGCTGCGGGCGGGCGCGCTGCCACCTCCCTGCGGTCCCCCTGCGGCGGGAGGGCACCCACGGAGGTGGCTTTCAAGAGGTGTTTCTTTTTGTTCTCCCTCCTTTCCACGCTTTTCAAGGCTTTTTTTTTTTTTCCCTTTTTTTTTTGTGGGGAGGGGGCATCCCGCAAATGGGGCGTGTGTGTGGAGGGGTGTTTAACGGTCCCCGGTCGCCTGCGGTGGGCGAGGGGTGCTGGCAGGGGGGACCCTTCGGACAATTTTAACTCCTGATCGCTCCGGGGTTGCAGTGTCAGGTGCAGGGGAGGGGTTCCCCAGCGCAGCCCCCCCCCAAAAAGCTCTGAGCAGCCGCGGGGCAGCACTATCCTCATCCTCACCCCCCCTCCCCAGTCCCCTCCACCGCCCCCGGCCAGGCGCTGGGAGCGGGCAGAGGTGACCAAAACCCCCTGGAACTGCGGGAACAGCGTGTCCCCAACCCCAGTGTGACCCTCACACCCCACACCCCCCCCCAGGTACTGACCTTGAGCCCCGGGGCCGCGGGTGGAGGTGGGCGAGGGTGCGGGGATCCAGCGTCCGGCACGGCGATGGGGGGGCTGTGGGGGGGGGGGAGCGGCGGGGACCGATGGAGGATTTGGGGGGGGCTGTTTGTCCTACAGCATCCCTCAGCCTGGCTTTGGGGGGCCGGGGTGGGGGGTGGGGGGGGAAGGCTGAAGGAGGGGTGCCGTCCCCCTCGCTTTGCCCCTGGAGGAAGTTTGGCCGGGAGTGGAGCGGAGCAGGCGGGAGGTATTTTTATTTTAGAGCAGCACTGCAGAGGGGGGCTGGTTCAGGAGCTGTCTGTCACGGCAGCTGCTTGGAGAAGACCTGTGCTGGCTGCCAAAGCTCACCCCGGGCCAGGGAGCACGGCCCAGGGCTGGCCACAGGAGCCCCGGGCCACGGTAGCCCCTCCACGAAGGGACAAGCTCCCTCCCAAGGGGTGTCTCTCGGTGTCACCACTTTGAGCCTGGCAAAGGAGCAGGTAGCCCCCCCGTCGCTGTGAGCAAGAGAGGAGGCAGCTATCACCTCGTGGGGCTGGGGAAACTGAGGCACGAAGCCAGGAGGTGCAATTCCTCCCCTGGTTCGGGCAGTGTTTAAATCGGCGCAGGGCTGGGAGGTCGCAACATCTCTGCAAACCAGGGGAGACCCTGCCCAGCTGCCCCTGAACCGCCCACTCTGGAGGATGGGTTCAATGGGACAATCGTGATGAAGACCATCGAGGAACTCTTACTTCCTCCCCGAGACCACCAAAAGCCCCCCGAAGGGGAAGACTGCGCCTGCGGGAGGGGGAAGAGATCTAATTGACATCCGAAGCGGGACAGAGTGATAAATATGGAAATACGTCAGTTTTGTTGCTTTAAATAGGAGGCAACGCCCGCGGCTCGGGGTGCAGCACCCTTAGGGCACCGGACCCTCGCTGCACCCAGCGCTGCAGGGCTGTAATAACCAGACCTGCTCCACAATCCACTGGGATGGCGGAATTCTTGCGCAGATCACTACGGCTCCAAACGGGAGCCGTTACGGTGGGATGGGCTGTGACCTGCTGGCTGGTCCTGGGCCACTCGGCCGAGCGGAGCCCAGGGCAGGGAGAGCTCGCCCGTGGCGGCACCGTCTATATTTAACCGCACTAATGCAACTTAATTCACGGCCCGGCCCGCCTGGAAAGCCGCGCTCCTGCCGCGCCGGCTCTTCGCAAGGAAAACGATGACGATTCATCAAAGGTCGTTTATTCCCCGCGGGTCAGCTGTAGTTTTTAAAAATGGGATGCATCCGTCAGGCACTTTATGGCTGCTTTGTGGAAGGGCTCTGCCCAGCTCCAGGGCAGGAGACAACCTTTGGCTCAGCCCAAGTGTTGGGAGGACTCATATTCGGACCGTACATTAGCTAAAACCCGTCCAATTCCACACAAGGAGTGTCCGTAGCCTCAAATACTTGCAGCAAAATTCACCTGATGCTGTTCCTCACAGCTTAACTGCAGCCACCAGGCTGTGCCAGCGGTGCCGAGCGTTGTCACCACTAACCTGTCGCCACCAGTAGCTGCAATGAGAGGCTGGAAAAACTCAGAGCTTATCAAAACGTGGCCTGGGATGTGACTTTACAGCGGATGAAGGCTGTCCCAGTGAGGAAGCGCTGGGGGCTCACGCCGCTTTTATCTAGCAGAGGAAGGCGTAACGATGACTGGCTGCAAACTGCAGCCAGAGAAATTCAAGTGAGAAAGCAAAGCACGGGATTTTTTTTTCCACAAGGACAAACTTCCAAGGAAAACAGGGGGTTGTGGAGGTTTCAGACCAAGCCCAGTTACATCCCTGAAAGAAATGGTGTAGCTCAAACAGCACAAGCGTGCTGGAGAGATTCAGCTGGCTGAGGACCAGTGGTATGTGTTTGTGCAGGCAGGGAGAAAAGTATTTTCACTGATTTTCTTCTCTGAGTGATGGGCTGGGGGACGTGGGGCTGCTGCAGCCAGCTGAACTGGGGCTGCCGCTTCCAAAATCTGTCAGGGTTTCTTAACATTCAGCAACCAAACGACACGCGCTGCAAGAAAATCGGTCTCATACCTCGGAAACGGGGAAGCAGTTGCTGCAAGAGTCAGCATTCGAATTCAGCATGTGGAGGAGGGTCACTCTGTGGAAGCGCAGAGGGAATTTATTTCAAAACTAAGGTGAAAACTGAGAAGACCTGGACAATCTGGGCCGTGTTCAGACCCCTCCACTGCTCTGTGACGGGAGAGAGGTTGCACATTCCATGAGAAGCAGTTACTTACAGGCACGGGCTCTCCAAATGAACTGTTTTACAGTGCCTTTAGTTCCTTCTTTGTCCAGGCGTGTGGCGGTGCTGTGTGTTTGTGCAGAAAAAAAAAATAGAGAAAACGCTTCTGTGCGACCCCAGACAAGCGTATGTTTAAAGAAATGAGTGTTGCAGCACTTGAGAAGAGGTTTGCACCGTGTGCTAGCGAGCCATATGCTAACACCTAGCACTCCCAGGTCCTTATCTGCCTTTCCTGCCTTGATTCACAGCCACCCCAGGAAGAATTTTGCTGGGGAGTGGCAGGAACTTCACTGCTTCGTCACAGAACAGGAGGCAAACGCTGGGCATGCATTAGAAAGGACAGAGAGGCAGATTGCCTCTCCTGCTCTCCTGTGAAAACATTATTGATTCACACTGCTGCGCAGGCGAAACCAGAATCTCCAGCTCCAAGCTACCAGCCTGAATTTAGCAGGCACGGCATAGCAAAAGCTCCCCACCTCTGCCACAGCTCAGGCAGCTTTTCGACTCGCGAATGCAGGTCCTTCAAATACCTGATTTCTTTGGTCTGCTCGCCCTAGCCCACGCTACGTGATCATCGGGACGGAGCTGAACAGAGACGAGCCGCAGCTCACCTGAGTGAGACTCTGTCGGTCTCTCGCTCGAGGATTTACGATTCCTCGAGGTCACCGGGAGGACTGCAGGTTCAAGATGCCTTTTCCTGGGATGCTACCGGCAGGGTGAGCCGGAGGAATAGGGCAATGGACCCTTTTGGTCCCGGGAGAAACACCTGGTGGCTTTGCTGAGCTCCAGGCCAGCGCTGGGGGAGCAGAGCAGGGCTGTTAAGCACAGGGAGGGTTAACCCGCAGGTGCTGAGTTTATCCTCGGCTCCGTGACCTCCTCCATCAGATTCCATGAACTGTTTGAAGAGAGACTTAAGCAGGGAAAAAAGCCAGGGACGACACCACCCTCACCGCCTCTGGAGCGACTCCTGCTCTCTTTTTCCACCCTGCCTTGGTGGAGTCAGGACGCAGTCGCCGTTCTGGGGAAGGGAGCAGCTGGGGTTAAAGTCTGACCCACTCCACGCTCACAAAAAGAGGCTGACAGAGCAAAGCAGGAAAAGAAAAGCTTTCAAGCCGTTCCACCGAGGAACAAAGCAGCACTCTACCAAAACGACCAGCTCTCCATTTGCTTGTAATCCCCAAGGCTAGCCCTCCGCTGGCAGGCTGCATGTTAACGCCTCATTAGCTTGCTCTTGGTGTTCTCACCGTGCTGCAAGAGAAAAGGACGGAGAGGCAAGGGCTTCCAGCACCTCCAAAAGTCCCTCCGCTACTGCGTGGAGGACCTGCCTGCGTTCTGTTAGCGGTTCTTCCTAGCGAGAACAAGACCTGCCTGACGGATGAATGCAAAAATAGGGAGTTCATAACCCGGATGGCAAGTTGTCGTACGGAAGGAGCTGGATTTAAGGGAGGTCTGACTGATGGCAGAGGTAATCTGCACAGGTTTCAGTGGAAACTCCACTGAGTTTCAGAAAACTCTGCTGCCAGTATGGTCAAGCAAAGAAGCAGGTTGGAATGGTGAGTGGAGGCCCCCCCGAAGTTCCCTTGTGGTATTCACAGGCCAGGCTAACCCACTCCCTCGGCACTTAAGCCCTGCAGAGAGCTGAGACAGGCAGGTGTCAGCGTGCTGATAAAAACCAGCATTCAGTTTGCTCCTGGCCTGACTTTGGAAGGGAGCTGGCATAACTTTGGTTTAGCGAATGCCTTTAGGCGCTGATAAAGGCAGCAGCATATTCAATATTGAGCCCTCTCGAGGGAAATTCTGTTGAAACTACGCGGGGGGAGTCTTGCCCCCACCTCCCCCCAAAAATCACACTGCGGAATTGCAGCTTCCGAAACCTGCGGCATGTGCAGCCTGGGAGCCAGCTGCTCGCTGGCTCTTAACAGGCAAAGCTTGCTGACACACAGAACCTTCCCTCTTTCTGTGTTTCCTCTCCATTTCTCATCCTCGCCTGCGGACGCTAAAGAAATGACACGATCCGAGGCTGCAAAACTACACTGCCACTGCATTTCAAACCACGGGCACGATGCCGGAGCTCTCTGTCCCTGCTTTGCAGCCCAAAGGACTCTGAATCTCTTGTTTAACTCTTCTGCTGTTTCTGCTGCCGAATGGCCTGTAGAAAGATGTCCTTCACTTGGTCCATTGTGTCTTGAAACAGTTTAAAGTCTTCCTCTTTCTTTCTCCCAGCAGCCTCCAAAGCATCCTTCAGAGCTTCGTTCTCAGCCAGCTGGATCACAAGCCTACGAGGAAACAAAAGGGAAACTTTCATGTGAGCCGCGGAGCTTCAAAGCAAATTAGAACAGTGCTTCAGCTCTGGGGGAGAAAACAGAGAAACACATGCTCTCTGCTCGTTTTATGACAGGCATGAGAAAGAGCAGACTTAACGCTTGGTCCTTCTCTCTTTGAGACAGAGTATTAGATGACCAAGATACTTTTCAGATCTGTTTTGTTAAAGATTGTCATTTTATTTTCACTAACAAGCTTGCAATCGACGCACAAGGAAAGAAAAGGGAAAATAAAAAAGGCGTCGTCCTTGCACGTGTTTTGTGTTGCTTAATACTTGCATTAGCTTAACTCTTCTGGATATCGGTATAATTACGAGGAAATTTGTGTAAGGACGACCTAGACAAACTCAAACCAGAGGATCTGCCGTTTCTACAGAGTTTGCTAGGTTTTCTCTTCTGAGGAGCGGGTGCAGGTAGTGCCACTGCTGGAAGGACAGCCATGAATTGTAGCTATTGTAGGTAACCCAGCACGGAAAGAGGGAAACCGTACCTTGTGCTCAGCTCCTCTACCTGCGATTCCAGAGGCAACTTGGAGGGCTGGGCTGCAGAGGGCTCCTTCCTGCCACCCACAGTCAAGGGGAGCCTGGAGTGACTCGCAGACGGGCCTGTCGATTTAATCACGACATGGAGTTTTAGGAAAACATTTTCACGGGTAGCGCACTGAGTAAATATCAGGAAACGGTGAATCAGTGCTAAGGAATCTGTTAAGTTCTATGTATATCCATGAAGATACCGCAAATGTATAGGACAGGCTTTTATTTTAATCTGCTTTCAGCAAAACGCAAACACGATGAGTTTGCACTGCAGGGCTAAACGCAGGAATGCGTGTGCCTACCTGTTTAGAGCAGAAAAAAATCCAAAATATTTAAGTGGCGAAAAAAAATGGATGAGAGAAACAGTTGAAAAGGATTATTTTAATGTTTATCTTGTCGTTGTGTTGCCTCCCGAATGCCCGTGATAACGTTTGCGTGTGGCACACGCTTCTGTTTTGACCCCCAGCACAAACACTGCCCAGGGTAAGTGCAGGAAAGCACTTCAACGTGTACTTCAACCTAAGGTTCTGATTCAGGAATGCTCCCCTCATTTCAAAGGGACACGGGACCTTTTTTCAGGGTTATAGGGAAAATACGATTCGAATTTACTGCTGGGATGGGAGGAGCAAAAACCCTGGGGTCGGCCAGTGAACGCCTGCAAGGGAAGAAGGCTCAGAGGAGACAGGCAAGGACGATGGGCTCAGGAAGCTCAGAAAAGAAGGTAGAGAGTGACCACAGCCGTTGTAGAGGATGCTGAACTCCCCCAACCAACAGCAAGGGGGCCGGAGGGTGGTCTTTGCTGCAGACAAAGGGCTGATCAGTCGAGTAAATGCGAATGGGCTTCCCTAAAACGACCAACAGAGCCTTGAGCCAGCCACTGACAGGCCTTAAATTGGGATGCGTCCTTTTAATTCTGCTCTTAACCTTCAGATGAATCTCTCGGGCAGAAGTGCACAGGGAACACAGCAGTGGGCACGGCGGCAACACAGAGCAGTGTCAAGTTTGCTCTGTAGACTGTGATCCCGTGGAAGAAAACACGTTGCAAAAGTCCTGCTCCTACTTAAATCTGTGACAAAATCCTCTTCAACTAAGTGCGGCCAGGATTTCACCTCCTGGCTTGGCCCACTGGCCTGAGTCGGTCCAAATCGCGGTGTGTAAGTTCAAGCCCTTGTGTAGGTTTGACAGATAAAAGAGTCCAAATGTTGTTGCTGTCCATTAACCACGGTGGGACGGGGGACATAGGTGCAGATAAGGGCTCCACCTCACCTGCTTTGCTCCTCAGGGGGGGTTTCTGTGCGCTCCTGTTCCTCCCTGGGTCCTTTTGCAGTTTTTCAAGCTGCTGTTCCAACACGACACATCGCCGCCGCTCTTCCTGAAGCCTCTTCTCAGCTTCTAAGGCTTTGTCGCTGCCTTCCTCCACCCTAATGGGCAAAAAAAGGTGGTTCAGCTTATTTATTTCACGACTAGCAAGCATCAGTCAGTCTTGATACTCAATCCTTCAGGCTGCACAGCTCCCAACAGAGGGAAAAGGAGAATTTTCCGTGCACCCACAGGCAGAAATCCCAGCACAATTGTTCCAGATGTCATCCTCCAGATTTGCCCACCAGACTTAACTAGTGAGTACAGTGAATGGAAGTTGCCCAGGTCCCTTAACACTGGCTACTCGGGTGAACTGACCACTCAGACGAGCAGGCAAGCTGCAGATTGCTGAGGAGAGATCTTTTATTACAGGAATCATAAACTGTGGGGTTTTTTTAAACACTCTGGGAAAATTTGGAAGGAAAATAGTTTATAAAACCGCTGTCTCGTATTTAGCTGTTTTGCGTCAGTTATCTGCAAGAAAAGAAACGAAACTTGACGTTGCTTTTAATAAACGTGGCCCTTAGACACTACTGTGGAAGGGAGTGAGTGGAAAAGAAACGGATGGTTCACGCTGCAGCACAGAGCAGAGGGGCAAAGTGCCTCAATTCACCCCAAAAAAACATCTTAGAAAAGCAACTACAAAAAATTTGACATGCGCCCACAGCTGCAGTCAGTGGTGCATCTCCTGGTACCAAATGATTTAAAGGAGTTTAAAGCTAGAGAGAAACCTGAATTGACTCGCTGTGTGGTATAGTGCAGAATAAAGGAATTTCCTTCTTGACCCCACGGGTGATAGCTGACTAATCCCTGAATCAAAAGGCTGGACCAGTCTTATTTCCCTCCTAGTTGGCATAGCTAAAGAAAAAATATTACGACTGTGATAAAATTATATCGCTCTCTTAAAAATCTAGCTACAGGCAAGACTCTGACCTCCTGTGGCAGCAAATTACCAGACTGGTGACGTGCTATGAGAAATTGTGTTTCCCTCGGTGGTTCTGAAGTCACTAAACTTTCACTTGACCAGGTCTTCCCCCAGCATCCACAACCAGCGGAGGAAAAACGACAAGGCTAGCTGGTTTTTATTAAATCTTCTGCCAATATGAATAACAAACTAAAACGTTCCTCTGGCTCTTCCCCTTCCCCCAGCAGGGCCCAATCCTCCGAACCCTTTACGTTCTGCTCCGCAGTGACTGTGCAGCCCCGTCCTAAATCCTGGCAGCTGCTGTTCAAAACCACCACTCGTGTAACCCTTCCCAGTGCTCCTCTCTTGACTTAAGCACTACGTGCACTGCTTGAGCTTCGCTGCCCCACGCTCTGACAGGGGAAGAGGAGGAATGCACCATTTTTTTTTTTTTTACACATATTCACGTTGAAATGTGACCGGGTGCTCTATTATCCTGAGGTCCTCCAAGAGTTATTGCACGCGGTCTCACGGAATTTACTTTACCTGCAGGAGCTCTTGATAAATGTGCCGTAACTGTGGAGGTGCTGAATCATCAGTCTGCGGTACGTTTTACAAGCGACTCTGCATTTCATTGACTCCACGTTCTCCATGGCCCCACGTTTGTGATGGCCCCATTTCAGCCATCACTCACACCTCCATCCTCCTCTAATTGCATAGCTCTATTACACTCACCGGACTTACAAACAGGAATAAAAGTCTCCCCGTTTGTATTTCCAGGATTTAGCCCTTAAAAGCACAGGGGATGATACCTTTACCACAGTTACCAAAAAACGTGTTTTCCTGACTGCGATGAATTGTACGGCACAAAAGCCAGACAAGCGAGGAATGGTAACTAGCGTAAAATCACGCAAGCAAATAGTGCCTGTTGTATTCAAAAGTGCACAGACAAACACATACCTTCCCACAGGCTGTAACGCAGATTTGGGAATCTAATAATATACGTACTCTAACTGCGAAAAAAAGCAGTAGCTAGAAGGTATGTAGACAGAAAAGACTTTGCTTCCTGCCCTCCTAAAACTGGCTTTTAACACCATCTTAAATTGAACTGAATAATAGAAAAGAAAAAAAAAAATCACTGCTATGCTTCAGTTAAACCAGAAGGAATTCATTTAAAAGAGGATACAGCGAAACTTAAAAGAGTGTGAATCTGGCACAGAAGTCAGATTGTAACTATAATTACAGTATTTACTACTGATGAATAATATTGCTGCCTAAATCAGACCACACACATAAACACACGAATTTTAGTTTTATCTAGGTGCAGCAAGCTTGAAGACGACACTGTTTTCTCTGTCCTTTGTTCTAAAAGAATAATAATAATAAAAATGAATCATCAACTAGGCGGGGAAATTGAGCAGAAAAAATTTAAAAGCCCCTCTTGAGGGAAAAGCTCACGCTGGCAGCGTGGGGGTGCACCGTACAGCCTCTCCCACGTCTCAAGCGCTCCGTCATCGCAGCATCCCACAAAGGATCCTGGCGGAATCAGCCTCTACCTTTTCTGCAGCACAGTGACCAGCTCCAGGAGCCTGTTCCGTTCCACTTCAGCAGCCTGGCAGAGCGCCTTGTGCTCTGTGACCTGCGTCTGCAGCACCTCCAAATCCGGGCTGTCAGCGCCAGCGAGCCTAAAAGCAGCAGAAGCGTAGAGAGTTTGTTTCCCATTTCAGCAACCAAAGAAAGGAAACAAAGAGGGGATTTGAAAACCCTATCAAAATACACTCGTCTGAAGACTAAGCTAGAATGCAGAGCCAGGCTCCCTACCTCCCCCCAGCACCAATCTCTACGCTGCAATAAAGGAAAGAGAAAGATTTGGAAATAAAGCCACTGTGAGTTTCACTAGAAAGGGGTTTTCCCTCGCAAGGAGGCTTCCCCTTCCCATCACCCCTGAAACCAAACTTCCACCCCTGAGCAAGCCACGATCGCTGACTCTCCTCCCTTTGCTACTGCCCAAGTAAAACAAGCCTGTACGTGGGCTCTCCAAAAGCTAAGCCTTTAAGCGGCACGCTGTTGATTTTCTCCCACTGAAAGGCTTCAGGCAGCATCAGTACAACGGCTGTTCTTGTGCCTGATACCTGACGAAAGGAAGGGGCAGTTTTCCCACGCATCCCATTATTATGTACTTCCTCACTTCTCCCATCTCTCCCTGCAGGAGTATTCAGGAATATGTCCTTTAGAGCAAAAAGCAGGATAAAACGTGGTGACTGGGGGTAAAAAGGGAAAAATGGTTTTTATGGGGAAATAAAACTAGAAATCGATTAAAAAATTAAGACAGCAAGAAGACATTAGAGCCTTTGGCAGCAGGTAGGAAAGGACGGTGAAAGAAGCTGTTCACAGCACCAAGGCAGACACGGACAAGGTTTGCCAGCAGCTCGCGGAGCGTGGCGGGAAACCTCCCGTGTTTTCGAGGAAGTTGATGCACGTACCTTCCAGGCGTGAGGTTAGTACCGGGAAGGAAAGGCTGCGTGGCGGCGGACTCGACAAGCGTATGGCCCATCTTGGACACTGTGCTGGGAGGAAGAAAGCTTTGTGAAGCCCGGAGCTCTCCAGAGGGCAGTCGTCCAAGAACTCCGGACCTTTTCCAGTGTCTGTGTTTATTGCTGCCTTGTAGGGAAAAATCTCCCAGAGCCTCCTAAGTGGGTATCACTCCGGCTCTGCATACACAATAGCTCAGCTTGCTCCCCGACTCCAAAACACTGCTGCAAAAACACCTCGTGTCTCCGTTTTAGGCAAAAACTACCGGGCAGCGTTCGAGCTCTGCGCTTCTGGGGATACTTTGCTGGCCCTCCAGACCGGCCTGGAGGAGCTCCACGGCACAGAGTAGCCCCACAGCAGCTCGTGAGCAGGAATTTCTCTCGATCCCGCTTGGCTCCAGCTGAGCACGCGGCCACACAGGCGGCCACTGCTGCTCTGCTGCCTCAGACCCTGGCAGGGAGCACCCTCATCTTGCACCTTCCCCCACTGGGATGAGGGACAAGCACAGGTTACTGTGCATGTTTTACGTGCTTTCACAACCAACAGAACCCCTGCTCTGCAGCCACGTGCGCAGCTTTTCTTTCCAAATGCCCTTTAAAAGTACCTTTATACAGTTTTCTGAACCCTTCTGCTTTGTGGAGACGCTCAGGAAGAGCTGTCAGGCTTACTGCTGCAAGAGGAGGAGTGAACTGGTAACACGAGAGTATCACCTCCACTCTGGATGAGTTTTATGCATAATGACACGTGTGCTCGGGAGGTAAAATTCAAGTTTTCCAAACTTGAGCTCCGCTGCCTCAAGGCAAGGCCTCCACGTTTCCTTGCCTTTAGGCTGCAGCTAACAGAGGATAAAGCCTTCGTATTGTGGAAGAGGCAGAGCTGCCTTCCAGGCTAGGAGTGGTTAACCCCCAAAATCAAGTGAAGGCTGATAACGACAGGAGCGGCCCAGTCTAACAATGCAGACTTTTATTTCGACATCTCCGAGGGGCTTTAGCTCCTATTTATAGCATTTTTCATGTCATCTTTCCTGATAGGAAAAGATGATTCACTAAAGTAAAATGAAACAGAGAGTTCATCAGCATATTAAAGTTAATGGAAGGAGTGAGCCCTGCTGACCAAGTCATTAACGGCTCTTGCAGTTCTCAGACTCCCTCGTTGCCCACCTGACAGGTCAGCTGGTTTCGTGACCGAGCGGTGCCGGCCACGTACACAAGCAGTCAGTTATGCATCGCACTTAGCGGTTTCTACAAAGCCATTACCCAACCTCGTTTTCCCACTTGCCTTCCTGCTTACCGTCAGCAGCCCTACGAAGTAAAAAAGTGGCTAAAATGCAGCTTTGCTCCGTGAGAGCACAACTTCTGCAGAGTTAGAGGTGGGAGAATAAAGCCAGTCAGAGGGGTATAGCAGTGGAGATGCAGGCACAAAGTCAGGATGCTCTAACTCTAACTCAAAAAGAGCGAGAAGAGCTTTTCTTAAATTTTGTAGTAAAGCTCTACTTAGACTCGGGGATACATCTGACGATTTACAAGCCAAATTCAGTGCCTAAAGTAATGTGGAATGTGAGTTAAAATTACAGAGAAGAAATCAGCTGCAATTTTACCTCGATGAAACATTCCCTCCTTCCTCAGAAGAGCAGTCTCAAATCTTTGCACCCGTGAACTCTTTAACAACAAACGCAGCATTTTAACAGGAAAGGATATAACTTACTGCAGTATTATGGTCCCTGTACCCAGCCAGAGCGAGCCAGAGTCACACCCGTGTAAACAAAAATCAGATTTAGCGCTGTATGGAGCTTAGTGTGATTCACAGGGTCCTCAGCGCGGCTTTAAAAAGGGCGTTTGTTAAGAACAAATGATGCGGCGGGTTTTCAACGTTTCTGCAAGGAAATCCTAGTCAAAGCACATTGATCGATTTAAATCACGTGCCAGTGATTTAGTGCTCACCTAAAATGGCGTTGTGTGTTAATTCACCACCCTGCTCTCAGAAGTCTGCTCATTAGAAGCCCCGTTTCTCATAAGAGGGAAGAATCACAGGCACTTAAGCTAACCACATAGCCATCCTCTGAGCTGCAGAAAGGGAATTAGCTGCGCTGCCATCATGCCAAATGCAGTAATGTCTGCAAGTCTGTGTATCTTTCTCTGTTCCAGGACGAAAGTCGACGAGATAACGTGATTAGAGATTCCCATATACTGTAAACAGGCTGCCACAGCTGTTGGCACACAGCACTTGTGGTTGGAGCCAACTGCCTGGGAAAACCACGCTTCTGAATAACTCCCAATCATTTTAAACATTGACATTGGGGGCTTCTTACCGAGCAGATCCAATCCTTCCAACCCGATTGCTGCCTGATGCCAGAGGCTTAAACAGAGTAAAACCTGGGTCTTCCAAGGGTTCAGAAGGTGGTGGGTCAGCAGCTCCTGAACGGTCCCCTTGATGGGCAGATTCCTTCTGTTGATGTTGGAGCAGGTTATAAAACCAGTTACGCAGTTCAAAGGAAAATAGCTGCGTCCGTGCCTAATCAGCAGCTTAAGATCATTGCTACGAGCATGCCAGAAGGTTTGATTTACAGGACTTCCTCAGAAACTTTTCTTTCGTTTCTATCCATTGCAGGATGGAAACAACAAAAGTCAGTAAAAAGTTGCAATGTCATATGAAATCCTAAGGGGGCACACAGTGTTGCTCGAGAACCCGCAGCACAGCACCACCGCTACTGGTGCCAGCATGGCTGGTTTGTGTCCCTAACCCAAGTTTTACCTTGGGTTCAACGCTCTAGCTCCCATTACCGAGGGACCTGACAGACTGAAAATCTCACCGCGGCCCTCTGAGGGTGTTAGATCAATGGGAATAGATCTCAAAGGATTACAACGTGCGCTCCTCCAGCTCGTTTCTTCTGGCTCTCTACCTGGAGTGCGAGTTGCCCAATCTCCTCTTCCAGCTCTTTAACCTTTGCCTCTCGTTCAGCCACCATCTGTCTGAGCTGCTCTAGAAGGCAGTTTTGCTTCTGAACCTCGCTGTTCAAGTGCTGCCCTAGCATCTGCTGGGACTCCTTGTTCTTCTCATCCTGCTGGTTCAGCTGCTCCTGCATTTGCTTCTGCTGGTTCTGATAACACAGAAACAAAGAGTGAGATACTGACTTTTGTACACAACGATCATTAAGACTCTTTGGGTGTTACACCCCCCAAGACAAACACCCGTTTAGGAATGCTGGGACAAGCCACTGCCCTGCCAAGCCCCTTCCTCAGCGTAAGCACGCTGATGTCACTAGTGCTGCTCCAAGAATCTGGTCCGTTACGTTTTAAGCACGAGATCACCTTGTCTTACTCGTGGCGTCTGTGCCTTGAGAAGACTGCACAGCACATCTACGGGCAATGCCCAGACACACGTGGCTGGGTAAGGACCGTCCACCCCCACTGTGGGTCATATCAAGACTTTAGTGACTGGATGGTGCAAGTAGAAAAGACCTGAGCAATTGAGAGATTCAGCTTTCTGGCAGGTTTGCTACTCGGTGTGGCAGAAAAGAGAGCACGAAAGGCTGGCCTTTGACAAAGAAGGTGACTTTTTCATAAATTGGATACGAGTAAAGCTTTCAATGTGCTTTTTGTGAAATTAGAACACAGTCAGATTGTGCAGTAGTGGCAGTAAAAGATGAGGGATGTATGAGACAACAGCTATGAGGCTAGGCTGCTTTATCAACGGGCTTTCGAGTTTTTCTCACACTGACAAATCTAACACTTGTTGGGCAGTTTGTTCCGTCAAGCCAACCAACTGCAAGCAAGGTGCTTCTTTGATGTAAGGGATAAAACAAGTTAACCCTTCCTTCCCAAGGAAACTCACATCTTTCTGTAACAATTTTAGTGAGAATGCTCAGGATGTGCAAAAGTGACCACAGTTATTTGGCTCCCCTGCAATCTGCCTAATCTGCTGGTCAGTACCCGTATTCCCCACGGCTGCCTGGTGGGCAGAAAGGCAAATGCCAGCTTAGTCATAAGCATGTCTTCGCTAAAACCGAGGTACAGAAGCAAGGAAATGTGATTTGAAACTTGGGAGGGGCTGGATCAGGAAACACAGAACTAACCCTACTAGAAAGTGGCATGTTTTCCACTAATGGTTTTTTATTATTGTAATTGGGGAAGACTATTTAGAATTATGGCAGGACGAAAGGATGCCGCAAGACCATGAGAGCAGCCATTTATTTCAGCATAACTGCACCTCGAGTCTCTGCTAAAACTCTTGGTTTCGAAGGGGCCAAATCCCCTCAGCTACTGCGAATGGGTGGGCGCGTGGTTTAGTGCACGGGGTTCAGCTCGTGCGTTTTGGGCTGCGTCCCGCACCAAATGAGAGGGCAAGACGGCAGGCATTCTAAGGAAAAAAAATATCTCCCAATGAGCTGAAAGCAGGACAAAGTCCAGCTTCCTGAGTCAGGAATGAAGCCCTTCCTACTAGACAATCCTACTTCAATGCTGCTGCAAAACGTTTCCTCCGATACTTGCAGCTTAGAGCCACTTTGCTGCAACTGTGTCACGCCTGGTGCCGTCTCGCAGCCTTTACACAACCCGATGCAAAAGGGCTTCGGCTGACTAGGCAACCTCCGCTTGTCACAGTTTGATTCATCAGGCCCCTGTACACCTGAAGGTTGTCTGTGTCACCGTGTCATTAAACAACACCATGTTTCATCACCGATCTGCAGGGGCTGGGACCAACAGGAATAGCCAAGACTGTACCAGTAAGGCGTCTATGAGCTCATCGTCGTGTTTTCCTTTCTCCAGCAAGGTGACGATCTGTTCCTTCAGCGTCTTCACCTCGCTGCACAGCACTTTGTTCCTGGCTTTCGATGCCTCAAGTTTTCTTTTCACTTCCTCGTGACTTTTTTGGAGAGCATCGCGTTCCCCGCTGAGTTTCTGCAGTGATGCAAACACACCAAGGGAAATGACAGCGACAGCCTATCACCCAGCCCCAGGTGCTCTGGTGAGCTAAAGGAATCACCCAGCACCTGGGAGAACCTAAAAGAAAAATAGAACTGGCATACCCCATCATCCCGAAGCAAGTAGAAATTACAAGTGCTACTACTCGCTGCCTGCTTGCCAGCATCAAAAAAAGGTCTGTCTGCTCAGGAATACGAGTGGACTAGGTTGCTTCAGTAAATGCCAGGAAGCAAATAATAATTTTGTGTTAAAATCTCATTCTGTAGGCTCCTGCTTTTTCATTTGCCTCATCATTCTCCACGGGGAAGCTCTCTTCCAGCCAGATACAGGGGGGGATGCCACACTGTCTCCCAGAAGCTGCCCCTTGTGCCATGCCTTCACCCAGATGAAGCCGGCCAGGGAGCACGCTAGAAGTGAAGTAGTAACGGAGAAGTGCGAGGGAAGTTACTGTGAACGAAGCCTGAAACACAAAGGCACAAGTGGAACCATGCAGGCTACAGCTATTGAGGAAAGCCTTCCCTGTGCTGCGTGCCTGTAGCCACAAATCTTCTCTTTCATTCTCATGGCCAAGAGGGAAAGGTGGGCATCAGCCCACTGCTCATTTTGTTGCCCAGTTAAACTGTGGTGAGAAAAGCAGGAGCTAATCAAGCTCCGGGATGGTGCCAGGCAGCCTCTACGGAAGCGACTACAGTGAAGAAGCACAGGGAGATGCGCTTTGCTAACCTGGGTAGGTGCAGCTGACCCCAGCTACCCAGGTTTCTTGTGGACACAGGGCTACACATCCTTTCCACCTCGGGGTTTACCACGTGTGCCACTAGCTATAGCCTCCCTCAACCCCTCAACAACGGTTGCCCGTTTATTTTTGTGGCAATTCCATGTGACAGACAAACGGTGGGACCCATTTTCGGAATGCCTCTTAGAGGGCGTCTGGCGTCGCTCTCAACGTTATCCTCTTCAAATGTAGAAGGCCACAGCCACCCAGATACGTGCGGTGTGAGGGGGACGTTTGTACTTAACACCACATGAAGAACGGCCAAAGGGTGAGAGGGATGCTACAGCCTTCGGATGCAGCTGGAGCAGGGATTTTCTCTGCGTCCACCTTCAGTACAAAGCCAGTACCAGCTGCATTGCAACCCAGGGCCTCCCTCCCTCTTTCCAACATCACCCATCAGGCACAGTTGTCAGATGGCCACATTTCAGGCCAGGCAGACGTGTCTGACACACCAATCATGAAGCAGAGGGGAAGACCAAACCTTGTACTGCAGAGGCAGGCCTGGCCACGTAAGAGTGCGGTACCGAAAACACACGTGGAAGCCCTTTGCTCAGTCTGTGAACTACGGCAGGACTTCCTCCAGCAGATCAAATGGGTTCCTGACATTGTCTCCTGGTAGGGTGTAACATACACCCTGAAGGTCAGGCAAGTTATTACACACTATATACCCACACAGCTCAAGGTTTTTTACCTCCAAGGTTTCTTTCTTTTCTTTTTCCAAGCTGCGAATCTTCAGCAAGTTCTTCTTTTGGGCTGACAACTTTCTCGGATCAGTCAGTGCCAGCAATTCCTCATCAATCTCACTCAGTGATGTTCTGGTCTTGTTTTGACCCAACTGATTCTCCAGCTCTCGAACCTAGGGGACAATAATGACGACTCATCCAGAGGCTTTACCAGGGGTACAGTGGTCCAGCATCAAAGAGGACATCACCGAAAGGAGCTCAGAGTGTAGCATCATATTACTTCTTGACCTTATTGTGGTTAACTAACATAAAGCAGTGTCTGCTCTTTCAAATTTAAATTTGTTAGCTGCTAACAAACATGCAGATGTCTACAGCATCTGTGCAGGGAGGAGATGTGACACCAGACCTCCAGGAGAGTCAGGACATGTGGGAGATCTGTGCCTTACTGGAGCCACGTGTGGAGGCCAGGCAGACACTCCAAAGCATCCTGAATGCCACTAAACACGTGTGGGCAACAGAATAATACCTTAGATCGCCTCTAAAAGGGCAGACACCCACTCACCCCTATACACTTAAGCACCTTGGTCTGTAGCAGAATCACCATCCAGGATGTCCACAATCCAAGGCACAGTTCATCAGCCTCAACACAGGTACCTAGCACTGGTCTAGATGTCTTGGGATACTGGAGACCCATATGATGCAGGATTTACAAGTCTCTGGAGAGATGACCAGAGGTCAGAGGGACACCCTATGGCATCTGGGCTGGCATTAGACACTTAGGTGCAGCCAAGTGAACTCAGCCCCTGCATCCCAGCTCTTCACCACAGACTTCTTCTAGAGTCAGTAGAGGGAAACGGGCACTGCTACAGCACAGTTCCTCTGCCCTGCTCTGGAGGTGCCTCCCAAGAGGGGATGCACCTTTTGACTCAGTGACTGTATTGACAAGATCCCCACTGACTACACAAGGGGCCTGAGGAGGCTGGCTCAGAGAGAAACTTCTGCAGTACCGTAGAGTACAGTACGTGCAGTCTTCAGATGAATCCCAGCCAGGGGGTCTCATGGAAGGAAGATGTAATCGGCTCAAGGGAAAATTCAGTCAATCAGTGCAAAAATCAAAAGTTTGTTGGCATATAATTAAACAGCGGAAAAATGGAAAAATAGGTATCAAATTGCCTGAGAGAAGTTTGATTTAAGATGGAGACAGAACTGCCTCCCTGTCTCCAGCCGACATTTCGGCTAGACTGTGCCCTTCAGGAGATTCAAGAGTTAAAGATTTTACTCAAGTTCCTGGGGGAACAACTTGAAAAACTTATCTGGCCTCAATTCTTCCCATCTGACTTTAGGCACTGAACAAAGGTGTCCAAGTCAGAGCACAGACACTGGCAGGGCTCCTTCAACACTCAGTGGAGAGAGGCACCTTCAAACCATCCTGGGGTTTTAACTAGGCTGCCACAGCTCTCCAAGGTCCCTGAACTCTCTCCTTCAACAAAGATGTGAAAGATTCCCAGCTTAAACACTGAAACTTGCATGTTTGCAATAGACTAATTAAAATAGTTTGCAGGAACTCCGAAAGACACATCAACACATATTTCAAATTTAACACCCCACCTCCCCACACATATGTGCACACACACACATAAACATACCAAAAAACTATATAAAAGTTACCATAAAGTGTTTTATTCTAACAGTTGCTTCCTTCAACAGAGAAAAGGCTGGCCATCTATTTGCAGTAAGCACTGCAAAGTACTGGGATATGCCTTATAAGCAGGTACAAATGTTAGGAATTAGGTAAAGAAGAACTAAGAGTATCTTTAACTCAAACTGAGGGAACACCTCGACGTAGAAAGAGCATCCCAGACCCAGCACCACGCAGGGTCTTAACTCACCTTGCTTTGGAGAACAAGAATTTGCTGGGCTCGTCCACGCCAGCTGCCAGAATTGGTCAAGAGACTTTGAATATTCACATCGTCACCAACTTCATTTGCTAAAAGCTACGAAAAAGGGATGAACACCAACAATAAGGCTAGGCTCAAATACACGGGTTGGGGAGAGGGGAGGGAAAGCTACTCTTCCCAGCGGCAAACACAAAACACTGTATCTATAAGCAGGGGCCATTCTTTATCGCCTGTATCTGACCCCCTGTACCCCACGTGATGGAAGCTCTTTCAGATCGTTGCCACGGTACAGGGTGTTGATGCTTAGGAGGGGTTGGGCTAACGTGAATTATTTCACTTTGTCAGGTGGGTCATTCGGTATTTCGACGTTTGAGTAATATCCTTTGAGTTTTGAAAAACGTGAATCGGTGGTTTGCTGCCTGCCGACGGGGAGGGTCAAATCGTACCATCCAGCTGGGCGTCAAACTGCGCTAGTGTTGTAAAAACGAGGATTTCAAGTTCGTCACCGAGGTTGACTAAGCGTTACTAACAGGTTTCCATATTATTTTTGATATCATGAACACTTAACCAGAACGAAACAGGAACAGAGTAGAGCTATTTTCTTAATACACACCCTTGCCACCAGGAATTGAGCCAATCTCTCTTGCACAGTTCTGACACAGCCACATTAACGAGAGCTAAAGTTAGTATGAAGAGCATTTAAATTATTTATAAAAAGGTCAGCAGAGTTCTATTTTTAGGACCATATCCTCTACTCTGATCTGCATTGCAGGTCTCTTCTGCAAAGTAATGAAACCCAAGGAAACAGAGCACATAGTAACACGTTAAAATCCATCACAAATCAAAGAGGAAAAGGTTACGCCGGATGTCACTCCAACAAACTGTTGTTTAAACATGTGCTGTAGTTCAAGTGTGGCCTTTAATCCCGTTGACTTCCACTGGACCGAAGCCTACACTGAAAGTCAATACACAATCAAACGTTTCGGAAAGGAGGAATGGGCCTGAACGTATGCTGCAAGTCAGTCACAAACCTATTTGGCTGAACTGGGACTTAGAAACCTTCAAGAATCTGAGCCCATCGTGGCAAAAGAAATACTGGACGCAGGCATCCAGCTATGGTGGCAGAGCATGAAGGCTGTGTGTCCACGTGCACGCCTTCCCAACGCAACCACTACACCCCTGGATTTTCTTACCTCCTTACACTTCACTGAAATACTTCATGGAGGTTAATCAAAGCTCAACAGAAAAGCAGCTTCCTGATTTCCCAAGAATATACCTCTCGCACGGGATCCCAGCCACAGACTCTGTCCTGCAACAGTACCTTTTGGGTCATCTTCAGCTCCTGCTTTGCAGACTGGAGTTGGTTACGATACTCCATCACTTTGAAGTTGGCTGTGGTTAATTTTTCTTGCAATGCTTTCACCTCTGGACTTTCAGCCTTTGAAGAGAAGAATGTACTTGGGGAGAACGGAATCCTCAGGGAAAAACTGAAGTGATTAAGATCCACAGACCCATCAGGATCGCAGAATCTTTTTTCCCCAGACCCATGCAAATGCCTTCCCTCGTTTTTGGGGTCACAGAGAAGGTACAAACAGAGCAAATTGGTTATAAAACTAGTGACACGGGTACATCCTTGTCATGAGGAAAGGACTGTGCAATGGGAGAGAACTAAATTTTCCCTTTTCAATTACAATTCGTACCAAGTTTCCTTCTATCATCTGCAGAATTGATTGCTTGATTCCTGCATCACCACCACCAAGAGAATGTATTTTTTCTATGGCTGTCTGTAGCTGGAAAAAAAAAAAAAAACACATTGTTATTATAGAATGAACACAGTGAAGAGCACATCTTCATGGAATAGTAATTAGTAAAAAAGTACAACAGCGGTTTTGATGATCCTGGATGTTTACTTACTCTAGAAAAAAAAAAAAAATACTTCATTTTCCCCTTGATTTTTTAAACACAATCAGTAGGAAAGCATATACTTTTTTTCCTGAAATGCCTCCCAAAGATGTACATGTTATTTTACTGTGGTATAACTTCAGTGAAAACGTCTCTGGATCCGCTGAGATGGGATCTGTTATCAAGTGTGGAGACTTCTGGGGGATTTTATCACCATAGGTTCATAAAGTAAGTGTTTATATACCTAAATGCAAATCCAGTACCGTACAGATCAGGATGCTGTCTCTAGATTCTGGATGCCAGTTTACCCATTTTGAAAGAAAATCACAGGATATTTCATAAAAAGCACATAGTTCTACTCACCAGAGGAATGTAAAAGGAGAAACGACTACCTAAAGCCCTATAGCTGAGATTCAGTAACGATGCTAAAGCTATTTTCTTTAGCTGGTGGCTCTAAAGTAGCATTTCTCAAGCCGTGAAGGGTATCTCTCCTGTTGGTTGCCACAGCAAAGGCAGGCAGTCATATAGTCCCTCCTGGTCTGAATCATGCCCAATGTTGAGGTTGCAAAGACTTCTTACTGGAGGGGAGGGCAGGGAATTTGGAGCTGGAAAGGCCAGGAAGTGTTGCTTTAAAGGGCTGAGACTTCATTCTTTGAGGTGGGCGGGAAATCTTGACTATTTGCCCCAATTAAAGAAGGCTGTAAGGAGCAGCTTCTTCATTAAAGTGATACCAGGGGAAACCCGGCGTGCAACTCGGAGCCAGCTGCAACTTCACCCCTTCTTTGCAAGTCAGTCAATGGTTGGGCCACCCTTTCTATCCAGCTCATCAAGTCTTTCAGTCAATGGACTGAGAACGAGACATTTCAGCTAGTGGTGGCAGCTGCTAGGTCAAATCCTAAGGAAGCTTTCTGCAAACATCCATTTGCAGCCTTTGTTTACATCTACCACCCTTTGCCAAGCGATTGCTCAACGGCCACACCTTCCATTTTGTTTGTGGGAATGTAGTCATGTTAAAACACTTACGATTTACATATTTTTCGGTCCTCATACGAGCAAAGAGCTAACAATTATGTAAAAGGACAGTGTTTTCCACTGGGGAAAGCGCATCTTGTGAGGCATTTGGAAGGTACCATCACCACAATTCATTTTGCAGAGCTTAAGGCATCAAGAAGTAGGCAGAGGGGATGAGATTCGACTCACAAATTAACACGGTCCTTGCTCTCGGCGTGGGTGTCTCTATAAAGAATGGAGTCTCGTCAATACGACCAGGGAAGTCTAATCTTCAGCTCACTCTACAGCAGACACCTACACTACATCGAGTGGAGGGACTGACTGCACACTTGGTCTTGTTGCCCACCCACAGCTGTCTAGTCCCCTCGGAGGCATCCGAGGGTACCCCGGAGGCCTTCGGCTGCTCGCCAGCACTGCCTGTCCTGTCACGTCTAACAGCCCTGCAGGGATGTCTGAGAGGTCAAGTGACATCACAGACTGGACTTTTACGCTCATGTGTGGGCAACTGAATTGCACTTTAGCTGTCTTGGCTCTTCCTACAACCAATGGAAAAAGACGAGTGTGTCTAGACAGTGATCTTCTCTCTCATCCCTCAACATTTTTCATGGATACCTCCCACTGTCCACATCGCTTTCTTTTTACCCATCTTTTACATCTTCATATAGTTCTACTGAACAAGTAGAACCCACAAACTCAGCCAGTGACCATTAGCTTAGAGAAGAGCCACCCCAAATGAGGTTAGGAGAAAATACAGCCCATTGACCAGGTTTCAGCGGGTTCACGTTGCGGTTCATCTTTACCTCAGACGAGACAGGTTGCTGTGTTTGGGTTTGATTCTGATGGCGCTGGTGTCTAAGAACAGATTAGCTCATATCTAAAGTGTCCATCACTGCTCTGACCAGCAATTATTGCTTCTTGAAAATTTCTGTTTGCGTTGAGTTTGATTTCCTTTCCGGAAATGTCTGTGGTCCCTTCTTTTGGGTCAAGATCTGACAATATTTTAAGTTTGTGTTTGAATAACGGCCATTACAATGCTACAGTAGGGGATTATAACCAAGTGGATTTTACTTGAAATTATTCACGGCTTGCTCCCCTACTTGTGTGATTTTGTAGGTCCCCAGCTACACGGGATATTTCTTAGCCAGCCTGCCAACTGTTTGACAAGACTCCTCTGACCAAAACGCTCTGGATTTCTGCAGGAGTCCTCAAAAATTTAATCTACCATTTCTTGATCTTTCAGGTAACTAGAGCACAATTCAGATAGAGGCACAATTCCTGATCAGAAGTGATTATGAAAGATGCAGTCAAAATGCATCTGTCAGCATGACAAATGTTATTGATCCATTGACATGCTGTCTCTGTTCTGGAAGTACTTACGCCAGAAAACAGCTTTCATTATGAGGATTAATAAAGTTTCGAAGAATAGAGTACCAATTCATGACTGGTATTAACAAAGTGGGAATGTAAGACATAATAATATGAAATTTGTACCTTCTCTCAAAAAAAACCCACCAGGAAAATATCATTGCCATACTGTTAGAAAAGCCCTTGTGCTTCAAATCCAAGTGAACACCCTTTCCCAGCTGCTCCTTTCTGCAAAGGTGAAAACAGCTGAGGGCACACATCCCTCCTATCATGGACCGACATTACCAGAACTCAAAGCAAACACAGATTTAAGAGCAAATTCAAAATGGGAACATGAATCAAATCCAGTTTCTACAGCTCCTCTATCCCAAAGGCTGGATTTCTCTGGTTTAGCATGCAAAAGAGAACAAGAAAAAATGCCTCACTTCTCTCTCCAGCTCTTTGACTTTGTTATTCAGTTGCTTCACTTTGGCTTTTTCACTCTCAGCCTCGGCAGTTATCTCACGATTCTTTTTGGCCAATTCAACTATTTTAGTAGCTGCGACATCTCCAGCTAAACCAGCCGCCCCTGAAAAGTATACATAAAAGCAAAGGACATGTCTTAGAGGCAAGATTCAGCACAGATGACGCTTTTCTTCTCTGTCCAGTGCACAATGTTCTTTTATTGTCTAATCCATTTCTCTCAGAGCTGTGCCAGGCACTTAAATGAACAAGTGAGGGAAAAGAGGCGTCAGCGGCTCCAGCTGGATCGCCTGCTCCTTTCAGCCAGCATCACACTGTGGCTAGCAAAGCCACGTTTCACACTTCAGCAACAGCCACACATCAAAAGGCCACAACAGCGGGGGTAGCAACATTACCACAGAGAAAGGGTAGAGGTGTTTTTCTGCTCGCCGCTGTGAAGGACAGTTACGAACAGGTTTTTGAGGCATATTACAGAAAAAGACAACGCTCTGTTTCGCACTGGTTGTTTACTACTGGAGGAGCTGCTGAAACAGAGGTGCGAACTTTTCTAGACATCTGTCCTAAAAGGTCAGGCACACTGTGACAGTTGGGCCCTGGATAAGGTCCAGGAAATGTCATTGTGCCTATTTATATGTCCCTTGAGATTATACATGGAGCCTTTACTGTATTACACGTTTAATTGCTCTTTTAAACTGGTACTTCATTCACCTCCTCAGCAGAGAGGGTTTGGTTAGTGTCACGGAGAAAGCAATCCCCAGGACTGGCTCGTGTGTCACTCGTGTTCTTGTGAACATCACAAAGGTCAAGAAAAGTTCTTGCACAAGTGCAAAACTAATATGATTGTACACCATGTCCATGGAAACCTCTAGCTCAGCAACGAGCACGACCCTGCAACAACAAATCCTTGGTGGGATAAATGAAGATGGAACTGGGCTCTCGTCATTCTTCTTAACTCTTCCATCCTCCTTCAGCGCTCTGAAGTAATGACTTTTCTACTGACATCCATGAAGATTATATTGAAGAACCAGGGTGAGATGCAAGGATGACAGATTACTCTGAAGTGAATTCTGAGTCCCACAAAACCCCTACAGACATTAAAGGGGCAATGCAGAATATAGCTGAGAACAGAATATGACTCTATATCACTATTTAAAACCCTGTGGAGAGCATAAATTTATTATTTTTAAAAGCATTTCCACTGTTCTCACTCCTTTATGTGATTTGTGTTTCTCTTCTCATCTAAAAGCTACTTTCTCCCTAGTTTTCATGACAAATAATGCCTGCTAAGGATCACAGTAAGAACTAAACTCACCAAAAGCCAGGCTGTTGCTTCCACGTGATGGTCTTCGAACACACTGTACACATTTAACCAAAGCTTTTAATTCCCAAACAATGTGGGCGAATCTCTTGCCACGATGTAGACAGGGAAGACAGAGGCACGAGGCAAACTGCTGCAAGCTGGCATACGAGTCAGCCAGAGAAGCTGCAACAGCACCCCTGGCTCCAGACCTGACCCAGTCATAGCTCATCGTGTCTCCTACATACAGCTAGAGAGAGATTCTACGAATTAAGGCGTAATTTAAGTGTTACTTATTTCTGCTTATTGCTGGTTTCCCCCTTCTCTATTAGCCCGGTCACCACCGCTGCCCTGAACAACAGTGGCACCCAGTGGAGGAGGTGCAACCTGCACAGTTCAGCTTCCCGAGGACACCCAAGCCACTTTAGAAGCTGGACTTTGCATTCCCCCAGCACCCTGCTCAGACAAACGAAAGGAGCCTCCACAAGGAATTTAACACCACGTAGCACAGAAAGCTGCAACACTGTTCTTGGACATTAACAGAGAGTTTTCCAAGCCACGATTTCTACGAATCATCGGGGTTTGTGCCGATAATAGCAAGCTTGCAGAAGATCTGTAAGGAACAGAGGGCACTGCGCCCCCCAGAAGAGCGTTATACTTCTTTTCAGGGACACATAATTATCAATAACACCTTAGGTCTGACCTGCCTGACTACCAGAAGTCATTTGGTCCTTTCCACAGCTCCCTGAGATGGGGAATAGCAGTATTCAGATTTTGCAGCTCATGGCACTGAAGGGGAGAGCAAGTGTACGTGCCATTCCATGCGTGAGTGCTGACCTGTCAAACCACCGTGAGGAACCTCCCTCTGCAAATAAAGCAATGAGACTCCTTACACGGGAGAGACAGGGATGTTCAGCAAACTCTGCAAATGCAAACCAGTGTCAGACCCTTGCAAGTTGAGGGAGCAACTCTGAGCGTTGACTAAATCTATACACCGGTGTCCAAGTATTTTCAAAGTTCGGAGGCAAGTGGTTTCAGTGCTATTGCAAATTCCTGCAGGCTCAACAGAGCTCTCGGTTGAGAGCTGAATTTTGATTCTTCCTGGCAAAAGCTTGTTACAGGAGTGGAAAGGGAGGCAACCAAAATATGACCAAAATACTCCTTTTTAACAGAAAGCAGGTGAAGAGATGTCACATGAATATTTCACTGCCCGGAGCTCACAATGACTCTGTCATCCTACCTCTATTGTCACCACCATCAAGCAAACACTGGTACTAACACAGCGAGAATACAAAGTTACCGTGCTTACCTGACAAAGCTAATCTGTCCTCCGGGATTTTTTTCTGGAGTTGCTTTATTTCAAAGTCTTTCTCTGTCAGCAGTTTGTATAGTCTGCAGTTCTCATCTTGGACCTCTCGAAGCTGATTCTGGAGCTGCTCGTTCTCAAGCTCAAGCAACCTGGGAAAAAAATAAGCCATAATGGCAAATGTCACTGTAATGTGCTTCAGATTCCAGGAGTAAAATAATTAAATGACTGTATGCTGGATGAGCTGAGTTTATCAGGAGTGAGTTTACTGAATTAAGCAGAATATCCTAAACCTCAGATCAGAACACCAGATGATCTGATCTATCCCTATAACTTATTTCTTCTTAAAAAATTCTGCACTTCCTTGTGTTGTCTGGGGCAAAACATCACAGAACAGGTACCTTTTCAGTGCTCTTGAGGTTACTGAATAGTCTTGTCTCACTCAGTCTTATGTATCTGGTTCCTCAGAGGAAATCAGAAGGGTTCACCATCCAGCATCCACGGCATCCAGGCTTTCCTTTCTGTACTTACCAAAGCTAACAGAAGCCAACAGCGCATCAGCTACAAAAGCTGCTGCTGAGGTTCTTGAAAAAGGAATGCTTCATAGCAACTCACAAAAGACCAATTTCCTCTGCCCCTATCTGATTTTCTTGGAACCCCACCAGGATGGACTGGCATCAGTTTGTATTTTTGGAATTCATTTAGAAACCAAGGCTATCAAAAAGCGCTCTGAACAGGAGGAAATAGCCTCTTGCTTCTCCTGTTCTTCGGTACATTGAGTAACATTCATGAGTTTCATCTCTCTGAGACATCCAGAGAATTAATAACTCCAATCTCTTTGCTGTCCTTACATGCTGGTACTGCAAAGGTAAAACCAAGAAGCTAAGGCCTCAGGGGCTCAACTCAATTGTGGGCACGCAGGCATCTATTTGAGATGCCCCAGGATTAGCTGAGCTCCCTACGTGAGGCCAGCAGCCACCACGCAGGGCTCTTGGGAAAACCTCTGGAGCCCAGGCAGAGAATTGAGAGCATCTCAGAGAGCGCTCGCCACCCCTGTGTGGACATCTGAGCCAACCCCAAGAATTACTACCATCCTCCAACTTCAACCTGTCAGCCAGATCCCTCCAGACAGCAGCACTTCAGGATAGAAATGAACCTGTCTCCATCCCCCAGAGAGGGGGGATGTGCTAAGCGAAGTCATACTGACACAAATAGGTTTGGGGTAGAGATCCTGCTGGCTCAAGCCAGCAGCTCCCGTTCTGCCTGCCTCTGAGCTTCCTCTTTTCTCCCCTCTGACTTTCCAGGCAAGGTCCCACTCCATACACAGGGGTGTCTCTCTGTGAGCAGCAAGCCAAAATGCACACAAAAGGCCAAGGAGGTCTAGTCAATACAACCAGCGTCGCCTACAGAGCAGCTGCCACTGTGGGGTGATGCAAACGGCTCTCAAACTGCCACGGAGTGAGCTGATGAGGGGACTCAGTTCAGTTACAGGTGCCATTTGGGCTGCCCACCCATCCCCCACCTGCTGAAGGGTGCAGGCCTCCTCTGTCCTGGAAGTTCCCGATACCCTACAGCATCTCAGACACCATTAGACACCTAAGCCAGGCAGATGATTTGACCTCTAGATTCTTATTATCTACAGTGTGACTCTGAATGCCTACATTTTGGTGATTTAATCTGGAATAGTGTCCCACTCCTTTGGCCTACAGAGAGATTGCTCCAAACTACAACAGGAGTAAGTTACTTGGATGATCACAGAGACTTGGATAAAGCTCAGTTGTTACAGTATAGACCCGTGGCTGTAGACATATCCACAGCCAGACAAGTCAGCTACCTCAATAGTTACCTAAATCTTTTCTGTTCACAAGTTTTAGCAAGCTTTTTGCTCCAAGTGGCCTTTGGAGCTTTTAAGTGCATGCTCCCTACGTACACGTCAGCATAAATGACCCCTTAGAGCACAAACCAGATAAATCTGCTACGCCTGCCATGGCAAACGTGGACTTTTAAGTCAGTGCCACTAAAGAGAGGTAGGTAACAGCTCTTGAATTGCTCAGACCTAAACTGCTGAACTGTAAGTAGCAGAGAACTGCTGGGATTCTCCTCTACTCTGCACTCAGCGTGCGCACGCTGCACCAGGACGTGCTGTGGGAGCGCCTAAGCCTCTCCTCCACCAGACCAATCCACATCTCAACTGTGGGAATCAGCCTCTCACCCCATTAAAAAAAAAAAGAAAAAAAGAAAGAAAAAATTTAAAAACCCCTCAGATCTCCAATATCAGAACAAAAAGTTGAAGGGGACAGCCGGCCGAGGTCAGATCAGAAGCAGAACTCGGCAAATCAGACAGCCGTGGCGCGGGCCCTATGGGTGAAGAAGACCATGGTACGATGCAACGGTGAGAGCATCAGTTTCTAGGGGGTCAGCCCCCCCGTTGCCCCACAGATGTCCTTTGCAGCATGAACTCTGCGTTCCCAGAAGGACCTGCAAGTTTCAGTGGTTCCCTGCACCTTCACAGAAGCTCTGCTGCCGCTTACGCACTGGGGCGTTGAAGGAAGCAATCCTCAGCAAGGAGCTGAGCAGGGCGTTGCCCAGAGTAACACAGAGGGGAGATCAGCGTTTAGGGCCTAATAAACCTGGGTGAGTGGCTTGATAAACTTTGGTGGAGCTGCCCTTCCCCACTGCGGGTTCTGGGAGGGGAAACTGTCTCAAAGGTATATGCCTAACTGTGGTTTTCCACCTGTGAGCTGTTGGGTTTGGCAGAGCTGCCAGCTCCTCCTTCCTGCCCCTCTTATCACAGTATCTCACCCCCATCGTGGGGCCAATAAAACAGTCTGTGGGCTTAAAGCTGTCACCTGGACCACTGAAATGCCTTGAGAGAAAAGCACCCTTGGCCCAGAAAGTGAAACCAGTTTCCGGCAAACAGCTGTACCAGCACAGCTGCAAGCGGGGAGCAGAAGCGGGAATTTCTTCAGCTGGCTTCCCCACCAACACAGGGGTGACACGGTAGGAACGGCAGACATCTGGGGGATATGTCCAAATTCAGACTTGTTCTAGTTTGGTAAAATGATACTAATTGGGTCAGAGAGTCTGAGTATATCCTAGGAGGGGGACGAATGATCTGAGCTGGGGTTTCAAATCCCTGCTCCAGTGAACTGAATTACGCACTCAGTTCCAAACCCAAGATGAAGGGAGATCCACACCAGAACATCCTGGTAATCCAGATACTACCCCCAATGGGTGAAGTAAGACCCAAACCCCTGTCCCCCCGTAAGATTTAAACCCTACCTTATATAACCCTGTCAAGTATCTCAACCAGGAGCCAACTCCGTCTGCGAGACCCTCCCGTGCAGCTGGCTGTCTTCCGAGCTACAAAATCGGGTTATATCACAAAGACAGCCAGGGGAACGCTCTTCCGTGCTGCAGGCCTTTGGCTTGCACCCATTGGTTGCTTTGCCCTTACCTGCCTCTGGAAATTTCTCATGTAGGGGACTAGTTTGTTTTCAAGGATAGGCAGGAATGAACCAACAGTTCCGAGGATGTCAGTGATCCTGAGTGACTGGATTTTGTCAGAGGGCAGCCAGCTGCCCCTAGCCTGTCACGCTTAATCCCGCTGTCCTTCTGCTCTCTGTTTGTGAAACACTGATAATACAGTGCACACCACAACGCTCTGAGGATAAACATGTTAGGGACAGCGAGAGTCTCCTCAGGATAATGAAAGCCCAACATGTGAAGACATGACACAGGTTGTGTAAGAGCATATGAAAATAGAATTCTGTGAGTTCCTGAAGGAACGGTGCTGCTATGCCTTTACCTTTTGCTGTTATCTTCGTTTACAGGCTGTCCTGTTTCAAACCGGTTTAGATCACTCGAGATTCCGAAAGTCTCCTCTGCGTTGCCATTGTCACCCTTCTGACTGTCCTGCTTTTCCTTCTGACTGTCCTGCTTTTCCTTCTTCCTCTTCATTACATTTTGCAGCCGCCTTTGCTGCTGTTCTTGATAAGCCTTAAACTGCCTTTTAAAATGTTCATCCGCTTTTCTGTCTGACTCCATTGTTTACTAAGAGCATAACAAGAAGAGAATAAAAGAGACAGAGATCAACATCGCTTTGAAAAACGTCCTCTTCCAGCAGCCGCTTCGCCGTTTTTCTTCACTGACCTCTGTGTGATCTCCCTGCCACCGCCTCCTCTCAGCCACTGGGCTCTTCAGTCCCACTGTCTTGCTTGAAGGGCCTCTTCCCATAAATGGCTTTCAAATCGTCTTCAAAAAGGTTTTTGGGTCTTTTTCACTCTATCATTCAAAAAAGCAACGTTTTAAAATGTTTTTAAACAGATTCTGTTGAAATAAACATTTTTACAGAAGAGCAAGTTGGGGTCAAATCCATGCCAGCGTGGCAACCCCATTATACTGACGAAAGGGAACGCAGACTGCTTGCAACCATCCAGCCTTCCTTCCCACGTTTCAAGGAAGGTGGAGATCCCCCCGTTTTTGGGTTAATGTGGGAAGAAAGATCTCTGTTAAACCTAATTTTGGGGCACTAGTTGGCAAGAGCGTGGCTTACATCTTTCCCCCGATTCTCTAAGCATTAAGTGACAACATTAAAGCGATAACATCGCTACCTATTTCAATGTCTAGAGCTTTACTTAGCATGACTAAAGGCCATCAGGTTTCGAATTTATTCCAGCCCCCTCTCCTTCTGTTTGGCATTTACTGTCAGCAAAAAAATAACCGAGTGCACCTTTGGTCTAGGAAAAACAATCAGTACAAACTTTCCAAGGCACACCCTCCGCTGAGTACTGGCCCTTTCTCACACCAAGGCAGCAACCATCCCGACCAAGTGCCAAAAGGCACGTTATGTCCCTTTGTGCAGCTTTACCTCCACGCCCGGACCCCTCGGGCGTGGACGAGGTGCATTAAGGACCGACAAAGGAGCAGAGCCCGGTGCCTCTGCACAGCCCGGGGCCCCCGGGGGCAGAAGGGCTGGCCTGGGGGCAACCTTTAGCCCTCCGGCCTACCTGGGTACCGCCTGAACACAGAGGGCTCTGCCACAGAGCTGCTGGGGGGACGACACAGGGGGTTCCCTCTCTCCCCCGCCCAACGCCCGCCTCGTCCTGCGGCCTGCCAGGGCCGCGCTGCCTCTCCCCCCGCCGGGCCGGCGGCCCGCGCCTCCCCCACCCGCCAGCCTACCGAAACCGCCTTCCCCAGCCCCGAGAGCAGCGGAAGGGTCCCCTCCGGCCGCCCTCTCTCCCGCCTACGGCGGGGCCGGGCCCGGTTCCTCCGGCTGCGCCTCCTGCTCCCGGCCCGGCCGCGGCCCCACGCGGTTCCCATAGCAACAGCGGCCCCGCCGGCGACAAGAGCAGGGGAAGGGCAGGGCCGCGCATGCGCCGAGCGCGGGACGTCACCGCCCGAGGGGCGGGGCTGGCGGCCTTCCCCTCAGCCCGGCCGCCAGGACAGTTGCCCTCAGCCGCCCCGGAGGCGCCACCAGGCCGCGGGGCCCGTAGCAAGCCCGGTCCCTCGGGGATCCGGCTGTGCCCGGGAGGGAAGCGGCTCCTCAGCCCGCCCCGGGGTGGGCAGGAGAGTGGCAGCTGCAGGAAAAGGCCTGTGCGCGGTGGAGGGGCGGCTCCTCATGCCCAACCCCCCCCCCCCCCCCCCCGCCGAGCTCAAGCCCGGTGAGGGAGACGTGCCAGGGCGAGCAGTCGAGGAGAGCAGGAATGTACCGGCTCGGGGTGCCCTTTCCAGTAACGCTGCTACAAACAGAAGCTCAAATGCCTCCATCTTGGTGGGATTCAGCTCACAGATTAAGGGCCACACAGTGCCTCGATGTGAGCAGTGCCTGAGCTCCCACCATGGACCAGGTAGATCTGGTCAATACAGGCAGCAGAGCCTGCAGAGGAGCTCAGCTCCCTCTGGAGTAACACACATGCTTGGTCAATCCACCCAGGTCTCTTAGGACATCCTAAATCAATGCTAGTGCCATCCTAGCTGCATTAGGATTTTCTCCTGGCCTCCAGCTGCCACTCTGGAGAGACATGGGCGTCCTCCTGCTTGTCTGCTGTCCGTGTGGATGTCAGATACGCTGTGGCATCTGAGATGCTGCCATCAGACGTGTATTTGGCCAGCTGAAATCCTCCATCCAGCTGCCAGCTGAATGCCAGTGTTGCTACCATGACTCATCCGGGGAGTTTGGCTTCTGGAGGTCCCTAGTCCAGCCCTGCTCAGAGAACAGCCCACTTTAAAGGGAGATTAGGTTGCTCTCTACCTTGTTCATTTGAGCATTGAGTATGTCTATTTTTGGAGAATCCATAACCCCTCTGGGCCTCTGTTCCAGTGTTTGACCACTCTGTGAAAAACATTCCTCACATGCAATGAGGCTTTGCCTTGCTGCTCCTTGTTTGCTGTGTCCCGCTTCTTCCCTTCCAGCCTCCAAGAAGAGCTCACCTGCTCTGTAACCCTCTGTTAGCCAGTTGAAAACAGCAGCTACAACTCCCCTGAGCCGCTCGCTGTGCACCCTATGCCTGGGACCATTTCAGTGGCTCACAAACACCCGTAGTGGGTGGCCACCTGGGAAGGCATCTGAGATAGCAGATGTACCTCTTGCAACAGCATAGGGCTGGTTTTTTTGGAGGTGCTGAGCTACCTTCCAGTCCAAAGGCAATGGGAATGGCTTGATGCTCAGCCTCTTAAACCCGGAGCTAAACAATTTACACTTGGACCCGGTGAGAATGTCAGCCCAACACCATCTGCTTTCTAGGGCTCCAGCTCTGTGTATTGTCCACGGGAAGAAGAGGGGCTTTGCTCAAACCTGCCCAACATAGGCATTGCCAAAGCCTCTCAGTAGGGATGGATGGAGATCTGGATCACCCACCGCTGCCTCGAAGCTGAGTACAGGTGTGAATGTGTCCAAGCACGGCCACTCACCCAAGGACCAGTCCGAGAGGCGGTTCATGAACTTCAGGTCAGAAGGGAGGGTGAGGATGGAGAAGAAGTGGAAGAAGATGTCCACAGCAATGATGGCCCCTACGTGGAGGAGGGCATGGACCCGGATATGCCTCATCTCATCGTCTTTGCGTCTTAGCTCTTGGGTGCTCACCTGCCGGGATGGCAAACCAGGAAAGGGCTGAGCTAAGAGACAGGATGGACAGTGTGTTCCTCCATCCAGAGGAGCAGTCAAGGTCCAAATGGGGACCGAACACTCTCCTTTAGAAATCACACCATGGACTACGTGGCCCGAATCTCCATTGATTAAGGAAGACCCAAGGGACTAGCTCAGGTGAACCCATCCACAAGGAGCAGGACATGTCCCACCCACAGCATCCCTCCAACACCCCCACCTCAGTGCTGAGCACGGCAGCAAGGCGCCTCCTGGAGCACCCTCCTAGCAAAGGCTGTTCCCATCACTGGCGTTTCCAGCAGAGCAGGCACATGGTGTGACACAGCAGTGACAGGTCTGGCTGTACCTAAGGGACCCAAGGTGGGGTGAAGACCGTACTGACCGAGGAGCTGGGGTTTATGCTCTTTCTGCAGGGACATGCTTAGAAAATCAACTTTGCTTAAGGGCGGCCCCTTGCACAAGTCACCCAGAGGGAGCAAATGCTCGTACTCATCACATCTACAGGGCGCCACAGCCTGTAGGGAAGGGCATCCACATGCCCAGGAGAGGCTGGGAGCAGTGCTGGAATCCCACCTGACAGCTCTGCCAGGGCTGGATGTGTATCTTTGGCCAGGGTCACTTGGGAGGAGGAGGAGGAGGAGAACTGGTGGTCTCTGGAGCTTCTGCTGCAGAGGCCTGCTGTAAATGAGAGGGAGAGCTGCTGGAGGAGCCATCCTGAATCGGTTGGGACCTGATCAATGGGGATTTTGTCTCTGCTGTGTCTTGTACAAACAGGGGCCGGGCTTTGCCTCCAGGAGTTGTCATGTCTCTGGCCGTTGTAATATAAAAAATCATCAGAGCGAGCTTTCAGGATTACACCGGGCAGACTGATGTCCTCACTTCCCCGCATCGCTGTAAAAATTGCTGCTCTATTCAAAATCCTCTTATGTTTATTACTTTCCCTTTATTCCCTGCAAGAGGTGGGAGCTCTCCCGACATAATCCGCAGGCTGCCGCACCAGCCCCATCGTCAAATCCAGATGATTCCTGAGAATTAAAGCCTTTGCCAGATTTTTGTGTGTGTGTGTGTGTCTGTTATATGCCAAGTGCTTTAAGGACACAAAGAGGCTGCTGGACTCTAAGCTGGAGGAGGAGCTGAGGGAGGACAGACTCTGGCATGGAGATGTGTGGGAGGACATGGAGCCCCCCTTTCATAGAATCATGGATCATTTAGGTTAGAAAAGATATTTAAGATCATCGAGTCCAACTGTTAACCTAGTACTGCTGAGTCGACCACTAAACCATGTCCCTAAGTGAAATACCTCCAGGGATGGTGACTCAACCACTGCTCTGGGTAGTGACAACCTTTTCTGTGAAGAAATTTTTCCTAATGTCCAATCTAAACCTCCCCTGGTGCCACCTGAGGCTGTTTCCTCTTGTCCTCATGTCTGCGTGTGGTGGCAGCACTCTGCCACCATCCCCGTGGGATCAGGGAGGTGTCCCCCACACTTGCAGCCCTACAGAAGTGAAATTATTCCCTTGATCCTAGTAAGGAAGATGCTTTTCAGCTCAAATGGGGCTGAGCAAGCCCTGGTACAGATGAGTTCCCATCACACAAGGTCTCCACCAGGATGCAGCACCAGTAGGAGCCAAAAAGACACAGATCTGCCCCCTAACTGGGTCAGACTCCATCTACCTGCCCCTGTAATTGCTGTTGGGCAATTAGGAATTCACCCCTAAAATTAGCTGCGGCTCCAGCAGTGCAGGGGGGCATCTAACCAGGAGATGGCAGTGGTGGCCAGGCCAAGACAGGACCCTTAGCTGGGGCATGGCAAAGGGGTTGTGGAGTTAATCCTTGTCCCTTTGGGGTGAGCGTTTTAAGCAGCAGAGGCGGGAATTGCTCATTAAGTGGCTAGAGACATCCAGGTTTGGGGCTGTGCAAAGGAGCCCAAAATAAAACCCCCTCCAGATCAAGCCATGTAGAAGCGGTGGGAGTTCAGGTCTTGGGGACAGGAGGAGTTCAGGTCTTGGGGACAGGAGGAGTTTAATGCCCTGATTTACAGATAACTGGCTGCAGCGTTAGGAGAAGCCAGGGCTGCACATTTCATAGGAACGACTGATGGAAACTGGGGAAGGAAGAGGAATATGGGATGAGGACAGCACCCCAGCGCACTGTAAACCCTCCAGAGGGGCTTGGACAGTGGGACTGCTGGAGCCACGCTCAGCTGGACTTCAGCCTGACAGATAAGACATGACTGGAGAGATGAAGCCTTAGGATGAAGCGTTTCTTCCAGCAGGTTGGGGAGAAAAGCCCCTCAGTGGCCTGGCCATCCCTAGCACTCGTCTGCTGAGAATGGGCTGCCAGTAGACTCAGTGCACCACCAGCATCCCTTGTGGGGGACACCAGCGCTGACCTTATGATCTCTAGAGTCAAATGGGTCACCAGGGTATTTCATGAAGAGCAGAGGAAGCCCCTGGTTGCTGAAAGACAGCCTGGCACCCAATCTTACTTATTTCTAGAGAAATAACTTCAGATGAAGACACACAGACCATGCCTGGAAATTCATGCTTGTTGGGTGAACCAGCAGGATGGAAATGTGAGGCTGACCTTGCTGTCACACCCACCAGCATGCAGAGGTCCCACAGATGGGCACCACATGTCTGGCTCTCACCGTGGCCTCCCGGTACCGCGCAGTGGGGCAGCATGGAGCTGCTGGGGTGACAGCGCATGGAAACTGAGGCACCGAGCAGTGCAGGTGCCCAGCGAGCAAGGACATGAGCTGAACCCTCCCCTCCTCATCCCAGTGTGATGCTTTCACCACAGCAACGTCTTCCCCTCTGAACAGATCAGCGGCCCAAAACCCAAAAAAGAAGGTTGATGCCCCTCCACACAAAAATCACAGCATCATGGCACAGACTAGGTGACCACAAGAAGCTCTACAACCATTTGCACCTTCACTGTGGCAAAAGATGGGGTTTTGCAGGCATTAAACCCAAGCAAATACCCGCAGGGAGAGGTCCTCATCCAGCCCTGCCTCAGGAGCACTCACCTGGGCATGGAACTGGTCAAACGTCATGACGGGCCCGAAGAAGAAGAATGGGAGGTAGAAGTTGTACTTGAGGAGGTCGAAGATGGAGTAGATGCCCTCTTTCCTCTCAGAGCTCTCAAGTGCAAAGCTCATGCAGCGCATGATGGTGAAGCCGCTTCCTCCGTAGAAGAGGACATCTTGAAGATCAAAAGCTCCAGTTACAAATCCGCTCTGGATGAGAAACAAATAGTTACCACCAGGAACGCGGTGTCGCTTCTGTGCTCCCTTGCTTTGTGGAGGACATCACTCCTGGGGCAGCTGGCAAAGCCTCTAATTACCCTCTGACACCAAGTGTCCCTGGAGCTCATAAGCCTTGCTGTTGGAAAAAGAAAAAAACTGGGGCTCGATTTCCCAGCTGGCTCCTGCATCCCGGAGGAGAAGGGAAGTGGTGGATCCTCTTGGCCACGTCTTCACCAAGCAGCTGTGGGCCACGTAGGCTTTGGTCTGGGGTGGGAATGTCCCCCTCCCCAGGGAGTGAAGAAAAGCCAGCAGAAGCCTGATGGAGAGGGGAGGGGAACGCATATCAGGAGGTAAGCAGCAGGCAGGGAGAGGCAGCACTGTCCTTCAGAGGGACTGAATAGCTTTATAAGGTCCTTCCTGGGCTTCTCTCCACCCACCAGTGAAAGTCTTAACTGGGCAGAGACCTAAGAGATAGGTATGGGTATCACTGAACCCATCCCAGCACCATGTTACAGATGGGGAAGCTGAGGCACGGGACAGGAACACACCTTGCCTGTCTGACAAGCTGTTGCCTAAGCAACAAGGAGGATTCAGGTGTCCTGAGCTTTGGCCCAGCATGAAGCCACCAAAACATGACATAGTCCCCGTGTGATTATTCCCAAGCAGCACAAAGTCCCCTCCTTCTCAAACCCTGTGGGAGATCTGAAGTAGCCAGAAGAAGTGCCTGGGGTTTGCGGGTGCCACAGGAACCCTCCTTGGAGATAAACCCAAGGAGATGGACACAAGTGGGCTGGAAATGAGGCAGAGATGGCCCGAGACAGCCCCTACCTGCCACGAGCTGAATGGCTCCACCTTGAAGGAGGCGAGACAGCAGAGCCCGGCCACGTAGCAGAGCCACTTCTGCTTGGCCAGCGCGACGGAGTAGAGGACAAGGCAGTGGGAGAGGATGATCATCAGGTAGACGAGCCCCATGCTGCCCAGCACGGCCGAGACCCCGTAGAGCATGTACACCACAGCCCGGTGCTGTGAGGAGAGAGCGGTCCCGACCCGTGGTCAGCGTGGTGAAAACCCCGACCCTGCTCCCGCCCATCCCAGAACATCCTTCAACCCCCCCTCCGCAGGTCCCAGGTCACCCTTGGTGCTTTCAGATCCATCCCACCACATCCCCGGCTCACCTGCGGCACCGTCATGGAGCAGATCTTGCCGAAGAGGACGTGTCCCGAGAGGGCGAAGATGATGACGTTCCTGAACGAGGTGAACCACATCACCCACTCGAAATCGGCCACGTCCTGCGGGAGCAGCACCGGGTGCCTTACTGCCCCCAGCCCTCGCACCCCTGCCCCAACACCCGTCTGGAGGGGAAACCAGACCATTTCCAAAGCCTTTTCTTCCCGTTTTCCACCCAAGGGCTCCCGAGCACCCCAGCTTGGTCATAAAACCCCAGGAGAGATGCGCAGAGGTTGCTCGTCTCGGTGCGCACAAAGCAGAGCATCCACGGTGCTGCTCAGGATATTCTCCTGACTGGTTCTTTAGGGAGAAAAATAGGAGTCACGTGGACTTTGCAAAAAATATGTCAGCAGCAGAAAAACCAGCTCTGCTTCTCCAGCGGTCAGCACCGACCGTGTCACCGGTAACTAGAAAAGACCGAGTCCTTCCTCCGCTTACCATCTTCCTGCCGAAGTAGTGCCAGCCCGGCTTTATGCCGTCCCGAAAAGCTTTTCTGTTCATGCTGTCTGCAAAAGAACCAGAGTTTTGGGGAAAGAAACAGCTCTGGGAAACGGGGCCTGGGTTTTGGCAAAGCAGGGAGCCTTCCTCACCGCGATGATGAGCCGTCAGGGCTCAAACAACCCATCCCCAAAGCGCCTAATTCCCGTAGATAACCACAGGAGTCAGGAACCTCGATTTCTGCAAGAATTTCCAGCAAAGCCTTTTCGCAGTGCCCATCCCAGGGACCCTCAGCTGATCCCATGAAATTTTCTGGGTGTTTTGGGCTTCCAGATGAAGCATTGGGGAAGCAGCCCTGTGTAGGCAGGGTGGTTGCCTGGAGAGCTGTGACGTGCCACAGCCTCTTGCCCTGAGCCACAGAAATGGGGACAAGGGGGCAACCGGGCAAAAAGGCCAAAAACTCTCTTGGAGCCTTGCAAAAGATTCCCAAGTCGTTCTCTGCCAAAATTAAATCCGGGGATCTGCTGTTGGTATCGACAGCTGTAAAAGCAGCCGCCTGACATCCATCCTCCCTCCCAGGGCCCCCTCCGGGGGGGGATGAGGTGGGGAGCGTTACCTCTGGAAGCTTCAAAGATCCCGCTGCCGCTGTACACCACAGCGCACGTCACGGTGAGAGCATAAAACCCCAGTTCGTAGCTGGGGAGCATCGTTTTAACCCCCATGGTGGCAGGTCAGCGCCCCAGCTGGTGCAGGGGATCCAGACCTGGGAAAGAGAAGGAGGAGAGGAAAGTAAACCAGGGGTGGGAGCTCACCTGCCCCTCCAACACCCTAAATTGCTGCTGGTCCTCAGCAGCTCTGCTTTGTGGGCTTCCTTGAAGGCCGGGAGCTGAAGAGATGGAGAAGACGGTAACACCTGGGACACAACTCAGGTGTGAGGAAAGAGGTTGCTGCTGAACCCTGCTGCAAAACCCACCCAGGAGCCAGGATCTGGGGGCAGCTCAAGCAGGAGATCCTGATAAAAAGGCTCTTCCCAGCAAGTTGCATCCGTCCCAATGTTCAGAGATGCTCCGGGATGCCAGCTCCCCAGGATGGGGTTCCTCCAGCGTGTCTCTGATGTCCCCTCTTAATTGGATCCTTGGAAGGGCTCCGGGATAGAGCACAAAGATGCCCGTGCTGGAGGGGATGGGATGGGATGGGATGCCCCTATTCCCCTGCCGTGGGCTGCTGCTCGCCTTCTCCTGGGATTTTGCCCAACCTTGAGCTCTTGAGGGGGCTCCTAAAGCACCGTGGTCCCAAAGTGCTCCCACCCCCGAGCCTTAGGGCGGGCGAGCCCCCCCCCGCCCGGCATCAGCGGAGCTCGGAGGATGCCGACGCTCAGCCCCGCAATTAGCCCTGGGCTAATGACTCCCGTTAAGGCTAATTAACGCCGGCGCGACGTGCCTTTCAGCCCGCCCCGAGCTCTGCAGCCTGTCCGGCAGCTGCTAAAAACGCAATTCGGGGTTGGAGCGGGGGGGGGGGGGGGGGTGGGGGGTGGGGGCGTGGGCGGGGGCAGAGCATCCTCCTCCGGCACCGCCACCCACTCGTGAGCATCCCCCGCGGGTGGGAGGGGGGACCCTGCGAGCGGCGCGGGGCGCTTCGAAGGGATTAAAGAGCGAAACTCTTGCTTTTAGGCAGCAGAAAAAGGCGAGCCGGTCACCCTCTGCTTTCCCATCCGCATCGCAAAGCTTTTATTTTTTTTTTTTTCTGATTTAAATTATTTTTTAATATTTTTTTGTTGTTGTTGGTTGTTGAGATTTTTAAAGGGGGGCGGGTGTCGCTGGTAGGGATGCGGGGTGACCCCATTTTATCCCTAGCACTAGGAAAAAAAAAAAAAAACGCTTTTCCCGGTGGGAAGGGCCAGCCCTGGGCTGGACTCAGCCCCCGGGAGGTGGGGGGGGGGGGGGGTCGCCCTGCGGCCGCTTCCCCCCCCCCCCCCCCCCTCCGTGCGGGGCCGCTGCGGGCGGGCGCGCTGCCACCTCCCTGCGGTCCCCCTGCGGCGGGAGGGCACCCACGGAGGTGGCTTTCAAGAGGTGTTTCTTTTTGTTCTCCCTCCTTTCCACGCTTTTCAAGGCTTTTTTTTTTTTCCTTTTTTTTTTTTTGTGGGGAGGGGGCATCCCGCAAATGGGGCGTGTGTGTGGGGGGGGTGTTTAACGGTCCCCGGTCGCCTGCGGTGGGCGAGGGGTGCTGGCAGGGGGGACCCTTCGGACAATTTTAACTCCTGATCGCTCCGGGGTTGCAGTGTCAGGTGCAGGGGAGGGGTTCCCCAGCGCAGCCCCCCCCCAAAAAGCTCTGAGCAGCCGCGGGGCAACACCATCCTCATCCTCACCCCCCCTCCCCAGTCCCCTCCACCGCCCCCGGCCAGGCGCTGGGAGCGGGCAGAGGTGACCAAAACTCCCTGGAACTGCGGGAACAGCGTGTCCCCAAACCCAGTGTGACCCCCACACCCCACACCCCCCCCCCCAGCTACTGACCTTGAGCCCCGGGGCCGCGGGTGGAGGTGGGCGAGGGTGCGGGGATCCAGCGTCCGGCACCGCGATGGGGGGGCTGGGGGGGGGGGGGGAGCGGCGGGGACCGATGGAGGATTTGGGGGGGGCTGTTTGTCCTACAGCATCCCTCAGCCTGGCTTGGGGGGCCGGGGGGGTGTGGGGGGGAAGGCTGAAGGAGGGGTGCCGTTCCCCTCGCTTTGCCCCTGGAGGAAGTTTGGCCGGGAGTGGAGCGGAGCAGGCAGGAGGTATTTTTATTTTAGAGCAGCACTGCAGAGGGGGGCTGGTTCAGGAGCTGTCTGTCACGGCAGCTGCTTGGAGAAGACCTGTGCTGGCTGCCAAAGCTCACCCCGGGCCAGGGAGCACGGCCCAGGGCTGGCCACAGGAGCCCCGGGCCACGGTAGCCCCTCCACGAAGGGACAAGCTCCCTCCCAAGGGGTGTCTCTCGGTGTCACCACTTTGAGCCTGGCAAAGGAGCAGGTAGCCCCCCCGTCGCTGTGAGCAAGAGGGGAGGCAGCTATCACCTCGTGGGGTTGGGGAAACTGAGGCACGAAGCCAGGAGGTGCAATTCCTCCCCTGGTTCGGGCAGTGTTTAAATCGGCGCGGGGCTGGGAGGTCGCAACATCTCTGCAAACCATCTCGGGGGTTGTCTTGCATCCACAACCAAACCAGGGGTTAGGAAGGGGCTGGGATGGGTTGTGGCCTCTGTTATTTCAGGATGGACAAACGCAAGTTGGCCAAGAACGAGTCAACCCAGCGTCAGGTCCGTCCCCGTGTCCTGCACGAAGCTCTTTCTACCAAACCCCTACGAGATTTGGGGCGAGCTCACGCTGGGGCTGATGTCCCTGAGTATCTCCTGGGCTGTCTGTGGGGTTGGGGGAGAGAAACAAGGCAGATGACCCTGGATTTTAGAAACATTTCCATGGGTTCTCTGCTTTGGGGTGAGAGAAGTCGCGTTTTGGGGCTCCAGGGGGAGGATCTGCAGAATGGGAGCCCCTTGGGCCAGCCCAGCTTTGCTGGCGCGTTGCCCACCAACGAAAAGGCTACCAGCGTTTTTCACTCGATGTGCAGAGAGAGAAGCTCTCCGTAGAAAGCCTCGGCGATGGCTGTACGGCCACCACCTTCAGCACCTAACGAGCCACTTTAATTTGCAGCAGCCGGGGCAGGATTTGGCTGCCTGCCCCTCGGATGCCCCGGAGCTCCAGCCTTCCTCCTCCTGCCGCAGCTCCGTCCCTACCCAGGGACTTTGGCTCTTCAGACCTCGGCCTAATTGACTGTGTGCTTCGAGGCGGAGTAATTAAGAGGTTGGTGCAGATAAGCGCAGCGAGACACGGCTGTGCCCTTGTGGAGGGCAGGGGATTATGGCCACCGGCCAAGGAGCCTCGGCAGGAGGGAAAATCGTGTCCGTCCCCCCCACCAGCGGGTGCAGACGGACGGACGTCGGCTCGCCGCGATGGAAGGCAACGAGCAAAGGGGCACCGAGGGACCGACAGGTCCCCGTCACCTTCCCTGCCTCCCAAACCCACTCACCCCCCACGCAGAAAACAAAACCAGCCCCGAAATCCTTCTTGCCGAGTGCTGGAAGCACAATGGGCCCCGTTGTGTAGCCACGGGGCTGGAGGCGGTGGGGATCTCGTTTTTGGGGACACGCGGGACGCCAAGGGGGGCTCCAGGGAGCGGGTCCCGGAGGGCAGGAGGATCACGGCCCCATCGTGCTGCTCCTGCTGGGCACTGGTATCCAGAGAGTTATGGGCTGATGCTGAATTTTTCTTTTCCATTTTTCCTTTTAATCCTGAGTAATTTGTTATCTTGCTGGATTGAAAGTGCAACGTAGGTGGAGGGCTGGGCGGCGGTTTTTCATGAGGCTCTGGGAACTGCGGTGATAAAAATCATTTAGCTTTAATTTATAGATATTATAAAAAAAAATAGAATAAACCCCCCCCCGCTCTTCATTTCTAATATAAGAAGATTTATTTTTAATGTGACCAGCGCGCCTTCCGCTGCACAGGGGACGCCTCCGTGTTTTATTGCCCCCGTGCCGCTGCTTTACGACGAAGGGCTGTTTATGGCTGCGAGCTGGTTTTAAAGGTAGTTGTTGTTTTTTTTTTTTCCCCAAACCTTTGGTGGGTTGCTGGAAGTTGTGGCAGAGGAGCTGAGGCCAGGCCCCTCTTTGGTGTCTGAGAAAGGGAGCAGGGAAGGTGGCGGGGTTCGAGGAAAGGCGCTTGGCTCCGTCCCAGCAAGGCACGGCACGCCTTGGCGATGGGGACGCCAAAGGAGCCTCCTGCTGGCTGCTTGCTCCTGCCCTGGGCTGCTGGAGCTGGGAGGAACTGGAAGGCGAGAGGGTTATAATAACCCACAGGGGGTGTTTTGTGCTGCCTTAGGTTGCCCCATCGGGTTCCCCATGTTGGGAACACGCCAACCCCACCAGGACCTCGGCAGGCCCCTCCCTGCTAGCAGGGCAGCTCAGGAGAGGTGGATGTGTGCCCCATCCATCCATCCATCCATCCATGATCACCCCCAGAAGGGCTCTGCCTGTCCCCCATGGCACACGCCAACCCCATCAAACATCCCAGGACCTCCTTCCACCACCCTGGAGGAAAAAAAAAAACCTCTGAAGAAGGCTCCCACCACCTGGCGGGGACAACCCAGCTGCCAACTGCCTTCAGCTCCTCTCCTCGCGATCCCCTCCCGCTCTCGAAAGCAAAAATGCCCCAATTAGGTCAACGCCGCCGCGGGAGGACCCCGCTCCTCCTCTCGCCGTGCCCCGCAGAGAACTATTCTGGCTCATGAGCTGCTCCAAAGCCCAGGACGTCACCCCCTGCCTGCGGATGGGTTTCGGAGCTGTAAGGGGAGACGCGTGGGGATCGAGGTGGCATTTGTCGAGCGAGGCCGCCCTGTCCCGCAGGGGCTTGGAGGAGAGAGGATGAAGGGAGAAACCCAACACTCCTCTGGGCTCAGTCGTGGCTTAATTTAGAGCACGGGGGGGGGGGGGGGAGGCGCTCTCGCTGGGGTGTTTTTCCATTTAAAGCCGAACCTCGTCGCTTTTGTCAAGCACGGGGCGAGGGCCCTGCGGCTTGCAGGGCAGAAGCAGCTGCTGGGCTGCGGCTGCCGGAGGGGTTGGCAAAGCAATTTCCAAGCGAGTTGCCCTTTGCCACCAGCTTTTCCCCCCGTTTCGGCCTGCAATCTGTCTCCTCCTCGCACCTCCGTCGCGCTTTGGAGCCTCGGGGAGGGCGTGAGCCACCCGCAGCCCCAATCTACTGATACGGGAAAGCAGAAAATATCTGAAAATAGTCTTTTTGAAATACGTGATACGCTTTAGTCTCTGCAATGTTAGCTCGCTAGCCTTGTCTTTGGTAAACAAGAGTGTAACCCCCTGCCCCTTGGCAGGGCTTCAGTAGGGTCTTGATCCCTCCAAGGCCTGCTTCAGTGTTTTGGGTGAGATGGGGACGGGGGAGGAATTGTCTTTGTGCCACAGACCGTGACCACGGAGGGGGATGTCGCCTTGAGCTGTGGTCGCGGGGGGAGACCCTGCCCAGCTGCCCCTGAACCGCCCACTCTGGAGGATGGGTTCAATGGGACAATCGTGATGAAGACCATCGAGGAACTCTTACTTCCTCCCCGAGACCACCAAAAGACCCCCGAAGGGGAAGACTGCGCCTGCGCGAGGGGGAAGAGATCTAATTGACATCCGAAGCGGGACAGAGTGATAAATATGGAAATACGTCAGTTTTGTTGCTTTAAATAGGAGGCAACGCCCGCGGCTCGGGGTGCAGCATCCTTAGGGCACCGGACCCTCGCTGCACCCAGCGCTGCAGGGCTGTAATAACCAGACCTGCTCCACAATCCACTGGGATGGCGGAATTCTTGCGCAGATCACTACGGCTCCAAACGGGAGCCGTTACGGTGGGATGGGCTGTGACCTGCTGGCTGGTCCTGGGCCACTCGGCCGAGCGGAGCCCAGGGCAGGGAGAGCTCGCCCGTGGCGGCACCGTCTATATTTAACCGCACTAATGCAACTTAATTCACGGCCCGGCCCGCCTGGAAAGCCGCGCTCCTGCCGCGCCGGCTCTTCGCAAGGAAAACGATGACGATTCATCAAAGGTCGTTTATTCCCCGCGGGTCAGCTGTAGTTTTTAAAAATGGGATGCATCCGTCAGGCACTTTATGGCTGCTTTGTGGAAGGGCTCTGCCCAGCTCCAGGGCAGGAGACAACCTTTGGCTCAGCCCAAGTGTTGGGAGGACTCATATTCGGACCGTACATTAGCTAAAACCCGTCCAATTCCACACAAGGAGTGTCCGTAGCCTCAAATACTTGCAGCAAAATTCACCTGATGCTGTTCCTCACAGCTTAACTGCAGCCACCAGGCTGTGCCAGCGGTGCCGAGCGTTGTCACCACTAACCTGTCGCCACCAGTAGCTGCAATGAGAGGCTGGAAAAACTCAGAGCTTATCAAAACGTGGCCTGGGATGTGACTTTACAGCGGATGAAGGCTGTCCCAGTGAGGAAGCGCTGGGGGCTCACGCCGCTTTTATCTAGCAGAGGAAGGCGTAACGATGACTGGCTGCAAACTGCAGCCAGAGAAATTCAAGTGAGAAAGCAAAGCACGGGATTTTTTTTTCCACAAGGACAAACTTCCAAGGAAAACAGGGGGTTGTGGAGGTTTCAGACCAAGCCCAGTTACATCCCTGAAAGAAATGGTGTAGCTCAAACAGCACAAGCGTGCTGGAGAGATTCAGCTGGCTGAGGACCAGTGGTATGCGTTTGTGCAGGCAGGGAGAAAAGTATTTTCACTGATTTTCTTCTCTGAGTGATGGGCTGGGGGACGTGGGGCTGCTGCAGCCAGCTGAACTGGGGCTGCCGCTTCCAAAATCTGTCAGGGTTTCTTAACATTCAGCAACCAAACGACACGCGCTGCAAGAAAATCGGTCTCATACCTCGGAAACGGGGAAGCAGTTGCTGCAAGAGTCAGCATTCGAATTCAGCATGTGGAGGAGGGTCACTCTGTGGAAGCGCAGAGGGGATTTATTTCAAAACTAAGGTGAAAACTGAGAAGACCTGGACAATCTGGGCTGTGTTCAGACCCCTCCACTGCTCTGTGACGGGAGAGAGGTTGCACATTCCCATGAGAAGCAGTTACTTACAGGCACGGGCTCTCCAAATGAACTGTTTTACAGTGCCTTTAGTTCCTTCTTTGTCCAGGCGTGTGGTGGTGCTGTGTGTTTGTGCAGAAAAAAAAAATAGAGAAAACGCTTCTGTGCGACCCCAGACAAGCGTATGTTTAAAGAAATGAGTGTTGCAGCACTTGAGAAGAGGTTTGCACCGTGTGCTAGCGAGCCATATGCTAACACCTAGCACTCCCAGGTCCTTATCTGCCTTTCCTGCCTTGATTCACAGCCACCCCAGGAAGAATTTTGCTGGGGAGTGGCAGGAACTTCACTGCTTCGTCACAGAACAGGAGGCAAACGCTGGGCATGCATTAGAAAGGACAGAGAGGCAGATTGCCTCTCCTGCTCTCCTGTGAAAACATTATTGATTCACACCGCTGCGCAGGCGAAACCAGAATCTCCAGCTCCAAGCTACCAGCCTGAATTTAGCAGGCACGGCATAGCAAAAGCTCCCCACCTCTGCCACAGCTCAGGCAGCTTTTCGACTCGCGAATGCAGGTCCTTCAAATACCTGATTTCTTTGGTCTGCTCGCCCTAGCCCACGCTACGTGATCATCGGGACGGAGCTGAACAGAGACGAGCCGCAGCTCACCTGAGTGAGACTCTGTCGGTCTCTCGCTCGAGGATTTACGATTCCTCGAGGTCACCGGGAGGACTGCAGGTTCAAGATGCCTTTTCCTGGGATGCTACCGGCAGGGTGAGCAGGAGGAATAGGGCAATGGACCCTTTTGGTCCTGGGAGAAACACCTGGTGGCTTTGCTGAGCTCCAGGCCAGCGCTGGGGGAGCAGAGCAGGGCTGTTAAGCACAGGGAGGGTTAACCCGCAGGTGCTGAGTTTATCCTCGGCTCCGTGACCTCCTCCATCAGATTCCATGAACTGTTTGAAGAGAGACTTAAGCAGGGAAAAAAGGCAGGGACGACACCACCCTCACCGCATCTGGAGCGACTCCTGCTCTCTTTTTCCACCCTGCCTTGGTGGAGTCAGGACGCAGTCGCCGTTCTGGGGAAGGGAGCAGCTGGGGTTAAAGTCTGACCCACTCCACGCTCACAAAAAGAGGCTGACAGAGCAAAGCAGGAAAAGAAAAGCTTTCAAGCCGTTCCACCGAGGAACAAAGCAGCACTCTACCAAAACGACCAGCTCTCCATTTGCTTGTAATCCCCAAGGCTAGCCCTCCGCTGGCAGGCTGCATGTTAACGCCTCATTAGCTTGCTCTTGGTGTTCTCACCGTGCTGCAAGAGAAAAGGACGGAGAGGCAAGGGCTTCCAGCACCTCCAAAAGTCCCTCCGCTACTGCGTGGAGGACCTGCCTGCGTTCTGTTAGCGGTTCTTCCTAGCGAGAACAAGACCTGCCTGACGGATGAATGCAAAAATAGGGAGTTCATAACCCGGATGGCAAGTTGTCGTACGGAAGGAGCTGGATTTAAGGGAGGTCTGACTGATGGCAGAGGTAATCTGCACAGGTTTCAGTGGAAACTCCACTGAGTTTCAGAAAACTCTGCTGCCAGTATGGTCAAGCAAAGAAGCAGGTTGGAATGGTGAGTGGAGGCCCCCCCGAAGTTCCCTTGTGGTATTCACAGGCCAGGCTAACCCACTCCCTCGGCACTTAAGCCCTGCAGAGAGCTGAGACAGGCAGGTGTCAGCGTGCTGATAAAAACCAGCATTCAGTTTGCTCCTGGCCTGACTTTGGAAGGGAGCTGGCATAACTTTGGTTTAGCGAATGCCTTTAGGCGCTGATAAAGGCAGCAGCATATTCAATATTGAGCCCTCTCGAGGGAAATTCTGTTGAAACTACGCGGGGGGAGTCTTGCCCCCACCCCCCCCCCCCCAAATCACACTGCGGAATTGCAGCTTCCGAAACCTGCGGCATGTGCAGCCTGGGAGCCAGCTGCTCGCTGGCTCTTAACAGGCAAAGCTTGCTGACACACAGAACCTTCCCTCTTTCTGTGTTTCCTCTCCATTTCTCATCCTCGCCTGCGGACGCTAAAGAAATGACACGATCCGAGGCTGCAAAACTACACTGCCACTGCATTTCAAACCACGGGCACGATGCCGGAGCTCTCTGTCCCTGCTTTGCAGCCCAAAGGACTCTGAATCTCTTGCTTAACTCTTCTGCTGTTTCTGCTGCCGAATGGCCTGTAGAAAGATGTCCTTCACTTGGTCCATTGTGTCTTGAAACAGTTTAAAGTCTTCCTCTTTCTTTCTCCCAGCAGACTCCAAAGCATCCTTCAGAGCTTCGTTCTCAGCCAGCTGGATCACAAGCCTACGAGGAAACAAAAGGGAAACTTTCATGTGAGCTGCGGAGCTTCAAAGCAAATTAGAACAGTGCTTCAGCTCTGGGGGAGAAAACAGAGAAACACATGCTCTCTGCTCGTTTTATGACAGGCATGAGAAAGAGCAGACTTAACGCTTGGTCCTTCTCTCTTTGAGACAGGGTATTAGATGACCAAGATACTTTTCAGATCTGTTTTGTTAAAGATTGTCATTTTATTTTCACTAACAAGCTTGCAATCGACGCACAAGGAAAGAAAAGGGAAAAAAAAAAAGGCGTCGTCCTTGCACGTGTTTTGTGTTGCTTAATACTTGCATTAGCTTAACACTTCTGGATATCGGTATAATTACGAGGAAATTTGTGTAAGGATGACCTAGACAAACTCAAACCAGAGGATCTGCCGTTTCTACAGAGTTTGCTAGGTTTTCTCTTCTGAGGAGCGGGTGCAGGTAGTGCCACTGCTGGAAGGACAGCCATGAATTGTAGCTATTGTAGGTAACCCAGCACGGAAAGAGGGAAACCGTACCTTGTGCTCAGCTCCTCTACCTGCGATTCCAGAGGCAACTTGGAGTGCTGGCCTGCAGAGGGCTCCTTCCTGCCACCCACAGTCAAGGGGAGCCTGGAGTGACTCGCAGACGGGCCTGTCGATTTAATCACGACATGGAGTTTTAGGAAAACATTTTCACGGGTAGCGCACTGAGTAAATATCAGGAAACGGTGAATCAGTGCTAAGGAATCTGTTAAGTTCTATGTATATCCATGAAGATACCGCAAATGTATAGGACAGGCTTTTATTTTAATCTCCTTTCAGCAAAACGCAAACACGATGAGTTTGCACTGCAGGGCTAAACGCAGGAATGTGTGTGCCTACCTGTTTAGAGCAGAAAAAAATCCAAAATATTTAAGTGGCGAAAAAAAATGGATGAGAGAAACAGTTGAAAAGGATTATTTTAATGTTTATCTTGTCGTTGTGTTGCCTCCCGAATGCCCGTGATAACGTTTGCGTGTGGCACACGCTTCTGTTTTGACCCCCAGCACAAACACTGCCCAGGGTAAGTGCAGTAAAGCACTTCAACGTGTACTTCAACCTAAGGTTCTGATTCAGGAATGCTCCCCTCATTTCAAAGGGACACGGGACCTTTTTTCAGGGTTATAGGGAAAATACGATTCGAATTTACTGCTGGGATGGGAGGAGCAAAAACCCTGGGGTCGGCCAGTGAACGCCTGCAAGGGAAGAAGGCTCAGAGGAGACAGGCAAGGACGATGGGCTCAGGAAGCTCAGAAAAGAAGGTAGAGAGTGACCACAGCCATTGTAGAGGATGCTGAACTCCCCCAACCAACAGCAAGGGGGCCGGAGGGTGGTCTTTGCTGCAGACAAAGGGCTGATCAGTCGAGTAAATGCGAATGGGCTTCCCTAAAACGACCAACAGAGCCTTGAGCCAGCCACTGACAGGCCTTAAATTGGGATGCGTCCTTTTAATTCTGCTCTTAACCTTCAGATGAATCTCTCGGGCAGAAGTGCACAGGGAACACAGCAGTGGGCACGGCGGCAACACAGAGCAGTGTCAAGTTTGCTCTGTAGACTGTGATCCCGTGGAAGAAAACACGTTGCAAAAGTCCTGCTCCCACTTAAATCTGTGACAAAATCCTCTTCAACTAAGTGCGGCCAGGATTTCACCTCCTGGCTTGGCCCACTGGCCTGAGTCGGTCCAAATCGCGGTGTGTAAGTTCAAGCCCTTGTGTAGGTTTGACAGATAAAAGAGTCCAAATGTTGTTGCTGTCCATTAACCACGGTGGGACGGGGGACATAGGTGCAGATAAGGGCTCCACCTCACCTGCTTTGCTCCTCAGGGGGGGTTTCTGTGCGCTCCTGTTCCTCCCTGGGTCCTTTTGCAGTTTTTCAAGCTGCTGTTCCAACACGACACATCGCCGCCGCTCTTCCTGAAGCCTCTTCTCAGCTTCTAAGGCTTTGTCGCTGCCTTCGTCCACCCTGATGGGCAAAAAAAGGTGGTTCAGCTTATTTATTTCACGACTAGCAAGCATCAGTCAGTCTTGATACTCAATCCTTCAGGCTGCACAGCTCCCAACAGAGGGAAAAGGAGAATTTTCCGTGCATCCACAGGCAGAAATCCCAGCACAATTGTTCCAGATGTCATCCTCCAGATTTGCCCACCAGACTTAACTAGTGAGTACAGTGAATGGAAGTTGCCCAGGTCCCTTAACACTGGCTACTCGGGTGAACTGACCACTCAGATGAGCAGGCAAGCTGCAGATTGCTGAGGAGAGATCTTTTATTACAGGAATCATAAACTGTGGGGTTTTTCTAAACACTCCGGGAAAATTTGGAAGGAAAATAGTTTATAAAACCGCTGTCTCGTATTTAGCTGTTTTGCGTCAGTTATCTGCAAGAAAGAAAAGAAACTTGACGTTGCTTTTAATAAACGTGGCCCTTAGACACTACTGTGGAAGGGAGTGAGTGGAAAAGAAAGGGATGGTTCACGCTGCAGCACAGAGCAGAGGGGCAAAGTGCCTCAATTCACCCCCAAAAAAATCTTAGAAAAGCAACTACAAAAAATTTGACATGCGCCCACAGCTGCAGTCAGTGGTGCATCTCCTGGTACCAAATGATTTAAAGGAGTTTAAAGCTAGAGAGAAACCTGAATTGACTCGCTGTGTGGTATAGTGCAGAATAAAGGAATTTCCTTCTTGACCCCACGGGTGATAGCTGACTAATCCCTGAATCAAAAGGCTGGACCAGTCTTATTTCCCTCCTAGTTGGCATAGCTAAAAAAAAAATATTACGACTGTGATAAAATTATATCGCTATCTTAAAAATCTAGCTACAGGCAAGACTCTGACCTCCTGTGGCAGCAAATTACCAGACTGGTGACGTGCTATGAGAAATTGTGTTTCCCTCGGTGGTTCTGAAGTCACTAAACTTTCACTTGACCAGGTCTTCCCCCAGCATCCACAACCAGCGGAGGAAAAACGACAAGGCTAGCTGGTTTTTATTAAATCTTCTGCCAATATGAATAACAAACTAAAACGTTCCTCTGGCTCTTCCCCTTCCCCCAGCAGGGCCCAATCCTCCGAACCCTTTACGTTCTGCTCCGCAGTGACTGTGCAGCCCCGTCCTAAATCCTGGCAGCTGCTGTTCAAAACCACCACTCGTGTAACCCTTCCCAGTGCTCCTCTCTTGACTTAAGCACTACGTGCACTGCTTGAGCTTCGCTGCCCCACGCTCTGACAGGGGAAGAGGAGGAATGCACCATTTTTTTTTTTTTTACACATATTCACGTTGAAATGTGACCGGGTGCTCTATTATCCTGAGGTCCTCCAAGAGTTATTGCACGCGGTCTCACGGAATTTACTTTACCTGCAGGAGCTCTTGATAAATGTGCCGTAACTGTGGAGGTGCTGAATCATCAGTCTGCGGTACGTTTTACAAGCGACTCTGCATTTCATTGACTCCACGTTCTCCATGACCCCACGTTTGTGATGGCCCCATTTCAGCCATCACTCACACCTCCATCCTCCTCTAATTGCATAGCTCTATTACACTCACCGGACTTACAAACAGGAATAAAAGTCTCCCCGTTTGTATTTCCAGGATTTAGCCCTTAAAAGCACAGGGGATGATACCTTTACCACAGTTACCAAAAAACGTGTTTTCCTGACTGCGATGAATTGTACGGCACAAAAGCCAGACAAGCGAGGAATGGTAACTAGCGTAAAATCACGCAAGCAAATAGTGCCTGTTGTATTCAAAAGTGCACAGACAAACACATACCTTCCCACAGGCTGTAACGCAGATTTGGGAATCTAATAATATACGTACTCTAACTGCGAAAAAAAGCAGTAGCTAGAAGGTATGTAGACAGAAAAGACTTTGCTTCCTGCCCTCCTAAAACTGGCTTTTAACACCATCTTAAATTGAACTGAGTAATAGAAAAGAAAAAAAAAAAAATCACTGCTATGCTTCAGTTAAACCAGAAGGAATTCATTTAAAAGAGGATACAGCGAAACTTAAAAGAGTGTGAATCTGGAACAGAAGTCAGATTGTAACTATAATTACAGTATTTACTACTGATGAATAATATTGCTGCCTAAATCAGACCACACACATAAACACACGAATTTTAGTTTTATCTAGGTGCAGCAAGCTTGAAGACGACACTGTTTTCTCTGTCCTTTGTTCTAAAAGAATAAGAATAATAAAAATGAATCATCAACTAGGCGGGGAAATTGAGCAGAAAAAATTTAAAAGCCCCTCTTGAGGGAAAAGCTCACGCTGGCAGCGTGGGGGTGCACCGTACAGCCTCTCCCACGTCTCAAGCGCTCCGTCATCGCAGCATCCCACAAAGGATCCTGGCGGAATCAGCCTCTACCTTTTCTGCAGCACAGTGACCAGCTCCAGGAGCCTGTTCCGTTCCACTTCAGCAGCCTGGCAGAGCGCCTTGTGCTCTGTGACCTGCATCTGCAGCACCTCCAAATCCGGGCTGTCAGCGCCAGCGAGCCTAAAAGCAGCAGAAGCGTAGAGAGTTTGTTTCCCATTTCAGCAACTAAAGAAATGAAACAAAGAGGGGATTTGAAAACCCTATCAAAATACACTCGTCTGAAGACTAAGCTAGAATGCAGAGCCAGGCTCCCTACCTCCCCCCAGCACCAATCTCTACGCTGCAATAAAGGAAAGAGAAAGATTTGGAAATAAAGCCACTGTGAGTTTCACTAGAAAGGGGTTTTCCCTCGCAAGGAGGCTTCCCCTTCCCATCACCCCTGAAACCAAACTTCCACCCCTGATCAAGCCACGATCGCTGACTCTCCTCCCTTTGCTACTGCCCAAGTAAAACAAGCCTGTACGTGGGCTCTCCAAAAGCTAAGCCTTTAAGCGGCACGCTGTTGATTTTCTCCCACTGAAAGGCTTCAGGCAGCATCAGTACAACGGCTGTTCTTGTGCCTGATACCTGACGAAAGGAAGGGGCAGTTTTCCCACGCATCCCATTATTATGTACTTCATCACTTCTCCCATCTCTCCCTGCAGGAGTATTCAGGAATATGTCCTTTAGAGCAAAAAGCAGGAGAAAACGTGGTGACTGGGGGTAAAAAGGGAAAAATGGGATTTATGGGGAAATAAAACTAGAAATCGATTAAAAAATTAAGACAGCAAGAAGACATTAGAGCCTTTGGCAGCAGGTAGGAAAGGACGGTGAAAGAAGCTGTTCACAGCACCAAGGCAGACACGGACAAGGTTTGCCAGCAGCTTGCGGAGCGTGGCGGGAAACCTCCCGTGTTTTCGAGGAAGTTGATGCACGTACCTTCCAGGCGTGAGGTTAGTACCGGGAAGGAAAGGCTGCGTGGCGGCGGACTCGACAAGCGTATGGCCCATCTTGGACACTGTGCTGGGAGGAAGAAAGCTTTGTGAAGCCCTGAGCTCTCCAGAGGGCAGTCGCCCAAGAACTCCGGACCTTTTCCAGTGTCTGTGTTTATTGCTGCCTTGTAGGGGAAAATCTCCCAGAGCCTCCTAAGTGGGTATCACTCTGGCTCTGCATACACAATAGCTCAGCTTGCTCCCCGACTCCAAAACACTGCTGCAAAAACACCTCGTGTCTCCGTTTTAGGCAAAAACTACCGGGCAGCGTTCGAGCTCTGCACTTCTGGGGATACTTTGCTGGCCCTCCAGACCGGCCTGGAGGAGCTCCACGGCACAGAGGAGCCCCACAGCAGCTCGTGAGCAGGAATTTCTCTCGATCCCGCTTGGCTCCAGCTGAGCACGCGGCCACACAGGCGGCCACTGCTGCTCTGCTGCCTCAGACCCTGGCAGGGAGCACCCTCATCTTGCACCTTCCCCCACTAGGATGAGGGACAAGCACAGGTTACTGTGCATGTTTTACGTGCTTTCACAACCAACAGAACCCCTGCTCTGCAGCCACGTGCGCAGCTTTTCTTTCCAAATGCCCTTTAAAAGTACCTTTATACAGTTTTCTGAACCCTTCTGCTTTGTGGAGACGCTCAGGAAGAGCTGTCAGGCTTACTGCTGCAAGAGGAGGAGTGAACTGGTAACACGAGAGTATCACCTCCACTCTGGATGAGTTTTATGCATAATGAGACGTGTGCTCGGGAGGTAAAATTCAAGTTTTCCAAACTTGAGCTCCGCTGCCTCAAGGCAAGTCCTCCACGTTTCCTTGCCTTTAGGCTGCAGCTAACAGAGGATAAAGCCTTCGTATTGTGGAAGAGGCAGAGCTGCCTTCCAGGCTAGGAGTGGTTAACCCCCAAAATCAAGGGAAGGCTGATAACGACAGGAGCGGCCCAGTCTAACAATGCAGACTTTTATTTCGACATCTCCGAGGGGCTTTAGCTCCTATTTATAGCATTTTTCATGTCATCTTTCCTGATAGGAAAAGATGATTCACTAAAGTAAAATGAAACAGAGAGTTCATCAGCATATTAAAGTTAATGGAAGGAGTGAGCCCTGCTGACCAAGTCATTAACGGCTCTTGCAGTTCTCAGACTCCCTCGTTGCCCACCTGACAGGTCAGCTGGTTTCGTGACCGAGCGGTGTCGGCCACGTACACAAGCAGTCAGTTATGCATCGCACTTAGCGGTTTCTACAAAGCCATTACCCAACCTCGTTTTCCCACTTGCCTTCCTGCTTACCGTCAGCAGCCCTACGAAGTAAAAAAGTGGCTAAAATGCAGCTTTGCTCCGTGAGAGCACAACTTCTGCAGAGTTAGAGGTGGGAGAATAAAGCCAGTCAGAGGGGTATAGCAGTGGAGATGCAGGCACAAAGTCAGGATGCTCTAACTCTAACTCAAAAAGAGCGAGAAGAGCTTTTCTTAAATTTTGTAGTAAAGCTCTACTTAGACTCGGGGATACATCTGACGATTTACAAGCCAAATTCGGTGCCTAAAGTAATGTGGAATGTGAGTTAAAATTACAGAGAAGAAATCAGCTGCAATTTTACCTCGATGAAACATTCCCTCCTTCCTCAGAAGAGCAGTCTCAAATCTTTGCACCCGTGAACTCTTTAACAACAAACGCAGCATTTTAACAGGAAAGGATATAACTTACTGCAGTATTATGGTCCCTGTACCCAGCCAGAGCGAGCCAGAGTCACACCCGTGTAAACAAAAATCAGATTTAGCGCTGTATGGAGCTTAGTGTGATTCACAGGGTCCTCAGCGCGGCTTTAAAAAGGGCGTTTGTTAAGAACAAATGATGCGGCGGGTTTTCAACGTTTCTGCAAGGAAATCCTAGTCAAAGCACATTGATCGATTTAAATCACGTGCCAGTGATTTAGTGCTCACCTAACATGGCGTTGTGTGTTAATTCACCACCCTGCTCTCAGAAGTCTGCTCATTAGAAGCCCCGTTTCTCATAAGAGGGAAGAATCACAGGCACTTAAGCTAACCACATAGCCATCCTCTGAGCTGCAGAAAGGGAATTAGCTGCGCTGCCATCATGCCAAATGCAGTAATGTCTGCAAGTCTGTGTATCTTTCTCTGTTCCAGGACGAAAGTCGACGAGATAACGTGATTAGAGATTCCCATATACTGTAAACAGGCTGCCACAGCTGTTGGCACACAGCACTTGTGGTTGGAGCCAACTGCCTGGGAAAACCACGCTTCTGAATAACTCCCAATCATTTTAAACATTGACATTGGGGGCTTCTTACCGAGCAGATCCAATCCTTCCAACCCGATTGCTGCCTGATGCCAGAGGCTTAAACAGAGTAAAACCTGGATCTTCCAAGGGTTCAGAAGGTGGTGGGTCAGCAGCTCCTGAACGGTCCCCTTGATGGGCAGATTCCTTCTGTTGATGTTGGAGCAGGTTATAAAACCAGTTACGCAGTTCAAAGGAAAATAGCTGCGTCCGTGCCTAATCAGCAGCTTAAGATCATTGCTACGAGCATGCCAGAAGGTTTGATTTACAGGACTTCCTCAGAAACTTTTCTTTCGTTTCTATCCATTGCAGGATGGAAACAACAAAAGTCAGTAAAAAGTTGCAATGTCATATGAAATCCTAAGGGGGCACACAGTGTTGCTCGAGAACCCGCAGCACAGCACCACCGCTACTGGTGCCAGCATGGCTGGTTTGTGTCCCTAACCCAAGTTTTACCTTGGGTTCAACGCTCTAGCTCCCATTACCGAGGGACCTGACAGACTGAAAATCTCACCACGGCCCTCTGAGGGTGTTAGATCAATGGGAATAGATCTCAAAGGATTACAACGTGCGCTCCTCCAGCTCGTTTCTTCTGGCTCTCTACCTGGAGTGCGAGTTGCCCAATCTCCTCTTCCAGCTCTTTAACCTTTGCCTCTCGTTCAGCCACCATCTGTCTGAGCTGCTCTAGAAGGCAGTTTTGCTTCTGAACCTCGCTGTTCAAGTGCTGCCCTAGCATCTGCTGGGACTCCTTGTTCTTCTCATCCTGCTGGTTCAGGTGCTCCTGCATTTGCTTCTGCTGGTTCTGATAACACAGAAACAAAGAGTGAGATACTGACTTTTGTACACAACGATCATTAAGACTCTTTGGGTGTTACACCCCCCAAGACAAACACCCGTTTAGGAATGCTGGGACAAGCCACTGCCCTGCCAAGCCCCTTCCTCAGCGTAAGCACGCTGATGTCACTAGTGCTGCTCCAAGAATCTGGTCCGTTACGTTTTAAGCACGAGATCACCTTGTCTTGCTCGTGGCGTCTGTGCCTTGAGAAGACTGCACAGCACATCTACGGGCAATGCCCAGACACACGTGGCTGGGTAAGGACCGTCCATCCCCACTGTGGGTCATATCAAGACTTTAGTGACTGGATGGTGCAAGTAGAAAAGACCTGAGCAATTGAGAGATTCAGCTTTCTGGCGGGTTTGCTACTCGGTGTGGCAGAAAAGAGAGCACGAAAGTCTGGCCTTTGACAAAGAAGGTGACTTTTTCATAAATTGGATACGAGTAAAGCTTTCAATGTGCTTTTTGTGAAATTAGAACACAGATTGTGCAGTAGTGGCAGTAAAAGATGAGGGATGTATGAGACAACAGCTATGAGGCTAGGCTGCTTTATCAACGGGCTTTGGAGTTTTTCTCACACTGACAAATCTAACACTTGTTGGACAGTTTGTTCCGTCAAGCCAACCAACTGCAAGCAAGGTGCTTCTTTGATGTAAGGGATAAAACAAGTTAACCCTTCCTTCCCAAGGAAACTCACATCTTTCTGTAACGATTTTAGTGAGAATGCTCAGGCTGTGCAAAAGTGACCACAGTTATTTGGCTCCCCTGCAATCTGCCTAATCTGCTGGTCCGTACCCGTATTCCCCACGGCTGCCTGGTGGGCAGAAAGGCAAATGCCAGCTTAGTCATAAGCATGTCTTCGCTAAAACCGAGGTACAGAAGCAAGGAAATGTGATTTGAAACTTGGGAGGGGCTGGATCAGGAAACACAGAACTAACCCTATTAGAAAGTGGCATGTTTTCCACTAATGGTTTTTTATTATTGTACTTGGGGAAGACTATTTAGAATCATGGCAGGACGAAAGGATGCCGCAAGACCATGAGAGCAGCCATTTATTTCAGCATAACTGCACCTCGAGTCTCTGCTAAAACTCTTGGTTTCGAAGGGGCCAAATCCCCTCAGCTACTGCAAATGGGCGGGCGCGTGGTTTAGTGCACGGGGTTCAGCTCGTGCGTTTTGGGCTGCGTCCCGCACCAAATGAGAGGGCAAGGCATTCTAAGGAAAAAAAATATCTCCCAATGAGCTGAAAGCAGGACAAAGTCCAGCTTCCTGAGTCAGGAATGAAGCCCTTCCTACTAGACAATCCTACTTCAATGCTGCTGCAAAACGTTTCCTCCGATACTTGCAGCTTAGAGCCACTTTGCTGCAACTGTGTCACGCCTGGTGCCGTCTCGCAGCCTTTACACAACCCGATGCAAAAGGGCTTTGGCTGACTAGGCAACCTCCGCTTGTCACAGTTTGATTCATCAGGCCCCTGTACACCTGAAGGTTGTCTGTGTCACCGTGTCATTAAACAACACCATGTTTCATCACCGATCTGCAGGGGCTGGGACCAACAGGAATAGCCAAGACTGTACCAGTAAGGCGTCTATGAGCTCATCGTCGTGTTTTCCTTTCTCCAGCAAGGTGACGATCTGTTCCTTCAGCGTCTTCACCTCGCTGCACAGCACTTTGTTCCTGGCTTTCGATGCCTCAAGTTTTCTTTTCACTTCCTCGTGACTTTTTTGGAGAGCATCGCGTTCCCCGCTGAGTTTCTGCAGTGATGCGAACACACCAAGGGAAATGACAGTGACAGCCTATCACCCAGCCCCAGGTGCTCTGGTGAGCTAAAGGAATCACCCAGCACCTGGGAGAACCTAAAAAAAAAATAGAACTGGCATACCCCATCATCCCGAAGCAAGTAGAAATTACAAGTGCTACTACTCGCTGCCTGCTTGCCAGCATCAAAAAAAGGTCTGTCTGCTCAGGAATACGAGTGGACTAGGTTGCTTCAGTAAATGCCAGGAAGCAAATAATAATTTTGTGTTAAAATCTCATTCTGTAGGCTCCTGCTTTTTCATTTGCCTCATCATTCTCCACGGGGAAGCTCTCTTCCAGCCAGATACAGGGGGGGGATGCCACACTGTCTCCCAGAAGCTGCCCTTGGCATATGCTGCCCCTTGTGCCATGCCTTCACCCAGATGAAGCCGGCCAGGGAGCACGCTAGAAGTGAAGTAGTAACGGAGAAGTGCGAGGGAAGTTACTGTGAACGAAGCCTGAAACACAAAGGCAGAAGTGGGACCATGCAGGCTACAGCTATTGAGGAAAGCCTTCCCTGTGCTGCGTGCCTGTAGCCACAAATCTTCTCTTTCATTCTCATGGCCAAGAGGGAAAGGTGGGCATCAGCCCATTGCTCATTTTGTTGCCCAGTTAAACTGTGGTGAGAAAAGCAGGAGCTAATCAAGCTCCGGGACGGTGCCAGGCAGCCTCTACAGAAGCGACTACAGTGAAGAAGCACAGGGAGATGCGCTTTGCTAACCTGGGTAGGTGCAGCTGACCCCAGCTACCCAGGTTTCTTGTGGACACAGGGCTACACATCCTTTCCACCTCGGGGTTTACCACGTGTGCCACTAGCTATAGCCTCCCTCAACCCCTCAACAACGGTTGCCCGTTTATTTTTGTGGCAATTCCATGTGACAGACAAACGGTGGGACCCATTTTCGGAATGCCTCTTAGAGGGCGTCTGGCGTCGCTCTCAACGTTATCCTCTTCAAATGTAGAAGGCCACAGCCACACAGATACGTGCGGTGTGAGGGGGACGTTTGTACTTAACACCACATGAAGAACGGCCAAAGGGTGAGAGGGATGCTACAGCCTTCGGATGCAGCTGTAGCAGGGATTTTCTCTGCGTCCACCTTCAGTACAAAGCCAGTACCAGCTGCATTGCAACCCAGGGCCTCCCTCCCTCTTTCCAACATCACCCATCAGGCACAGTTGTCAGATGGCCACATTTCAGGCCAGGCAGACGTATCTGACACACCAATCATGAAGCAGAGGGGAAGACCAAACCTTGTACTGCAGAGGCAGGCCTGGCCACGTAAGAGTGCGGTACCGAAAACACACGGGGAAGCCCTTTGCTCAGTCTGTGAACTATGGCAGGACTTCCTCCAGCAGATCAAATGGGTTCCTGACATTGTCTCCTGGTAGGGTGTAACATACACCCTGAAGGTCAGGCAAGTTATTACACACTATATACCCACACAGCTCAAGGGTTTTTACCTCCAAGGTTTCTTTCTTTTCTTTTTCCAAGCTGCGAATCTTCAGCAAGTTCTTCTTTTGGGCTGACAACTTTCTCGGATCAGTAAGTGCCAGCAATTCCTCATCAATCTCACTCAGTGATGTTCTGGTCTTGTTTTGACCCAACTGATTCTCCAGCTCTCGAACCTAGGGGACAATAATGACGACTCATCCAGAGGCTTTACCAGGGGTACAGTGGTCCAGCATCAAAGAGGACATCACCAAAAGGAGCTCAGAGTGTAGCATCATATTACTTCTTGACCTTATTGTGGTTAACTAACATAAAGCAGTGTCTGCTCTTTCAAATTTAAATTTGTTAGCTGCTAACAAAAATGCAGATGTCTACAGCATCTGTGCAGGGAGGAGAGGTGACACCAGACCTACAGGAGAGTCAGGACATGTGGGAGATCTGTGCCTTACTGGAGCCACGTGTGGAGGCCAGGCAGACACTCCAAAGCATCCTGAATGCCACTAAACACGTGTGGGCAACAGAATAATACCTTAGATCGCCTCTAAAAGGGCAGACACCCACTCACCCCTATACACTTAAGCACCTTGGTCTGTAGCAGAATCACCATCCAGGATGTCCACAATCCAAGGCACAGTTCATCAGCCTCAACACAGGTACCTAGCACTGGCCTAGATGTCTTGGGATACTGGAGACCCATATGATGCAGGATTTACAAGTCTCTGGAGAGATGACCAGAGGTCAGAGGGACACCCTATGGCATCTGGGCTGGCATTAGACACTTAGGTGCAGCCAAGTGAACTCAGCCCCTGCATCCCAGCTCTTCACCACAGACTTCTTCGAGAGTCAGTAGAGGGAAACGGGCACTGCTACAGCACAGTTCCTCTGCCCTGTTCTGGAGGTGCCTCCCAAGAGGGGATGCACCTTTTGACTCAGTGACTGTATTGACAAGATCCCCACTGACTACACAAGGGGCCTGAGGAGGCTGGCTCAGAGAGAAACTTCTGCAGTACCGTAGAGTACAGTACGTGCAGTCTTCAGATGAATCCCAGCCAGGGGGTCTCATGGAAGGAAGATGTAATCGGCTCAAGGGAAAATTCAGTCAATCAGTGCAAAAATCAAAAGTTTGTTGGCATATAATTAAACAGCGGAAAAATGGAAAAATAGGTATCAAATTGCCTGAGAGAAGTTTGATTTAAGATGGAGACAGAACTGCCTCCCTGTCTCCAGCCGACATTTCGGCTAGACTGTGCCCTTCAGGAGATTCAAGAGTTAAAGATTTTACTCAAGTTCCTGGGGGAACAACTTGAAAAACTTATCTGGCCTCAATTCTTCCCATCTGACTTTAGGCACTGAACAAAGGTGTCCAAGTCAGAGCACAGACACTGGCAGGGCTCCTTCAACACTCAGTGGAGAGAGGCACCTTCAAACCATCCTGGGGTTTTAACTAGGCTGCCACAGCTCTCCAAGGTCCCTGAACTCTCTCCTTCAACAAAGATGTGAAAGATTCCCAGCTTAAACACTGAAACTTGCATGTTTGCAATAGACTAATTAAAATAGTTTGCAGGAACTCCGAAAGACACATCAACACATATTTAAAATTTAACACCCCACCTCCCCACACATATGTGCACACACACACATAAACATACCAAAAAACTATATAAAAGTTACCATAAAGTGTTTTATTCTAACAGTTGCTTCCTTCAACAGAGAAAAGGCTGGCCATCTATTTGCAGTAAGCACTGCAAAGTACTGGGATATGCCTTATAAGCAGGTACAAATGTTAGGAATTAGGTAAAGAAGAACTAAGAGTATCTTTAACTCAAACTGAGGGAACACCTCGACGTAGAAAGAGCATCCCAGACCCAGCACCACGCAGGGTCTTAACTCACCTTGCTTTGGAGAACAAGAATTTGCTGGGCTCGTCCACGCCAGCTGCCAGAATTGGTCAAGAGACTTTGAATATTCACATCGTCACCAACTTCGTTTGCTAAAAGCTACGAAAAAGGGATGAACACCAACAATAAGGCTAGGCTCAAATACACGGGTTGGGGAGAGGGGAGGGAAAGCTACTCTTCCCAGCGGCAAACACAAAACACTGTATCTATAAGCAGGGGCCATTCTTTATCGCCTGTATCTGACCCCCTGTACCCCACGTGATGGAAGCTCTTTCAGATCGTTGCCACGGTACAGGGTGTTGATGCTTAGGAGGGGTTGGGCTAACGTGAATTATTTCCCTTTGTGAGGTGGGTCATTCGGTATTTCGACGTTTGAGTAATATCCTTTGAGTTTTGAAAAACGTGAATCGGTGGTTTGCTGCCTGCCGACGGGGAGGGTCAAATCGTACCATCCAGCTGGGCGTCAAACTGCGCTAGTGTTGTAAAAACGAGGATTTCAGGTTCGTCACCGAGGTTGACTAAGCGTTACTAACAGGTTTCCATATTATTTTTGATATCATGAACACTTAACCAGAACGAAACAGGAACAGAGTAGAGGTATTTTCTTAATACACACCCTTGCCACCAGGAATTGAGCCAATCTCTCTTGCACAGTTCTGACACAGCCACATTAATGAGAGCTAAAGTTAGTATGAAGAGCATTTAAATTATTTATAAAAAGGTCAGCAGAGTTCTATTTTTAGGACCATATCCTCTACTCTGATCCGCATTGCAGGTCTCTTCTGCAAAGTAATGAAACCCAAGGAAACAGAGCACATAGTAACACGTTAAAATCCATCACAAATCAAAGAGGAAAAGGTTACGCCGGATGTCACTCCAACAAACTGTTGTTTAAACATGTGCTGTAGTTCAAGTGTGGCCTTTAATCCCGTTGACTTCCACGGGACCGAAGCCTACACTGAAAGTCAATACACAATCAAACGTTTCGGAAAGGAGGAATGGGCCTGAACGTATGCTGCAAGTCAGTCACAAACCTATTTGACTGAACTGGGACTTAGAAACCTTCAAGAATCTGAGCCCATCGTGGCAAAAGAAATACTGGACGCAGGCATCCAGCTATGGTGGCAGAGCATGAAGGCTGTGTGTCCACGTGCACGCCTTCCCAACGCAACCACTACACCCCTGGATTTTCTTACCTCCTTACACTTCACTGAAATACTTCATGGAGGTTAATCAAAGCTCAACAGAAAAGCAGCTTCCTGATTTCCCAAGAATATACCTCTCGCACGGGATCCCAGCCACAGACTCTGTCCTGCAACAGTACCTTTTGGGTCATCTTCAGCTCCTGCTTTGCAGACTGGAGTTGGTTACGATACTCCATCACTTTGAAGTTGGCTGTGGTTAATTTTTCTTGCAATGCTTTCACCTCTGGACTTTCAGCCTTTGAAGAGAAGAATGTACTTGGGGAGAACGGAATCCTCAGGGAAAAACTGAAGTGATTAAGATCCACAGACCCATCAGGATCGCAGAATCTTTTTTCCCCAGACCCATGCAAATGCCTTCCCTCGTTTTTGGGGTCACAGAGAAGGTACAAACAGAGCAAATTGGTTATAAAACTAGTGACACGGGTACATCCTTGTCATGAGGAAAGGACTGTGCAATGGGAGAGAACTAAATTTTCCCTTTTCAATTACAATTCGTACCAAGTTTCCTTCTATCATCTGCAGAATTGATTGCTTGATTCCTGCATCACCACCACCAAGAGAATGTATTTTTTCTATGGCTGTCTGTAGCTGGAAAAAAAAAAAACACCAACATTGTTATTATAGAATGAACACAGTGAAGAGCACATCTCCATGGAATAGTAATTAGTAAAAAAGTACAACAGCGGTTTTGATGATCCTGGATGTTTACTTACTCTAGAAAAAAAAAAAAAAGTACTTCATTTTCCCCTTGATTTTTTAAACACAATCAGTAGGAAAGCATATACTTTTTTTCCTGAAATGCCTCCCAAAGATGTACATGTTATTTTACTGTGGTATAACTTCAGTGAAAACGTCTCTGGATCCGCTGAGATGGGATCTGTTATCAAGTGTGGAGACTTCTGGGGGATTTTATCACCATAGGTTCATAAAGTAAGTGTTTATATACCTAAATGCAAATCCAGTACCGTACAGATCAGGATGCTGTCTCTAGATTCTGGATGCCAGTTTACCCATTTTGAAAGAAAATCACAGGATATTTCATAAAAAGCACATAGTTCTACTCACCAGAGGAATGTAAAAGGAGAAACGACTACCTAAAGCCCTATAGCTGAGATTCAGTAACGATGTTAAAGCTATTTTCTTTAGCTGGTGGCTCTAAAGTAGCATTTCTCAAGCCGTGAAGGGTATCTCTCCTGTTGGTTGCCACAGCAAAGGCAGGCAGTCATATAGTCCCTCCTGGTCTGAATCATGCCCAATGTTGAGGTTGCAAAGACTTCTTACTGGAGAGGAGGGCAGGGAATTTGGAGCTGGAAAGGCCAGGAAGTGTTGCTTTAAAGGGCTGAGACTTCATTCTTTGAGGTGGGCGGGAAATCTTGACTATTTGCCCCAATTAAAGAAGGCTGTAAGGAGCAGCTTCTTCATTAAAGTGATACCAGGGGAAACCCGGCCTGTAACTCGGAGCCAGCTGCAACCTCACCCCTTCTTTGCAAGTCAGTCAATGGTTGGGCCACCCTTTCTATCCAGCTCATCAAGTCTTTCAGTCAATGGACTGAGAACGAGACATTTCAGCTAGTGGTGGCAGCTGCTAGGTCAAATCCTAAGGAAGCTTTCTGCAAACATCCATTTGCAGCCTTTGTTTACATCTACCACCCTTTGCCAAGCGATTGCTCAACGGCCACACCTTCCATTTTGTTTGTGGGAATGTAGTCATGTTAAAACACTTACGATTTACATATTGTTCGGTCCTCATACGAGCAAAGAGCTAACAATTATGTAAAAGGACAGTGTTTTCCACTGGGGAAAGCGCATCTTGTGAGGCATTTGGAAGGTACCATCACCACAATTCATTTTGCAGAGCTTAAGGCATCAAGAAGTAGGCAGAGGGGATGAGATTCGACTCACAAATTAACACGTTCCTTGCTCTCGGCGTGGGTGTCTCTATAAAGAATGGAGTCTCGTCAATACGACCAGGGAAGTCTAATCTTCAGCTCACTCTACAGCAGACACCTACACTCCATCGAGTGGAGGGACTGACTGCACACTCGGTCTTGTTGCCCACCCACAGCTGTCTAGTCCCCTCGGAGGCATCCGAGGGTACCCCGGAGGCCTTCGGCTGCTCGCCAGCACTGCCTGTCCTGTCACGTCTAACAGCCCTGCAGGGATGTCTGAGAGGTCAAGTGACATCACAGACTGGACTTCTACGCTCATGTGTGGGCAACTGAATTGCACTTTAGCTGTCTTGGCTCTTCCTACAACCAATGGAAAAAGATGAGTGTGTCTAGACAGTGATCTTCTCTCTCATCCCTCAACATTTTTCATGGATACCTCCCACTGTCCACATCGCTTTCTTTTTACCCATCTTTTACATCTTCATATAGTTCTACTGAACAAGTAGAACCCACAAACTCAGCCAGTGACCATTAGCTTAGAGAAGAGCCACCCCAAATGAGGTTAGGAGAAAATACAGCCCATTGACCAGGTTTCAGCGGGTTCACGTTGCGGTTCATCTTTACCTCAGACGAGACAGGTTGCTGTGTTTGGGTTTGATTCTGATGGCGCTGGTGTCTAAGAACAGATTAGCTCATATCTAAAGTGTCCATCACTGCTCTGACCAGCAATTATTGCTTCTTGAAAATTTCTGTTTGCGTTGAGTTTGATTTCCTTTCCGGAAATGTCTGTGGTCCCTTCTTTTGGGTCAAGATCTGACGATATTTTAAGTTTGTGTTTGAATAACGGTCATTACAATGCTACAGTAGGGGATTATAACCAAGTGGATTTTACTTGAAATTATTCACGGCTTGCTCCCCTACTTGTGTGATTTTGTAGGTCCCCAGCTACACGGGATGTTTCTTAGCCAGCCTGCCAACTGTTTGACAAGACCCCTCTGACCAGAACGCTCTGGATTTCTGCAGGAGTCCTCAAAAATTTAATCTACCATTTCTTGATCTTTCAGGTAACTAGAGCACAATTCAGATAGAGGCACAATTCCTGATCAGAAGTGATTATGAAAGATGCAGTCAAAATGCATCTGTCAGCATGACAAATGTTATTGATCCATTGACATGCTGTCTCTGTTCTGGAAGTACTTACGCCAGAAAACAGCTTTCATTATGTGGATTAATAAAGTTTCGAAGAATAGAGTACCAATTCATGACTGGTATTAACAAAGTGGGAATGTAAGACATAATAATATGAAATTTGTACCTTCTCTCAAAAAAAAAACCACCAGAAAAATATCATTGCCATACTGTTAGAAAAGCCCTTGTGCTTCAAATCCAAGTGAACACCCTTTCCCAGCTGCTCCTTTCTGCAAAGGTGAAAACAGCTGAGGGCACACATCCCTCCTATCATGGACAGACATTACCAGAACTCAAAGCAAACACAGATTTAAGAGCAAATTCAAAATGGGAACATGAATCAAATCCAGTTTCTACAGCTCCTCTATCCCAAAGGCTGGATTTCTCTGGTTTAGCATGCAAAAGAGAACAAGAAAAAATGCCTCACTTCTCTCTCCAGCTCTTTGACTTTGTTATTCAGTTGCTTCACTTTGGCTTTTTCACTCTCAGCCTCGGCAGTTATCTCACGATTCTTTTTGGCCAATTCAAATATTTTAGTAGCTGCGACATCTCCAGGTAAACCAGCCGCCCCTGAAAAGTATACATAAAAGCAAAGGACATGTCTTAGAGGCAAGATTCAGCACAGATGACGCTTTTGTTCTCTGTCCAGTGCACAATGTTCTTTTATTGTCTAATCCATTTCTCTCAGAGCTGTGCCAGGCACTTAAATGAACAAGTGAGGGAAAAGAGGCGTCAGCGGCTCCAGCTGGATCGCCTGCTCCTTTCAGCCAGCATCACACTGTGGCTAGCAAAGCCACGTTTCACACTTCAGCAACAGCCACACATCAAAAGGCCACAACAGCGGTGGTAGCAACATTACCACAGAGAAAGGGTAGAGGTGTTTTTCTGCTCGCCGCTGTGAAGGACAGTTACGAACAGGTTTTTGAGGCATATTACAGAAAAAGACAACGCTCTGTTTCGCACTGGTTGTTTACTACTGGAGGAGCTGCTGAAACAGAGGTGCGAACTTTTCTAGACATCTGTCCTAAAAGGTCAGGCACACTGTGACAGTTGGGCCCTGGATAAGGTCCAGGAAATGTCATTGTGCCTATTTATATGTCCCTTGAGATTATACATGGAGCCTTTACTGTATTACACGTTTAATTGCTCTTTTAAACTGGTACTTCATTCACCTCCTCAGCAGAGAGGGTTTGGTTAGTGTCACGGATAAAGCAATCCCCAGGACTGGCTCGTGTGTCACTCGTGTTCTTGTGAACATCACAAAGGTCAAGAAAAGTTCTTGCACAAGTGCAAAACTAATATGATTGTACACCATGTCCATGGAAACCTCTAGCTCAGCAACGAGCACGACCCTGCAACAACAAATCCTTGGTGGGATAAATGAAGATGGAACTGGGCTCTCGTCATTCTTCTTAACTCTTCCATCCTCCTTCAGCGCTCTGAAGTAATGACTTTTCTACTGACATCCATGAAGATTATATTGAAGAACCAGGGTGAGATGCAAGGATGACAGATTACTCTGAAGTGAATTCTGAGTCCCACAAAACCCCTACAGACATTAAAGGGGCAATGCAGAATATAGCTGAGAACAGAATATGACTCTATATCACTATTTAAAACCCTGTGGAGAGCATAAATTTATTATTTTTAAAAGCATTTCCACTGTTCTCACTCCTTTATGTGATTTGTGTTTCTCTTCTCATCTAAAAGCTACTTTCTCCCTAGTTTTCATGACAAATAATGCCTGCTAAGGATCACAGTAAGTACTAAACTCACCAAAAGCCAGGCTGTTGCTTCCACGTGATGGTCTTCGAACACACTGTACACATTTAACCAAAGCTTTTAATTCCCAAACAATGTGGGCGAATCTCTTGCCACGATGTAGACAGGGAAGACAGAGGCACGAGGCAAACTGCTGCAAGCTGGCATACGAGTCAGCCAGAGAAGCTGCAACAGCACCCCTGGCTCCAGACCTGACCCAGTCATAGCTCATCGTGTCTCCTACATACAGCTAGAGAGAGATTCTACGAATTAAGGCGTAATTTAAGTGTTACTTATTTCTGCTTATTGCTGGTTTCCCCCTTCTCTATTAGCCCGGTCACCACCGCTGCCCTGAACAACAGTGGCACCCAGTGGAGGAGGTGCAACCTGCACAGTTCAGCTTCCCGAGGACACCCAAGCCACTTTAGAAGCTGGACTTTGCATTCCCCCAGCACCCTGCTCAGACCAACGAAAGGAGCCTCCACAAGGAATTTAACACCACGTAGCACAGAAAGCTGCAACACTGTTCTTGGACATTAACAGAGAGTTTTCCAAGCCACGATTTCTACGAATCATCGGGTTTTGTGCCGATAATAGCAAGCTTGCAGAAGATCTGTAAGGAACAGAGGGCACTGCGCCCCCCAGAAGAGCGTTATACTTCTTTTCAGGGACACATAATTATCAATAACACCTTAGGTCTGACCTGCCTGACTACCAGAAGTCATTTGGTCCTTTCCACAGCTCCCTGAGATGGGGAATAGCAGTATTCAGATTTTGCAGCTCATGGCACTGAAGGGGAGAGCAAGTGTACGTGCCATTCCATGCGTGAGTGCTGACCTGTCAAACCACCGTGAGGAACCTCCCTCTGCAAATAAAGCAATGAGACTCCTTACACGGGAGAGACAGGGATGTTCAGCAAACTCTGCAAATGCAAACCAGTGTCAGACCCTTGCAAGTTGAGGGAGCAACTCTGAGCGTTGACTAAATCTATACACCGGTGTCCAAGTATTTTCAAAGTTCGGAGGCAAGTGGTTTCAGTGCTATTGCAAATTCCTGCAGGCTCAACAGAGCTCTCGGTTGAGAGCTGAATTTTGATTCTTCCTGGCAAAAGCTTGTTACAGGAGTGGAAAGGGAGGCAACCAAAATATGACCAAAATACTCCTTTTTAACAGAAAGCAGGTGAAGAGATGTCACATGAATATTTCACTGCCCGGAGCTCACAATGACTCTGTCATCCTACCTCTATTGTCACCACCATCAAGCAAACACTGGTACTAACACAGCGAGAATACAAAGTTACCGTGCTTACCTGACAAAGCTAATCTGTCCTCCGGGATTTTTTTCTGGAGTTGCTTTATTTCAAAGTCTTTCTCTGTCAGCAGTTTGTATAGTCTGCAGTTCTCATCTTGGACCTCTCGAAGCTGATTCTGGAGCTGCTCGTTCTCAAGCTCAAGCAACCTGGGAAAAAAATAAGCCATAATGGCAAATGTCACTGTAATGTGCTTCAGATTCCAGGAGTAAAATAATTAAATGACTGTATGCTGGATGAGCTGAGTTTATCAGGAGTGAGTTTACTGAATTAAGCAGAATATCCTAAACCTCAGATCAGAACACCAGATGATCTGATCTATCCCTATAACTTATTTCTTCTTAAAAAATTCTGCACTGCCTTGTGTTGTCTGGGGCAAAACATCACAGAACAGGTACCTTTTCAGTGCTCTTAAGGTTACTGAATAGTCTTGTCTCACTCAGTCTTATGTATCTGGTTCCTCAGAGGAAATCAGAAGGGTTCACCATCCAGCATCCACGGCATCCAGGCTTTCCTTTCTGTACTTACCAAAGCTAACAGAAGCCAACAGCGCACCAGCTACAAAAGCTGCTGCTGAGGTTCTTGAAAAAGGAATGCTTCATAGCAACTCACAAAAGACCAATTTCCTCTGCCCCTATCTGATTTTCTTGGAACCCCACCAGGATGGACTGGCATCAGTTTGTATTTTTGGAATTCATTTAGAAACCAAGGCTATCAAAAAGCGCTCTGAACAGGAGGAAATAGCCTCTTGCTTCTCCTGTTCTTCGGTACATTGAGTAACATTCATGAGTTTCATCTCTCTGAGACATCCAGAGAATTAATAACTCCAATCTCTTTGCTGTCCTTACATGCTGGTACTGCAAAGGTAAAACCAAGAAGCTAAGGCCTCAGGGGCTCAACTCAATTGTGGGCACGCAGGCATCTATTTGAGATGCCCCAGGATTAGCTGAGCTCCCTACGTGAGGCCAGCAGCCACCACGCAGGGCTCTTGGGAAAACCTCTGGAGCCCAGGCAGAGAATTGAGAGCATCTCAGAGAGCGCTCGCCACCCCTGTGCGGACATCTGAGCCAACCCCAAGAATTACTACCATCCTCCAACTTCAAGCTGTCAGCCAGATCCCTCCAGACAGCAGCACTTCAGGATAGAAATGAACCTGTCTCCATCCCCCAGAGAGGGGGGATGTGCTAAGCGAAGTCATACTGACACAAATAGGTTTGGGGTAGAGATCCTGCTGGCTCAAGCCAGCAGTTCCCGTTCTGCCTGCCTCTGAGCTTCCTCTTTTCTCCCCTCTGACTTTCCAGGCAAGGTCCCACTCCATACACAGGGGTGTCTCTCTGTGAGCAGCAAGCCAAAATGCACACAAAAGGCCAAGGAGGTCTAGTCAATACAACCAGCGTCGCCTACAGACCAGCTGCCACTGTGGGGTGATGCAAACGGCTCTCAAACTGCCACGGAGTGAGCTGATGAGGGGACTCAGTTCAGTTACAGGTGCCATTTGGGCTGCCCACCCATCCCCCACCTGCTGAAGGGTGCAGGCCTCCTCTGTCCTGCCTATCATTCCCAGGTGGAAGTTCCCGATACCCTACAACATCTCAGACACCATTAGACACCTAAGCCAGGCAGATGATTTGACCTCTAGATTCTTATTATCTACAGTGTGACTCTGAATGCCTACATTTTAGTGATTTAATCTGGAATAGTGTCCCACTCCTTTGGCCTACAGAGAGATTGCTCCAAACTACAACAGGAGTAAGTTACTTGGATGATCACAGAGACTTGGATAAAGCTCAGTTGTTACAGTATAGACCCGTGGCTGTAGACATATCCACAGCCAGACAAGTCAGCTACCTCAATAGTTACCTAAATCTTTTCTGTTCACAAGTTTTAGCAAGCTTTTTGCTCCAAGTGGCCTTTGGAGCTTTTAAGTGCATGCTCCCTACGTACACGTCAGCATAAATGACCCCTTAGAGCACTGCCATAACCAGCACGGTCAATTTACGACATGATTCACAATCCATCATTAAGAAATGCACTTCTGTTTCGAAGCTGAAAATCAAAGGGAGATCAAAGGCAGCTGTTTACAAAGGAGAAGAAAGCAAGCAGCAATCTGAGCAGAGAAAAGGCAAAACTAAGTTATTCCCACATGTACCACTCATAGAAGTGAGCAACCAAACTGCGCAGATCCAATTAGAGACACAGGAACAAAAAGACTTTTAACAGTGAGGGAATTAACGTGAAAAAAAAGGTTCTAAGCTCTTAATACACCTGATCAGCAATGTCTTCCAAGTCATGACAAAAAGACCTTACAGTAGGATGGACAGAAATCCCAACTGCACAGAGCTGGAGTCTCCTCTGAGAAACTTCTCCATCCCATCCCTACATGTTACAAAGGAGGTAGCAGGTTGCACCCAAGTGGCTCAGCTACAGAAAGTCAGCCAAAAGAAACAGGCTGCAGAAAGACAACCCTTTTCACTCTCGTTCGAGGAAACAGAGCCAGGTGAAAGCTTATGAGCAGGGCCCAGGACTGGAAGTCAGGTAAGTCTCTTTCCCAACTCTGCTACAGATTCTCCATGTCATGGGGAGAATCACTTAAATACTTCAAACAGAGCAGGGAGGATAAAGTTACAGAAAGAACAAACCAGAAGGACACAAATGTCAGCTAAACACTCGCCTAAAAAAAATTTGGAAGCAGGATGGGAGGAAGGAAAAACGAACTCCCAAGGCGCAGAGGAAGGGAGACTTCAGAGAGGAGACCGTTTCCCAAGCGCTGCTATAAACAACGCTGACAGGCTGAAATCACTGCCACTGCAGACCATATGGAGCCCTGGTATCCTGGAACAAGTTTCTAACGTGTTGTCATGGGAATACTGCAAAGTACATCCTGGTGAATCCCTTCCAGAAGCAAATCCTGCCCAGATCGGATGCGCTCAGAACCACTCTGCTGCAGACGTACGTAAGCGAAGGACAAACCAGATAAATCTGCTACGCCTGCCATGGCAAACGTGGACTTTTAAGTCAGTGCCACTAAAGAGAGGTAGGTAACAGCTCTTGAATTGCTCAGACCTAAACTGCTGAACTGTAAGTAGCAGAGAACTGCTGGGATTCTCCTCTACTCTGCACCTCAGCGTGCGCACGCTGCACCAGGACGTGCTGTGGGAGCGCCTAAGACTCTCCTCCACCAGACCAATCCACATCTCAACTGTGGGAATCAGCCTCTCACCCCATTAAAAAAAAAAAAGAAGAAAAGAAAGAAAAAATTTAAAAACCCCTCAGATCTCCAATATCAGAACAAAAAGTTGAAGGGGACAGCTGGCCGAGGTCAGATCAGAAGCAGAACTCGGCAAATCAGACAGCCGTGGCGCGGGCCCTATGGGTGAAGAAGACCATGGTACGATGCAACGGTGAGAGCATCAGTTTCTAGGGGGTCAGCCCCCCCGTTGCCCCACAGATGTCCTTTGCAGCATGAACTCTGCGTTCCCAGAAGGACCTGCAAGTTCCAGTGGTTCCCTGCACCTTCACAGAAGCTCTGCTGCCGCTTACGCACTGGGGCGTTGAAGGAAGCAATCCTCAGCAAGGAGCTGAGCAGGGCGTTGCCCAGAGTAACACAGAGGGGAGATCAGCGTTTAGGGCCTAATAAACCTTGGTGAGTGGCTTGATAAACTTTGGTGGAGCTGCCCTTCCCCACTGCGGGTTCTGGGAGGGGAAACTGTCTCAAAGGTATATGCCTAACTGTGGTTTTCCACCTGTGAGCTGTTGGGTTTGGCAGAGCTGCCAGCTCCTCCTTCCTGCCCCTCTTATCACAGTATCTCACCCCCATCGTGGGGTCAATAAAACAGTCTGTGGGCTTAAAGCTGTCACCTGGACCACTGAAATGCCTTGAGAGAAAAGCACCCTTGGCCCAGAAAGTGAAACCAGTTTCCGGCAAACAGCTGTACCAGCACAGCTGCAAGCGGGGAGCAGAAGCGGGAATTTCTTCAGCTGGCTTCCCCGCCAACACGGGGGTGACACGGTAGGAACGGCAGACATCTGGGGGATATGTCCAAATTCAGACTTGTTCTAGTTTGGAAAAATGATACTAATTGGGTCAGAGAGTCTGAGTATATCCTAGGAGGGGGACGAATGATCTGAGCTGGGGTTTCAAATCCCTGCTCCAGTGAACTGAATTACGCACTCAGCTCCAAACCCAAGATGGAGGGAGATCCACACCAGGATGTCCTGGTAATCCAGATACTACCCCCAATGGGTGAAGTAAGACCCAAACCCCTGTCCCCCCATAAGATTTAAAACCCTACCTTATATAACCCTGTCAAGTATCTCAACCAGGAGCCAACTCCGTCTGCGAGACCCTCCCGTGCAGCTGGCTGACTTCCGAGCTACGAAATCGAGTTATATCACAAAGACAGCCAGGGGAACGCTCTTCCGTGCTGCAGGCCTTTGGCTTGCACCCATTGGTTGCTTTGCCCTTACCTGCCTCTGGAAATTTCTCATGTAGGGCACTAGTTTGTTTTCAAGGATAGGCAGGAATGAACCAACAGTTCCGAGGATGTCAGTGATCCTGAGTGACTGGATTTTGTCAGAGGGCAGCCAGCTGCCCCTAGCCTGTCACGCTTAATCCCGCTGTCCTTCTGCTCTCTGTTTGTGAAACACTGATAATACAGTGCACACCACAACGCTTTGAGGATAAACATGTTAGGGACAGCGAGAGTCTCCTCAGGATAATGAAAGCCCAACATGTGAAGACATGACACAGGTTGTGTAAGAGCATATGAAAATAGAATTCTGTGAGTTCCTGAAGGAACGGTGCTGCTATGCCTTTACCTTTTGCTGTTATCTTCATTTACAGGCTGTCCTGTTTCAAACAGGTTTAGATCACTCGAGATTCCGAAAGTCTCCTCTGCGTTGCCATTGTCACCCTTCTGACTGTCCTGCTTTTCCTTCTGACTGTCCTGCTTTTCCTTCTTCCTCTCCATTACATTTTGCAGCCGCCTTTGCTGCTGTTCTTGATAAGCCTTAAACTGCCTTTTAAAATGTTCATCCGCTTTTCTGTCTGACTCCATTGTTTACTAAAAGCATAACAAGAAGAAAATAAAAGAGACAGAGATCAACATCGCTTTGAAAAACGTCCTCTTCCAGCAGCTGCTTCGCCGTTTTTCTTCACTGACCTCTGTGTGATCTCCCTGACACCGCCTCCTCTCAGCCACTGGGCTCTTCAGTCCCACTGTCTTGCTTCAAGGGCCTCTTCCCATAAATGGCTTTCAAATCGTCTTCAAAAAGGTTTTCGGGTCTTTTTCACTCTATCATTCAAAAAAGCAACGTTTTAAAATGTTTTTAAACAGATCTGTTGAAATAAACATTTTTACAGAAGAGCAAGTTGGGGTCAAATCCATGCCAGCGTGGCAACCCCATTATACTGACGAAAGGGAACGCAGACTGCTTGCAACCATCCAGCCTTCCTTCCCACGTTTCAAGGAAGGTGGAGATCCCCCCGTTTTTGGGTTAATGTGGGAAGAAAGATCTCTGTTAAACCTAATTTTGGGGCACTAGTTGGCAAGAGCGTGGCTTACATCTTTCCCCCGATTCTCTAAGCATTAAGTGACAACATTAAAGCGATAACATCGCTACCTATTTCAATGTCTAGAGCTTTACTTAGCATGACTAAAGGCCATCAGGTTTCGAATTTATTCCAGCCCCCTCTCCTTCTGTTTGGCATTTACTGTCAGCAAAAAAATAATCGAGTGCACCTTTGGTCTAGGAAAAACAATCAGTACAAACTTTCCAAGGCACACCCTCCGCTGAGTAATGGCCCTTTCTCACACCAAGGCAGCAACCATCCCGACCAAGTGCCAAAAGGCACGTTATGTCCCTTTGTGCAGCTTTACCTCCACGCCCGGACCCCTCGGGCGTGGACGAGGTGCATTAAGGACCGACAAAGCAGCAGAGCCCGGTGCCTCTGCACAGCCCGGGGCCCCCGGGGGCAGAAGGGCTGGCCTGGGGGCAACCTTTAGCCCTCCGGCCTACCTGGGTACCGCCTGAACACAGAGGGCTCTGCCACAGAGCTGCTGGGGGGACGACACAGGGGGTTCCCTCTCTCCCCCGCCCAACGCCCGCCTCGTCCTGCGGCCTGCCAGGGCCGCGCTGCCTCTCCCTCCGGCTGCGCCTCCTGCTCCCGGCCCGGCCGCGGCCCCACGCGGTTCCCATAGCAACAGCGGCCCCGCCGGCGACAAGAGCAGGGGAAGGGCAGGGCCGCGCATGCGCCGAGCGCGGGACGTCACCGCCCGAGGGGCGGGGCTGGCGGCCTTCCCCTCAGCCCGGCCGCCAGGACAGTTGCCCTCAGCCGCCCCGGAGGCGCCACCAGGCCGCGGGGCCCGTAGCAAGCCCGGTCCCTCGGGGATCCGGCTGTGCCCGGGAGGGAAGCGGCTCCTCAGCCCGCCCCGGGGTGGGCAGGAGAGTGGCAGCTGCAGGAAAAGGCCTGTGCGCGGTGGAGGGGCGGCTCCTCATGCCCACCCCCCCCCGCCAAGCTCAAGCCCGGTGAGGGAGACGTGCCAGGGCGAGCAGTCGAGGAGAGCAGGAATGTACCGGCTCGGGGTGCCCTTTCCAGTAGCGCTGCTACAAACAGAAGCTCAAATGCCTCCATCTTGGTGGGATTCAGCTCACAGATTAAGGGCCACACAGTGCCTCGATGTGAGCAGTGCCTGAGCTCCCACCATGGACCAGGTAGATCTGGTCAATACAGGCAGCAGAGCCTGCAGAGGAGCTCAGCTCCCTCTGGAGTAACACACATGCTTGGTCAATCCACCCAGGTCTCTTAGGACATCCTAAATCAATGCTAGTGCCATCCTAGCTGCATTAGGATTTTCTCCTGGCCTCCAGCTGCCACTCTGGAGAGACATGGGCGTCCTCCTGCTTGTCTGCTGTCCGTGTGGATGTCAGATACGCTGTGGCATCTGAGATGCTGCCATCAGACGTGTATTTGGCCAGCTGAAATCCTCCATCCAGCTGCCAGCTGAATGCCAGTGTTGCTACCATGACTCATCCGGGGAGTTTGGCTTCTGGAGGTCCCTAGTCCAGCCCTGCTCAGAGAACAGCCCACTTTAAAGGGAGATTAGGTTGCTCTCTACCTTGTTCATTTGAGCATTGAGTATGTCTATTTTTGGAGAATCCATAACCCCTCTGGGCCTCTGTTCCAGTGTTTGACCGCTCTGTGAAAAACATTCCTCACATGCAATGAGGCTTTGCCTTGCTGCTCCTTGTTTGCTGTGTCCCGCTTCTTCCCTTCCAGCCTCCAAGAAGAGCTCACCTTCTCTGTAACCCTCTGTTAGCCAGTTGAAAACAGCAGCTACAACTCCCCTGAGCTGCTCGCTGTGCACCCTATGCCTGGGACCATTTCAGTGGCTCACAAACACCCGTAGTGGGTGGCCACCTGGGAAGGCATCTGAGATAGCAGATGTACCTCTTGCAACAGCATAGGGCTGGTTTTTTTGGAGGTGCTGAGCTACCTTCCAGTCCAAAGGCAATGGGAATGGCTTGATGCTCAGCCTCTTAAACCCGGAGCTAAACAATTTACACTTGGACCCGGGGAGAATGTCAGCCCAACACCATCTGCTTTCTAGGGCTCCAGCTCTGTGTATTGTCCACGGGAAGAAGAGGGGCTTTGCTCAAACCTGCCCAACATAGGCATTGCCAAAGCCTCTCAGTAGGGATGGATGGAGATCTGGATCACCCACCGCTGCCTCGAAGCTGAGTACAGGTGTGAATGTGTCCAAGCACGGCCACTCACCCAAGGACCAGTCCGAGAGGCGGTTCATGAACTTCAGGTCAGAAGGGAGGGTGAGGATGTAGAAGAAGTGGAAGAAGATGTCCACAGCAACGATGGCCCCTACGTGGAGGAGGGCATGGACCCGGATATGCCTCATCTCGTCGTCTTTGCGTCTTAGCTCTTGGGTGCTCACCTGCCGGGATGGCAAACCAGGAAAGGGCTGAGCTAAGAGACAGGGTGGACAGTGTGTTCCTCCATCCAGAGGAGCAGTCAAGGTCCAAATGGGGACCGAACACTCTCCTTTAGAAATCACACCATGGACTATGTGGCCCGAATCTCCATTGATTAAGGAAGACCCAAGGGACTAGCTCAGGTGAACCCATCCACAAGGAGCAGGACATGTCCCACCCACAGCATCCCTCCAACACCCCCACCTCAGTGCTGAGCACGGCAGCAACGCGCCTCCTGGAGCACCCTCCTAGCAAAGGCTGTTCCCATCACTGGCGTTTCCAGCAGAGCAGGCACATGGTGTGACACAGCAGTGACAGGTCTGGCTGTACCTAAGGGACCCTAGGTGGGGTGAAGACCGTACTGACCGAGGAGCTGGGGTTTATGCTCTTTCTGCAGGGACATGCTTAGAAAATCAACTTTGCTTAAGGGCGGCCCCTTGCACAAGTCACCCAGAGGGAGCAAATGCTCGTACTCATCACATCTACAGGGCGCCACAGCCTGTAGGGAAGGGCATCCACCTGCCCAGGAGAGGCTGGGAGCAGTGCTGGAATCCCACCTGACAGCTCTGCCAGGGCTGGATGTGTATCTTTGGCCAGGGTCACTTGGGAGGAGGAGGAGGAGGATAACTGGTGGTCTCTGGAGCTTCTGCTGCAGAGGCCTGCTGTAAATGAGAGGGAGAGCTGCTGGAGGAGCCATCCTGAATCGGTTGGGACCTGATCAATGGGGATTTTGTCTCTGCTGTGTCTTGTACAAACAGGGGCCGGGCTTTGCCTCCAGGAGTTGTCATGTCTCTGGCCGTTGTAATATAAAAAATCATCAGAGCGAGCTTTCAGGATTACACCGGGCAGACTGATGTCCTCACTTCCCCGCATCGCTGTAAAAATTGCTGCTCTATTCAAAATCCTCTTATGTTTATTACTTTCCCTTTATTCCCTGCAAGAGGTGGGAGCTCTCCCGACATAATCCGCAGGCTGCCGCACCAGCCCCATCGTCAAATCCAGATGATTCCTGAGAATTAAAGCCTTTGCCAGATTTTTTGTGTGTGTGTGTCTGTTATATGCCAAGTGCTTTAAGGACACAAAGAGGCTGCTGGACTCTAAGCTGGAGGAGAAGCTGAGGGAGGACAGACTCTGGCATGGAGATGTGTGGGAGGACATGGAGCCCCCCTTTCATAGAATCATGGATCATTTAGGTTAGAAAAGATATTTAAGATCATCGAGTCCAACTGTTAACCTAGTACTGCTGAGTCGACCACTAAACCATGTCCCTAAGTGAAATACCTCCAGGGATGGTGACTCAACCACTGCTCTGGGCAGTGACAACCTTTTCTGTGAAGAAATTTTTCCTAATGTCCAATCTAAACCTCCCCTGGTGCCACCTGAGGCTGTTTCCTCTTGTCCTCATGTCTGCGTGTGGTGGCAGCACTCTGCCACCATCCCCGTGGGATCAGGGAGGTGTCCCCCACACTTGCAGCCCTACAGAAGTGAAATTATTCCCTTGATCCTAGTAAGGAAGATGCTTTTCAGCTCAAATGGGGCTGAGCAAGCCCTGGTACAGATGAGTTCCCATCACACAAGGTCTCCACCAGGATGCAGCACCAGTAGGAGCCAAAAAGACACAGATCTGCCCCCTAACTGGGTCAGACTCCATCTACCTGCCCCTGTAATTGCTGTTGGGCAATTAGGAATTCACCCCTAAAATTAGCTGCGGCTCCAGCAGTGCAGGGGGGCATCTAACCAGGAGATGGCAGTGGTGGCCAGGCCAAGACAGGACCCTTAGCTGGGGCATGGCAAAGGGGTTGTGGAGTTAATCCTTGTCCCTTTGGGGTGAGCGTTTTAAGCAGCAGAGGCGGGAATTGCTCATTAAGTGGCTAGAGACATCCAGGTTTGGGGCTGTGCAAAGGAGCCCAAAATAAAACCCCCTCCAGATCAAGCCATGTAGAAGCGGTGGGAGTTCAGGTCTTGGGGACAGGAGGAGTTCAGGTCTTGGGGACAGGAGGAGTTTAATGCCCTGATTTACAGATAACTGGCTGCAGCGTTAGGAGAAGCCAGGGCTGCACATTTCATAGGAACGACTGATGGAAACTGGGGAAGGAAGAGGAATATGGGATGAGGACAGCACCCCAGCGCACTGTAAACCCTCCAGAGGGGCTTGGACAGTGGGACTGCTGGAGCCACGCTCAGCTGGACTTCAGCCTGACAGATAAGACATGACTGGAGAGATGAAGCCTTAGGATGAAGCGTTTCTTCCAGCAGGTTGGGGAGAAAAGCCTATCAGTGGCCTGGCCATCCCTAGCACTCGTCTGCTGAGAATGGGCTGCCAGTAGACTCAGTGCACCACCAGCATCCCTTGTGGGGGACACCAGCGCTGACCTTATGATCTCTAGGGTCAAATGGGTCACCAGGGTATTTCATGAAGAGCAGAGGAAGCCCCTGGTTGCTGAAAGACAGCCTGGCACCCAATCTTACTTATTTCTAGAGAAATAACTTCAGATGAAGACACACAGACCATGCCTGGAAATTCATGCTTGTTGGGTGAACCAGCAGGATGGAAATGTGAGGCTGACCTTGCTGTCACACCCACCAGCATGCAGAGGTCCCACAGATGGGCACCACATGCCTGGCTCTCACCGTGGCCTCCCGGTACCGCGCAGTGGGGCAGCATGGAGCTGCTGGGGTGACAGCGCATGGAAACTGAGGCACCGAGCAGTGCAGGTGCCCAGCGAGCAAGGACATGAGCTGAACCCTCCCCTCCTCATCCCAGTGTGATGCTTTCACCACAGCAACGTCTTCCCCTCTGAACAGATCAGCGGCCCAAAACCCAAAAAAGAAGGTTGATGCCCCTCCACACAAAAATCACAGCATCATGGCACAGACTAGGTGACCACAAGAAGCTCTACAACCATTTGCACCTTCACTGTGGCAAAAGATGGGGTTTTGCAGGCATTAAACCCAAGCAAATACACGCAGGGAGAGGTCCTCATCCAGCCCTGCCTCAGGAGCACTCACCTGGGCATGGAACTGGTCAAACGTCATGACGGGCCCGAAGAAGAAGAATGGGAGGTAGAAGTTGTACTTGAGGAGGTCGAAGATGGAGTAGATGCCCTCTTTCCTCTCAGAGCTCTCAAGTGCAAAGCTCATGCAGCGCATGATGGTGAAGCCGCTTCCTCCGTAGAAGAGGACATCTTGAAGATCAAAAGCTCCAGTTACAAATCCGCTCTGGATGAGAAACAAATAGTTACCACCAGGAACGCGGTGTCGCTTCTGTGCTCCCTTGCTTTGTGGAGGACATCACTCCTGGGGCAGCTGGCAAAGCCTCTAATTACCCTCTGACACCAAGTGTCCCTGGAGCTCATAAGCCGTGCTGTTGGAAAAAGAAAAAAACTGGGGCTCGATTTCCCAGCTGGCTCCTGCATCCCGGAGGAGATGGGAAGTGGTGGATCCTCTTGGCCACGTCTTCACCAAGCAGCTGTGGGCCACGTAGGCTTTGGTCTGGGGTGGGAATGTCCCCCTCCCCAGGGAGTGAAGAAAAGCCAGCAGAAGCCTGATGGAGAGGGGAGGGGAACGCATATCAGGAGGTAAGCAGCAGGCAGGGAGAGGCAGCACTGTCCTTCAGAGGGACTGAATAGCTTTATAAGGTCCTTCCTGGGCTTCTCTCCACCCACCAGTGAAAGTCTTAACTGGGCAGAGAGCTAAGAGATAGGTATGGGCATCACTGAACCCATCCCAGCACCATGTTACGGATGGGGAAGCTGAGGCACGGGACAGGAACACACCTTGCCTGTCTGACAAGCTGTTGCCTAAGCAACAAGGAGGATTCAGGTGTCCTGAGCTTTGGCCCAGCATGAAGCCACCAAAACATGACATAGTCCCCGTGTGATTATTCCCAAGCAGCACAAAGTTCCCTCCTTCTCAAACCCTGTGGGAGATCTGAAGTAGCCAGAAGAAGTGCCTGGGGTTTGCGGGTGCCACAGGAACCCTCCTTGGAGATAAACCCAAGGAGATGGACACAAGTGGGCTGGAAATGAGGCAGAGATGGCCCGAGACAGCCCCTACCTGCCACGAGCTGAATGGCTCCACCTTGAAGGAGGCGAGACAGCAGAGCCCGGCCACGTAGCAGAGCCACTTCTGCTTGGCCAGCGCGACGGAGTAGAGGACAAGGCAGTGGGAGAGGATGATCATCAGGTAGACGAGCCCCATGCTGCCCAGCACGGCCGAGACCCCGTAGAGCATGTACACCACAGCCCGGTGCTGTGAGGAGAGAGCGGTCCCGACCCGTGGTCAGCGTGGTGAAAACCCCGACCCTGCTCCCGCCCATCCCAGAACATCCTTCAACCCCCCCTCCGCAGGTCCCAGGTCACCCTTGGTGCTTTCAGATCCATCCCACCACATCCCCGGCTCACCTGCGGCACCGTCATGGAGCAGATCTTGCCGAAGAGGACGTGTCCCGAGAGGGCGAAGATGATGACGTTCCTGAACGAGGTGAACCACATCACCCACTCGAAATCGGCCACGTCCTGCGGGAGCAGCACCGGGTGCCTTACTGCCCCCAGCCCTCGCACCCCTGCCCCAACACCCGTCTGGAGGGGAAACCAGACCATTTCCAAAGCCTTTTCTTCCCGTTTTCCACCCAAGGGCTCCCGAGCACCCCAGCTTGGTCATAAAACCCCAGGAGAGATGCGCAGAGGTTGCTCGTCTCGGTGCGCACAAAGCAGAGCATCCACGGTGCTGCTCAGGATATTCTCCGGACTGGTTCTTTAGGGAGAAAAATAGGAGTCACGTGGACTTTGCAAAAAATATGTCAGCAGCAGAAAAACCAGCTCTGCTTCTCCAGCGGTCAGCACCGACCGTGTCACCGGTAACTAGAAAAGACCGAGTCCTTCCTCCGCTTACCATCTTCCTGCCGAAGTAGTGCCAGCCCGGCTTTATGCCGTCCCGAAAAGCTTTTCTGTTCATGCTGTCTGCAAAAGAACCAGAGTTATGGGGAAAGAAACAGCTCTGGGAAACGGGGCCTGGGTTTTGGCAAAGCAGGGAGCCTTCCTCACCGCGATGATGAGCCGTCAGGGCTCAAACAACCCATCCCCAAAGCGCCTAATTCCCGTAGATAACCACAGGAGTCAGGAACCTCGATTTCTGCAAGAATTTCCAGCAAAGCCTTTTCGCAGTGCCCATCCCAGGGACCCTCAGCTGATCCCATGAAATTTTCTGGGTTTTTTGGGCTTCCAGATGAAGCATTGGGGAAGCAGCCCTGTGTAGGCAGGGTGGTTGCCTGGAGAGCTGTGACGTGCCACAGCCTCTTGCCCTGAGCCACAGAAATGGGGACAAGGGGGCAACCGGGCAAAAAGGCCAAAAACTCTCCTGGAGCCTTGCAAAAGATTCCCAAGTCGTTCTCTGCCAAAATTAAATCCGGGGATCTGCTGTTGGTATCGACAGCTGTAAAAGCAGCCGCCTGACATCCATCCTCCCTCCCAGGGCCCCCTCCAGGGGGGGATGAGGTGGGGAGCGTTACCTCTGGAAGCTTCAAAGATCCCGCTGCCGCTGTACACCACAGCGCACGTCACGGTGAGAGCATAAAACCCCAGTTCGTAGCTGGGGAGCATCGTTTTAACCCCCATGGTGGCAGGTCAGCGCCCCGGCTGGTGCAGGGGATCCAGACCTGGGAAAGAGAAGGAGGAGAGGAAAGTAAACCAGGGGTGGGAGCTCACCTGCCCCTCCAACACCCTAAATTGCTGCTGGTCCTCAGCAGCTCTGCTTTGTGGGCTTCCTTGAAGGCCGGGAGCTGAAGAGATGGAGAAGACGGTAACACCTGGGACACAACTCAGGTGTGAGGAAAGAGGTTGCTGCTGAACCCTGCTGCAAAACCCACCCAGGAGCCAGGATCTGGGGGCAGCTCAAGCAGGAGATCCTGATAAAAAGGCTCTTCCCAGCAAGTTGCATCCGTCCCAATGTTCAGAGATGCTCCGGGATGCCAGCTCCCCAGGATGGGGTTCCTCCAGCGTGTCTCTGATGTCCCCTCTTAATTGGATCCTTGGAAGGGCTCCGGGATAGAGCACAAAGATGCCCGTGCTGGAGGGGATGGGATGGGATGGGATGCCCCTATTCCCCTTCCGTGGGCTGCTGCTCGCCTTCTCCTGGGATTTTGCCCAACCTTGAGCTCTTGAGGGGGCTCCTAAAGCACCGTGGTCCCAAAGTGCTCCCACCCCCGAGCCTTAGGGCGGGCGAGCCCCCCCCGCCCGGCATCAGCGGAGCTCGGAGGATGCCGACGCTCAGCCCCGCAATTAGCCCTGGGCTAATGACTCCCGTTAAGGCTAATTAACGCCGGCGCGACGTGCCTTTCAGCCCGCCCCGAGCTCTGCAGCTTGTCCGGCAGCTGCTAAAAACGCAATTCGGGGTTGGAGCAGGGTGTGCGGGGGCGGGGGCGGGGGCAGAGCATCCTCCTCCGGCACCGCCACCCACTCGTGAGCATCCCCCGCGGGTGGGAGGGGGGACCCTGCGAGCGGCGCGGGGCGCTTCGAAGGGATTAAAGAGCGAAACTCTTGCTTTTAGGCAGCAGAAAAAGGCGAGCCGGTCACCCTCTGCTTTCCCATCCGCATCGCAAAGCTTTTATTTATTTTTTTTTTTTTTTTCTGATTTAAGTTATTTTTTAATTTTTTTCTTTTTTGTTGTTGAGATTGTTAAAGGGGGGCGGGTGTCGCTGGTAAGGATGCGGGGTGACCCCATTTTATCCCTAGCACTAGGAAAAAAAAAAAACCGCTTTTCCCGGTGGGAAGGGCCAGCCCTGGGCTGGACTCAGCCCCCGGGAGGTGGGGGGGGTGGGGGTCGCCCTGCGGCCGCTTCCCCCCCCCCTCCGTGCGGGGCCGCTGCGGGCGGGCGCGCTGCCACCTCCCTGCGGTCCCCCTGCGGCGGGAGGGCACCCACGGAGGTGGCTTTCAAGAGGTGTTTCTTTTTGTTCTCCCTCCTTTCCACGCTTTTCAAGGCTTTTTTTTTTTTTCCCTTTTTTTTTTGTGGGGAGGGGGCATCCCGCAAATGGGGCGTGTGTGTGTGGGGGGGTGTTTAACGGTCCCCGGTCGCCTGCGGTGGGCGAGGGGTGCTGGCAGGGGGGACCCTTCGGACAATTTTAACTCCTGATCGCTCCGGGGTTGCAGTGTCAGGTGCAGGGGAGGGGTTCCCCAGCGCAGCCCCACCCCAAAAAGCTCTGAGCAGCCGCGGGGCAACACCATCCTCATCCTCACCCCCCCTCCCCAGTCCCCTCCACCGCCCCCGGCCAGGCGCTGGGAGCGGGCAGAGGTGACCAAAACCCCCTGGAACTGCGGGAACAGCGTGTCCCCAACCCCAGTGTGACCCCCACACCCCCCCCCCCCAGCTACTGACCTTGAGCCCCGGGGCCGCGGGTGGAGGTGGGCGAGGGTGCGGGGATCCAGCGTCCGGCACCGCGATGGGGGGGCTGGGGGGGGGGGGGAGCGGCGGGGACCGATGGAGGATTTGGGGGGGGCTGTTTGTCCTACAGCATCCCTCAGCCTGGCTTTGGGGGGCCGGGGTGGGGGGTGGGGGGGGAAGGCTGAAGGAGGGGTGCCGTCCCCCTCGCTTTGCCCCTGGAGGAAGTTTGGCCGGGAGTGGAGCGGAGCAGGCGGGAGGTATTTTTATTTTAGAGCAGCACTGCAGAGGGGGGCTGGTTCAGGAGCTGTCTGTCACGGCAGCTGCTTGGAGAAGACCTGTGCTGGCTGCCAAAGCTCACCCCGGGCCAGGGAGCACGGCCCAGGGCTGGCCACAGGAGCCCCGGGCCACGGTAGCCCCTCCACGAAGGGACAAGCTCCCTCCCAAGGGGTGTCTCTCGGTGTCACCACTTTGAGCCTGGCAAAGGAGCAGGTAGCCCCCCCGTCGCTGTGAGCAAGAGGGGAGGCAGCTATCACCTCGTGGGGCTGGGGAAACTGAGGCACGAAGCCAGGAGGTGCAATTCCTCCCCTGGTTCGGGCAGTGTTTAAATCGGCGCAGGGCTGGGAGGTCGCAACATCTCTGCAAACCAGGGGAGACCCTGCCCAGCTGCCCCTGAACCGCCCACTCTGGAGGATGGGTTCAATGGGACAATCGTGATGAAGACCATCGAGGAACTCTTACTTCCTCCCCGAGACCACCAAAAGACCCCCGAAGGGGAAGACTGCGCCTGCGCGAGGGGGAAGAGATCTAATTGACATCCGAAGCGGGACAGAGTGATAAATATGGAAATACGTCAGTTTTGTTGCTTTAAATAGGAGGCAACGCCCGCGGCTCGGGGTGCAGCATCCTTAGGGCACCGGACCCTCGCTGCACCCAGCGCTGCAGGGCTGTAATAACCAGACCTGCTCCACAATCCACTGGGATGGCGGAATTCTTGCGCAGATCACTACGGCTCTAAACGGGAGCCGTTACGGTGGGATGGGCTGTGACCTGCTGGCTGGTCCTGGGCCACTTGGCCGAGCGGAGCCCAGGGCAGGGAGAGCTCGCCCGTGGCGGCACCGTCTATATTTAACCGCACTAATGCAACTCAATTCACGGCCCGGCCCGCCTGGAAAGCCGCGCTCCTGCCGCGCCGGCTCTTCGCAAGGAAAACGATGACGATTCATCAAAGGTCGTTTATTCCCCGCGGGTCAGCTGTAGTTTTTAAAAATGGGATGCATCCGTCAGGCACTTTATGGCTGCTTTGTGGAAGGGCTCTGCCCAGCTCCAGGGCAGGAGACAACCTTTGGCTCAGCCCAAGTGTTGGGAGGACTCATATTCGGACCGTACATTAGCTAAAACCCGTCCAATTCCACACAAGGAGTGTCCGTAGCCTCAAATACTTGCAGCAAAATTCACCTGATGCTGTTCCTCACAGCTTAACTGCAGCCACCAGGCTGTGCCAGCGGTGCCGAGCGTTGTCACCACTAACCTGTCGCCACCAGTAGCTGCAATGAGAGGCTGGAAAAACTCAGAGCTTATCAAAACGTGGCCTGGGATGTGACTTTACAGCGGATGAAGGCTGTCCCAGTGAGGAAGCGCTGGGGGCTCACGCCGCTTTTATCTAGCAGAGGAAGGCGTAACGATGACTGGCTGCAAACTGCAGCCAGAGAAATTCAAGTGAGAAAGCAAAGCACGGGATTTTTTTTTCCACAAGGACAACCTTCCAAGGAAAACAGGGGGTTGTGGAGGTTTCAGACCAAGCCCAGTTACATCCCTGAAAGAAATGGTGTAGCTCAAACAGCACAAGCGTGCTGGAGAGATTCAGCTGGCTGAGGACCAGTGGTATGCGTTTGTGCAGGCAGGGAGAAAAGTATTTTCACTGATTTTCTTCTCTGAGTGATGGGCTGGGGGACGTGGGGCTGCTGCAGCCAGCTGAACTGGGGCTGCCGCTTCCAAAATCTGTCAGGGTTTCTTAACATTCAGCAACCAAACGACACGCGCTGCAAGAAAATCGGTCTCATACCTCGGAAACGGGGAAGCAGTTGCTGCAAGAGTCAGCATTCGAATTCAGCATGTGGAGGAGGGTCACTCTGTGGAAGCGCAGAGGGAATTTATTTCAAGACTAAGGTGAAAACTGAGAAGACCTGGACAATCTGGGCCGTGTTCAGACCCCTCCACTGCTCTGTGACGGGAGAGAGGTTGCACATTCCCATGAGAAGCAGTTACTTACAGGCACGGGCTCTCCAAATGAACTGTTTTACAGTGCCTTTAGTTCCTTCTTTGTCCAGGCGTGTGGCGGTGCTGTGTGTTTGTGCAGAAAAAAAAATAGAGAAAACGCTTCTGTGCGACCCCAGACAAGCGTATGTTTAAAGAAATGAGTGTTGCAGCACTTGAGAAGAGGTTTGCACCGTGTGCTAGCGAGCCATATGCTAACACCTAGCACTCCCAGGTCCTTATCTGCCTTTCCTGCCTTGATTCACAGCCACCCCAGGAAGAATTTTGCTGGGGAGTGGCAGGAACTTCACTGCTTCGTCACAGAACAGGAGGCAAACGCTGGGCATGCATTAGAAAGGACAGAGAGGCAGATTGCCTCTCCTGCACTCCTGTGAAAACATTATTGATTCACACCGCTGCGCAGGCGAAACCAGAATCTCCAGCTCCAAGCTACCAGCCTGAATTTAGCAGGCACGGCATAGCAAAAGCTCCCCACCTCTGCCACAGCTCAGGCAGCTTTTCGACTCGCGAATGCAGGTCCTTCAAATACCTGATTTCTTTGGTCTGCTCGCCCTAGCCCACGCTACGTGATCATCGGGACGGAGCTGAACAGAGACGAGCCGCAGCTCACCTGAGTGAGACTCTGTCGGTCTCTCGCTCGAGGATTTACGATTCCTCGAGGTCACCGGGAGGACTGCAGGTTCAAGATGCCTTTTCCTGGGATGCTACCGGCAGGGTGAGCAGGAGGAATAGGGCAATGGACCCTTTTGGTCCCGGGAGAAACACCTGGTGGCTTTGCTGAGCTCCAGGCCAGCGCTGGGGGAGCAGAGCAGGGCTGTTAAGCACAGGGAGGGTTAACCCGCAGGTGCTGAGTTTATCCTCGGCTCCGTGACCTCCTCCATCAGATTCCATGAACTGTTTGAAGAGAGACTTAAGCAGGGAAAAAAGCCAGGGACGACACCACCCTCACCGCCTCTGGAGCGACTCCTGCTCTCTTTTTCCACCCTGCCTTGGTGGAGTCAGGACGCAGTCGCCGTTCTGGGGAAGGGAGCAGCTGGGGTTAAAGTCTGACCCACTCCACGCTCACAAAAAGAGGCTGACAGAGCAAAGCAGGAAAAGAAAAGCTTTCAAGCCGTTCCACCGAGGAACAAAGCAGCACTCTACCAAAACGACCAGCTCTCCATTTGCTTGTAATCCCCAAGGCTAGCCCTCCGCTGGCAGGCTGCATGTTAACGCCTCATTAGCTTGCTCTTGGTGTTCTCACCGTGCTGCAAGAGAAAAGGACGGAGAGGCAAGGGCTTCCAGCACCTCCAAAAGTCCCTCCGCTACTGTGTGGAGGACCTGCCTGCGTTCTGTTAGCGGTTCTTCCTAGCGAGAACAAGACCTGCCTGACGGATGAATGCAAAAATAGGGAGTTCATAACCCGGATGGCAAGTTGTCGTACGGAAGGAGCTGGGTTTAAGGGAGGTCTGACTGATGGCAGAGGTAATCTGCACAGGTTTCAGTGGAAACTCCACTGAGTTTCAGAAAACTCTGCTGCCAGTATGGTCAAGCAAAGAAGCAGGTTGGAATGGTGAGTGGAGGCCCCCCCGAAGTTCCCTTGTGGTATTCACAGGCCAGGCTAACCCACTCCCTCGGCACTTAAGCCCTGCAGAGAGCTGAGACAGGCAGGTGTCAGCGTGCTGATAAAAACCAGCATTCAGTTTGCTCCTGGCCTGACTTTGGAAGGGAGCTGGCATAACTTTGGTTTAGCGAATGCCTTTAGGCGCTGATAAAGGCAGCAGCATGTTCAATATTGAGCCCTCTCGAGGGAAATTCTGTTGAAACTACGCGGGGGGAGTCTTGCCCCCACCCCCCCCCCAAATCACAGTGCGGAATTGCAGCTTCCGAAACCTGCGGCATGTGCAGCCTGGGAGCCAGCTGCTCGCTGGCTCTTAACAGGCAAAGCTTGCTGACACACAGAACCTTCCCTCTTTCTGTGTTTCCTCTCCATTTCTCATCCTCGCCTATGGACGCTAAAGAAATGACACGATCCGAGGCTGCAAAACTACACTGCCACTGCATTTCAAACCACGGGCACGATGCCGGAGCTCTCTGTCCCTGCTTTGCAGCCCAAAGGACTCTGAATCTCTTGCTTAACTCTTCTGCTGTTTCTGCTGCCGAATGGCCTGTAGAAAGATGTCCTTCACTTGGTCCATTGTGTCTTGAAACAGTTTAAAGTCTTCCTCTTTCTTTCTCCCAGCAGCCTCCAAAGCATCCTTCAGAGCTTCGTTCTCAGCCAGCTGGATCACAAGCCTACGAGGAAACAAAAGGGAAACTTTCATGTGAGCTGCGGAGCTTCAAAGCAAATTAGAACAGTGCTTCAGCTCTGGGGGAGAAAACAGAGAAACACATGCTCTCTGCTCGTTTTATGACAGGCATGAGAAAGAGCAGACTTAACGCTTGGTCCTTCTCTCTTTGAGACAGAGTATTAGATGACCAAGATACTTTTCAGATCTGTTTTGTTAAAGATTGTCATTTTATTTTCACTAACAAGCTTGCAATCGACGCACAAGGAAAGAAAAGGGAAAAAAAAAAAGGCGTCGTCCTTGCACGTGTTTTGTGTTGCTTAATACTTGCATTAGCTTAACACTTCTGGATATCGGTATAATTACGAGGAAATTTGTGTAAGGATGACCTAGACAAACTCAAACCAGAGGATCTGCCGTTTCTACAGAGTTTGCTAGGTTTTCTCTTCTGAGGAGCGGGTGCAGGTAGTGCCACTGCTGGAAGGACAGCCATGAATTGTAGCTATTGTAGGTAACCCAGCACGGAAAGAGGGAAACCGTACCTTGTGCTCAGCTCCTCTACCTGCGATTCCAGAGGCAACTTGGAGGGCTGGGCTGCAGAGGGCTCCTTCCTGCCACCCACAGTCAAGGGGAGCCTGGAGTGACTCGCAGACGGGCCTGTCGATTTAATCACGACATGGAGTTTTAGGAAAACATTTTCACGGGTAGCGCACTGAGTAAATATCAGGAAACGGTGAATCAGTGCTAAGGAATCTGTTAAGTTCTATGTATATCCATGAAGATACCGCAAATGTATAGGACAGGCTTTTATTTTAATCTCCTTTCAGCAAAACGCAAACACGATGAGTTTGCACTGCAGGGCTAAACGCAGGAATGTGTGTGCCTACCTGTTTAGAGCAGAAAAAAATCCAAAATATTTAAGTGGCGAAAAAAAATGGATGAGAGAAACAGTTGAAAAGGATTATTTTAATGTTTATCTTGTCGTTGTGTTGCCTCCCGAATGCCCGTGATAACGTTTGCGTGTGGCACACGCTTCTGTTTTGACCCCCAGCACAAACACTGCCCAGGGTAAGTGCAGTAAAGCACTTCAACGTGTACTTCAACCTAAGGTTCTGATTCAGGAATGCTCCCCTCATTTCAAAGGGACACGGGACCTTTTTTCAGGGTTATAGGGAAAATACGATTCGAATTTACTGCTGGGATGGGAGGAGCAAAAACCCTGGGGTCGGCCAGTGAACGCCTGCAAGGGAAGAAGGCTCAGAGGAGACAGGCAAGGACGATGGGCTCAGGAAGCTCAGAAAAGAAGGTAGAGAGTGACCACAGCCGTTGTAGAGGATGCTGAACTCCCCCAACCAACAGCAAGGGGGCCGGAGGGTGGTCTTTGCTGCAGACAAAGGGCTGATCAGTCGAGTAAATGCGAATGGGCTTCCCTAAAACGACCAACAGAGCCTTGAGCCAGCCACTGACAGGCCTTAAATTGGGATGCGTCCTTTTAATTCTGCTCTTAACCTTCAGATGAATCTCTCGGGCAGAAGTGCACAGGGAACACAGCAGTGGGCACGGCGGCAACACAGAGCAGTGTCAAGTTTGCTCTGTAGACTGTGATCCCGTGGAAGAAAACACGTTGCAAAAGTCCTGCTCCCACTTAAATCTGTGACAAAATCCTCTTCAACTAAGTGCGGCCAGGATTTCACCTCCTGGCTTGGCCCACTGGCCTGAGTCGGTCCAAATCGCGGTGTGTAAGTTCAAGCCCTTGTGGAGGTTTGACAGATAAAAGAGTCCAAATGTTGTTGCTGTCCATTAACCACGGTGGGACGGGGGACATAGGTGCAGATAAGGGCTCCACCTCACCTGCTTTGCTCCTCAGGGGGGGTTTCTGTGCGCTCCTGTTCCTCCCTGGGTCCTTTTGCAGTTTTTCAAGCTGCTGTTCCAACACGACACATCGCCGCCGCTCTTCCTGAAGCCTCTTCTCAGCTTCTAAGGCTTTGTCGCTGCCTTCCTCCACCCTGATGGGCAAACAAAGGTGGTTCAGCTTATTTATTTCACGACTAGCAAGCATCAGTCAGTCTTGATACTCAATCCTTCAGGCTGCACAGCTCCCAACAGAGGGAAAAGGAGAATTTTCCGTGCACCCACAGGCAGAAATCCCAGTACAATTGTTCCAGATGTCATCCTCCAGATTTGCCCACCAGACTTAACTAGTGAGTACAGTGAATGGAAGTTGCCCAGGTCCCTTAACACTGGCTACTCGGGTGAACTGACCACTCAGACGAGCAGGCAAGCTGCAGATTGCTGAGGAGAGATCTTTTATTACAGGAATCATAAACTGTGGGGTTTTTTTAAACACTCTGGGAAAATTTGGAAGGAAAATAGTTTATAAAACCGCTGTCTCGTATTTAGCTGTTTTGCGTCAGTTATCTGCAAGAAAGAAAAGAAACTTGACGTTGCTTTTAATAAACGTGGCCCTTAGACACTACTGTGGAAGGGAGTGAGTGGAAAAGAAACGGATGGTTCACGCTGCAGCACAGAGCAGAAGGGCAAAGTGCCTCAATTCACCCCAAAAAACATCTTAGGAAAGCAACTAGAAAAAATTTGACATGCGCCCACAGCTGCAGTCAGTGGTGCATCTCCTGGTACCAAATGATTTAAAGGAGTTTAAAGCTAGAGAGAAACCTGAATTGACTCGCTGTGTGGTATAGTGCAGAATAAAGGAATTTCCTTCTTGACCCCCCGGGTGATAGCTGACTAATCCCTGAATCAAAAGGCTGGACCAGTCTTATTTCCCTCCCAGTTGGCATAGCTAAAAAAAAAATATTACGACTGTGATAAAATTATATTGCTACCTTAAAAAATCTATGTACAGGCAAGACTCTGACCTCCTGTGGCAGTAAATTACCAGACTGGTGACGTGCTATGAGAAATTGTGTTCCCCTCGGTGGTTCTGAAGTCACTAAACTTTCACTTGACCAGGTCTTCCCCCAGCATCCACAACCAGCGGAGGAAAAACGACAAGGCTAGCTGGTTTTTATTAAATCTTCTGCCAATATGAATAACAAACTAAAACGTTCCTCTGGCTCTTCCCCTTCCCCCAGCAGGGCCCAATCCTCCGAACCCTTTACGTTCTGCTCCGCAGTGACTGTGCAGCCCCGTCCTAAATCCTGGCAGCTGCTGTTCAAAACCACCACTCGTGTAACCCTTCCCAGTGCTCCTCTCTTGACTTAAGCACTACGTGCACTGCTTGAGCTTCGCTGCCCCACGCTCTGACAGGGGAAGAGGAGGAATGCACCATTTTTTTTTTTTTACACATATTCACGTTGAAATGTGACCGGGTGCTCTATTATCCTGAGGTCCTCCAAGAGTTATTGCACGCGGTCTCACGGAATTTACTTTACCTGCAGGAGCTCTTGATAAATGTGCCGTAACTGTGGAGGTGCTGAATCATCAGTCTGCGGTACGTTTTACAAGCGACTCTGCATTTCATTGACTCCACGTTCTCCATGACCCCACGTTTGTGATGGCCCCATTTCAGCCATCACTCACACCTCCATCCTCCTCTAATTGCATAGCTCTATTACACTCACCGGACTTACAAACAGGAATAAAAGTCTCCCCGTTTGTGTTTCCAGGATTTAGCCCTTAAAAGCACAGGGGATGATACCTTTACCACAGTTACCAAAAAACGTGTTTTCCTGACTGCGATGAATTGTACGGCACAAAAGCCAGACAAGCGAGGAATGGTAACTAGCGTAAAATCACGCAAGCAAATAGTGCCTGTTGTATTCAAAAGTGCACAGACAAACACATACCTTCCCACAGGCTGTAACGCAGATTTGGGAATCTAATAATATACGTACTCTAACTGCGAAAAAAAGCAGTAGCTAGAAGGTATGTAGACAGAAAAGACTTTGCTTCCTGCCCTCCTAAAACTGGCTTTTAACACCATCTTAAATTGAACTGAATAATAGAAAAGAAATTTAAAAAAATCACTGCTATGCTTCAGTTAAACCAGAAGGAATTCATTTAAAAGAGGATACAGCGAAACTTAAAAGAGTGTGAATCTGGCACAGAAGTCAGATTGTAACTATAATTACAGTATTTACTACTGATGAATAATATTGCTGCCTAAATCAGACCACACACATAAACACACGAATTTTAGTTTTATCTAGGTGCAGCAAGCTTGAAGACGACACTGTTTTCTCTGTCCTTTGTTCCAAAAGAATAATAATAATAAAAATGAATCATCAACTAGGCGGGGAAATTGAGCAGAAAAAATTTAAAAGCCCCTCTTGAGGGAAAAGCTCACGCTGGCAGCGTGGGGGTGCACCGTACAGCCTCTCCCACGTCTCAAGCGCTCCGTCATCGCAGCATCCCACAAAGGATCCTGGCGGAATCAGCCTCTACCTTTTCTGCAGCACAGTGACCAGCTCCAGGAGCCTGTTCCGTTCCACTTCAGCAGCCTGGCAGAGCGCCTTGTGCTCTGTGACCTGCGTCTGCAGCACCTCCAAATCCGGGCTGTCAGCGCCAGCGAGCCTAAAAGCAGCAGAAGCGTAGAGAGTTTGTTTCCCATTTCAGCAACAAAAGAAATGAAACAAAGAGGGGATTTGAAAACCCTATCAAAATACACTCGTCTGAAGACTAAGCTAGAATGCAGAGCCAGGCTCCCTACCTCCCCCCAGCACCAATCTCTACGCTGCAATAAAGGAAAGAGAAAGATTTGGAAATAAAGCCACTGTGAGTTTCACTAGAAAGGGGTTTTCCCTCGCAAGGAGGCTTCCCCTTCCCATCACCCCTGAAACCAAACTTCCACCCCTGAGCAAGCCACGATCGCTGACTCTCCTCCCTTTGCTACTGCCCAAGTAAAACAAGCCTGTACGTGGGCTCTCCAAAAGCTAAGCCTTTAAGCGGCACGCTGTTGATTTTCTCCCACTGAAAGGCTTCAGGCAGCATCAGTACAACGGCTGTTCTTGTGCCTGATACCTGATGAAAGGAAGGGGCAGTTTTCCCACGCATCCCATTATTATGTACTTCATCACTTCTCCCATCTCTCCCTGCAGGAGTATTCAGGAATATGTCCTTTAGAGCAAAAAGCAGGAGAAAACGTGGTGACTGGGGGTAAAAAGGGAAAAATGGGATTTATGGGGAAATAAAACTAGAAATCGATTAAAAAATTAAGACAGCAAGAAGACATTAGAGCCTTTGGCAGCAGGTAGGAAAGGACGGTGAAAGAAGCTGTTCACAGCACCAAGGCAGACACGGACAAGGTTTGCCAGCAGCTCGCGGAGCGTGGCGGGAAACCTCCCGTGTTTTCGAGGAAGTTGATGCACGTACCTTCCAGGCGTGAGGTTAGTACCGGGAAGGAAAGGCTGCGTGGCGGCGGACTCGACAAGCGTATGGCCCATCTTGGACACTGTGCTGGGAGGAAGAAAGCTTTGTGAAGCCCTGAGCTCTCCAGAGGGCAGTCGTCCAAGAACTCCGGACCTTTTCCAGTGTCTGTGTTTATTGCTGCCTTGTAGGGGAAAATCTCCCAGAGCCTCCTAAGTGGGTATCACTCCGGCTCTGCATACACAATAGCTCAGCTTGCTCCCCGACTCCAAAACACTGCTGCAAAAACACCTCGTGTCTCCGTTTTAGGCAAAAACTACCGGGCAGCGTTCGAGCTCTGCGCTTCTGGGGATACTTTGCTGGCCCTCCAGACCGGCCTGGAGGAGCTCCACGGCACAGAGTAGCCCCACAGCAGCTCGTGAGCAGGAATTTCTCTCGATCCCGCTTGGCTCCAGCTGAGCACGCGGCCACACAGGCGGCCACTGCTGCTCTGCTGCCTCAGACCCTGGCAGGGAGCACCCTCATCTTGCACCTTCCCCCACTAGGATGAGGGACAAGCACAGGTTACTGTGCATGTTTTACGTGCTTTCACAACCAACAGAACCCCTGCTCTGCAGCCACGTGCGCAGCTTTTCTTTCCAAATGCCCTTTAAAAGTACCTTTATACAGTTTTCTGAACCCTTCTGCTTTGTGGAGACGCTCAGGAAGAGCTGTCAGGCTTACTGCTGCAAGAGGAGGAGTGAACTGGTAACACGAGAGTATCACCTCCACTCTGGATGAGTTTTATGCATAATGACACGTGTGCTCGGGAGGTAAAATTCAAGTTTTCCAAACTTGAGCTCCGCTGCCTCAAGGCAAGTCCTCCACGTTTCCTTGCCTTTAGGCTGCAGCTAACAGAGGATAAAGCCTTCGTATTGTGGAAGAGGCAGAGCTGCCTTCCAGGCTAGGAGCGGTTAACCCCCAAAATCAAGGGAAGGCTGATAACGACAGGAGCGGCCCAGTCTAACAATGCAGACTTTTATTTCGACATCTCCGAGGGGCTTTAGCTCCTATTTATAGCATTTTTCATGTCATCTTTCCTGATAGGAAAAGATGATTCACTAAAGTAAAATGAAACAGAGAGTTCATCAGCATATTAAAGTTAATGGAAGGAGTGAGCCCTGCTGACCAAGTCATTAACGGCTCTTGCAGTTCTCAGACTCCCTCGTTGCCCACCTGACAGGTCAGCTGGTTTCGTGACCGAGCGGTGCCGGCCACGTACACAAGCAGTCAGTTATGCATCGCACTTAGCGGTTTCTACAAAGCCATTACCCAACCTCGTTTTCCCACTTGCCTTCCTGCTTACCGTCAGCAGCCCTACGAAGTAAAAAAGTAGCTAAAATGCAGATTTGCTCCGTGAGAGCACAACTTCTGCAGAATTAGAAGTGGGAGAATAAAGCCAGTCAGAGGGGTATAGCAGTGGAGATGCAGGCACAAAGTCAGGATGCTCTAACTCTAACTCAAAAAGAGCGAGAAGAGCTTTTCTTAAATTTTGTAGTAAAGCTCTACTTAGACTCGGGGATACATCTGACGATTTACAAGCCAAATTCAGTGCCTAAAGTAATGTGGAATGTGAGTTAAAATGACAGAGAAGAAATCAGCTGCAATTTTACCTCGATGAAACATTCCCTCCTTCCTCAGAAGAGCAGTCTCAAATCTTTGCACCCGTGAACTCTTTAACAACAAACGCAGCATTTTAACAGGAAAGGATATAACTTACTGCAGTATTATGGTCCCTGTACCCAGCCAGAGCGAGCCAGAGTCACACCCGTGTAAACAAAAATCAGATTTAGCGCTGTATGGAGCTTAGTGTGATTCACAGGGTCCTCAGCGCGGCTTTAAAAAGGGCGTTTGTTAAGAACAAATGATGCGGCGGGTTTTCAACGTTTCTGCAAGGAAATCCTAGTCAAAGCACATTGATCGATTTAAATCACGTGCCAGTGATTTAGTGCTCACCTAAAATGGCGTTGTGTGTTAATTCACCACCCTGCTCTCAGAAGTCTGCTCATTAGAAGCCCCGTTTCTCATAAGAGGGAAGAATCACAGGCACTTAAGCTAACCACATAGACATCCTCTGAGCTGCAGAAAGGGAATTAGCTGCGCTGCCATCATGCCAAATGCAGTAATGTCTGCAAGTCTGTGTATCTTTCTCTGTTCCAGGACGAAAGTCGACGAGATAACGTGATTAGAGATTCCCATATACTGTAAACAGGCTGCCACAGCTGTTGGCACACAGCACTTGTGGTTGGAGCCAACTGCCTGGGAAAACCACGCTTCTGAATAACTCCCAATCATTTTAAACATTGACATTGGGGGCTTCTTACCGAGCAGATCCAATCCTTCCAACCCGATTGCTGCCTGATGCCAGAGGCTTAAACAGAGTAAAACCTGGATCTTCCAAGGGTTCAGAAGGTGGTGGGTCAGCAGCTCCTGAACGGTCCCCTTGATGGGCAGATTCCTTCTGTTGATGTTGGAGCAGGTTATAAAACCAGTTACGCAGTTCAAAGGAAAATAGCTGCGTCCGTGCCTAATCAGCAGCTTAAGATCATTGCTACGAGCATGCCAGAAGGTTTGATTTACAGGACTTCCTCAGAAACTTTTCTTTCGTTTCTATCCATTGCAGGATGGAAACAACACAAGTCAGTAAAAAGTTGCAATTTCATATGAAATCCTAAGGGGGCACACAGTGTTGCTCGAGAACCCGCAGCACAGCACCACCGCTACTGGTGCCAGCATGGCTGGTTTGTGTCCCTAACCCAAGTTTTACCTTGGGTTCAACGCTCTAGCTCCCATTACCGAGGGACCTGACAGACTGAAAATCTCACCACGGCCCTCTGAGGGTGTTAGATCAATGGGAATAGATCTCAAAGGATTACAACGTGCGCTCCTCCAGCTCGTTTCTTCTGGCTCTCTACCTGGAGTGCGAGTTGCCCAATCTCCTCTTCCAGCTCTTTAACCTTTGCCTCTCGTTCAGCCACCATCTGTCTGAGCTGCTCTAGAAGGCAGTTTTGCTTCTGAACCTCGCTGTTCAAGTGCTGCCCTAGCATCTGCTGGGACTCCTTGTTCTTCTCATCCTGCTGGTTCAGGTGCTCCTGCATTTGCTTCTGCTGGTTCTGATAACACAGAAACAAAGAGTGAGATACTGACTTTTGTACACAACGATCATTAAGACTCTTTGGGTGTTACACCCCCCAAGACAAACACCCGTTTAGGAATGCTGGGACAAGCCACTGCCCTGCCAAGCCCCTTCCTCAGCGTAAGCACGCTGATGTCACTAGTGCTGCTCCAAGAATCTGGTCCGTTACGTTTTAAGCACGAGATCACCTTGTCTTGCTCGTGGCGTCTGTGCCTTGAGAAGACTGCACAGCACATCTACGGGCAATGCCCAGACACACGTGGCTGGGTAAGGACCGTCCATCCCCACTGTGGGTCATATCAAGACTTTAGTGACTGGATGGTGCAAGTAGAAAAGACCTGAGCAATTGAGAGATTCAGCTTTCTGGCAGGTTTGCTACTCGGTGTGGCAGAAAAGAGAGCACGAAAGGCTGGCCTTTGACAAAGAAGGTGACTTTTTCATAAATTGGATACGAGTAAAGCTTTCAATGTGCTTTTTGTGAAATTAGAACACAGATTGTGCAGTAGTGGCAGTAAAAGATGAGGGATGTATGAGACAACAGCTATGAGGCTAGGCTGCTTTATCAATGGGCTTTGGAGTTTTTCTCACACTGACAAATCTAACACTTGTTGGACAGTTTGTTCCGTCAAGCCAACCAACTGCAAGCAAGGTGCTTCTTTGATGTAAGGGATAAAACAAGTTAACCCTTCCTTCCCAAGGAAACTCACATCTTTCTGTAACGATTTTAGTGAGAATGCTCAGGCTGTGCAAAAGTGACCACAGTTATTTGGCTCCCCTGCAATCTGCCTAATCTGCTGGTCCGTACCCGTATTCCCCACGGCTGCCTGGTGGGCAGAAAGGCAAATGCCAGCTTAGTCATAAGCATGTCTTCGCTAAAACCGAGGTACAGAAGCAAGGAAATGTGATTTGAAACTTGGGAGGGGCTGGATCAGGAAACACAGAACTAACCCTACTAGAAAGTGGCATGTTTTCCACTAATGGTTTTTTATTATTGTAATTGGGGAAGACTATTTAGAATCATGGCAGGACGAAAGGATGCCGCAAGACCATGAGAGCAGCCATTTATTTCAGCATAACTGCACCTCGAGTCTCTGCTAAAACTCTTGGTTTCGAAGAGGCCAAATCCCCTCAGCTACTGCGAATGGGTGGGCGCGTGGTTTAGTGCACGGGGTTCAGCTCGTGCGTTTTGGGCTGCGTCCCGCACCAAATGAGAGGGCAAGACGGCAGGCATTCTAAGGAAAAAAAATATCTCCCAATGAGCTGAAAGCAGGACAAAGTCCAGCTTCCTGAGTCAGGAATGAAGCCCTTCCTACTAGACAATCCTACTTCAATGCTGCTGCAAAACGTTTCCTCCGATACTTGCAGCTTAGAGCCACTTTGCTGCAACTGTGTCACGCCTGGTGCCGTCTCGCAGCCTTTACACAACCCGATGCAAAAGGGCTTCGGCTGACTAGGCAACCTCCGCTTGTCACAGTTTGATTCATCAGGCCCCTGTACACCTGAAGGTTGTCTGTGTCACCGTGTCATTAAACACCACCATGTTTCATCACCGATCTGCAGGGGCTGGGACCAACAGGAATAGCCAAGACTGTACCAGTAAGGCGTCTATGAGCTCATCGTCGTGTTTTCCTTTCTCCAGCAAGGTGACGATCTGTTCCTTCAGCGTCTTCACCTCGCTGCACAGCACTTTGTTCCTGGCTTTCGATGCCTCAAGTTTTCTTTTCACTTCCTCGTGACTTTTTTGGAGAGCATCGCGTTCCCCGCTGAGTTTCTGCAGTGATGCAAACACACCAAGGGAAATGACAGCGACAGCCTATCACCCAGCCCCAGGTGCTCTGGTGAGCTAAAGGAATCACCCAGCACCTGGGAGAACCTAAAAAAAAAATAGAACTGGCATACCCCATCATCCCGAAGCAAGTAGAAATTACAAGTGCTACTACTCGCTGCCTGCTTGCCAGCATCAAAAAAAGGTCTGTCTGCTCAGGAATACGAGTGGACTAGGTTGCTTCAGTAAATGCCAGGAAGCAAATAATAATTTTGTGTTAAAATCTCATTCTGTAGGCTCCTGCTTTTTCATTTGCCTCATCATTCTCCACGGGGAAGCTCTCTTCCAGCCAGATACAGGGGGGGGATGCCACACTGTCTCCCAGAAGCTGCCCTTGGCATATGCTGCCCCTTGTGCCATGCCTTCACCCAGATGAAGCCGGCCAGGGAGCACGCTAGAAGTGAAGTAGTAACGGAGAAGTGCGAGGGAAGTTACTGTGAACGAAGCCTGAAACACAAAGGCACAAGTGGAACCATGCAGGCTACAGCTATTGAGGAAAGCCTTCCCTGTGCTGCGTGCCTGTAGCCACAAATCTTCTCTTTCATTCTCATGGCCAAGAGGGAAAGGTGGGCATCAGCCCATTGCTCATTTTGTTGCCCAGTTAAACTGTGGTGAGAAAAGCAGGAGCTAATCAAGCTCCGGAATGGTGCCAGGCAGCCTCTACAGAAGCGACTACAGTGAAGAAGCACAGGGAGATGCGCTTTGCTAACCTGGATAGGTGCAGCTGACCCCAGCTACCCAGGTTTCTTGTGGACACAGGGCTACACATCCTTTCCACCTCGGGGTTTACCACGTGTGCCACTAGCTATAGCCTCCCTCAACCCCTCAACAACGGTTGCCCGTTTATTTTTGTGGCAACTCCATGTGACAGACAAACGGTGGGACCCATTTTCGGAATGCCTCTTAGAGGGCGTCTGGCGTCGCTCTCAACGTTATCCTCTTCAAATGTAGAAGGCCACAGCCACCCAGATACGTGCGGTGTGAGGGGGACGTTTGTACTTAACACCACATGAAGAACGGCCAAAGGGTGAGAGGGATGCTACAGCCTTCGGATGCAGCTGTAGCAGGGATTTTCTCTGCGTCCACCTTCAGTACAAAGCCAGTACCAGCTGCATTGCAACCCAGGGCCTCCCTCCCTCTTTCCAACATCACCCATCAGGCACAGTTGTCAGATGGCCACATTTCAGGCCAGGCAGACGTATCTGACACACCAATCATGAAGCAGAGGGGAAGACCAAACCTTGTACTGCAGAGGCAGGCCTGGCCACGTAAGAGTGCGGTACCGAAAACACACGGGGAAGCCCTTTGCTCAGTCTGTGAACTACGGCAGGACTTCCTCCAGCAGATCAAATGGGTTCCTGACATTGTCTCCTGGTAGGGTGTAACATACACCCTGAAGGTCAGGCAAGTTATTACACACTATATACCCACACAGCTCAAGTTTTTTTACCTCCAAGGTTTCTTTCTTTTCTTTTTCCAAGCTGCGAATCTTCAGCAAGTTCTTCTTTTGGGCTGACAACTTTCTCGGATCAGTAAGTGCCAGCAATTCCTCATCAATCTCACTCAGTGATGTTCTGGTCTTGTTTTGACCCAACTGATTCTCCAGCTCTCGAACCTAGGGGACAATAATGACGACTCATCCAGAGGCTTTACCAGGGGTACAGTGGTCCAGCATCAAAGAGGACATCACCAAAAGGAGCTCAGAGTGTAGCATCATATTACTTCTTGACCTTATTGTGGTTAACTAACATAAAGCAGTGTCTGCTCTTTCAAATTTAAATTTGTTAGCTGCTAACAAACATGCAGATGTCTACAGCATCTGTGCAGGGAGGAGATGTGACACCAGACCTACAGGAGAGTCAGGACATGTGGGAGATCTGTGCCTTACTGGAGCCACGTGTGGAGGCCAGGCAGACACTCCAAAGCATCCTGAATGCCACTAAACACGTGTGGGCAACAGAATAATACCTTAGATCGCCTCTAAAAGGGCAGACACCCACTCACCCCTATACACTTAAGCACCTTGGTCTGTAGCAGAATCACCATCCAGGATGTCCACAATCCAAGGCACAGTTCATCAGCCTCAACACAGGTACCTAGCACTGGTCTAGATGTCTTGGGATACTGGAGACCCATATGATGCAGGATTTACAAGTCTCTGGAGAGATGACCAGAGGTCAGAGGGACACCCTATGGCATCTGGGCTGGCATTAGACACTTAGGTGCAGCCAAGTGAACTCAGCCCCTGCATCCCAGCTCTTCACCACAGACTTCTTCGAGAGTCAGTAGAGGGAAACGGGCACTGCTACAGCACAGTTCCTCTGCCCTGTTCTGGAGGTGCCTCCCAAGAGGGGATGCACCTTTTGACTCAGTGACTGTATTGACAAGATCCCCACTGACTACACAAGGGGCCTGAGGAGGCTGGCTCAGAGAGAAACTTCTGCAGTACCGTAGAGTACAGTACGTGCAGTCTTCAGATGAATCCCAGCCAGGGGGTCTCATGGAAGGAAGATGTAATCGGCTCAAGGGAAAATTCAGTCAATCAGTGCAAAAATCAAAAGTTTGTTGGCATATAATTAAACAGCGGAAAAATGGAAAAATACGTATCAAATTGCCTGAGAGAAGTTTGATTTAAGATGGAGACAGAACTGCCTCCCTGTCTCCAGCCGACATTTCGGCTAGACTGTGCCCTTCAGGAGATTCAAGAGTTAAAGATTTTACTCAAGTTCCTGGGGGAACAACTTGAAAAACTTATCTGGCCTCAATTCTTCCCATCTGACTTTAGGCACTGAACAAAGGTGTCCAAGTCAGAGCACAGACACTGGCAGGGCTCCTTCAACACTCAGTGGAGAGAGGCACCTTCAAACCATCCTGGGGTTTTAACTAGGCTGCCACAGCTCTCCAAGGTCCCTGAACTCTCTCCTTCAACAAAGATGTGAAAGATTCCCAGCTTAAACACTGAAACTTGCATGTTTGCAGTAGACTAATTAAAATAGTTTGCAGGAACTCCGAAAGACACATCAACACATATTTAAATTTTAACACCCCACCTCCCCACACATATGTGCACACACACACATAAACATACCAAAAAACTATATAAAAGTTACCATAAAGTGTTTTATTCTAACAGTTGCTTCCTTCAACAGAGAAAAGGCTGGCCATCTATTTGCAGTAAGCACTGCAAAGTACTGGGATATGCCTTATAAGCAGGTACAAATGTTAGGAATTAGGTAAAGAAGAACTAAGAGTATCTTTAACTCAAACTGAGGTAACACCTCGACGTAGAAAGAGCATCCCAGACCCAGCACCACGCAGGGTCTTAACTCACCTTGCTTTGGAGAACAAGAATTTGCTGGGCTCGTCCACGCCAGCTGCCAGAATTGGTCAAGAGACTTTGAATATTCACATCGTCACCAACTTCATTTGCTAAAAGCTACGAAAAAGGGATGAACACCAACAATAAGGCTAGGCTCAAATACACGGGTTGGGGAGAGGGGAGGGAAAGCTACTCTTCCCAGCGGCAAACACAAAACACTGTATCTATAAGCAGGGGCCATTCTTTATCGCCTGTATCTGACCCCCTGTACCCCACGTGATGGAAGCTCTTTCAGATCGTTGCCACGGTACAGGGTGTTGATGCTTAGGAGGGGTTGGGCTAACGTGAATTATTTCACTTTGTGAGGTGGGTCATTCGGTATTTCGACGTTTGAGTAATATCCTTTGAGTTTTGAAAAACATGAATCGGTGGTTTGCTGCCTGCCGACGGGGAGGGTCAAATCGTACCATCCAGCTGGGCGTCAAACTGCGCTAGTGTTGTAAAAACGAGGATTTCAAGTTCGTCACCGAGGTTGACTAAGCGTTACTAACAGGTTTCCATATTATTTTTGATATCATGAACACTTAACCAGAACGAAACAGGAACAGAGTAGAGGTATTTTCTTAATACACACCCTTGCCACCAGGAATTGAGCCAATCTCTCTTGCACAGTTCTGACACAGCCACATTAACGAGAGCTAAAGTTAGTATGAAGAGCATTTAAATTATTTATAAAAAGGTCAGCAGAGTTCTATTTTTAGGACCATATCCTCTACTCTGATCTGCATTGCAGGTCTCTTCTGCAAAGTAATGAAACCCAAGGAAACAGAGCACATAGTAACACGTTAAAATCCATCACAAATCAAAGAGGAAAAGGTTACGCCGGATGTCACTCCAACAAACTGTTGTTTAAACATGTGCTGTAGTTCAAGTGTGGCCTTTAATCCCGTTGACTTCCACGGGACCGAAGCCTACACTGAAAGTCAATACACAATCAAACGTTTCGGAAAGGAGGAATGGGCCTGAACGTATGCTGCAAGTCAGTCACAAACCTATTTGGCTGAACTGGGACTTAGAAACCTTCAAGAATCTGAGCCCATCGTGGCAAAAGAAATACTGGACGCAGGCATCCAGCTATGGTGGCAGAGCATGAAGGCTGTGTGTCCACGTGCACGCCTTCCCAACGCAACCACTACACCCCTGGATTTTCTTACCTCCTTACACTTCACTGAAATACTTCATGGAGGTTAATCAAAGCTCAACAGAAAAGCAGCTTCCTGATTTCCCAAGAATATACCTCTCGCACGGGATCCCAGCCACAGACTCTGTCCTGCAACAGTACCTTTTGGGTCATCTTCAGCTCCTGCTTTGCAGACTGGAGTTGGTTACGATACTCCATCACTTTGAAGTTGGCTGTGGTTAATTTTTCTTGCAATGCTTTCACCTCTGGACTTTCAGCCTTTGAAGAGAAGAATGTACTTGGGGAGAACGGAATCCTCAGGGAAAAACTGAAGTGATTAAGATCCACAGACCCATCAGGATCGCAGAATCTTTTTTCCCCAGACCCATGCAAATGCCTTCCCTCGTTTTTGGGGTCACAGAGAAGGTACAAACAGAGCAAATTGGTTATAAAACTAGTGACACGGGTACATCCTTGTCATGAGGAAAGGACTGTGCAATGGGAGAGAACTAAATTTTCCCTTTTCAATTACAATTCGTACCAAGTTTCCTTCTATCATCTGCAGAATTGATTGCTTGATTCCTGCATCACCACCACCAAGAGAATGTATTTTTTCTATGGCTGTCTGTAGCTGGAAAAAAAAAAAAAACACATTGTTATTATAGAATGAACACAGTGAAGAGCACATCTCCATGGAATAGTAATTAGTAAAAAAGTACAACAGCGGTTTTGATGATCCTGGATGTTTACTTACTCTAGAAAAAAAAAAAAAGTACTTCATTTTCCCCTTGATTTTTTAAACACAATCAGTAGGAAAGCATATAATTTTTTTTCCTGAAACGCTTCCCAAAGAAGCACATGTTATTTTACTGTGGTATAACTTCAGTGAAAACGTCTCTGGATCCGCTGAGATGGGATCTGTTATCAAGTGTGGAGACTTCTGGGGGATTTTATCACCATAGGTTCATAAAGTAAGTGTTTATATACCTAAATGCAAATCCAGTACCGTACAGATCAGGATGCTGTCTCTAGATTCTGGATGCCAGTTTACCCATTTTGAAAGAAAATCACAGGATATTTCATAAAAAGCACATAGTTCTACTCACCAGAGGAATGTAAAAGGAGAAACGACTACCTAAAGCCCTATAGCTGAGATTCAGTAACAATGTTAAAGCTATTTTCTTTAGCTGGTGGCTCTAAAGTAGCATTTCTCAAGCCGTGAAGGGTATCTCTCCTGTTGGTTGCCACAGCAAAGGCAGGCAGTCATATAGTCCCTCCTGGTCTGAATCATGCCCAATGTTGAGGTTGCAAAGACTTCTTACTGGAGAGGAGGGCAGGGAATTTGGAGCTGGAAAGGCCAGGAAGTGTTGCTTTAAAGGGCTGAGACTTCATTCTTTGAGGTGGGCGGGAAATCTTGACTATTTGCCCCAATTAAAGAAGGCTGTAAGGAGCAGCTTCTTCATTAAAGTGATACCAGGGGAAACCCGGCGTGTAACTCGGAGCCAGCTGCAACTTCACCCCTTCTTTGCAAGTCAGTCAATGGTTGGGCCACCCTTTCTATCCAGCTCATCAAGTCTTTCAGTCAATGGACTGAGAACGAGACATTTCAGCTAGTGGTGGCAGCTGCTAGGTCAAATCCTAAGGAAGCTTTCTGCAAACATCCATTTGCAGCCTTTGTTTACATCTACCACCCTTTGCCAAGCGATTGCTCAACGGCCACACCTTCCATTTTGTTTGTGGGAATGTAGTCACGTTAAAACACTTACGATTTACATATTTTTCGGTCCTCATACGAGCAAAGAGCTAACAATTATGTAAAAGGACAGTGTTTTCCACTGGGGAAAGCGCATCTTGTGAGGCATTTGGAAGGTACCATCACCACAATTCATTTTGCAGAGCTTAAGGCATCAAGAAGTAGGCAGAGGGGATGAGATTCGACTCACAAATTAACACGTTCCTTGCTCTCGGCGTGGGTGTCTCTATAAAGAATGGAGTCTCGTCAATACGACCAGGGAAGTCTAATCTTCAGCTCACTCTACAGCAGACACCTACACTACATCGAGTGGAGGGACTGACTGCACACTCGGTCTTGTTGCCCACCCACAGCTGTCTAGTCCCCTCGGAGGCATCCGAGGGTACCCCGGAGGCCTTCGGCTGCTCGCCAGCACTGCCTGTCCTGTCACGTCTAACAGCCCTGCAGGGATGTCTGAGAGGTCAAGTGACATCACAGACTGGACTTTTACGCTCCTGTGTGGGCAACTGAATTGCACTTTAGCTGTCTTGGCTCTTCCTACAACCAATGGAAAAAGACGAGTGTGTCTAGACAGTGATCTTCTCTCTCATCCCTCAACATTTTTCATGGATACCTCCCACTGTCCACATCGCTTTCTTTTTACCCATCTTTTACATCTTCATATAGTTCTACTGAACAAGTAGAACCCACAAACTCAGCCAGTGACCATTAGTTTAGAGAAGAGCCACCCCAAATGAGGTTAGGAGAAAATACAGCCCATTGACCAGGTTTCAGCGGGTTCACGTTGCGGTTCATCTTTACCTCAGACGAGACAGGTTGCTGTGTTTGGGTTTGATTCTGATGGCGCTGGTGTCTAAGAACAGATTAGCTCATATCTAAAGTGTCCATCACTGCTCTGACCAGCAATTATTGCTTCTTGAAAATTTCTGTTTGCGTTGAGTTTGATTTCCTTTCCGAAAATGTCTGTGGTCCCTTCTTTTGGGTCAAGATCTGACGATATTTTAAGTTTGTGTTTGAATAACGGCCATTACAATGCTACAGTAGGGGATTATAACCAAGTGGATTTTACTTGAAATTATTCACGGCTTGCTCCCCTACTTGTGTGATTTTGTAGGTCCCCAGCTACACGGGATGTTTCTTAGCCAGCCTGCCAACTGTTCGACAAGACCCCTCTGACCAGAACGCTCTGGATTTCTGCAGGAGTCCTCAAAAATTTAATCTACCATTTCTTGATCTTTCAGGTAACTAGAGCACAATTCAGATAGAGGCACAATTCCTGATCAGAAGTGATTATGAAAGATGCAGTCAAAATGCATCTGTCAGCATGACAAATGTTATTGATCCATTGACATGCTGTCTCTGTTCTGGAAGTACTTATGCCAGAAAACAGCTTTCATTATGTGGATTAATAAAGTTTCGAAGAATAGAGTACCAATTCATGACTGGTATTAACAAAGTGGGAATGTAAGACATAATAATATGAAATTTGTACCTTCTCTCAAAAAAAACCCACCAGAAAAATATCATTGCCATACTGTTAGAAAAGCCCTTGTGCTTCAAATCCAAGTGAACACCCTTTCCCAGCTGCTCCTTTCTGCAAAGGTGAAAACAGCTGAGGGCACACATCCCTCCTATCATGGACAGACATTACCAGAATTCAAAGCAAACACAGATTTAAGAGCAAATTCAAAATGGGAACATGAATCAAATCCAGTTTCTACAGCTCCTCTATCCCAAAGGCTGGATTTCTCTGGTTTAGCATGCAAAAGAGAACAAGAAAAAATGCCTCACTTCTCTCTCCAGCTCTTTGACTTTGTTATTCAGTTGCTTCACTTTGGCTTTTTCACTCTCAGCCTCGGCAGTTATCTCACGATTCTTTTTGGCCAATTCAACTATTTTAGTAGCTGCGACATCTCCAGGTAAACCAGCCGCCCCTGAAAAGTATACATAAAAGCAAAGGACATGTCTTAGAGGCAAGATTCAGCACAGATGACGCTTTTCTTCTCTGTCCAGTGCACAATGTTCTTTTATTGTCTAATCCATTTCTCTCAGAGCTGTGCCCGGCACTTAAATGAACAAGTGAGGGAAAAGAGGCGTCAGCGGCTCCAGCTGGATCGCCTGCTCCTTTCAGCCAGCATCACACTGTGGCTAGCAAAGCCACGTTTCACACTTCAGCAACAGCCACACATCAAAAGGCCACAACAGCGGTGGTAGCAACATTACCACAGAGAAAGGGTAGAGGTGTTTTTCTGCTCGCCGCTGTGAAGGACAGTTACGAACAGGTTTTTGAGGCATATTACAGAAAAAGACAACGCTCTGTTTCGCACTGGTTGTTTACTACTGGAGGAGCTGCTGAAACAGAGGTGCGAACTTTTCCAGACATCTGTCCTAAAAGGTCAGGCACACTGTGACAGTTGGGCCCTGGATAAGGTCCAGGAAATGTCATTGTGCCTATTTATATGTCCCTTGAGATTATACATGGAGCCTTTACTGTATTACACGTTTAATTGCTCTTTTAAACTGGTACTTCATTCACCTCCTCAGCAGAGAGGGTTTGGTTAGTGTCACGGATAAAGCAATCCCCAGGACTGGCTCGTGTGTCACTCGTGTTCTTGTGAACATCACAAAGGTCAAGAAAAGTTCTTGCACAAGTGCAAAACTAATATGATTGTACACCATGTCCATGGAAACCTCTAGCTCAGCAACGAGCACGACCCTGCAACAACAAATCCTTGGTGGGATAAATGAAGATGGAACTGGGCTCTCGTCATTCTTCTTAACTCTTCCATCCTCCTTCAGCGCTCTGAAGTAATGACTTTTCTACTGACATCCATGAAGATTATATTGAAGAACCAGGGTGAGATGCAAGGATGACAGATTACTCTGAAGTGAATTCTGAGTCCCACAAAACCCCTACAGACATTATAGGGGCAATGCAGAATATAGCTGAGAACAGAATATGACTCTATATCACTATTTAAAACCCTGTGGAGAGCATAAATTTATTATTTTTAAAAGCATTTCCACTGTTCTCACTCCTTTATGTGATTTGTGTTTCTCTTCTCATCTAAAAGCTACTTTCTCCCTAGTTTTCATGACAAATAATGCCTGCTAAGGATCACAGTAAGAACTAAACTCACCAAAAGCCAGGCTGTTGCTTCCACGTGATGGTCTTCGAACACACTGTACACATTTAACCAAAGCTTTTAATTCCCAAACAATGTGGGCGAATCTCTTGCCACGATGTAGACAGGGAAGACAGAGGCACGAGGCCAACTGCTGCAAGCTGGCATACGAGTCAGCCAGAGAAGCTGCAACAGCACCCCTGGCTCCAGACCTGACCCAGTCATAGCTCATCGTGTCTCCTACATACAGCTAGAGAGAGATTCTACGAATTAAGGCGTAATTTAAGTGTTACTTATTTCTGCTTATTGCTGGTTTCCCCCTTCTCTATTAGCCCGGTCACCACCGCTGCCCTGAACAACAGTGGCACCCAGTGGAGGAGGTGCAACCTGCACAGTTCAGCTTCCCGAGGACACCCAAGCCACTTTAGAAGCTGGACTTTGCATTCCCCCAGCACCCTGCTCAGACAAACGAAAGGAGCCTCCACAAGGAATTTAACACCAAGTAGCACAGAAAGCTGCAACACTGTTCTTGGACATTAACAGAGAGTTTTCCAAGCCACGATTTCTACGAATCATCGGGTTTTGTGCCGATAATAGCAAGCTTGCAGAAGATCTGTAAGGAACAGAGGGCACTGCGCCCCCCAGAAGAGCGTTCTACTTCTTTTCAGGGACACATAATTATCAATAACACCTTAGGTCTGACCTGCCTGACTACCAGAAGTCATTTGGTCCTTTCCACAGCTCCCTGAGATGGGGAATAGCAGTATTCAGATTTTGCAGCTCATGGCACTGAAGGGGAGAGCAAGTGTACGTGCCATTCCATGCGTGAGTGCTGACCTGTCAAACCACCGTGAGGAACCTCCCTCTGCAAATAAAGCAATGAGACTCCTTACACGGGAGAGACAGGGATGTTCAGCAAACTCTGCAAATGCAAACCAGTGTCAGACCCTTGCAAGTTGAGGGAGCAACTCTGAGCGTTGACTAAATCTATACACCGGTGTCCAAGTATTTTCAAAGTTCGGAGGCAAGTGGTTTCAGTGCTATTGCAAATTCCTGCAGGCTCAACAGAGCTCTCGGTTGAGAGCTGAATTTTGGTTCTTCCTGGCAAAAGCTTGTTACAGGAGTGGAAAGGGAGGCAACCAAAATATGACCAAAATACTCCTTTTTAACAGAAAGCAGGTGAAGAGATGTCACATGAATATTTCACTGCCCGGAGCTCACAATGACTCTGTCATCCTACCTCTATTGTCACCACCATCAAGCAAACACTGGTACTAACACAGCGAGAATACAAAGTTACCGTGCTTACCTGACAAAGCTAATCTGTCCTCCGGGATTTTTTTCTGGAGTTGCTTTATTTCAAAGTCTTTCTCTGTCAGCAGTTTGTATAGTCTGCAGTTCTCATCTTGGACCTCTCGAAGCTGATTCTGGAGCTGCTCGTTCTCAAGCTCAAGCAACCTGGGAAAAAAATAAGCCATAATGGCAAATGTCACTGTAATGTGCTTCAGATTCCAGGAGTAAAATAATTAAATGACTGTATGCTGGATGAGCTGAGTTTATCAGGAGTGAGTTTACTGAATTAAGCAGAATATCCTAAACCTCAGATCAGAACACCAGATGATCTGATCTATCCCTATAACTTATTTCTTCTTAAAAAATTCTGCACTTCCTTGTGTTGTCTGGGGCAAAACATCACAGAACAGGTACCTTTTCAGTGCTCTTGAGGTTACTGAATAGTCTTGTCTCACTCAGTCTTATGTATCTGGTTCCTCAGAGGAAATCAGAAGGGTTCACCATCCAGCATCCACGGCATCCAGGCTTTCCTTTCTGTACTTACCAAAGCTAACAGAAGCCAACAGCGCATCAGCTACAAAAGCTGCTGCTGAGGTTCTTGAAAAAGGAATGCTTCATAGCAACTCACAAAAGACCAATTTCCTCTGCCCCTATCTGATTTTCTTGGAACCCCACCAGGATGGACTGGCATCAGTTTGTATTTTTGGAATTCATTTAGAAACCAAGGCTATCAAAAAGCGCTCTGAACAGGAGGAAATAGCCTCTTGCTTCTCCTGTTCTTCGGTACATTGAGTAACATTCATGAGTTTCATCTCTCTGAGACATCCAGAGAATTAATAACTCCAATCTCTTTGCTGTCCTTACATGATGGTACTGCAAAGGTAAAACCAAGAAGCTAAGGCCTCAGGGGCTCAACTCAATTGTGGGCACGCAGGCATCTATTTGAGATGCCCCAGGATTAGCTGAGCTCCCTACGTGAGGCCAGCAGCCACCACGCAGGGCTCTTGGGAAAACCTCTGGAGCCCAGGCAGAGAATTGAGAGCATCTCAGAGAGCGCTCGCCACCCCTGTGCGGACATCTGAGCCAACCCCAAGAATTACTACCATCCTCCAACTTCAAGCTGTCAGCCAGATCCCTCCAGACAGCAGCACTTCAGGATAGAAATGAACCTGTCTCCATCCCCCAGAGAGGGGGGATGTGCTAAGCGAAGTCATACTGACACAAATAGGTTTGGGGTAGAGATCCTGCTGGCTCAAGCCAGCAGCTCCCGTTCTGCCTGCCTCTGAGCTTCCTCTTTTCTCCCCTCTGACTTTCCAGGCAAGGTCCCACTCCATACACAGGGGTGTCTCTCTGTGAGCAGCAAGCCAAAATGCACACAAAAGGCCAAGGAGGTCTAGTCAATACAACCAGCGTCGCCTACAGACCAGCTGCCACTGTGGGGTGATGCAAACCGCTCTCAAACTGCCACAGAGTGAGCTGATGAGGGGACTCAGTTCGGTTACAGGTGCCATTTGGGCTGCCCACCCATCCCCCAGCTGCTGAAGGGTGCAGACCTCCTGTGTCCTGGAAGTTCCCGATACCCTACAGCATCTCAGACACCATTAGACACCTAAGCCAAGCAGATGATTTGACCTCTAGGTTCTTATTATCTACAGTGTGACTCTGAATGCCTACATTTTGGTGATTTAATCTGGAATAGTGTCCCACTCCTTTGGCCTACAGAGTGATTGCTCCAAACTACAACAGGAGTAAGTTACTTGGATGATCACAGAGACTTGGATAAAGCTCAGTTGTTACAGTATAGACCCGTGGCTGTAGACATATCCACAGCCAGACAAGTCAGCTACCTTTGGCTTGCACCCATTGGTTGCTTTGCCCTTACCTGCCTCTGGAAATTTCTCATGTAGGGCACTAGTTTGTTTTCAAGGATAGGCAGGAATGAACCAACAGTTCCGAGGATGTCAGTGATCCTGAGTGACTGGATTTTGTCAGAGGGCAGCCAGCTGCCCCTAGCCTGTCACACTTAATCCCGCTGTCCTTCTGCTCTCTGTTTGTGAAACACTGATAATACAGTGCACACCACAACGCTCTGAGGATAAACATGTTAGGGACAGCGAGAGTCTCCTCAGGATAATGAAAGCCCAACATGTGAAGACATGACACAGGTTGTGTAAGAGCATATGAAAATAGAATTCTGTGAGTTCCTGAAGGAACGGTGCTGCTATGCCTTTACCTTTTGCTGTTATCTTCATTTACAGGCTGTCCTGTTTCAAACAGGTTTAGATCACTCGAGATTCCGAAAGTCTCCTCTGCGTTGCCATTGTCACCCTTCTGACTGTCCTGCTTTTCCTTCTGACTGTCCTGCTTTTCCTTCTTCCTCTCCATTACATTTTGCAGCCGCCTTTGCTGCTGTTCTTGATAAGCCTTAAACTGCCTTTTAAAATGTTTTCTGTCTGACTCCATTGTTTACTAAAAGCATAACAAGAAGAGAATAAAAGAGACAGAGATCAACATCGCTTTGAAAAACGTCCTCTTCCAGCAGCTGCTTTGCCGTTTTTCTTCACTAACCTCTGTGTGATCTCCCTGACACCGCCTCCTCTCAGCCACTGGGCTCTTCAGTCCCACTGCCTTGCTTCAAGGGCCTCTTCCCATAAATGGCTTTCAAATCGTCTTCAAAAAGGTTTTCGGGTCTTTTTCACTCTATCATTCAAAAAAGCAACGTTTTAAAATGTTTTTAAACAGATTCTGTTGAAATAAACATTTTTACAGAAGAGCAAGTTGGGGTCAAATCCATGCCAGCGTGGCAACCCCATTATACTGACGAAAGGGAACGCAGACTGCTTGCAACCATCCAGCCTTCCTTCCCACGTTTCAAGGAAGGTGGAGATCCCCCCGTTTTTGGGTTAATGTGGGAAGAAAGATCTCTGTTAAACCTAATTTTGGGGCACTAGTTGGCAAGAGCGTGGCTTACATCTTTCCCCCAATTCTCTAAGCATTAAGTGACAACATTAAAGCGATAACATCGCTACCTATTTCAATGTCTAGAGCTTTACTTAGCATGACTAAAGGCCATCAGGTTTCGAATTTATTCCAGCCCCCTCTCCTTCTGTTTGGCATTTACTGTCAGCAAAAAAATAATCGAGTGCACCTTTGGTCTAGGAAAAACAATCAGTACAAACTTTCCAAGGCACACCCTCCGCTGAGTAATGGCCCTTTCTCACACCAAGGCAGCAACCATCCCGACCAAGTGCCAAAAGGCACGTTATGTCCCTTTGTGCAGCTTTACCTCCACGCCCGGACCCCTCGGGCGTGGACGAGGTGCATTAAGGACCGACAAAGCAGCAGAGCCCGGTGCCTCTGCACAGCCCGGGGCCCCCGGGGGCAGAAGGGCTGGCCTGGGGGCAACCTTTAGCCCTCCGGCCTACCTGGGTACCGCCTGAACACAGAGGGCTCTGCCACAGAGCTGCTGGGGGGACGACACAGGGGGTTCCCTCTCTCCCCCGCCCAACGCCCGCCTCGTCCTGCGGCCTGCCAGGGCCGCGCTGCCTCTCCCTCCGGCTGCGCCTCCTGCTCCCGGCCCGGCCGCGGCCCCACGCGGTTCCCATAGCAACAGCGGCCCCGCCGGCGACAAGAGCAGGGGAAGGGCAGGGCCGCGCATGCGCCGAGCGCGGGACGTCACCGCCCGAGGGGCGGGGCTGGCGGCCTTCCCCTCAGCCCGGCCGCCAGGACAGTTGCCCTCAGCCGCCCCGGAGGCGCCACCAGGCCGCGGGGCCCGTAGCAAGCCCGGTCCCTCGGGGATCCGGCTGTGCCCGGGAGGGAAGCGGCTCCTCAGCCCGCCCCGGGGTGGGCAGGAGAGTGGCAGCTGCAGGAAAAGGCCTGTGCGCGGTGGAGGGGCGGCTCCTCATGCCCACCCCCCCCCGCCAAGCTCAAGCCCGGTGAGGGAGACGTGCCAGGGCGAGCAGTCGAGGAGAGCAGGAATGTACCGGCTCGGGGTGCCCTTTCCAGTAGCGCTGCTACAAACAGAAGCTCAAATGCCTCCATCTTGGTGGGATTCAGCTCACAGATTAAGGGCCACACAGTGCCTCGATGTGAGCAGTGCCTGAGCTCCCACCATGGACCAGGTAGATCTGGTCAATACAGGCAGCAGAGCCTGCAGAGGAGCTCAGCTCCCTCTGGAGTAACACACATGCTTGGTCAATCCACCCAGGTCTCTTAGGACATCCTAAATCAATGCTAGTGCCATCCTAGCTGCATTAGGATTTTCTCCTGGCCTCCAGCTGCCACTCTGGAGAGACATGGGCGTCCTCCTTCTTGTCTGCTGTCCGTGTGGATGTCAGATACACTGTGGCATCTGAGATGCTGCCATCAGACGTGTATTTGGCCAGCTGAAATCCTCCATCCAGCTGCCAGCTGAATGCCAGTGTTGCTACCATGACTCATCCGGGGAGTTTGGCTTCTGGAGGTCCCTAGTCCAGCCCTGCTCAGAGAACAGCCCACTTTAAAGGGAGATTAGGTTGCTCTCTACCTTGTTCATTTGAGCATTGAGTATGTCTATTTTTGGAGAATCCATAACCCCTCTGGGCCTCTGTTCCAGTGTTTGACCACTCTGTGAAAAACATTCCTCACATGCAATGAGGCTTTGCCTTGCTGCTCCTTGTTTGCTGTGTCCTGCTTCTTCCCTTCCAGCCTCCAAGAAGAGCTCACCTTCTCTGTAACCCTCTGTTAGCCAGTTGAAAACAGCAGCTACAACTCCCCTGAGCTGCTCGCTGTGCACCCTATGCCTGGGACCATTTCAGTGACTCACAAACACCCGTAGTGGGTGGCCACCTGGGAAGGCCTCTGAGATAGCAGATGTACCTCTTGCAACAGCATAGGGCTGGTTTTTTTGGAGGTGCTGAGCTACCTTCCAGTCCAAAGGCAATGGGAATGGCTTGATGCTCAGCCTCTTAAACCCGGAGCTAAACAATTTACACTTGGACCCGGGGAGAATGTCAGCCCAACACCATCTGCTTTCTAGGGCTCCAGCTCTGTGTATTGTCCACGGGAAGAAGAGGGGCTTTGCTCAAACCTGCCCAACATAGGCATTGCCAAAGCCTCTCAGTAGGGATGGATGGAGATCTGGATCACCCACCGCTGCCTCGAAGCTGAGTACAGGTGTGAATGTGTCCAAGCACGGCCACTCACCCAAGGACCAGTCCGAGAGGCGGTTCATGAACTTCAGGTCAGAAGGGAGGGTGAGGATGTAGAAGAAGTGGAAGAAGATGTCCACAGCAACGATGGCCCCTACGTGGAGGAGGGCATGGACCCGGATATGCCTCATCTCGTCGTCTTTGCATCTTAGCTCTTGGGTGCTCACCTGCCGGGATGGCAAACCAGGAAAGGGCTGAGCTAAGAGACAGGATGGACAGTGTGTTCCTCCATCCAGAGGAGCAGTCAAGGTCCAAATGGGGACCGAACACTCTCCTTTAGAAATCACACCATGGACTATGTGGCCCGAATCTCCATTGATTAAGGAAGACCCAAGGGACTAGCTCAGGTGAACCCATCCACAAGGAGCAGGACATGTCCCACCCACAGCATCCCTCCAACACCCCCACCTCAGTGCTGAGCACGGCAGCAAGGCGCCTCCTGGAGCACCCTCCTAGCAAAGGCTGTTCCCATCACTGGCGTTTCCAGCAGAGCAGGCACATGGTGTGACACAGCAGTGACAGGTCTGGCTGTACCTAAGGGACCCAAGGTGGGGTGAAGACCGTACTGACCGAGGAGCTGGGGTTTATGCTCTTTCTGCAGGGACATGCTTAGAAAATCAACTTTGCTTAAGGGCGGCCCCTTGCACAAGTCACCCAGAGGGAGCAAATGCTCGTACTCATCACATCTACAGGGCGCCACAGCCTGTAGGGAAGGGCATCCACATGCCCAGGAGAGGCTGGGAGCAGTGCTGGAATCCCACCTGACAGCTCTGCCAGGGCTGGATGTGTATCTTTGGCCAGGGTCACTTGGGAGGAGGAGGAGGAGGAGAACTGGTGGTCTCTGGAGCTTCTGCTGCAGAGGCCTGCTGTAAATGAGAGGGAGAGCTGCTGGAGGAGCCATCCTGAATCGGTTGGGACCTGATCAATGGGGATTTTGTCTCTGCTGTGTCTTGTACAAACAGGGGCCGGGCTTTGCCTCCAGGAGTTGTCATGTCTCTGGCCGTTGTAATATAAAAAATCATCAGAGCGAGCTTTCAGGATTACACCGGGCAGACTGATGTCCTCACTTCCCCGCATCGCTGTAAAAATTGCTGCTCTATTCAAAATCCTCTTATGTTTATTACTTTCCCTTTATTCCCTGCAAGAGGTGGGAGCTCTCCCGACTTAATCCGCAGGCTGCCGCACCAGCCCCATCGTCAAATCCAGATGATTCCTGAGAATTAAAGCCTTTGCCAGATTTTTTTGTGTGTGTGTGTGTCTGTTATATGCCAAGTGCTTTAAGGACACAAAGAGGCTGCTGGACTCTAAGCTGGAGGAGAAGCTGAGGGAGGACAGACTCTGGCATGGAGATGTGTGGGAGGACACGGAGCTCCCCTTTCATAGAATCATGGATCATTTAGGTTAGAAAAGATATTTAAGATCATCGAGTCCAACTGTTAACCTAGTACTGCCGAGTCGACCACTAAACCATGTCCCTAAGTGAAATACCTCCAGGGATGGTGACTCAACCACTGCTCTGGGCAGTGACAACCTTTTCTGTGAAGAAATTTTTTCTAATGTCCAATCTAAACCTCCCCTGGTGCCACCTGAGGCTGTTTCCTCTTGTCCTCATGTCTGCGTGTGGTGGCAGCACTCTGCCACCATCCCCGTGGGATCAGGGAGGTGTCCCCCACACTTGCAGCCCTACAGAAGTGAAATTATTCCCTTGATCCTAGTAAGGAAGATGCTTTTCAGCTCAAATGGGGCTGAGCAAGCCCTGGTACAGATGAGTTCCCATCACACAAGGTCTCCACCAGGATGCAGCACCAGTAGGAGCCAAAAAGACACAGATCTGCCCCCTAACTGGGTCAGACTCCATCTACCTGCCCCTGTAATTGCTGTTGGGCAATTAGGAATTCACCCCTAAAATTAGCTGCGGCTCCAGCAGTGCAGGGGGGCATCTAACCAGGAGATGGCAGTGGTGGCCAGGCCAAGACAGGACCCTTAGCTGGGGCATGGCAAAGGGGTTGTGGAGTTAATCCTTGTCCCTTTGGGGTGAGCGTTTTAAGCAGCAGAGGCGGGAATTGCTCATTAAGTGGCTAGAGACATCCAGGTTTGGGGCTGTGCAAAGGAGCCCAAAATAAACCCCCCTCCAGATCAAGCCATGTAGAAGCGGTGGGAGTTCAGGTCTTGGGGACAGGAGGAGTTCAGGTCTTGGGGACAGGAGGAGTTTAATGCCCTGATTTACAGATAACTGGCTGCAGCGTTAGGAGAAGCCAGGGCTGCACATTTCATAGGAACGACTGATGGAAACTGGGGAAGGAAGAGGAATATGGGATGAGGACAGCACCCCAGCGCACTGTAAACCCTCCAGAGGGGCTTGGACAGTGGGACTGCTGGAGCCACGCTCAGCTGGACTTCAGCCTGACAGATAAGACATGACTGGAGAGATGAAGCCTTAGGATGAAGCGTTTCTTCCAGCAGGTTGGGGAGAAAAGCCCATCAGTGGCCTGGCCATCCCTAGCACTCGTCTGCTGAGAATGGGCTGCCAGTAGACTCAGTGCACCACCAGCATCCCTTGTGGGGGACACCAGCGCTGACCTTATGATCTCTAGGGTCAAATGGGTCACCAGGGTATTTCATGAAGAGCAGAGGAAGCCCCTGGTTGCTGAAAGACAGCCTGGCACCCAATCTTACTTATTTCTAGAGAAATAACTTCAGATGAAGACACACAGACCATGCCTGGAAATTCATGCTTGTTGGGTGAACCAGCAGGATGGAAATGTGAGGCTGACCTTGCTGTCACACCCACCAGCATGCAGAGGTCCCACAGATGGGCACCACATGCCTGGCTCTCACTGTGGCCTCCCGGTACCGCGCAGTGGGGCAGCATGGAGCTGCTGGGGTGACAGCGCATGGAAACTGAGGCACCGAGCAGTGCAGGTGCCCAGCGAGCAAGGACATGAGCTGAACCCTCCCCTCCTCATCCCAGTGTGATGCTTTCACCACAGCAACGTCTTCCCCTCTGAACAGATCAGCGGCCCAAAACCCAAAAAAGAAGGTTGATGCCCCTCCACACAAAAATCACAGCATCATGGCACAGACTAGGTGACCACAAGAAGCTCTACAACCATTTGCACCTTCACTGTGGCAAAAGATGGGGTTTTGCAGGCATTAAACCCAAGCAAATACATGCAGGGAGAGGTCCTCATCCAGCCCTGCCTCAGGAGCACTCACCTGGGCATGGAACTGGTCAAACGTCATGACGGGCCCGAAGAAGAAGAATGGGAGGTAGAAGTTGTACTTGAGGAGGTCGAAGATGGAGTAGATGCCCTCTTTCCTCTCAGAGCTCTCAAGTGCAAAGCTCATGCAGCGCATGATGGTGAAGCCGCTTCCTCCGTAGAAGAGGACATCTTGAAGATCAAAAGCTCCAGTTACAAATCCGCTCTGGATGAGAAACAAATAGTTACCACCAGGAACGCGGTGTCGCTTCTGTGCTCCCTTGCTTTGTGGAGGACATCACTCCTGGGGCAGCTGGCAAAGCCTCTAATTACCCTCTGACACCAAGTGTCCCTGGAGCTCATAAGCCTTGCTGGTGGAAAAAGAAAAAAACTGGGGCTCGATTTCCCAGCTGGCTCCTGCATCCCAGAGGAGATGGGAAGTGGTGGATCCTCTTGGCCACGTCTTCACCAAGCAGCTGTGGGCCACGTAGGCTTTGGTCTGGGGTGGGAATGTCCCCCTCCCCAGGGAGTGAAGAAAAGCCAGCAGAAGCCTGATGGAGAGGGGAGGGGAACGCATATCAGGAGGTAAGCAGCAGGCAGGGAGAGGCAGCACTGTCCTTCAGAGGGACTGAATAGCTTTATAAGGTCCTTCCTGGGCTTCTCTCCACCCACCAGTGAAAGTCTTAACTGGGCAGAGAGCTAAGAGATAGGTATGGGCATCACTGAACCCATCCCAGCACCATGTTACGGATGGGGAAGCTGAGGCACGGGACAGGAACACACCTTGCCTGTCTGACAAGCTGTTGCCTAAGCAACAAGGAGGATTCAGGTGTCCTGAGCTTTGGCCCAGCATGAAGCCACCAAAACATGACATAGTCCCCGTGTGATTATTCCCAAGCAGCACAAAGTCCCCTCCTTCTCAAACCCTGTGGGAGATCTGAAGTAGCCAGAAGAAGTGCCTGGGGTTTGCGGGTGCCACAGGAACCCTCCTTGGAGATAAACCCAAGGAGATGGACACAAGTGGGCTGGAAATGAGGCAGAGATGGCCCGAGACAGCCCCTACCTGCCACGAGCTGAATGGCTCCACCTTGAAGGAGGCGAGACAGCAGAGCCCGGCCACGTAGCAGAGCCACTTCTGCTTGGCCAGCGCGACGGAGTAGAGGACAAGGCAGTGGGAGAGGATGATCATCAGGTAGACGAGCCCCATGCTGCCCAGCACGGCCGAGACCCCGGAGAGCATGTACACCACAGCCCGGTGCTGTGAGGAGAGAGCGGTCCCGACCCGTGGTCAGCGTGGTGAAAACCCCGACCCTGCTCCCGCCCATCCCAGAACATCCTTCAACCCCCCCTCCGCAGGTCCCAGGTCACCCTTGGTGCTTTCAGATCCATCCCACCACATCCCCGGCTCACCTGCGGCACCGTCATGGAGCAGATCTTGCCGAAGAGGACGTGTCCCGAGAGGGCGAAGATGATGACGTTCCTGAACGAGGTGAACCACATCACCCACTCGAAATCGGCCACGTCCTGCGGGAGCAGCACCGGGTGCCTTACTGCCCCCAGCCCTCGCACCCCTGCCCCAACACCCGTCTGGAGGGGAAATCAGACCATTTCCAAAGCCTTTTCTTCCCGTTTTCCACCCAAGGGCTCCCGAGCACCCCAGCTTGGTCATAAAACCCCAGGAGAGATGCGCAGAGGTTGCTCGTCTCGGTGCGCACAAAGCAGAGCATCCACGGTGCTGCTCAGGATATTCTCCTGACTGGTTCTTTAGGGAGAAAAATAGGAGTCACGTGGACTTTGCAAAAAATATGTCAGCAGCAGAAAAACCAGCTCTGCTTCTCCAGCGGTCAGCACCGACCGTGTCACCGGTAACTAGAAAAGACCGAGTCCTTCCTCCGCTTACCATCTTCCTGCCGAAGTAGTGCCAGCCCGGCTTTATGCCGTCCCGAAAAGCTTTTCTGTTCATGCTGTCTGCAAAAGAACCAGAGTTATGGGGAAAGAAACAGCTCTGGGAAACGGGGCCTGGGTTTTGGCAAAGCAGGGAGCCTTCCTCACCGCGATGATGAGCCGTCAGGGCTCAAACAACCCATCCCCAAAGCGCCTAATTCCCGTAGATAACCACAGGAGTCAGGAACCTCGATTTCTGCAAGAATTTCCAGCAAAGCCTTTTCGCAGTGCCCATCCCAGGGACCCTCAGCTGATCCCATGAAATTTTCTGGGGTTTTTGGGCTTCCAGATGAAGCATTGGGGAAGCAGCCCTGTGTAGGCAGGGTGGTTGCCTGGAGAGCTGTGACGTGCCACAGCCTCTTGCCCTGAGCCACAGAAATGGGGACAAGGGGGCAACTGGGCAAAAAGGCCAAAAACTCTCTTGGAGCCTTGCAAAGGATTCCCAAGTCGTTCTCTGCCAAAATTAAATCCGGGGATCTGCTGTTGGTATCGACAGCTGTAAAAGCAGCCGCCTGACATCCATCCTCCCTCCCAGGGCCCCCTCCAGGGGGGGGATGAGGTGGGGAGCGTTACCTCTGGAAGCTTCAAAGATCCCGCTGCCGCTGTACACCACAGCGCACGTCACGGTGAGAGCATAAAACCCCAGTTCGTAGCTGGGGAGCATCGTTTTAACCCCCATGGTGGCAGGTCAGCGCCCCAGCTGGTGCAGGGGATCCAGACCTGGGAAAGAGAAGGAGGAGAGGAAAGTAAACCAGGGGTGGGAGCTCACCTGCCCCACCAACACCCTAAATTGCTGCTGGTCCTCAGCAGCTCTGCTTTGTGGGCTTCCTTGAAGGCCGGGAGCTGAAGAGATGGAGAAGACGGTAACACCTGGGACACAACTCAGGTGTGAGGAAAGAGGTTGCTGCTGAACCCTGCTGCAAAACCCACCCAGGAGCCAGGATCTGGGGGCAGCTCAAGCAGGAGATCCTGATAAAAAGGCTCTTCCCAGCAAGTTGCATCCGTCCCAATGTTCAGAGATGCTCCGGGATGCCAGCTCCCCAGGATGGGGTTCCTCCAGCGTGCCTCTGATGTCCCCTCTTAATTGGATCCTTGGAAGGGCTCCGGGATAGAGCACAAAGATGCCCGTGCTGGAGGGGATGGGATGGGATGGGATGCCCCTATTCCCCTGCCGTGGGCTGCTGCTCGCCTTCTCCTGGGATTTTGCCCAACCTTGAGCTCTTGAGGGGGCTCCTAAAGCACCGTGGTCCCAAAGTGCTCCCACCCCCGAGCCTTAGGGCGGGCGAGCCACCCCCGCCCGGCATCAGCGGAGCTCGGAGGATGCCGACGCTCAGCCCCGCAATTAGCCCTGGGCTAATGACTCCCGTTAAGGCTAATTAACGCCGGCGCGACGTGCCTTTCAGCCCGCCCCGAGCTCTGCAGCCTGTCCGGCAGCTGCTAAAAACGCAATTCGGGGTTGGAGCAGGGGGGGCGGGGGGGGGGGGAGGCGGGGGCGGGGGCAGAGCATCCTCCTCCGGCACCGCCACCCACTCGTGAGCATCCCCCGCGGGTGGGAGGGGGGACCCTGCGAGCGGCGCGGGGCGCTTCGAAGGGATTAAAGAGCGAAACTCTTGCTTTTAGGCAGCAGAAAAAGGCGAGCCGGTCACCCTCTGCTTTCCCATCCGCATCGCAAAGCTTTTATTTATTTTTTTTTTCTGATTTAAATTATTTTTTAATTTTTTTTGTTGTTGTTGGTTGTTGAGATTTTTAAAGGGGGGCGGGTGTCGTTGGTAGGGATGCGGGGTGACCCCATTTTATCCCTAGCACTAGGAAAAAAAAAAAAAAACGCTTTTCCCGGTGGGAAGGGCCAGCCCTGGGCTGGACTCAGCCCCCGGGAGGTGGGGGGGGTGGGGGTCGCCCTGCGGCCGCTTCCCCCCCCCCCCCCCCGCTCCGTGCGGGGCCGCTGCGGGCGGGCGCGCTGCCACCTCCCTGCGGTCCCCCTGCGGCGGGAGGGCACCCACGGAGGTGGCTTTCAAGAGGTGTTTCTTTTTGTTCTCCCTCCTTTCCACGCTTTTCAAGGCTTTTTTTTTTTTTTCCCTTTTTTTTTTGTGAGGAGGGGGCATCCCGCAAATGGGGCGTGGGGGGGGGGGTGTTTAACGGTCCGCGGTCGCCTGCGGTGGGCGAGGGGTGCTGGCAGGGGGGACCCTTCGGACAATTTTAACTCCTGATCGCTCCGGGGTTGCAGTGTCAGGTGCAGGGGAGGGGTTCCCCAGCGCAGCCCCCCCCAAAAAAGCTCTGAGCAGCCGCGGGGCAACACGATCCTCATCCTCACCCCCCCTCCCCAGTCCCCTCCACCGCCCCCGGCCAGGCGCTGGGAGCGGGCAGAGGTGACCAAAACCCCCTGGAACTGCGGGAACAGCGTGTCCCCAACCCCAGTGTGACCCCCACACCCCACACCCCCCCCCCCCCCCAGCTACTGACCTTGAGCCCCGGGGCCGCGGGTGGAGGTGGGCGAGGGTGCGGGGATCCAGCGTCCGTCACCGCGATGGGGGGGCTGGGGGGGGGGGGGGGAGCGGCGGGGAACGATGGAGGATTTGGGGGGGGCTGTTTGTCCTACAGCATCCCTCAGCCTGGCTTGGGGGGGGCGGGGTGGGGTGGGGGGGGGAAGGCTGAAGGAGGGGTGCCGTCCCCCTCGCTTTGCCCCTGGAGGAAGTTTGGCCGGGAGTGGAGCGGAGCAGGCGGGAGGTATTTTTATTTTAGAGCAGCACTGCAGAGGGGGGCTGGTTCAGGAGCTGTCTGTCACGGCAGCTGCTTGGAGAAGACCTGTGCTGGCTGCCAAAGCTCACCCCGGGCCAGGGAGCACGGCCCAGGGCTGGCCACAGGAGCCCCGGGCCACGGTAGCCCCTCCACGAAGGGACAAGCTCCCTCCCAAGGGGTGTCTCTCGGTGTCACCACTTTGAGCCTGGCAAAGGAGCAGGTAGCCCCCCTGTCGCTGTGAGCAAGAGGGGAGGCAGCTATCACCTCGTGGGGCTGGGGAAACTGAGGCACGAAGCCAGGAGGTGCAATTCCTCCCCTGGTTCGGGCAGTGTTTAAATCGGCGCGGGGCTGGGAGGTCGCAACATCTCTGCAAACCATCTCGGGGGTTGTCTTGCATCCACAACCAAACCAGGGGTTAGGAAGGGGCTGGGATGGGTTGTGGCCTCTGTTATTTCAGGATGGACAAACGCAAGTTGGCCAAGAACGAGTCAACCCAGCGTCAGGTCCGTCCCCGTGTCCTGCACAAAGCTCTTTCTACCAAACCCCTACGAGATTTGGGGCGAGCTCACGCTGGGGCTGATGTCCCTGAGTATCTCCTGGGCTGTCTGTGGGGTTGGGGGAGAGAAACAAGGCAGAGGACCCTGGATTTTAGAAACATTTCCATGGGTTCTCTGCTTTGGGGTGAGAGAAGTCGCGTTTTGGGGCTCCAGGGGGAGGATCTCCAGAATGGGAGCCCCTTGGGCCAGCCCAGCTTTGCTGGCGCGTTGCCCACCAACGAAAAGGCTACCAGTGTTTTTCACTCGATGTGCAGAGAGAGAAGCTCTCCGTAGAAAGCCTCGGCGATGGCTGTACGGCCACCACCTTCAGCACCTAACGAGCCACTTTAATTTGCAGCAGCCGGGGCAGGATTTGGCTGCCTGCCCCTCGGATGCTCCGGAGCTCCAGCCTTCCTCCTCCTGCCGCAGCTCCGTCCCTACCCAGGGACTTTGGCTCTTCAGACCTCGGCCTAATTGACTGTGTGCTTCGAGGCGGAGTAATTAAGAGGTTGGTGCAGATAAGCGCAGCGAGACACGATTGTGCCCTTGTGGAGGGCAGGGGATTATGGCCACCGGCCAAGGAGCCTCGGCAGGAGGGAAAATCGTGTCCGTCCCCCCCACCAGCGGGTGCAGACGGACGGACGTCGGCTTGCCGGGATGGAAGGCAACGAGCAAAGGGGCACCGAGGGACCGACAGGTCCCCGTCACCTTCCCTGCCTCCCAAACCCACTCACCCCCCACGCAGAAACCAAAACCAGCCCCGAAATCCTTCTCGCCGAGTGCTGGAAGCACAATGGGCCCCGTTGTGTATCCACGGGGCTGGAGGCGGTGGGGATCTCGTTTTTGGGGACACGCGGGACGCCAAGGGGGGCTCCAGGGAGCGGGTCCTGCAGGGCAGGAGGATCACGGCCCCATCGTGCTGCTCCTGCTGGGCACTGGTATCCAGAGAGTTATGGGCTGATGCTGAATTTTTCTTTTCCATTTTTCCTTTTAATCCTGAGTAATTTGTTATCTTGCTGGATTGAAAGTGCAACGTAGGTGGAGGGCTGGGCGGCGGTTTTTCATGAGGCTCTGGGAACTGCGGTGATAAAAATCATTTAGCTTTAATTTATAGATATTATAAAAAAAAATTAGAATAACCCCCCCCCCCCCCCGCTCTTCATTTCTAATATAAGAAGATTTATTTTTAATGTGACCAGCGCGCCTTCCGCTGCACAGGGGACGCCTCCGTGTTTTATTGCCCCCGTGCCGCTGCTTTACGACGAAGGGCTGTTTATGGCTGCGAGCTGGTTTTAAAGGTAGTTGTTTGGTTTTTTTTTTTCCCAAACCTTTGGTGGGTTGCTGGAAGTTGTGGCAGAGGAGCTGAGGCCAGGCCCCTCTTTGGTGTCTGAGAAAGGGAGCAGGGAAGGTGGCGGGGTTCGAGGAAAGGCGCTTGGCTCCGTCCCAGCAAGGCACGGCACGCCTTGGCGATGGGGACGCCAAAGGAGCCTCCTGCTGGCTGCTTGCTCCTGCCCTGGGCTGCTGGAGCTGGGAGGAACTGGAAGGCGAGAGGGTTATAATAACCCACACGGGGTGTTTTGTGCTGCCTTAGGTTGCCCCATCGGGTTCCCCATGTTGGGAACACGCCAACCCCACCAGGACCTCGGCAGGCCCCTCCCTGCTAGCAGGGCAGCTCAGGAGAGGTGGATGTGTGCCCCATCCATCCATCCATCCATCCATGATCACCCCCAGAAGGGCTCTGCCTGTCCCCCATGGCACATGCCAACCCCATCAAACATCCCAGGACCTCCTTCCACCACCCTGGAGGAAAAAAAAAAACCTCTGAAGAAGGCTCCCACCACCTGGCGGGGACAACCCAGCTGCCAACTGCCTTCAGCTCCTCTCCTCGCGATCCCCTCCCGCTCTCGAAAGCAAAAATGCCCCAATTAGGTCAACGCCGCCGCGGGAGGACCCCGCTCCTCCTCTCGCCGTGCCCCGCAGAGAACTATTCTGGCTCATGAGCTGCTCCAAAGCCCAGGACGTCACCCCCTGCCTGCGGATGGGTTTCGGAGCTGTAAGGGGAGACGCGTGGGGATCGAGGTGGCATTTGTCGAGCGAGGCCGCCCTGTCCCGCGGGGGCTCGGAGGGGAGAGGATGAAGGGAGAAACCCAACACTCCTCTGGGCTCAGTCGTGGCTTAATTTAGAGCACGGGGCGGGGGGGGGGGAGGCGCTCTCGCTGGGGTGTTTTTCCATTTAAAGCCGAACCTCGTCGCTTTTGTCAAGCACGGGGCGAGGGCCCTGCGGCTTGCAGGGCAGAAGCAGCTGCTGGGCTGCGGCTGCCGGAGGGGTTGGCAAAGCAATTTCCAAGCGAGTTGCCCTTTGCCACCAGCTTTTCCCCCCGTTTCGGCCTGCAATCTGTCTCCTCCTCGCACCTCCGTCGCGCTTTGGAGCCTCGGGGAGGGCGCGAGCCACCCGCAGCCCCAATCTACTGATACGGGAAAGCAGAAAATATCTGAAAATAGTCTTTTTGAAATACGTGATACGCTTTAGTCTCTGCAATGTTAGCTCGCTAGCCTTGCCTTTGGTAAACAAGAGTGTAACCCCCTGCCCCTTGGCAGGGCTTCAGTAGGGTCTTGATCCCTCCAAGGCCTGCTTCACTGTGCTCCAGTAGGGTCTTGATCCCTCCAAGGCCGGCTTCAGTGTTTTAGGTGAGATGGGGACGGGGGAGGAATTGTCTTTGTGCCACAGACCGTGACCACGGAGGGGGATGTCGCCTTGAGCTGTGGTCGCGGGGGGAGACCCTGCCCAGCTGCCCCTGAACCGCCCACTCTGGAGGATGGGTTCAAAAGGACAATCGTGATGAAGACCATCGAGGAACTCTTACTTCCTCCCCGAGACCACCAAAAGACCCCCGAAGGGGAAGACTGCGCCTGCGCGAGGGGGAAGAGATCTAATTGACATCCGAAGCGGGACAGAGTGATAAATATGGAAATACGTCAGTTTTGTTGCTTTAAATAGGAGGCAACGCCCGCGGCTCGGGGTGCAGCATCCTTAGGGCACCGGACCCTCGCTGCACCCAGCGCTGCAGGGCTGTAATAACCAGACCTGCTCCACAATCCACTGGGATGGCGGAATTCTTGCGCAGATCACTACGGCTCCAAACGGGAGCCGTTACGGTGGGATGGGCTGTGACCTGCTGGCTGGTCCTGGGCCACTCGGCCGAGCGGAGCCCAGGGCAGGGAGAGCTCGCCCGTGGCGGCACCGTCTATATTTAACCGCACTAATGCAACTTAATTCACGGCCCGGCCCGCCTGGAAAGCCGCGCTCCTGCCGCGCCGGCTCTTCGCAAGGAAAACGATGACGATTCATCAAAGGTCGTTTATTCCCCGCGGGTCAGCTGTAGTTTTTAAAAATGGGATGCATCCGTCAGGCACTTTATGGCTGCTTTGTGGAAGGGCTCTGCCCAGCTCCAGGGCAGGAGACAACCTTTGGCTCAGCCCAAGTGTTGGGAGGACTCATATTCGGACCGTACATTAGCTAAAACCCGTCCAATTCCACACAAGGAGTGTCCGTAGCCTCAAATACTTGCAGCAAAATTCACCTGATGCTGTTCCTCACAGCTTAACTGCAGCCACCAGGCTGTGCCAGCGGTGCCGAGCGTTGTCACCACTAACCTGTCGCCACCAGTAGCTGCAATGAGAGGCTGGAAAAACTCAGAGCTTATCAAAACGTGGCCTGGGATGTGACTTTACAGCGGATGAAGGCTGTCCCAGTGAGGAAGCGCTGGGGGCTCACGCCGCTTTTATCTAGCAGAGGAAGGCGTAACGATGACTGGCTGCAAACTGCAGCCAGAGAAATTCAAGTGAGAAAGCAAAGCACAGGATTTTTTTTTCCACAAGGACAAACTTCCAAGGAAAACAGGGGGTTGTGGAGGTTTCAGACCAAGCCCAGTTACCTCCCTGAAAGAAATGGTGTAGCTCAAACAGCACAAGCGTGCTGGAGAGATTCAGCTGGCTGAGGACCAGTGGTATGCGTTTGTGCAGGCAGGGAGAAAAGTATTTTCACTGATTTTCTTCTCTGAGTGATGGGCTGGGGGACGTGGGGCTGCTGCAGCCAGCTGAACTGGGGCTGCCGCTTCCAAAATCTGTCAGGGTTTCTTAACATTCAGCAACCAAACGACACGCGCTGCAAGAAAATCGGTCTCATACCTCGGAAACGGGGAAGCAGTTGCTGCAAGAGTCAGCATTCGAATTCAGCATGTGGAGGAGGGTCACTCTGTGGAAGCGCAGAGGGAATTTATTTCAAAACTAAGGTGAAAACTGAGAAGACCTGGACAATCTGGGCCGTGTTCAGACCCCTCCACTGCTCTGTGACGGGAGAGAGGTTGCACATTCCCATGAGAAGCAGTTACTTACAGGCACGGGCTCTCCAAATGAACTGTTTTACAGTGCCTTTAGTTCCTTCTTTGTCCAGGCGTGTGGCGGTGCTGTGTGTTTGTGCAGAAAAAAAAAATAGAGAAAACGCTTCTGTGCGACCCCAGACAAGCGTATGTTTAAAGAAATGAGTGTTGCAGCACTTGAGAAGAGGTTTGCACCGTGTGCTAGCGAGCCATATGCTAACACCTAGCACTCCCAGGTCCTTATCTGCCTTTCCTGCCTTGATTCACAGCCACCCCAGGAAGAATTTTGCTGGGGAGTGGCAGGAACTTCACTGCTTCGTCACAGAACAGGAGGCAAACGCTGGGCATGCATTAGAAAGGACAGAGAGGCAGATTGCCTCTCCTGCACTCCTGTGAAAACATTATTGATTCACACCGCTGCGCAGGCGAAACCAGAATCTCCAGCTCCAAGCTACCAGCCTGAATTTAGCAGGCACGGCATAGCAAAAGCTCCCCACCTCTGCCACAGCTCAGGCAGCTTTTCGACTCGCGAATGCAGGTCCTTCAAATACCTGATTTCTTTGGTCTGCTCGCCCTAGCCCACGCTACGTGATCATCGGGACGGAGCTGAACAGAGACGAGCCGCAGCTCACCTGAGTGAGACTCTGTCGGTCTCTCGCTCGAGGATTTACGATTCCTCGAGGTCACCGGGAGGACTGCAGGTTCAAGATGCCTTTTCCTGGGATGCTACCGGCAGGGTGAGCCGGAGGAATAGGGCAATGGACCCTTTTGGTCCCGGGAGAAACACCTGGTGGCTTTGCTGAGCTCCAGGCCAGCGCTGGGGGAGCAGAGCAGGGCTGTTAAGCACAGGGAGGGTTAACCCGCAGGTGCTGAGTTTATCCTCGGCTCCGTGACCTCCTCCATCAGATTCCATGAACTGTTTGAAGAGAGACTTAAGCAGGGAAAAAAGCCAGGGACGACACCACCCTCACCGCATCTGCAGCGACTCCTGCTCTCTTTTTCCACCCTGCCTTGGTGGAGTCAGGACGCAGTCGCCGTTCTGGGGAAGGGAGCAGCTGGGGTTAAAGTCTGACCCACTCCACGCTCACAAAAAGAGGCTGACAGAGCAAAGCAGGAAAAGAAAAGCTTTCAAGCCGTTCCACCGAGGAACAAAGCAGCACTCTACCAAAACGACCAGCTCTCCATTTGCTTGTAATCCCCAAGGCTAGCCCTCCGCTGGCAGGCTGCATGTTAACGCCTCATTAGCTTGCTCTTGGTGTTCTCCCCGTGCTGCAAGAGAAAAGGACGGAGAGGCAAGGGCTTCCAGCACCTCCAAAAGTCCCTCCGCTACTGCGTGGAGGACCTGCCTGCGTTCTGTTAGCGGTTCTTCCTAGCGAGAACAAGACCTGCCTGACGGATGAATGCAAAAATAGGGAGTTCATAACCCGGATGGCAAGTTGTCGTACGGAAGGAGCTGGGTTTAAGGGAGGTCTGACTGATGGCAGAGGTAATCTGCACAGGTTTCAGTGGAAACTCCACTGAGTTTCAGAAAACTCTGCTGCCAGTATGGTCAAGCAAAGAAGCAGGTTGGAATGGTGAGTGGAGGCCCCCCCGAAGTTCCCTTGTGGTATTCACAGGCCAGGCTAACCCACTCCCTCGGCACTTAAGCCCTGCAGAGAGCTGAGACAGGCAGGTGTCAGCGTGCTGATAAAAACCAGCATTCAGTTTGCTCCTGGCCTGACTTTGGAAGGGAGCTGGCATAACTTTGGTTTAGCGAATGCCTTTAGGCGCTGATAAAGGCAGCAGCATATTCAATATTGAGCCCTCTCGAGGGAAATTCTGTTGAAACTACACGGGGGGAGTCTTGACCCCCCCCCCCCCCCCCCAATCACACTGCGGAATTGCAGCTTCCGAAACCTGCGGCATGTGCAGCCTGGGAGCCAGCTGCTCGCTGGCTCTTAACAGGCAAAGCTTGCTGACACACAGAACCTTCCCTCTTTCTGTGTTTCCTCTCCATTTCTCATCCTCGCCTGCGGACGCTAAAGAAATGACACGATCCGAGGCTGCAAAACTACACTGCCACTGCATTTCAAACCACGGGCACGATGCCGGAGCTCTCTGTCCCTGCTTTGCAGCCCAAAGGACTCTGAATCTCTTGCTTAACTCTTCTGCTGTTTCTGCTGCCGAATGGCCTGTAGAAAGATGTCCTTCACTTGGTCCATTGTGTCTTGAAACAGTTTAAAGTCTTCCTCTTTCTTTCTCCCAGCAGCCTCCAAAGCATCCTTCAGAGCTTCGTTCTCAGCCAGCTGGATCACAAGCCTACGAGGAAACAAAAGGGAAACTTTCATGTGAGCCGCGGAGCTTCAAAGCAAATTAGAACAGTGCTTCAGCTCTGGGGGAGAAAACAGAGAAACACATGCTCTCTGCTCGTTTTATGACAGGCATGAGAAAGAGCAGACTTAACGCTTGGTCCTTCTCTCTTTGAGACAGGGTATTAGATGACCAAGACACTTTTCAGATCTGTTTTGTTAAAGATTGTCATTTTATTTTCACTAACAAGCTTGCAATCGACGCACAAGGAAAGAAAAGGGAAAAAAAAAAAGGCGTCGTCCTTGCACGTGTTTTGTGTTGCTTAATACTTGCATTAGCTTAACTCTTCTGGATAGCGGTATAATTACGAGGAAATTTGTGTAAGGATGACCTAGACAAACTCAAACCAGAGGATCTGCCGTTTCTACAGAGTTTGCTAGGTTTTCTCTTCTGAGGAGCGGGTGCAGGTAGTGCCACTGCTGGAAGGACAGCCATGAATTGTAGCTATTGTAGGTAACCCAGCACGGAAAGAGGGAAACCGTACCTTGTGCTCAGCTCCTCTACCTGCGATTCCAGAGGCAACTTGGAGTGCTGGGCTGCAGAGGGCTCCTTCCTGCCACCCACAGTCAAGGGGAGCCTGGAGTGACTCGCAGACGGGCCTGTCGATTTAATCACGACATGGAGTTTTAGGAAAACATTTTCACGGGTAGCGCACTGAGTAAATATCAGGAAACGGTGAATCAGTGCTAAGGAATCTGTTAAGTTCTATGTATATCCATGAAGATACCGCAAATGTATAGGACAGGCTTTTATTTTAATCTCCTTTCAGCAAAACGCAAACACGATGAGTTTGCACTGCAGGGCTAAACGCAGGAATGTGTGTGCCTACCTGTTTAGAGCAGAAAAAAATCCAAAATATTTAAGTGGCGAAAAAAAATGGATGAGAGAAACAGTTGAAAAGGATTATTTTAATGTTTATCTTGTCGTTGTGTTGCCTCCCGAATGCCCGTGATAACGTTTGCGTGTGGCACACGCTTCTGTTTTGACCCCCAGCACAAACACTGCCCAGGGTAAGTGCAGGAAAGCACTTCAACGTGTACTTCAACCTAAGGTTCTGATTCAGGAATGCTCCCCTCATTTCAAAGGGACACGGGACCTTTTTTCAGGGTTATAGGGAAAATACGATTCGAATTTACTGCTGGGACGGGAGGAGCAAAAACCCTGGGGTCGGCCAGTGAACGCCTGCAAGGGAAGAAGGCTCAGAGGAGACAGGCAAGGACGATGGGCTCAGGAAGCTCAGAAAAGAAGGTAGAGAGTGACCACAGCCGTTGTAGAGGATGCTGAACTCCCCCAACCAACAGCAAGGGGGCCGGAGGGTGGTCTTTGCTGCAGACAAAGGGCTGATCAGTCGAGTAAATGCGAATGGGCTTCCCTAAAACGACCAACAGAGCCTTGAGCCAGCCACTGACAGGCCTTAAATTGGGATGCGTCCTTTTAATTCCGCTCTTAACCTTCAGATGAATCTCTCGGGCAGAAGTGCACAGGGAACACAGCAGTGGGCACGGCGGCAACACAGAGCAGTGTCAAGTTTGCTCTGTAGACTGTGATCCCGTGGAAGAAAACACGTTGCAAAAGTCCTGCTCCCACTTAAATCTGTGACAAAATCCTCTTCAACTAAGTGCGGCCAGGATTTCACCTCCTGGCTTGGCCCACTGGCTTGAGTCGGTCCAAATCGCGGTGTGTAAGTTCAAGCCCTTGTGTAGGTTTGACAGATAAAAGAGTCCAAATGCTGTTGCTGTCCATTAACCACGGTGGGACGGGGGACATAGGTGCAGATAAGGGCTCCACCTCACCTGCTTTGCTCCTCAGGGGGGGTTTCTGTGCGCTCCTGTTCCTCCCTGGGTCCTTTTGCAGTTTTTCAAGCTGCTGTTCCAACACGACACATCGCCGCCGCTCTTCCTGAAGCCTCTTCTCAGCTTCTAAGGCTTTGTCGCTGCCTTCCTCCACCCTGATGGGCAAAAAAAGGTGGTTCAGCTTATTTATTTCACGACTAGCAAGCATCAGTCAGTCTTGATACTCAATCCTTCAGGCTGCACAGCTCCCAACAGAGGGAAAAGGAGAATTTTCCGTGCACCCACAGGCAGAAATCCCAGCACAATTGTTCCAGATGTCATCCTCCAGATTTGCCCACCAGACTTAACTAGTGAGTACAGTGAATGGAAGTTGCCCAGGTCCCTTAACACTGGCTACTCGGGTGAACTGACCACTCAGACGAGCAGGCAAGCTGCAGATTGCTGAGGAGAGATCTTTTATTACAGGAATCATAAACTGTGGGGTTTTTTTAAACACTCCGGGAAAATTTGGAAGGAAAATAGTTTATAAAACCGCTGTCTCGTATTTAGCTGTTTTGCGTCAGTTATCTGCAAGAAAGAAAAGAAACTTGACGTTGCTTTTAATAAACGTGGCCCTTAGACACTACTGTGGAAGGGAGTGAGTGGAAAAGAAACGGATGGTTCACGCTGCAGCACAGAGCAGAGGGGCAAAGTGCCTCAATTCACCCCAAAAAACATCTTAGAAAAGCAACTACAAAAAATTTGACATGCGCCCACAGCTGCAGTCAGTGGTGCATCTCCTGGTACCAAATGATTTAAAGGAGTTTAAAGCTAGAGAGAAACCTGAATTGACTCGCTGTGTGGTATAGTGCAGAATAAAGGAATTTCCTTCTTGACCCCCCGGGTGATAGCTGACTAATCCCTGAACCAAAAGGCTGGACCAGTCTTATTTCCCTCCTAGTTGGCATAGCTAAAAAAAAAATATTACGACTGTGATAAAATTATATCGCTATCTTAAAAATCTAGCTACAGGCAAGACTCTGACCTCCTGTGGCAGCAAATTACCAGACTGGTGACGTGCTATGAGAAATTGTGTTTCCCTCGGTGGTTCTGAAGTCACTAAACTTTCACTTGACCAGGTCTTCCCCCAGCATCCACAACCAGCGGAGGAAAAACGACAAGGCTAGCTGGTTTTTATTAAATCTTCTGCCAATATGAATAACAAACTAAAACGTTCCTCTGGCTCTTCCCCTTCCCCCAGCAGGGCCCAATCCTCCGAACCCTTTACGTTCTGCTCCGCAGTGACTGTGCAGCCCCGTCCTAAATCCTGGCAGCTGCTGTTCAAAACCACCACTCGTGTAACCCTTCCCAGTGCTCCTCTCTTGACTTAAGCACTACGTGCACTGCTTGAGCTTCGCTGCCCCACGCTCTGACAGGGGAAGAGGAGGAATGCACCATTTTTTTTTTTTTTACACATATTCACGTTGAAATGTGACCGGGTGCTCTATTATCCTGAGGTCCTCCAAGAGTTATTGCACGCGGTCTCACGGAATTTACTTTACCTGCAGGAGCTCTTGATAAATGTGCCGTAACTGTGGAGGTGCTGAATCATCAGTCTGCGGTACGTTTTACAAGCGACTCTGCATTTCATTGACTCCACGTTCTCCATGACCCCACGTTTGTGATGGCCCCATTTCAGCCATCACTCACACCTCCATCCTCCTCTAATTGCATAGCTCTATTACACTCACCGGACTTACAAACAGGAATAAAAGTCTCCCCGTTTGTATTTCCAGGATTTAGCCCTTAAAAGCACAGGGGATGATACCTTTACCACAGTTACCAAAAACCGTGTTTTCCTGACTGCGATGAATTGTGCGGCACAAAAGCCAGACAAGCGAGGAATGGTAACTAGCGTAAAATCACGCAAGCAAATAGTGCCTGTTGTATTCAAAAGTGCACAGACAAATACCTTCCCACAGGCTGTAACGCAGATTTGGGAATCTAATAATATACGTACTCTAACTGCGAAAAAAAGCAGTAGCTAGAAGGTATGTAGACAGAAAAGACTTTGCTTCCTGCCCTCCTAAAACTGGCTTTTAACACCATCTTAAATTGAACTGAGTAATAGAAAAGAAAAAAAAAAAATCACTGCTCTGCTTCAGTTAAACCAGAAGGAATTCATTTAAAAGAGGATACAGCGAAACTTAAAAGAGTGTGAATCTGGAACAGAAGTCAGATTGTAACTATAATTACAGTATTTACTACTGATGAATAATATTGCTGCCTAAATCAGACCACACACATAAACACACGAATTTTAGTTTTATCTAGGTGCAGCAAGCTTGAAGACGACACTGTTTTCTCTGTCCTTTGTTCTAAAAGAATAATAATAATAAAAATGAATCATCAACTAGGCGGGGAAATTGAGCAGAAAAAAATTAAAAGCCCCTCTTGAGGGAAAAGCTCACGCTGGCAGCGTGGGGGTGCACCGTACAGCCTCTCCCACGTCTCAAGCGCTCCGTCATCGCAGCATCCCACAAAGGATCCTGGCGGAATCAGCCTCTACCTTTTCTGCAGCACAGTGACCAGCTCCAGGAGCCTGTTCCGTTCCACTTCAGCAGCCTGGCAGAGCGCCTTGTGCTCTGTGACCTGTGTCTGCAGCACCTCCAAATCCGGGCTGTCAGCGCCAGCGAGCCTAAAAGCAGCAGAAGCGTAGAGAGTTTGTTTCCCATTTCAGCAACAAAAGAAATGAAACAAAGAGGGGATTTGAAAACCCTATCAAAATACACTCGTCTGAAGACTAAGCTAGAATGCAGAGCCAGGCTCCCTACCTCCCCCCAGCACCAATCTCTACGCTGCAATAAAGGAAAGAGAAAGATTTGGAAATAAAGCCACTGTGAGTTTCACTAGAAAGGGGTTTTCCCTCGCAAGGAGGCTTCCCCTTCCCATCACCCCTGAAACCAAACTTCCACCCCTGATCAAGCCACAATCGCTGACTCTCCTCCCTTTGCTACTGCCCAAGTAAAACAAGCCTGTACGTGGGCTCTCCAAAAGCTAAGCCTTTAAGCGGCACGCTGTTGATTTTCTCCCACTGAAAGGCTTCAGGCAGCATCAGTACAACGGCTGTTCTTGTGCCTGATACCTGACGAAAGGAAGGGGCAGTTTTCCCACGCATCCCATTATTATGTACTTCCTCACTTCTCCCATCTCTCCCTGCAGGAGTATTCAGGAATATGTCCTTTAGAGCAAAAAGCAGGAGAAAACGTGGTGACTGGGGGTAAAAAGGGAAAAATGGGATTTATGGGGAAATAAAACTAGAAATCGATTAAAAAATTAAGACAGCAAGAAGACATTAGAGCCTTTGGCAGCAGGTAGGAAAGGACGGTGAAAGAAGCTGTTCACAGCACCAAGGCAGACACGGACAAGGTTTGCCAGCAGCTCGCGGAGCGTGGCGGGAAACCTCCCGTGTTTTCGAGGAAGTTGATGCACGTACCTTCCAGGCGTGAGGTTAGTACCGGGAAGGAAAGGCTGCGTGGCGGCGGACTCGACAAGCGTATGGCCCATCTTGGACACTGTGCTGGGAGGAAGAAAGCTTTGTGAAGCCCTGAGCTCTCCAGAGGGCAGTCGCCCAAGAACTCCGGACCTTTTCCAGTGTCTGTGTTTATTGCTGCCTTGTAGGGAAAAATCTCCCAGAGCCTCCTAAGTGGGTATCACTCCGGCTCTGCATACACAATAGCTCAGCTTGCTCCCCGACTCCAAAACACTGCTGCAAAAACACCTCGTGTCTCCGTTTTAGGCAAAAACTACCGGGCAGCGTTCGAGCTCTGCGCTTCTGGGGATACTTTGCTGGCCCTCCAGACCGGCCTGGAGGAGCTCCACGGCACAGAGTAGCCCCACAGCAGCTCGTGAGCAGGAATTTCTCTCGATCCCGCTTGGCTCCAGCTGAGCACGCGGCCACACAGGCGGCCACTGCTGCTCTGCTGCCTCAGACCCTGGCAGGGAGCACCCTCATCTTGCACCTTCCCCCACTAGGATGAGGGACAAGCACAGGTTACTGTGCATGTTTTACGTGCTTTCACAACCAACAGAACCCCTGCTCTGCAGCCACGTGCGCAGCTTTTCTTTCCAAATGCCCTTTAAAAGTACCTTTATACAGTTTTCTGAACCCTTCTGCTTTGTGGAGACGCTCAGGAAGAGCTGTCAGGCTTACTGCTGCAAGAGGAGGAGTGAACTGGTAACACGAGAGTATCACCTCCACTCTGGATGAGTTTTATGCATAATGACACGTGTGCTCGGGAGGTAAAATTCAAGTTTTCCAAACTTGAGCTCCGCTGCCTCAAGGCAAGTCCTCCACGTTTCCTTGCCTTTAGGCTGCAGCTAACAGAGGATAAAGCCTTCGTATTGTGGAAGAGGCAGAGCTGCCTTCCAGGCTAGGAGCGGTTAACCCCCAAAATCAAGGGAAGGCTGATAACGACAGGAGCGGCCCAGTCTAACAATGCAGACTTTTATTTCGACATCTCCGAGGGGCTTTAGCTCCTATTTATAGCATTTTTCATGTCATCTTTCCTGATAGGAAAAGATGATTCACTAAAGTAAAATGAAACAGAGAGTTCATCAGCATATTAAAGTTAATGGAAGGAGTGAGCCCTGCTGACCAAGTCATTAACGGCTCTTGCAGTTCTCAGACTCCCTCGTTGCCCACCTGACAGGTCAGCTGGTTTCGTGACCGAGCGGTGTCGGCCACGTACACAAGCAGTCAGTTATGCATCGCACTTAGCGGTTTCTACAAAGCCATTACCCAACCTCGTTTTCCCACTTGCCTTCCTGCTTACCGTCAGCAGCCCTACGAAGTAAAAAAGTGGCTAAAATGCAGCTTTGCTCCGTGAGAGCACAACTTCTGCAGAGTTAGAGGTGGGAGAATAAAGCCAGTCAGAGGGGTATAGCAGTGGAGATGCAGGCACAAAGTCAGGATGCTCTAACTCTAACTCAAAAAGAGCGAGAAGAGCTTTTCTTAAATTTTGTAGTAAAGCTCTACTTAGACTCGGGGATACATCTGACGATTTACAAGCCAAATTCAGTGCCTAAAGTAATGTGGAATGTGAGTTAAAATTACAGAGAAGAAATCAGCTGCAATTTTACCTCGATGAAACATTCCCTCCTTCCTCAGAAGAGCAGTCTCAAATCTTTGCACCCGTGAACTCTTTAACAACAAACGCAGCATTTTAACAGGAAAGGATATAACTTACTGCAGTATTATGGTCCCTGTACCCAGCCAGAGCGAGCCAGAGTCACACCCGTGTAAACAAAAATCAGATTTAGCGCTGTATGGAGCTTAGTGTGATTCACAGGGTCCTCAGCGCGGCTTTAAAAAGGGCGTTTGTTAAGAACAAATGATGGGGCGGGTTTTCAACGTTTCTGCAAGGAAATCCTAGTCAAAGCACATTTATCGATTTAAATCACGTGCCAGTGATTTAGTGCTCACCTAAAATGGCGTTGTGTGTTAATTCACCACCCTGCTCTCAGAAGTCTGCTCATTAGAAGCCCCGTTTCTCATAAGAGGGAAGAATCACAGGCACTTAAGCTAACCACATAGACATCCTCTGAGCTGCAGAAAGGGAATTAGCTGCGCTGCCATCATGCCAAATGCAGTAATGTCTGCAAGTCTGTGTATCTTTCTCTGCTCCAGGACGAAAGTCGACGAGATAACGTGATTAGAGATTCCCATATACTGTAAACAGGCTGCCACAGCTGTTGGCCCACAGCACTTGTGGTTGGAGCCAACTGCCTGGGAAAACCACGCTTCTGAATAACTCCCAATCATTTTAAACATTGACATTGGGGGCTTCTTACCGAGCAGATCCAATCCTTCCAACCTGATTGCTGCCTGATGCCAGAGGCTTAAACAGAGTAAAACCTGGATCTTCCAAGGGTTCAGAAGGTGGTGGGTCAGCAGCTCCTGAACGGTCCCCTTGATGGGCAGATTCCTTCTGTTGATGTTGGAGCAGGTTATAAAACCAGTTACGCAGTTCAAAGGAAAATAGCTGCGTCCGTGCCTAATCAGCAGCTTAAGATCATTGCTACGAGCATGCCAGAAGGTTTGATTTACAGGACTTCCTCAGAAACTTTTCTTTCGTTTCTATCCATTGCAGGATGGAAACAACAAAAGTCAGTAAAAAGTTGCAATTTCATATGAAATCCTAAGGGGGCACACAGTGTTGCTAGAGAACCCGCAGCACAGCACCACTGCTACTGGTGCCAGCATGGCTGGTTTGTGTCCCTAACCCAAGTTTTACCTTGGGTTCAACGCTCTAGCTCCCATTACCGAGGGACCTGACAGACTGAAAATCTCACCACGGCCCTCTGAGGGTGTTAGATCAATGGGAATAGATCTCAAAGGATTACAACGTGCGCTCCTCCAGCTCATTTCTTCTGGCTCTCTACCTGGAGTGCGAGTTGCCCAATCTCCTCTTCCAGCTCTTTAACCTTTGCCTCTCGTTCAGCCACCATCTGTCTGAGCTGCTCTAGAAGGCAGTTTTGCTTCTGAACCTCGCTGTTCAAGTGCTGCCCTAGCATCTGCTGGGACTCCTTGTTCTTCTCATCCTGCTGGTTCAGCTGCTCCTGCATTTGCTTCTGCTGGTTCTGATAACACAGAAACAAAGAGTGAGATACTGACTTTTGTACACAACGATCATTAAGAGTCTTTGGGTGTTACACCCCCCAAGACAAACACCCGTTTAGGAATGCTGGGACAAGCCACTGCCCTGCCAAGCCCCTTCCTCAGCGTAAGCACGCTGATGTCACTAGTGCTGCTCCAAGAATCTGGTCCGTTACATTTTAAGCACGAGATCACCTTGTCTTGCTCGTGGCGTCTGTGCCTTGAGAAGACTGCACAGCACATCTACGGGCAATGCCCAGACACACGTGGCTGGGTAAGGACCGTCCATCCCCACTGTGGGTCATATCAAGACTTTAGTGACTGGATGGTGCAAGTAGAAAAGACCTGAGCAATTGAGAGATTCAGCTTTCTGGCGGGTTTGCTACTCGGTGTGGCAGAAAAGAGAGCATGAAAGGCTGGCCTTTGACAAAGAAGGTGACTTTTTCATAAATTGGATACGAGTAAAGCTTTCAATGTGCTTTTTGTGAAATTAGAACACAGATTGTGCAGTAGTGGCAGTAAAAGATGAGGGATGTATGAGACAACAGCTATGAGGCTAGGCTGCTTTATCAACGGGCTTTGGAGTTTTTCTCACACTGACAAATCTAACACTTGTTGGACAGTTTGTTCCGTCAAGCCAACCAACTGCAAGCAAGGTGCTTCTTTGATGTAAGGGATAAAACAAGTTAACCCTTCCTTCCCAAGGAAACTCACATCTTTCTGTAACGATTTTAGTGAGAATGCTCAGGCTGTGCAAAAGTGACCACAGTTATTTGGCTCCCCTGCAATCTGCCTAATCTGCTGGTCCGTACCCGTATTCCCCACGGCTGCCTGGTGGGCAGAAAGGCAAATGCCAGCTTAGTCATAAGCATGTCTTCGCTAAAACCGAGGTACAGAAGCAAGGAAATGTGATTTGAAACTTGGGAGGGGCTGGATCAGGAAACACAGAACTAACCCTACTAGAAAGTGGCATGTTTTCCACTAATGGTTTTTTATTATTGTAATTGGGGAAGACTATTTAGAATCATGGCAGGACGAAAGGATGCCGCAAGACCGTGAGAGCAGCCATTTATTTCAGCATAACTGCACCTCGAGTCTCTGCTAAAACTCTTGGTTTCCAAGGGGCCAAATCCCCTCAGCTACTGCGAATGGGTGGGCGCGTGGTTTAGTGCACGGGGTTCAGCTCGTGCGTTTTGGGCTGCGTCCCGCACCAAATGAGAGGGCAAGACGGCAGGCATTCTAAGGAAAAAAAATCTCTCCCAATGAGCTGAAAGCAGGACAAAGTCCAGCTTCCTGAGTCAGGAATGAAGCCCTTCCTACTAGACAATCCTACTTCAATGCTGCTGCAAAACGTTTCCTCCGATACTTGCAGCTTAGAGCCACTTTGCTGCAACTGTGTCACGCCTGGTGCCGTCTCGCAGCCTTTACACAACCCGATGCAAAAGGCCTTCGGCTGACTAGGCAACCTCCGCTTGTCACAGTTTGATTCATCAGGCCCCTGTACACCTGAAGGTTGTCTGTGTCACCGTGTCATTAAACAACACCATGTTTCATCACCGATCTGCAGGGGCTGGGACCAACAGGAATAGCCAAGACTGTACCAGTAAGGCGTCTATGAGCTCATCGTCGTGTTTTCCTTTCTCCAGCAAGGTGACGATCTGTTCCTTCAGCGTCTTCACCTCGCTGCACAGCACTTTGTTCCTGGCTTTCGATGCCTCAAGTTTTCTTTTCACTTCCTCGTGACTTTTTTGGAGAGCATCGCGTTCCCCGCTGAGTTTCTGCAGTGATGCAAACACACCAAGGGAAATGACAGCGACAGCCTATCACCCAGCCCCAGGTGCTCTGGTGAGCTAAAGGAATCACCCAGCACCTGGGAGAACCTACAAAAAAAATAGAACTGGCATACCCCATCATCCCGAAGCAAGTAGAAATTACAAGTGCTACTACTCGCTGCCTGCTTGCCAGCATCAAAAAAAGGTCTGTCTGCTCAGGAATACGAGTGGACTAGGTTGCTTCAGTAAATGCCAGGAAGCAAATAATAATTTTGTGTTAAAATCTCATTCTGTAGGCTCCTGCTTTTTCATTTGCCTCATCATTCTCCACGGGGAAGCTCTCTTCCAGCCAGATACAGGGGGGGGATGCCACACTGTCTCCCAGAAGCTGCCCTTGGCATATGCTGCCCCTTGTGCCATGCCTTCACCCAGATGAAGCCGGCCAGGGAGCACGCTAGAAGTGAAGTAGTAACGGAGAAGTGCGAGGGAAGTTACTGTGAACGAAGCCTGAAACACAAAGGCGCAAGTGGAACCATGCAGGCTACAGCTATTGAGGAAAGCCTTCCCTGTGCTGCGTGCCTGTAGCCACAAATCTTCTCTTTCCTTCTCATGGCCAAGAGGGAAAGGTGGGCATCAGCCCATTGCTCATTTTGTTGCCCAGTTAAACTGTGGTGAGAAAAGCAGGAGCTAATCAAGCTCCGGGATGGTGCCAGGCAGCCTCTACAGAAGCGACTACAGTGAAGAAGCACAGGGAGATGCGCTTTGCTAACCTGGGTAGGTGCAGCTGACCCCAGCTACCCAGGTTTCTTGTGGACACAGGGCTACACATCCTTTCCACCTCGGGGTTTACCACGTGTGCCACTAGCTATAGCCTCCCTCAACCCCTCAACAACGGTTGCCCGTTTATTTTTGTGGCAATTCCATGTGACAGACAAATGGTGGGACCCATTTTCGGAATGCCTCTTAGAGGGCGTCTGGCGTCGCTCTCAACGTTATCCTCTTCAAATGTAGAAGGCCACAGCCACCCAGATACGTGCGGTGTGAGGGGGACGTTTGTACTTAACACCACATGAAGAACGGCCAAAGGGTGAGAGGGATGCTACAGCCTTCGGATGCAGCTGTAGCAGGGATTTTCTCTGCGTCCACCTTCAGTACAAAGCCAGTACCAGCTGCATTGCAACCCAGGGCCTCCCTCCCTCTTTCCAACATCACCCATCAGGCACAGTTGTCAGATGGCCACATTTCAGGCCAGGCAGACGTATCTGACACACCAATCATGAAGCAGAGGGGAAGACCAAACCTTGTACTGCAGAGGCAGGCCTGGCCACGTAAGAGTGCGGTACCGAAAACACACGGGGAAGCCCTTTGCTCAGTCTGTGAACTATGGCAGGACTTCCTCCAGCAGATCAAATGGGTTCCTGACATTGTCTCCTGGTAGGGTGTAACATACACCCTGAAGGTCAGGCAAGTTATTACACACTATATACCCACACAGCTCAAGGTTTTTTACCTCCAAGGTTTCTTTCTTTTCTTTTTCCAAGCTGCGAATCTTCAGCAAGTTCTTCTTTTGGGCTGACAACTTTCTCGGATCAGTCAGTGCCAGCAATTCCTCATCAATCTCACTCAGTGATGTTCTGGTCTTGTTTTGACCCAACTGATTCTCCAGCTCTCGAACCTAGGGGACAATAATGACGACTCATCCAGAGGCTTTACCAGGGGTACAGTGGTCCAGCATCAAAGAGGACATCACCAAAAGGAGCTCAGAGTGTAGCATCATATTACTTCTTGACCTTATTGTGGTTAACTAACATAAAGCAGTGTCTGCTCTTTCAAATTTAAATTTGTTAGCTGCTAACAAACATGCAGATGTCTACAGCATCTGTGCAGGGAGGAGATGTGACACCAGACCTACAGGAGAGTCAGGACATGTGGGAGATCTGTGCCTTACTGGAGCCACGTGGGGAGGCCAGGCAGACACTCCAAAGCATCCTGAATGCCACTAAACACGTGTGGGCAACAGAATAATACCTTAGATCGCCTCTAAAAGGGCAGACACCCACTCACCCCTATACACTTAAGCACCTTGGTCTGTAGCAGAATCACCATCCAGGATGTCCACAATCCAAGGCACAGTTCATCAGCCTCAACACAGGTACCTAGCACTGGTCTAGATGTCTTGGGATACTGGAGACCCATATGATGCAGGATTTACAAGTCTCTGGAGAGATGACCAGAGGTCAGAGGGACACCCTATGGCATCTGGGCTGGCATTAGACACTTAGGTGCAGCCAAGTGAACTCAGCCCCTGCATCCCAGCTCTTCACCACAGACTTCTTCTAGAGTCAGTAGAGGGAAACGGGCACTGCTACAGCACAGTTCCTCTGCCCTGTTCTGGAGGTGCCTCCCAAGAGGGGATGCACCTTTTGACTCAGTGACTGTATTGACAAGATCCCCACTGACTACACAAGGGGCCTGAGGAGGCTGGCTCAGAGAGAAACTTCTGCAGTACCGTAGAGTACAGTACGTGCAGTCTTCAGATGAATCCCAGCCAGGGGGTCTCATGGAAGGAAGATGTAATCGGCTCAAGGGAAAATTCAGTCAATCAGTGCAAAAATCAAAAGTTTGTTGGCATATAATTAAACAGCGGAAAAATGGAAAAATAGGTATCAAATTGCCTGAGAGAAGTTTGATTTAAGATGGAGACAGAACTGCCTCCCTGTCTCCAGCCGACATTTCGGCTAGACTGTGCCCTTCAGGAGATTCAAGAGTTAAAGATTTTACTCAAGTTCCTGGGGGAACAACTTGAAAAACTTATCTGGCCTCAATTCTTCCCATCTGACTTTAGGCACTGAACAAAGGTGTCCAAGTCAGAGCACAGACACTGGCAGGGCTCCTTCAACACTCAGTGGAGAGAGGCACCTTCAAACCATCCTGGGGTTTTAACTAGGCTGCCACAGCTCTCCAAGGTCCCTGAACTCTCTCCTTCAACAAAGATGTGAAAGATTCCCAGCTTAAACACTGAAACTTGCATGTTTGCAATAGACTAATTAAAATAGTTTGCAGGAACTCCGAAAGACACATCAACACATATTTAAAATTTAACACCCCACCTCCCCACACATATGTGCACACACACACATAAACATACCAAAAAACTATATAAAAGTTACCATAAAGTGTTTTATTCTAACAGTTGCTTCCTTCAACAGAGAAAAGGCTGGCCATCTATTTGCAGTAAGCACTGCAAAGTACTGGGATATGCCTTATAAGCAGGTACAAATGTTAGGAATTAGGTAAAGAAGAACTAAGAGTATCTTTAACTCAAACTGAGGGAACACCTCGACGTAGAAAGAGCATCCCAGACCCAGCACCACGCAGGGTCTTAACTCACCTTGCTTTGGAGAACAAGAATTTGCTGGGCTCGTCCACGCCAGCTGCCAGAATTGGTCAAGAGACTTTGAATATTCACATCGTCACCAACTTCATTTGCTAAAAGCTACGAAAAAGGGATGAACACCAACAATAAGGCTAGGCTCAAATACACGGGTTGGGGAGAGGGGAGGGAAAGCTACTCTTCCCAGCGGCAAACACAAAACACTGTATCTATAAGCAGGGGCCATTCTTTATCGCCTGTATCTGACCCCCTGTACCCCACGTGATGGAAGCTCTTTCAGATCGTTGCCACGGTACAGGGTGTTGATGCTTAGGAGGGGTTGGGCTAACGTGAATTATTTCACTTTGTGAGGTGGGTCATTCGGTATTTCGACGTTTGAGTAATATCCTTTGAGTTTTGAAAAACGTGAATCGGTGGTTTGCTGCCTGCCGACGGGGAGGGTCAAATCGTACCATCCAGCTGGGCGTCAAACTGCGCTAGCGTTGTAAAAACGAGGATTTCAAGTTCGTCACCGAGGTTGACTAAGCGTTACTAACAGGTTTCCATATTATTTTTGATATCATGAACGCTTAACCAGAACGAAACAGGAACAGAGTAGAGGTATTTTCTTAATACACACCCTTGCCACCAGGAATTGAGCCAATCTCTCTTGCACAGTTCTGACACAGCCACATTAACGAGAGCTAAAGTTAGTATGAAGAGCATTTAAATTATTTATAAAAAGGTCAGCAGAGTTCTATTTTTAGGACCATATCCTCTACTCTGATCTGCATTGCAGGTCTCTTCTGCAAAGTAATGAAACCCAAGGAAACAGAGCACATAGTAACACGTTAAAATCCATCACAAATCAAAGAGGAAAAGGTTACGCCGGATGTCACTCCAACAAACTGTTGTTTAAACATGTGCTGTAGTTCAAGTGTGGCCTTTAATCCCGTTGACTTCCACGGGACCGAAGCCTACGCTGAAAGTCAATACACAATCAAACGTTTCGGAAAGGAGGAATGGGCCTGAACGTATGCTGCAAGTCAGTCACAAACCTATTTGGCTGAACTGGGACTTATAAACCTTCAAGAATCTGAGCCCATCGTGGCAAAAGAAATACTGGACGCAGGCATCCAGCTATGGTGGCAGAGCATGAAGGCTGTGTGTCCACGTGCACGCCTTCCCAACGCAACCACTACACCCCTGGATTTTCTTACCTCCTTACACTTCACTGAAATACTTCATGGAGGTTAATCAAAGCTCAACAGAAAAGCAGCTTCCTGATTTCCCAAGAATATACCTCTCGCACGGGATCCCAGCCACAGACTCTGTCCTGCAACAGTACCTTTTGGGTCATCTTCAGCTCCTGCTTTGCAGACTGGAGTTGGTTACGATACTCCATCACTTTGAAGTTGGCTGTGGTTAATTTTTCTTGCAATGCTTTCACCTCTGGACTTTCAGCCTTTGAAGAGAAGAATGTACTTGGGGAGAACGGAATCCTCAGGGAAAAACTGAAGTGATTAAGATCCACAGACCCATCAGGATCGCAGAATCTTTTTTCCCCAGACCCATGCAAATGCCTTCCCTCGGTTTTGGGGTCACAGAGAAGGTACAAACAGAGCAAATTGGTTATAAAACTAGTGACACGGGTACATCCTTGTCATGAGGAAAGGACTGTGCAATGGGAGAGAACTAAATTTTCCCTTTTCAATTACAATTCGTACCAAGTTTCCTTCTATCATCTGCAGAATTGATTGCTTGATTCCTGCATCACCACCACCAAGAGAATGTATTTTTTCTATGGCTGTCTGTAGCTGGAAAAAAAAAAAAAACAACATTGTTATTATAGAATGAACACAGTGAAGAGCACATCTCCATGGAATAGTAATTAGTAAAAAAGTACAACAGCGGTTTTGATGATCCTGGATGTTTACTTACTCTAGAAAAAAAAAAAAAGTACTTCATTTTCCCCTTGATTTTTTAAACACAATCAGTAGGAAAGCATATAATTTTTTTCCTGAAACGCTTCCCAAAGAAGCACATGTTATTTTACTGTGGAATAACTTCAGTGAAGACGTCTCTGGATCCGCTGAGATGGGATCTGTTATCAAGTGTGGAGACTTCTGGGGGATTTTATCACCATAGGTTCATAAAGTAAGTGTTTATATACCTAAATGCAAATCCAGTACCGTACAGATCAGGATGCTGTCTCTAGATTCTGGATGCCAGTTTACCCATTTTGAAAGAAAATCACAGGATATTTCATAAAAAGCACATAGTTCTACTCACCAGAGGAATGTAAAAGGAGAAACGACTACCTAAAGCCCTATAGCTGAGATTCAGTAACGATGTTAAAGCTATTTTCTTTAGCTGGTGGCTCTAAAGTAGCATTTCTCAAGCCGTGAAGGGTATCTCTCCTGTTGGTTGCCACAGCAAAGGCAGGCAGTCATATAGTCCCTCCTGGTCTGAATCATGCCCAATGTTGAGGTTGCAAAGACTTCTTACTGGAGGGGAGGGCAGGGAATTTGGAGCTGGAAAGGCCAGGAAGTGTTGCTTTAAAGGGCTGAGACTTCATTCTTTGAGGTGGGCGGGAAATCTTGACTATTTGCCCCAATTAAAGAAGGCTGTAAGGAGCAGCTTCTTCATTAAAGTGATACCAGGGGAAACCCGGCGTGTAACTCGGAGCCAGCTGCAACTTCACCCCTTCTTTGCAAGTCAGTCAATGGTTGGGCCACCCTTTCTATCCAGCTCATCAAGTCTTTCAGTCAATGGACTGAGAACGAGACATTTCAGCTAGTGGTGGCAGCTGCTAGGTCAAATCCTAAGGAAGCTTTCTGCAAACATCCATTTGCAGCCTTTGTTTACATCTACCACCCTTTGCCAAGCGATTGCTCAACGGCCACACCTTCCATTTTGTTTGTGGGAATGTAGTCATGTTAAAACACTTACGATTTACATATTTTTCGGTCCTCATACGAGCAAAGAGCTAACAATTATGTAAAAGGACAGTGTTTTCCACTGGGGAAAGCGCATCTTGTGAGGCATTTGGAAGGTACCATCACCACAATTCATTTTGCAGAGCTTAAGGCATCAAGAAGTAGGCAGAGGGGATGAGATTCGACTCACAAATTAACACGTTCCTTGCTCTCGGCGTGGGTGTCTCTATAAAGAATGGAGTCTCGTCAATACGACCAGGGAAGTCTAATCTTCAGCTCACTCTACAGCAGACACCTACACTCCATCGAGTGGAGGGACTGACTGCACACTCGGTCTTGTTGCCCACCCACAGCTGTCTAGTCCCCTCGGAGGCATCCGAGGGTACCCCGGAGGCCTTCGGCTGCTCGCCAGCACTGCCTGTCCTGTCACGTCTAACAGCCCTGCAGGGATGTCTGAGAGGTCAAGTGACATCACAGACTGGACTTCTACGCTCATGTGTGGGCAACTGAATTGCACTTTAGCTGTCTTGGCTCTTCCTACAACCAATGGAAAAAGACGAGTGTGTCTAGACAGTGATCTTCTCTCTCATCCCTCAACATTTTTCATGGATACCTCCCACTGTCCACATCGCTTTCTTTTTACCCATCTTTTACATCTTCATATAGTTCTACTGAACAAGTAGAACCCACAAACTCAGCCAGTGACCATTAGCTTAGAGAAGAGCCACCCCAAATGAGGTTAGGAGAAAATACAGCCCATTGACCAGGTTTCAGCGGGTTCACGTTGCGGTTCATCTTTACCTCAGACGAGACAGGTTGCTGTGTTTGGGTTTGATTCTGATGGCGCTGGTGTCTAAGAACAGATTAGCTCATATCTAAAGTGTCCATCACTGCTCTGACCAGCAATTATTGCTTCTTGAAAATTTCTGTTTGCGTTGAGTTTGATTTCCTTTCCGGAAATGTCTGTGGTCCCTTCTTTTGGGTCAAGATCTGACGATATTTTAAGTTTGTGTTTGAATAACGGTCATTACAATGCTACAGTAGGGGATTATAACCAAGTGGATTTTACTTGAAATTATTCACGGCTTGCTCCCCTACTTGTGTGATTTTGTAGGTCCCCAGCTACACGGGATATTTCTTAGCCAGCCTGCCAACTGTTTGACAAGACCCCTCTGACCAGAACGCTCTGGATTTCTGCAGGAGTCCTCAAAAATTTAATCTACCATTTCTTGATCTTTCAGGTAACTAGAGCACAATTCAGATAGAGGCGCAATTCCTGATCAGAAGTGATTATGAAAGATGCAGTCAAAATGCATCTGTCAGCATGACAAATGTTATTGATCCATTGACATGCTGTCTCTGTTCTGGAAGTACTTACGCCAGAAAACAGCTTTCATTATGTGGATTAATAAAGTTTCGAAGAATAGAGTACCAATTCATGACTGGTATTAACAAAGTGGGAATGTAAGACATAATAATATGAAATTTGTACCTTCTCTCAAAAAAAAAACCACCAGAAAAATATCATTGCCATACTGTTAGAAAAGCCCTTGTGCTTCAAATCCAAGTGAACACCCTTTCCCAGCTGCTCCTTTCTGCAAAGGTGAAAACAGCTGAGGGCACACATCCCTCCTATCATGGACAGACATTACCAGAACTCAAAGCAAACACAGATTTAAGAGCAAATTCAAAATGGGAACATGAATCAAATCCAGTTTCTACAGCTCCTCTATCCCAAAGGCTGGATTTCTCTGGTTTAGCATGCAAAAGAGAACAAGAAAAAATGCCTCACTTCTCTCTCCAGCTCTTTGACTTTGTTATTCAGTTGCTTCACTTTGGCTTTTTCACTCTCAGCCTCGGCAGTTATCTCACGATTCTTTTTGGCCAATTCAACTATTTTAGTAGCTGCGACATCTCCAGCTAAACCAGCCGCCCCTGAAAAGTATACATAAAAGCAAAGGACATGTCTTAGAGGCAAGATTCAGCACAGATGACGCTTTTCTTCTCTGTCCAGTGCACAATGTTCTTTTATTGTCTAATCCATTTCTCTCAGAGCTGTGCCAGGCACTTAAATGAACAAGTGAGGGAAAAGAGGCGTCAGCGGCTCCAGCTGGATCGCCTGCTCCTTTCAGCCAGCATCACACTGTGGCTAGCAAAGCCACGTTTCACACTTCAGCAACAGCCACACATCAAAAGGCCACAACAGCGGTGGTAGCAACATTACCACAGAGAAAGGGTAGAGGTGTTTTTCTGCTCGCCGCTGTGAAGGACAGTTACGAACAGGTTTTTGAGGCATATTACAGAAAAAGACAACGCTCTGTTTCGCACTGGTTGTTTACTACTGGAGGAGCTGCTGAAACAGAGGTGCGAACTTTTCTAGACATCTGTCCTAAAAGGTCAGGCACACTGTGACAGTTGGGCCCTGGATAAGGTCCAGGAAATGTCATTGTGCCTATTTATATGTCCCTTGAGATTATACATGGAGCCTTTACTGTATTACACGTTTAATTGCTCTTTTAAACTGGTACTTCATTCACCTCCTCAGCAGAGAGGGTTTGGTTAGTGTCACGGATAAAGCAATCCCCAGGACTGGCTCGTGTGTCACTCGTGTTCTTGTGAACATCACAAAGGTCAAGAAAAGTTCTTGCACAAGTGCAAAACTAATATGATTGTACACCATGTCCATGGAAACCTCTAGCTCAGCAACGAGCACGACCCTGCAACAACAAATCCTTGGTGGGATAAATGAAGATGGAACTGGGCTCTCGTCATTCTTCTTAACTCTTCCATCCTCCTTCAGCGCTCTGAAGTAATGACTTTTCTACTGACATCCATGAAGATTATATTGAAGAACCAGGGTGAGATGCAAGGATGACAGATTACTCTGAAGTGAATTCTGAGTCCCACAAAACCCCTACAGACATTAAAGGGGCAATGCAGAATATAGCTGAGAACAGAATATGACTCTATATCACTATTTAAAACCCTGTGGAGAGCATAAATTTATTCTTTTTAAAAGCATTTCCACTGTTCTCACTCCTTTATGTGATTTGTGTTTCTCTTCTCATCTAAAAGCTACTTTCTCCTTAGTTTTCATGACAAATAATGCCTGCTAAGGATCACAGTAAGTACTAAACTCACCAAAAGCCAGGCTGTTGCTTCCACGTGATGGTCTTCGAACACACTGTACACATTTAACCAAAGCTTTTAATTCCCAAACAATGTGGGCGAATCTCTTGCCACGATGTAGACAGGGAAGACAGAGGCACGAGGCAAACTGCTGCAAGCTGGCATACGAGTCAGCCAGAGAAGCTGCAACAGCACCCCTGGCTCCAGACCTGACCCAGTCATAGCTCATCGTGTCTCCTACATACAGCTAGAGAGAGATTCTACGAATTAAGGCGTAATTTAAGTGTTACTTATTTCTGCTTATTGCTGGTTTCCCCCTTCTCTATTAGCCCGGTCACCACCGCTGCCCTGAACAACAGTGGCACCCAGTGGAGGAGGTGCAACCTGCACAGTTCAGCTTCCCGAGGACACCCAAGCCACTTTAGAAGCTGGACTTTGCATTCCCCCAGCACCCTGCTCAGACCAACGAAAGGAGCCTCCACAAGGAATTTAACACCACGTAGCACAGAAAGCTGCAACACTGTTCTTGGACATTAACAGAGAGTTTTCCAAGCCACGATTTCTACGAATCATCGGGTTTTGTGCCGATAATAGCAAGCTTGCAGAAGATCTGTAAGGAACAGAGGGCACTGCGCCCCCCAGAAGAGCGTTATACTTCTTTTCAGGGACACATAATTATCAATAACACCTTAGGTCTGACCTGCCTGACTACCAGAAGTCATTTGGTCCTTTCCACAGCTCCCTGAGATGGGGAATAGCAGTATTCAGATTTTGCAGCTCATGGCACTGAAGGGGAGAGCAAGTGTACGTGCCATTCCATGCGTGAGTGCTGACCTGTCAAACCACCGTGAGGAACCTCCCTCTGCAAATAAAGCAATGAGACTCCTTACACGGGAGAGACAGGGATGTTCAGCAAACTCTGCAAATGCAAACCAGTGTCAGACCCTTGCAAGTTGAGGGAGCAACTCTGAGCGTTGACTAAATCTATACACCGGTGTCCAAGTATTTTCAAAGTTCGGAGGCAAGTGGTTTCAGTGCTATTGCAAATTCCTGCAGGCTCAACAGAGCTCTCGGTTGAGAGCTGAATTTTGATTCTTCCTGGCAAAAGCTTGTTACAGGAGTGGAAAGGGAGGCAACCAAAATATGACCAAAATACTCCTTTTTAACAGAAAGCAGGTGAAGAGATGTCACATGAATATTTCACTGCCCGGAGCTCACAATGACTCTGTCATCCTACCTCTATTGTCACCACCATCAAGCAAACACAGGTACTAACACAGCGAGAATACAAAGTTACCGTGCTTACCTGACAAAGCTAATCTGTCCTCCGGGATTTTTTTCTGGAGTTGCTTTATTTCAAAGTCTTTCTCTGTCAGCAGTTTGTATAGTCTGCAGTTCTCATCTTGGACCTCTCGAAGCTGATTCTGGAGCTGCTCGTTCTCAAGCTCAAGCAACCTGGGAAAAAAATAAGCCATCATGGCAAATGTCACTGTAATGTGCTTCAGATTCCAGGAGTAAAATAATTAAATGACTGTATGCTGGATGAGCTGAGTTTATCAGGAGTGAGTTTACTGAATTAAGCAGAATATCCTAAACCTCAGATCAGAACACCAGATGATCTGATCTATCCCTATAACTTATTTCTTCTTAAAAAATTCTGCACTTCCTTGTGTTGTCTGGGGCAAAACATCACAGAACAGGTACCTTTTCAGTGCTCTTGAGGTTACTGAATAGTATTGTCTCACTCAGTCTTATGTATCTGGTTCCTCAGAGGAAATCAGAAGGGTTCACCATCCAGCATCCACGGCATCCAGGCTTTCCTTTCTGTACTTACCAAAGCTAACAGAAGCCAACAGCGCATCAGCTACAAAAGCTGCTGCTGAGGTTCTTGAAAAAGGAATGCTTCATAGCAACTCACAAAAGACCAATTTCCTCTGCCCCTGTCTGATTTTCTTGGAACCCCACCAGGATGGACTGGCATCAGTTTGTATTTTTGGAATTCATTTAGAAACCAAGGCTATCAAAAAGCGCTCTGAACAGGAGGAAATAGCCTCTTGCTTCTCCTGTTCTTCGGTACATTGAGTAACATTCATGAGTTTCATCTCTCTGAGACATCCAGAGAATTAATCACTCCAATCTCTTTGCTGTCCTTACATGATGGTACTGCAAAGGTAAAACCAAGAAGCTAAGGCCTCAGGGGCTCAACTCAATTGTGGGCACGCAGGCATCTATTTGAGATGCCCCAGGATTAGCTGAGCTCCCTACGTGAGGCCAGCAGCCACCACGCAGGGCTCTTGGGAAAACCTCTGGAGCCCAGGCAGAGAATTGAGAGCATCTCAGAGAGCGCTCGCCACCCCTGTGCGGACATCTGAGCCAACCCCAAGAATTACTACCATCCTCCAACTTCAACCTGTCAGCCAGATCCCTCCAGACAGCAGCACTTCAGGATAGAAATGAACCTGTCTCCATCCCCCAGAGAGGGGGGATGTGCTAAGCGAAGTCATACTGACACAAATAGGTTTGGGGTAGAGATCCTGCTGGCTCAAGCCAGCAGCTCCCGTTCTGCCTGCCTCTGAGCTTCCTCTTTTCTCCCCTCTGACTTTCCAGGCAAGGTCCCACTCCATACACAGGGGTGTCTCTCTGTGAGCAGCAAGCCAAAATGCACACAAAAGGCCAAGGAGGTCTAGTCAATACAACCAGCGTCGCCTACAGACCAGCTGCCACTGTGGGGTGATGCAAACCGCTCTCAAACTGCCACGGAGTGAGCTGATGAGGGGACTCAGTTCAGTTACAGGTGCCATTTGGGCTGCCCACCCATCCCCCAGCTGCTGAAGGGTGCAGACCTCCTGTGTCCTGGAAGTTCCCGATACCCTACAGCATCTCAGACACCATTAGACACCTAAGCCAAGCAGATGATTTGACCTCTAGATTCTTATTATCTACAGTGTGACTCTGAATGCCTACATTTTGGTGATTTAATCTGGAATAGTGTCCCACTCCTTTGGCCTACAGAGTGATTGCTCCAAACTACAACAGGAGTAAGTTACTTGGATGATCACAGAGACTTGGATAAAGCTCAGTTGTTACAGTATAGACCCGTGGCTGTAGACATATCCACAGCCAGACAAGTCAGCTACCTCAATAGTTACCTAAATCTTTTCTGTTCACAAGTTTTAGCAAGCTTTTTGCTCCAAGTGGCCTTTGGAGCTTTTAAGTGCATGCTCCCTACGTACACGTCAGCATAAATGACCCCTTAGAGCACCGCCATAACCAGCACGGTCAATTTACGACACGATTCACAATCCATCATTAAGAAATGCACTTCTGTTTCGAAGCTGAAAATCAAAGGGAGATCAAAGGCAGCTGTTTACAAAGGAGAAGAAAGCAAGCAGCAATCTGAGCAGAGAAAAGGCAAAACTAAGTTATTCCCACATGTACCACTCATAGAAGTGAGCAACCAAACTACGCAGATCCAATTAGAGACACAGGAACAAAAAGACTTTTAACAGTGAGGGAATTAACGTGAAAAAAAAGGTTCTAAGCTCTTAATACACCTGATCAGCAATGTCTTCCAAGTCATGACAGAAAGACCTTACAGTAGGATGGACAGAAATCCCAACTGCACAGAGCTGGAGTCTCCTCTGAGAAACTTCTCCATCCCATCCCTACATGTTACAAAGGAGGTAGCAGGTTGCATCCAAGTGGCTCAGCTACAGAAAGTCAGCCAAAAGAAACAGGCTGCAGAAAGACAACCCTTTTCACTCTTGTTCGAGGAAACAGAGCCAGGTGAAAGCTTATGAGCAAGGCCCAGGACTGGAAGTCAGGTAAGTCTCTTTCCCAACTCTGCTACAGATTCTCCATGTCATGGGGAGAATCACTTAAATACTTCAAACAGAGCAGGGAGGATAAAGTTACAGAAAGAACAAACCAGAAGGACACAAATGTCAGCTAAACACTCGCCTAAAAAAAATTTGGAAGCAGGATGGGAGGAAGGAAAAACGAACTCCCAAGGCGCAGAGGAAGGGAGACTTCAGAGAGGAGACCGTTTCCCAAGCGCTGCTATAAACAACGCTGACAGGCTGAAATCACTGCCACTGCAGACCATATGGAGCCCTGGTATCCTGGAACAAGTTTCTAACGTGTTGTCATGGGAATACTGCAAAGTACATCCTGGTGAATCCCTTCCAGAAGCAAATCCTGCCCAGATCGGATGCGCTCAGAACCACTCTGCTGCAGACGTACGTAAGCGAAGGACAAACCAGATAAATCTGCTACGCCTGCCATGGCAAACGTGGACTTTTAAGTCAGTGCCACTAAAGAGAGGTAGGTAACAGCTCTTGAATTGCTCAGACCTAAACTGCTGAACTGTAAGTAGCAGAGAACTGCTGGGATTCTCCTCTACTCTGCACTCAGCGTGCGCACGCTGCACCAGGACGTGCTGTGGGAGCGCCTAAGCCTCTCCTCCACCAGACCAATCCACATCTCAACTGTGGGAATCAGCCTCTCACCCCATTAAAAAAAAAAGAAAAAAAGAAAGAAAAAATTTAAAAAACCCTCAGATCTCCAATATCAGAACAAAAAGTTGAAGGGGACAGCCAGCCGAGGTCAGATCAGAAGCAGAACTCGGCAAATCAGACAGCCGTGGTGCGGGCCCTATGGGTGAAGAAGACCATGGTACGATGCAACGGTGACAGCATCAGTTTCTAGGGGGTCAGCCCCCCCGTTGCCCCACAGATGTCCTTTGCAGCATGAACTCTGCGTTCCCAGAAGGACCTGCAAGTTTCAGTGGTTCCCTGCACCTTCACAGAAGCTCTGCTGCCGCTTACGCACTGGGGCGTTGAAGGAAGCAATCCTCAGCAAGGAGCTGAGCAGGGCGTTGCCCAGAGTAACACAGAGGGGAGATCAGCGTTTAGGGCCTAATAAACCTTGGTGAGTGGCTTGATAAACTTTGGTGGAGCTGCCCTTCCCCACTGCGGGTTCTGGGAGGGGAAACTGTCTCAAAGGTATATGCCTAACTCTGGTTTTCCACCTGTGAGCTGTTGGGTTTGGCAGAGCTGCCAGCTCCTCCTTCCTGCCCCTCTTATCACAGTATCTCACCCCCATCGTGGGGCCAATAAAACAGTCTGTGGGCTTAAAGCTGTCACCTGGACCACTGAAATGCCTTGAGAGAAAAGCACCCTTGGCCCAGAAAGTGAAACCAGTTTCCGGCAAACAGCTGTACCAGCACAGCTGCAAGCGGGGAGCAGAAGCGGGAATTTCTTCAGCTGGCTTCCCCGCCAACACGGGGGTGACACGGTAGGAACGGCAGACATCTGGGGGATATGTCCAAATTCAGACTTGTTCTAGTTTGTAAAAATGATACTAATTGGGTCAGAGAGTCTGAGTATATCCTAGGAGGGGGACGAATGATCTGAGCTGGGGTTTCAAATCCCTGCTCCAGTGAACTGAATTACGCACTCAGCTCCAAACCCAAGATGGAGGGAGATCCACACCAGGACATCCTGGTAATCCAGATACTACCCCCAATGGGTGAAGTAAGACCCAAACCCCTGTCCTCCCATAATATTTAAAACCCTACCTTATATAACCCTGTCAAGTATCTCAACCAGGAGCCAACTCCGTCTGCGAGACCCTCCCGTGCAGCTGGCTGTCTTCCGAGCTACGAAATCGGGTTATATCACAAAGACAGCCAGGGGAACGCTCTTCTGTGCTGCAGGCCTTTGGCTTGCACCCATTGGTTGCTTTGCCCTTACCTGCCTCTGGAAATTTCTCATGTAGGGCACTAGTTTGTTTTCAAGGATAGGCAGGAATGAACCAACAGTTCCGAGGATGTCAGTGATCCTGAGTGACTGGATTTTGTCAGAGGGCAGCCAGCTGCCCCTAGCCTGTCACGCTTAATCCCGCTGTCCTTCTGCTCTCTGTTTGTGAAACGCTGATAATACAGTGCACACCACAACGCTCTGAGGATAAACATGTTAGGGACAGCGAGAGTCTCCTCAGGATAATGAAAGCCCAACATGTGAAGACATGACACAGGTTGTGTAAGAGCATATGAAAATAGAATTCTGTGAGTTCCTGAAGGAACGGTGCTGCTATGCCTTTACCTTTTGCTGTTATCTTCATTTACAGGCTGTCCTGTTTCAAACCGGTTTAGATCACTCGAGATTCCGAAAGTCTCCTCTGCGTTGCCATTGCCACCCTTCTGACTGTCCTGCTTTTCCTTCTGACTGTCCTGCTTTTCCTTCTTCCTCTCCATTACATTTTGCAGCCGACTTTGCTGCTGTTCTTGATAAGCCTTAAACTGCCTTTTAAAATGTTCATCCGCTTTTATGTCTGACTCCATTGTTTACTAAAAGCATAACAAGAAGAAAATAAAAGAGACAGAGATCAACATCGCTTTGAAAAACGTCCTCTTCCAGCAGCTGCTTCGCCGTTTTTCTTCACTGACCTCTGTGTGATCTCCCTGCCACCGCCTCCTCTCAGCCACTGGGCTCTTCAGTCCCACTGTCTTGCTTCAAGGGCCTCTTCCCATAAATGGCTTTCAAATCGTCTTCAAAAAGGTTTTCGGGTCTTTTTCACTCTATCATTCAAAAAAGCAACGTTTTAAAATGTTTTTAAACAGATCTGTTGAAATAAACATTTTTACAGAAGAGCAAGTTGGGGTCAAATCCATGCCAGCGTGGCAACCCCATTATACTGACGAAAGGGAACGCAGACTGCTTGCAACCATCCAGCCTTCCTTCCCACGTTTCAAGGAAGGTGGAGATCCCCCCGTTTTTGGGTTAATGTGGGAAGAAAGATCTCTGTTAAACCTAATTTTGGGGCACTAGTTGGCAAGAGCGTGGCTTACATCTTTCCCCCGATTCTCTAAGCATTAAGTGACAACATTAAAGCGATAACATCGCTACCTATTTCAATGTCTAGAGCTTTACTTAGCATGACTAAAGGCCATCAGGTTTCGAATTTATTCCAGCCCCCTCTCCTTCTGTTTGGCATTTACTGTCAGCAAAAAAATAATCGAGTGCACCTTTGGTCTAGGAAAAACAATCAGTACAAACTTTCCAAGGCACACCCTCCGCTGAGTAATGGCCCTTTCTCACACCAAGGCAGCAACCATCCCGACCAAGTGCCAAAAGGCACGTTATGTCCCTTTGTGCAGCTTTACCTCCACGCCCGGACCCCTCGGGCGTGGACGAGGTGCATTAAGGACCGACAAAGGAGCAGAGCCCGGTGCCTCTGCACAGCCCGGGGCCCCCGGGGGCAGAAGGGCTGGCCTGGGGGCAACCTTTAGCCCTCCGGCCTACCTGGGTACCGCCTGAACACAGAGGGCTCTGCCACAGAGCTGCTGGGGGGACGACACAGGGGGTTCCCTCTCTCCCCCGCCCAACGCCCGCCTCGTCCTGCGGCCTGCCAGGGCCGCGCTGCCTCTCCCTCCGGCTGCGCCTCCTGCTCCCGGCCCGGCCGCGGCCCCACGCGGTTCCCATAGCAACAGCGGCCCCGCCGGCGACAAGAGCAGGGGAAGGGCAGGGCCGCGCATGCGCCGAGCGCGGGACGTCACCGCCCGAGGGGCGGGGCTGGCGGCCTTCCCCTCAGCCCGACCGCCATGACAGTTGCCCTCAGCCGCCCCGGAGGCGCCACCAGGCCGCGGGGCCCGTAGCAAGCCCGGTCCCTCGGGGATCCGGCTGTGCCCGGGAGGGAAGCGGCTCCTCAGCCCGCCCCGGGGTGGGCAGGAGAGTGGCAGCTGCAGGAAAAGGCCTGTGCGCGGTGGAGGGGCGGCTCCTCATGCCCAACCCCCCCCCCGCCAAGCTCAAGCCCGGTGAGGGAGACGTGCCAGGGCGAGCAGTCGAGGAGAGCAGGAATGTACCGGCTCGCGGTGCCCTTTCCAGTAGCGCTGCACCCTCTCAGGTGATTTTTATTGAGGGATACCAGCTCACCCCATCTCCCTGCAAGAGGGTGCGTGGGCAGGGGGAGCCCCTCCCCCCCCCCCCCCAACCGCACAGCCAAACACTCGTTTTCTCCAGTGCTCACATTTATTCGTATTTCATCTCCCGCTGCTCTGTACAACATGGATTTATTACAGAGACGTCATACTGTTGCCATGGAATGTAAGCTAATCGGAGAAAATGAGGTTTTTACCAATTGGCTTTATCAACACAATTTATTTTTACGGCTGCCGTTGGAGATACAAGGGATTCTGAGTGTAAAATACCAGTGGCAATTTACAGAGAAGGGTTTTAACACCTCTTCGAGGACGATGGGGGCTTTTCAGATGTAAATGTTTTAAAATTCCCGTGGGGAGTGACACTGCAGAAGTCAGAGCTAGATCACATCCTGAACCCAAAGCATTAGAACACCAAATCACAGTTTAGTTTTCACAATATGTATTGTGAATGTTATACTTAAATGTTATTCAGAACAACACTGTAAATAAAGTTACAAAATATAGTAATCCAAGACTCTGAAAATCTATAGTAAAAATAGGGAGCCTGCGTTTTCATTAACAATGAATAAATACAACATTTAAATAGCTGCAACATACCAAATACTCATCTTGTGCCTTAAATAAAAAAAAAAATAGATGTTTATATCTCTCTCAATATTTTAGAAGTCACTCAGTGCTACTTGAAGCTTCTAAATTCCAAAGCTGGAGGCTGACAAATATACAGGATAGAAAATGGCAGCAAAGCATTCACAACGCCATCTTACAGACGTGACCTCCACGTCCTGCCCGAGGCCTGACAGAGGCAAGTTGAGACTTTGTGGTTTTGGGCAACGGCAGCAAAAGAAGTTCACCAATTTTAGGGCAGTCGAGGGGAAGATAAAAGGATTGTACTCCACTATATCCCCTAAAAACTGGGATATGGTAGTGTCAATCAGAAAGAGCCAGACCCCGATAGCCGCTCCCCCAGGCTGCCAGCTTCGGGGCAGTGTCATACACAGAACAGATCTAGGGCAATTCTCTAACACCATCTATTTTTTCCCCTCCCCCAAGATTTGAAGTTTTTCTCCCTCGATTTGAAGAAGTTTGGAGCTGCAGTACACAGGCCACCACCAGGACAGAGATTTCAGTCAGGTTTCCATTACTCCTTGGGCTTCACCACGTACTCCCGAAACATTGAGTACAGCACCCCTACAAGAAAGAAACAGCAGCACAGTTACAAAGCTGGGCTGAGTAGGAAATAATGGGTTTCCACATCTGAGCAGTGATAGTCTCAGCAACAGAAATAACATTTCCCTGCCTCTTCTGCTGCCTGTATTTATTTTTTTGACTAGCAGTGATGAACACTGCAAAATTCTTCATATACAGAGAAACGGGATATGAAAACGCAGATCCCAAGCCAATGCTAGTTTGCTTTGAGACCCAGTCCAGTTTTTCTGCGGTACCTTCTGGGAACTCAGTCTAGACAAAACAGCGTTTCATGGGGTGTGCATTTACACACAGGCACGGCTGCAGGACTCAGCTGAGACCTGGGAGGTACAAATCACTCTGCGTTATATATATTTTTTTAATATCCTTTTAAAAATGGTCTGTTATCTAGACCCTTTAAAAATGGTCTGTTATCTAGACCCTTTAAAAATGGTCTGTTATCTAGACCCTTTAAAAATGGTCTGTTATCTAGACCCTTTAAAAATGGTCTGTTATCTAGACCCTTTAAAAATGGTCTGTTATCTAGACCCTTTAAAAATGGTCTGTTATCTAGACCCTTTTAAAATGGTCTATGATCTAGACCCTTTTAAAATGGTCTATGATCTAGACCCTTTTAAAATGGTCTATGATCTAGATCCTTTAAAAATGGTCTATTATCTAGATTTTTTTTTATATATATATGATCTATCTATTTATATATATATTCAGGGACACAATTCCAGTCCTTAATATATATATATAAAATATATACCATACCACAGTCTACACAAGCTGATTTTCCAGCACATTCAATTCACAAACAGCAACATATTTACAAGGGATCATATTAACATCAGAAAGTCTTTTTTTTTGTCTCCCATTTCATCATCTGCAGAACTTGACGTATGAAGAACAGATACTTCCCACGTCTAGAAGTAGTTCAAACTTCTATTCTCAAAGTCAGAGCAGTTTAATGCTGAGTACATGCACTTAAACATCTAGAAAGGCTGAACAAACACCACCAACATCCCGAAATACCACGGCCTGGACACCCCCACCCTGCCCCCTGTATCATCCACGTGGAGAAGAGACCCAAGAGGCTCCCGGGGAGGGGCAGGACAGCCTCCCTGTGGGTACGCACCGCACGTTATCGCTCCCACGACGAACCCCTGGGCTGCCACGCGCATGTGGATCAGGTGAAGCGACATTTTCATGTCCCCTCTGTGCTTCAGCCTGTACAGCCCGTAGCCCACCACCACGGCGAAGCCAGCCATCCCTGCAAGGCAAGGCCAGCGGCCTCGTGAGTCGAGGTCCAAGTGTGAAGCCACCCGCTTCAAACACCCCGGGGAACAACCGTGTTTTGATCTAATCACGCTGGGTTTGGGCAAGTCCCAGCCTCATTCAACGGACGAGAGAAACGCGAGAGGTTGCCACTCGCGTTCAACCACCACGGCAGAACCTCAAAAGTCTTGAAGTTTCTCCCAATATTTTTCAGAAGCCACAAGTGTTGCCTGCACCTTCTTTTTCCTGGAGGGAAGCTCACCCCCAAGAACCCTGCTGGGCTGCAGCTCGGACCCTCAGCCCGTGGATGCACCCTGACGTACCCCCCCCCCGCTGAGCTGCTATTTTGGGTGCCGCCACGTTTGTCCAGCTTTCACCGGGACAGGGCGAGTCAGATGGTCCCGTGCTGCGGGGCAAGAGCCTCAGCAAAGTTCACTTTGAGTCCTTCAACAGACCAAACGTGGCTCCACCCTGTGCACACCGCTGCTCTCACCGAACAGAGCAGCAAGGCGCAGAATTTCCCAACTCCCTCCACTTTATTCCGTACTACAGATGATTATTTACCTTGTGCAAAGGAGGCTGCTGAGTTCTAAGTGGTTTTAGTTTTAGTTTTGTGTATATTTTACTGGTGAGAGCGCAGACAGCTGGTCTCCGCGAACATGACTATTACCAGTTCCCCTTGTGAGGCTGTAAACCCTTACTGATCCTCACAGCAACTTCATTAAATACCAATGAAGAGTTTTAGGGATCCTCAAACCAGCTCTGACCCAAGTTCTGCCAATCTGCTGAGTTCACAGTCGGCCCCAGCAAGCTGGAGAGCAAAGTCCTGCGGCGGCAGAAACCAGTGACGGGGATCTGCTGGCAACCGCTCGGAACCGCTCACCCCGCCTGACCCGGCCGCTCTCCGTTTAAGGGGGCTGGAAATCAAAACGTGTCTCATGTCAGAGGCAGCTCCTGATGGGAGGGAAGTTCTCAGGACAAACACGACTGCTCCTCTCTCCCCTCAGAGGCTTTTTGGGGGTCTCGGCAGAGGGGCTGAGAACTTTAACAACTGCCTCAAGCCAGGGGAGGGGAACAAGACCTCCCAAAAAAACACGTTTTAAACTACGGGATGGCAGCAGAGAAGGGTGGAAGGTTTCACGTGGCAATTGTAGGTTCTGAGGTTTTTATTTAAGGTAACAAGCCTCATTAATTTCCCTGTTTCTTGCAGAACCACCACCATTCCGGGCAGGAGCAGTAGTGCTGTCACACACCACAAGGCTACATGAGGAAGTGATTTCCCAGGAAAACAGCGAGCAAGGAGGGTGTTTCCCACACGGATTGCCTGAAGAGCAAGATCTACATAACCGCCCTTCTTCATCTTTAAACTTACCGATGGGGACAAACGGCGTCTCTTTAAATTTCCTTAACAGCTTTGATGTCTGGCTGGTGTCGGTCTCATACTCGGAGAAAACGGGTTCCTGACCGGATGACATGGTGGCTGCGAAGACCAAGAGTCTCCCGTCAGGATTTAGAAACACAAAGATCTTTCAGGAAAAGAAAAATCCCTCGCGGATTCCACCCAGTCACGAACATCCACGTAGCGAGGTACAAGCACAAGAGCTAAACTCGAGCTGAGGAGCGACGCCACCAATTCCTGCCACCCCTTCTCCCGCCGTTACAGATCCCAGCGCCCCTCGCCGCGCGGCGAGAAGCCACCGAAAGCTTTTGGTCGCTGCCTGCGTGTCTTTCTAGCGCTTCCAGCCTCCACCACGCTGCTTTGCCATCACAGGCTCTTCCTTAACAGCAGCTCTGACCTCAGAGAAGTTCATTTCTCCGCTTTCACTCCCTGCCAAGAACAGCTCAGGGTGGAAAGCCGCTGCGGAAGGTCAGCCCTCCCTGGCAAGTCACCAGTCACCACTACGGCCTGTCCCACCTCGCTCACGGCGGTTTCAACCCCCTGCTGGAGAGCACAGAGGGTAAAACGGGCGCTGCCGAGGCGCGGGAACGAGGTGGGAAGCCCTTGGTAGGCACAGACTCGCGTGGGGATGCAGTGGGAGGATGAGGGGAGTTGCCGTTGCAGCACAGGTCATTTCCCACCTGCCCCCAAGGGGAAAAAAAAAAAAAACCAAACAAAACCAGCAGCAGCGGCCATGAGAAGGGCTCTACCATCACCAGACCAGTAAGACCACCCGCCAAAACCTGCCAGCTTGTCCTGCTGTCCCCGTCACAGATCACCCCGAGACCTGTTCCTTCTCCAGTGCCCGCCATAAGCCTCCTTCCTCACGGAGCAGCTATTTCTCTAGCACAATTGGCTCAGCAACACCACGGAGGTCTCCGCTGGAAAAATCTCCACCGATACCGCTCCAGTTTTGCCACCAACGTGCTCAGCAGCAACATATACAGCTCGGCCTCACACGGAAGGACTCCAAGCTCTTGAAAGAGGCCAACAGGAATTTAATTTAAGCACGTGCAAAAGGAACGTTTCAAACGTGGCTGCATCCCCCGGTTACGCGGCATTCTGTGCGCATCCGTGACAGCAGACTGACTGGGTTTGGTTATTTTAAACCAAACGTGCAAACCTCTGCAGGCCAAAGGAGTTGGTCTCTCTGCGCCTGCTACCACTGCCCTGATTTGCTAAATATAAGTTACGTTTCAGCCTGACTCATTCGGAGAAGGAAACACGAGAGCACCCGGTGCCTCGGGAGAGGTGGAGGCAGCCAGAGGGGAGATTTGCATGAGAAAAGGCTATCGAGAAGTGAACCAATTCCTTCCCTGTAAGAGGTTTCCGCGACCTTCAGCTCCTGCAGAGGCCGGGGTGGGCGCAGAGCGGAGGAAGCCCGGCGAAACGCACCCCTGGGGCTGCCCTGACCTTGCCACCCCCTCAGCGGGGAGCCGTGGGGCAGCAGTGCGGCCACCCGCGGGGGACAGCTCTGACACGGGTGGTAAAGGGACACGGCCCAGCGCCCCTCCCGCCAAGGGCCCTGGGCACCGCCAGGCTGCGTTCCCGCTGCCCAGACCCACGGGGTCCCTGCCCCACTCCAGCCCCAGGTCCCCGCACCCCACATCGGGCCTCTGCCCCACGTCCCCGCACCCCACACGGGGTCCCTGCCCCACTCCAGCCCCACGACCCCGCACCGGGCCTCTGCCCCACTCCAGCCCCACGTCTCCGCACCCCACACCGGGCCTCTGCCCCACTCCAGCCCCACGTCCCCGCACCCCACACCGGGCCTCTGCCCCACTCCAGCCCCACGTCCCCGCACCCCACACCGGGCCTCTGCCCCACTCCAGCCCCACGTCCCCGCACCGGGCCTCTGCCCCACTCCAGGCCCAGGCGCCGCCTCTGCCCCACTCCAGGCCCAGGCGCCTCCCCCGCCTCCCCCCCCGCCCCAGGGCCTCTGCCGCCAGAGCTGCTCACGGTGTCCCCCACCCCACCGCAGTCTCCCCGCACCCCAGCTCCTGCCTCAGCTCCCGCGACCCCCACCTCGGTTCCCCGCCCCCACCCCCACCCCCCCCCCCGCGATCCCCACCGGAGGTCCCGGCTCTCACCAACCCGCTGCCGCTGCCCCCCTCGCTGCTCCCGATACCGGCCGGCGTCTGCCGAGCCTGGCCCCGCCCCCCGGCTCTTATTGGCCGGGATCGCCCCGCCCTCTCCGCCCTTGGCGCCGCCGACGCTGGCTGAGAACCACAGCTCCCAGCGTGCCGCGCGGCAGCCCGCCCGCCCGCCGCCAGCCAATCCCGAGCTCCGTGGGTGAAAGCCGCATCCTTATACAGGGCGGGGAGGCGGGGCAGCCCGTGACGTCACCGCGTGCGCTGACGCCGGCGCGGAGTCACGGGGTGGGCGGTGGGGGCGGTGTCTGGCCCGCCGCTAGGGGGCGCTATGAGGGGGGGGGGCGGGCGGCCCTCCCTCCTGCCCGGCCCTCCCCGCTCCTGCCCGCTCCTGCCCACAGGCCCTGCCTGCCCCTGCCCGCCCCTGCCCTGCCCACAGCCCCTGGAGCCTTCGAAACGGGCAGTGGGGCGCGGCCGTGCCCGAAACCCCCGGGGTTTCCCCTCTGCCGAGGGCGGCAGGGAGCGGACAGCTCGGCTTTACAGAGCAGAGAGGCTCGGGGTGGGACTTGGCGGCTTGTTTCACCCCAAAAGCGGGGTGGGGGGTGGGGGTGGGGGTGGGGGTTAGGCCGTCCTTTGCAAGGTGGTAAAGCAGCCCCCAGCTTTTTCCACAACTTGGCTTTTTGCTTCAAAAAACTTCCCGCTGAAAGAGCTGAACCCTGGCAATCCCTGACTAAGGCCTCACTGTGGTACACAAAAGCTTTACTCGCATATTTTTGTTTAGTTTCGCTTGTGTCTCTGTTTTCCCGAGTTTCCCTTCCCCCACAAGGATAGTTTTAGCTATTTGCTGAGCGAAGTTGGTAAATAGATCACATCTTGCCTGACATTAAGGAGACAAAACTCCAAATATCAAGGAGCTATCAAGGAGCTATCAAGGAGCTATCAAGGAGCTATCAAGGAGCTATCAAGGAGATATCAAGGAGACATCAAGGAGACAAAGCCATCTACACATGCCAGACGTGAAGGAGATGCCCAGCAAACATCTACACCATTGCTTGTTACAAGAGGTTGCATCAGAAAAGGGGCCCTGGCTTGTGCTGAAGAAGGAGGGTTCAACTAGGATGAGGAAGACTATGAGTGCCCACTGGAGGGTGAAAAGACCCTAACCCTAAATTTACTGCACGTGCTTGGACTATGTAGATGAATCCCGGGACCTCATCACTGTAAGATTGCCCTTCTCAGGAAATCTGATGACTATGTAAGATTTTTGGGTATATGAACTGATGGGTTTTGCTAACCCGTTGGAGCACTCATGGTGGAACATCCCCAGTGCTGCCCAGCGCTGCAATACAGAATGCCTGCTTGATAACACCCTGTTGTTATGGAGGTTTCATCTCGGGATCCTTACCCAGCCGCACCCAGCCTCCCACCTTGGTGAGGAGCGTTAGAAAGCCAGGGGGTTTGGAAACTCCCCATTTTGTATCACCACATCGGTATAAACTCACACTTTGACATCAGCTGGAAGCACCTTTGCAGAGGGCGAAGCCAGAGCCCGGCTTTCCCTCGGTCTGATTTTCTTTTTCCTGCCTCATTGACTCTTTTTTTCCTCAATTTCAGCTTCCAAGCAGAGCTCGCTGTGCCCCTGCCGTATGCCAGGCGGTGCATTTTGAAGCCCAAAGACAACCTAGGAATGGATCCTGACGTAAGCAAACCAAACTCTGGAGCGGGAGGAAAAATCCCCTGGGATCCTGAAGTTACTTAAACCCCTCCTCTAAACCCAGGGACAACTCATCAGAGCAAAACAGCAAAGAAAAGTCTTTTTTTTCCCCTCCAAAACTCTTTCCTGGTTTTGCAGCGCTCTGGGGTTGTGTTTGTGACTCCCCATCTCCGAGCACGGGGCGGGGGGGAAGCAGAGCTGCTGCTCCTGCGGGGCTGCTCCGCCGCTTACACACCGCATTTTCTGCAGCATTTAAAAAAAAAAAAAAAAAGCTCAGATAGAACCATTTGTTGTCCCGCTGTACCTCTCTAAATGTGCTTCCCATTACCGGTAATCTGGTTACTTTAATTGCCAAAGCCATTAGGGCTCTGCAGAGTCTGAAAAGAAAAAAAATAAAATTAAAAAAAAAATTCTACGCAATTACCGGCTCCCAAATTGAGTTAAAATCTTGTAATAAATTACAGTGAAGGCTACTTTCTGCAGTGACTCTCAGAGGCACGTTTAATTCCCTGCAGCTCTGCGCGATAGGTGCTGCAGGGGAGAAACTCAATTAAAAACAAAAACTTATTTCATTTTAATTGCTGGGCTAATGAAACTGCTGCCGCCTGTAGCATCTGTGTGTGTGTCTGGTGCCTCGGCTTTGCAAGCGGCTTCTGGCTCTCTGCTGATGTGTATGTTGCCCAGATATACATTTATTATAAAGTATCTTTTAAATGCAGGCACACGTGTGCACCAGCTGATGGTGGCAAATGTAGAAATAGGTGAAAATAACGTATTTCTCCCTGCGAATCCACCTGCTATGGGGCAGACTGGGTGCGGAGCTGTGGCTATCGCTGCTGCGCCGTTCTCCTCTTCCTACCAGGGCGGTTTGGGATTTATAAAGCACAACCCGGGGATGGCCTTGGCACGGGCAGGGTGTTCCCCAGGGCCCCGTTTGGTGGTGAGACGAAGGAAACGGGCCGGAGGGTGGCCACTCACCCATGGTCGTGCTCTAAAACGTCTCTGATAAACCACTTCATCAGAGGCACCTTTGACAGGCGAGCGAAGGGCCGTTGCCTGAAGCTGTCCCCAAAATGTCCCTGTGGCAGGGAGCCTGGCAATCTTCTGCTGTGGTCGATCTCTGCACGTTCAACCACGGCAAGGTCCTGGTACCGCTTGCAAGGTTTCGCTGCTGCCTGCTGGTTGTCCCCACAGAGCTGGCGGTGCCTGCTGGCCTCGGCCGTGTCCCCACCAATTTCTGCACCTTCAGGGGGTGAAGATCCTGCAGCATCCAAGTAGCACGTGGTTTATTCAATTTTCCTGGAAAAAATGCCAATTTCTACCCCGGGGTCTCAGCCCCAGGAGCCTCTTAGTGTAGAGCCCAAGCAGGTCCAATCCTGCCTGGGGGAGCTGGGAGGTGGGCAGGGTGGACATCATCTTGATATCCATCTGTCATTCAATGGCAGATGTTTCTACTAGTTAAAGCTTTTAGAAAACAGAATAACGAGAGGGAGCTCGTTGCCACATCTAGGGTCGGGATGCAGCAAACCCAGAATCAACAGGGAAAAAGAAATCAGGGACAGATTGCTTGGTTGGGAGGAGATGGGATGGAGAAAAGGGAAGGACCAAGGTGTCCGGGGGAAACGCATGCATGAAGAAATGGAGAGAAAGAGCAAAAGGAACTGGTCATCTTTAAGCAAGTGGCTGGTCTGGGTGCGTGTCTGGGTGGCCCTGGTCTGGCCTGTGCGTGCCCAGCGATCTTCACGTTGTTGCTGACCTGGGTCCTCGGTCCCAGCGGCTCTGGCCATCCCTAGCACGGTGCCTGTCTTGAGCAACCAAGAGCAGGTTGTATTTCTGAAGGAGGGGTGCTGGGGTCCCTGTGGCACCCGTGACAGAAGGCACTGTGGCCCTGACGGGTATCTCCAACGGCAAAGCCCAACTGTGGGTGCAGGCGCCGGTCGTAGATGTTGTGGAGGGACACGTGCTCGGAGACGGCGGGGAGATGGTTCCTCCAGCGCTGTCACCCACGGATCAACACCAGGAAAAGCAAAACAAAACCAGGGAGGTCACACTGAGCTCACATTTCCTGCCCATGCTTTTGCATAAGTATAGGAGGTTCCCAAAAGCCTGATTCAAGCCTCCGGCAGGATGGGATCAGGAGAAGAAGCTCCTGTAAGTGAATTTTCTGCTCCTTGCTTGTAGACAAAGCTGCATGAGAAACCTGGAGAGGTTCTTGAAAGTTAGCCAGCTCGTGAGCTCCGATGTAGCCACGGGCTTGGGATTAAGTTCTGAGCTCAGCTCACGTTGCATTTGTCGGTTCTTTGCGATGAGCTATGGGATGGGGATGTGAATGTTAGTGCCAGCGTGATATAGAGGGGGGAAGACGTGGCAGAGGGAGAAAAGGCATCTCGGTGGGCTGGAAGAGACCCAGAAATGTTAATTTTGGGGATGCCTTGTCCTGATGTGAATGCAGAGGGTGCGTGTGGGGGCTGCCCTTGTTTGTTGCTGCTGCGATCAGAAGGGTGGGCCGCTTTGGTGTCCTCTCAAAGTTTCCTCTCATATCTCTGAGGGTGAATTTCCTCCACAATATGAAACAGAAACAACAACCAAAAAAGAGCTAATTCCCAGAAAAGTCTTTTTCTGGCGCTCTCCCATGGCAGATTGCTGCTCTGTCTGAAGTGCGCTGCAGCACTCACCTAAGAGCTGCAAGACAGCAAGAAAACATGTCAATCCAGCCCAACCCAAATTTTCTTTTCTTTTCAGCCACCTGGTTTTGCCTGGAATGGGTATTTAAGCCATTTTAGACGTGGGACCACAACAGGTATGTCCACAGCTTCACGCCTTGGGTGCTTTGCTTAACCCGCCTAGGGTGGAGGGACTCCCCTTTTCTGGGGTGTTCGTGGGGAGGGAGACATCCCTAGAAGTTGCAGGGCCACCGTGGCGTGTGTCCTCCTTGGGGTGTGTGGCACAACTGGGGACCAACAGCTTCATTTTCTCATTTACTTGGTGGCTGCAGGTCTCTTGGGGAATGGGAGAAAGAGGTCCTTGAGGAGAACGAAGCAGGAGTGACTGCAGGCAGGGGAACTACACAGCCATGCCTGTTTTGGAATTGCTGGAAGGGTGAACCCTGGTGTGTTTTAGGGGTATTTGCACTGGTTTTGCCCTGTGAAAGCCCTGGTTTGCCGTCAGAGCCTGGAGATTAATCTTGGTTTTTAAAACCCACGTTAACCTTCATGATACCAACAGGAGGTGGCTCAGGCAGATCCCATCTCCCAGCACAGGAGTTGGGCTCTTCAGCACAGCCGTTGCCTGGCTTGGGTGGCTTTTGGAAGATGAAACCCTTGTAGTGTTCTTCAGGTGGGGGGGTGTGGGGGGATGTTTCTGAAAATCGGGCTCCAAAAGTAGGAAGCTGTCCAAACCAGTCACCATTTCCTGAAATCTGGGCTGCAGCTGTCTAAACACTGACACCAGCTTGCGATCCTGGGGAGCAGCCAACCGCAGGGCCCTCACTCTCCTTGGTCAGCAGGGTTTCAAGGCACGCTCTGTCTAACGTGGGATTGACTCCAGCAACATCCTTCCAGCTGAATCTCTACCTCTAACCTTGATTCAGGACTTGATTCTGGCACTTATGTGTCCTTCCCTTGGATGAGGCTTTGAGCAGCCTGGTCTAGTGGAAGGTGTCCCTGTCCATGTCAGGGGGGGTTGGAACTAGGTGATCTTTAAGGTCCGTTTCAACCTAAAACTTTCTGTGATTCTATGATTATTTTCCACTTACTAATACTTTTTGCAAGAATCCATGGCTTGGTGTCCCAGGGTTGGCACGGAAGGGGGTCAGTGTCCTTCCAGGAACAGTGAGATGTTCAGCATTCCATCTCTGGGAGCAACCCCAGGAACATAAATGTGCTGGTGCAGCTTGTGCTTCACTGAGAACGGAGATGCCACTTTCTCAGAAGTGACCTGGGTGAATCTAAAGCAGCTCACAGCGAGGTGTAGTGGTCAATTTCCCGTAATTTAGAGCGGAAACTTCCTCAAAATCTTGCAGTGGTGTCAGGGTGGAAGTGGGTTGTTATGTCGGAAGAGATCATGTTCATTTACTTTCAAGTTTTAATGTGTGGGAGTAAGGAAACCAGAATTATTTTTTTCATATATGTGTAGACAGCTGTCCCCATGCTGCAGGCAAAGGCCGAGGAGTGCAGGACACAAAATACTTGTCAGAAGGTGACAGAAATTTAGACCTATGACCTAAAGGAAAACCCTTGATGATGTGATGTTTGCCTTTCCCGTGTGAATTGGAACAACATCTTGATCCCCTTCACTTTTTTCTTTTGCTCTTAGGCAGCCACTTGTCAAATGCAACTTCAAAGGTGGCAACAACAACCGCTGCCGCCTCGCTGGATGCTGCCCGTTCGAGCGACTACCCGTACAAGTACTTGGACAAGGAGGATTACATGCAGTATGGCCTCTGCACCAAAGAAGAGGTGCTCTCCTTTAGCAGAGTGTTCTTGCCAGCTTTTTACACTGTGATCTTCCTGGTCGGCTTGGCCGGGAATGCTCTCCTGTTCATTGTCCTCATTGGGTACATAAAGAAGAAAAAGAAGATGACCGAGGTGTATCTGCTGAACCTGGTGGTTTCAGACTTCTTCTTGCTACTAACCCTTCCTTTCTGGGCTCTGTACATTTCTCAGTGGGTGACCTGGGATGTATTGTGCCCAATCTTAAACACCATGTACACTGTGAATTTCTACAGTGGTGTCCTTTTGGTGAGCTGCATGAGCCTGGACATGTATCTGCAGATAGTTCATGCTTGGTCTCCTCACAGCTCTGTGACACGGAGGAAGTCCATCCTCATCTTGTCAATGGTATGGGTCCTTTCCATACTCCTCTCCGTTCCTGACGGTCTTTTCACCAGCACAAGGCAAATCCACAACAAAACCATCATGTGCACCCATGATTATGGCGAGAAACACTTGTTTTGGAAAGTTGTCTTTCGGGTCATTCAAAACATCCCGGGTTTCCTCTTTCCTTTCCTCTTCATGATCTTCTGCTACTCCCGCATAGCGTGTGTCCTCACCACGTCTCAGATGCCTGGCTTGAGGAGAGCATTCTGCTTGGTCTGTACTCTGGTGGCTGTCTTCTTTGTCCTGTGGTCCCCTTACAACATCGTCCTCGTCCTTCACTCCCTGCAAGATGTCGGTGTGATCAGGAGCTGTGAAAGCAGCAGGCTATTGGACTATGCCATGCAGATCACAGAGCGTTTGTCCTTTGTCCGCTGCTGTCTCACCCCCTTGCTCTATGCTTTTGTGAAAAAACGATTCAGTTTATACTTAGGGAAGATCCCTCAGGCCATTTTTAGGAGAAGCGCTTTCTTTGACATCCAGCCCTCAGAGACAAGCCAGTCTTGCAGCAGATACGCAGCTGAAATAGAAATGTTGAGTATCACAAGTGCATGATAAATATTTACGTTATGTGTGTGCCCTCTATGCTGTAGTTTATGGGTCCTGGCCATCTGATGGAGTTGGTGTGAGCTCACAACACTGTAACAGGATCATTCATCCCAGCGCCAGCACTGGGATGAGGGTTTTCCATGTTGGGATGGGAAAAGTATGCATGGGATTTGTTTCTGTTATAACTGGAATTATTATAAAAGCCTTGCCCTGGGTTTACTCTCGTGGAAGAAGCTCAGCTCCTACCTGGAGTGTGTGAGGTGTTAGTGGATGAAGGAGCAGCTTATCTGGATGTTGTGCCCTTAAAAATGCAAACTGAAACTTGTGCAGAATTTCTGCCCCATAGATCCCGAAGGGTCTGATGGAGGAGAGCTGGGGAACGGATTTGCCACACTCATCCATCAGGCCAGACGTGGTTGGCCAGCAGCCCAGCCTGGAGGGTGGCTTTGCTTCTCCTGGCTTTTGCCATCTGCAGGGTGCGTGATTCAACTGGGCTCGTCCCTTTGTCTACCAGGAGAGACAATGGGAGGAATTAGGGACCTTTAAACTGAGTTGTCTGACCAGTGATGGGGTTTCTCTGAGACAGTGAGCTGTGCCACCCTCAGGTCTGCTGAGTAGGAAACGGTGTCTTTCCGAGGGGCAGATCCTTGGGTAGAGATCAGTTAGATCATCAGCTGAATCATGATCGGTTTGATCAGCATCAAAGTTCAAACTGGTAACAACCGGTGAGAAAGAAAAAACAATGGGCTCAGCAGAACAGCGGTGGAGGTATTGGCCTTCCCGAAAATCAGTTTTGACAAGATAAAAAAGATCCATGGGTACCGTCTGTAGCAGAAATATTGGCATTGCAACACCACAGAGTGAGAGCCTTGAACAGAAGAGCAGGGATAGCTGTTAGCCAATCCTTATTACCCAGCGTAGCTTTAAAGGTCGTGATTATTAAGTTTACTGACCTTTATTTAAAGGTACTATTCACCCCAAATACTCTTCGACCTTAAATGGGCCCCTTCCAGCATGGAAACCTATGGAGCATGGCAGTTGCCTAGAGTTGTACAAATAAAATTAATAATTCACAAGAAAACACTCGTCGCCTTAATTTTATTGCTAGACAAGGTTGCTGGGCTGAGAAGGGCTTTGAATCTATCTAGAAAGGTGAATTTGTTTTCAGTGCTGTTATTTTTCTTGCCAGCATTGCTACCGTGTGTTTCCAAAACAGTAAGCCTGGGAGCTTTCCTTAAAAAAAAGAAAAGCCAGAATAAATATTTAGCTGATGCTATGATGTGGCCTTCCCTCCACGGGTCAGGTCACTGAGAGGGAAGATGGAAGGGGAAAGCAGCTGGGAAGCAAAAACTAAGCTGAAGATTGTGATCCCATACAGAGGAGGGCTCGTGGGACCATGCAAAACGTACGATGGGATGCTCAGGGGAAGGGAAAAGCAAGGGGGAAATCGGGGAGGGTATAAAAGGGGCTCGTTGTGTATAAGCAGCATGCCCTGCGCCTGCTCACGGCAGTCTGTCCTGTCGCCTTATTAAATACTTTTTCTTAACTCTCTTCCCATGTAATGTCACTTTTTATCCAGCGTGAGGGTGCTGTGAGGTCCGAGCGCCAGCGGCTGGGGCAGAGGCTGTGGTGACTGGCTGTGTAGACCAGGGTGGCAGCGCCCAGAGGCACAATGCCAGATGGGGCGCGGGGTCACTGGCATCGTCCCTAAATCCCATCTGGAGCGTGGGGAGCAGGAGAGATCGAGAAACAGAAAGGAAAATGGATAAAACTGCCAGGTGCAGGGGTGGGAGCGGGAAGGCAGAGGGTCGGGGGTGCTCCGCTGGCTGGAGGGGACACGACCGCTTTGCAGCTGCCGAGCACCGGGCGTGGATGCATCGGCATGGGAGAAAGTGCGGTGGTCCGTCTGGTACCAGACTCCAGACTCATCGGGTGCAAAGGGAATGCAACCGATTCAAGCCCTCATCGCTTGCCGGGGAAGCAGACCTGCCTTGCTTTGCCCTCGTGCGGGTTAGCCGTGCTTGGACCGTCCGTTGGGAAAGCACTTACGGGGCGCTGTGCGTTGGAGTACATTGACATGTTAGAGACCTTTCCTTCTCTTAGCTTTTGAGACCAAATTAGCTCGGCAGTAACCCCCTTCCCTCGGTCCCGAGCTCATTTCCAGTAGCATTTCCAACATCCACTCTTCCTCTCATTTTTTCAGCCTGCAGCTCATGTCCGTAGCCTGGTTTTAAAGGCAGAAACCACTGAGTGAAATCCTCTGAACCCCCTTTTTCAAAAACTGGGCTCTGTGCAGCCTAGAAAAGAGAATTTGCTGAAGCTCCTGCAAAGCACATGCCAAAACCTCTCTGCCTTACGCAGCAGCCCGGTAACTCCAACTTGATTACAATGTACCTTCCACCTTAAAAATCTCTGTTCCTCGAGGGAGAAGTACGCACTGGAGCGCTCCACAGGGGAAAGGCAAACACTCGCTGCCAATGGGGACAGAGGTCGTCATCTGCGCGTTCGCATGTCAGCCGCTGGATGGGAATAAAAAGCATGTTCCTGCCCCAACCCAGCTCTAGTCCAAGCTCCTGGATGGGCGCAGAGCTCTCATGGCGATCTGGGTGATTCTCCTCTCTACCTTGATAGCGTCGCTGCTTGGTGGGCTCTACCTCCTGGGCGTGTTTCGGAGACGGAGACCTGATGAGCCGCCTCTGGACAAAGGTACCATTCCCTGGCTGGGTTATGTGCTGGATTTCAGAAAGGACAGTTCAGAGTTTCTAAAAAGGATGCAGAGAAAACATGGGGATATTTTCACGGTGCTGATCGGAGGCTATTACTTCACATTCGTGATGGACCCCTTCTGCTTTGGAGCCATCGTGAAGGAATCACGATCTAAACTAGACTTTGAAAGTTTTGCATCTAAACTGGTCCTGCAGGTTTTTGGTTACAAGGCCAGCAAAGCCAGCCATGGCATAGTTCATGCACTGAGCATGAAGCATCTGATGGGAGAAGGGCTCACTGTCATGACAGAAGCCACCATGAAGAACTTTCAGAAGCTGATGCTGTTCAATCTCAACTCAGGAGAGGAGAGGGAAGTGTGGAAAGAGGATAGCCTCTTCCACTACTGCTACAACATTGTCTTCAGAGCCGGGTACCTGGCTCTGTATGGCACCGAGCCACACCAAGGGGCAGAAGACAAGGAGAAAGCTGATGAGCAAGATCGCATACACTCCAACCAGCTGTTCCATGAGTTTCGGAAGTATGACCGCCTCTTCCCTCGCCTGGCCTATGCTGTGTTGCCTCCCAAAGACAAAAGAGAAGCTGAACGGCTGAAGAGGCTCTTCTGGAGCATGCTGTCCGTGAAGAAGAGCTGGCAGAAGGACAATATCAGTGGGTGGATAAGTGAGCATGACCGGCTTCTGGCAGAAAGCGATGTCCCGGAGTACATGCGGGATCGTTTCATGTTCATGCTCCTCTGGGCATCCCAAGGCAATACGGGCCCAACTGCCTTCTGGCTCCTCTTGTATCTAATGAAACATCCAGAAGCAATGAAGGCTGTGAAGGATGAGATAGATAAAGTCTCAAGGGAGCACGGCCAGGAAGCAAAGCCAGGGAGCCCACCAATTAACATCACTAGGGACATGTTAAACCAGACCTCTCTTCTGGACAGTGCTCTGGAGGAGACCCTGAGGCTGGTTGCAGCCCCGATACTGGTCAGAGCTGTCCTCCAGGCCACCAGCCTTAAGATGAGCAGCGGGAGAGAGTACACTCTCCGCAAAGGAGACAGGGTGGCCCTGTTCCCGCATGTCTCTGTGCAGATGAACCCAGAAATTCACCCCGAGCCTCACAAATTCAAGTACGACCGCTTCGTAAACCCAGATGGCACCAAGAAAGAGTTCTACAAAGATGGGAAGAGGCTGAAATACTTCAACATGCCTTGGGGGGCAGGTGTATCCATCTGCCCTGGGCGGTTCTTCGCTGTCGCTGAAATGAAACTGTTTGTGTTCTTGATGTTGAGTTACTATGACCTGGAGCTGGTCAACAGAGAAGAGGAGATCCCAGCCATAGACATCAGCCGCTGGGGATTCGGGACGATGCAGCCTGTTCGTGACATTCGGTTCAGATACCGGCTACGCTTTTAATTTGGGAAGTCCTTGTTTGTTCTGGTGTTATCTGTGGAATAAAGTGCATGATCCCATGGTTATCAGATCCATGTGGCACCAACAGTGACATGATCTTGTTTATTTAACGGTTATCATGGCTTTTCTCTTGGCCTCCTTCACTTCTGTTGATGCTCTGTGCCTCTGGTTATTGTGGTATTGAGTTTTGTGATAAAAGCTCATCTGCACACCCACAAAGGATAATAGGGAGACTAGTACCCTGCCAGGCTGCTCTTAGCCCCATCACAGGGGCCATCAGCCCATCAAAAGCCCATCTGCACAAGTCCAGAAGAGCACAGGGGCATGTTGGCAGGTGGGAACCCAAATTAAGGACTTCCAACAAGTAAATGTTTTGTCCAGGCCCCTACCAGGACTGTCCCAGCACAGCCACCAGCCCCATGTGTCACTGGGAGCAGCTCTCCGGGTCACCGTCCAGACTAAGGGGGATCGCTGTCAAGGGAAGGAGGACATCTGATGGTATACAGGGGAAGAGAATTTTGGGATTGCACAGGGCTTACGGTGGGATGTTTAGAGGAGGAACCAAAGGTGGGGAAAACGGGGGATTTAGGTGATTTGGGGAACATGAGGGGATAAAAAGGGCTGGTTGTGTGTGAATAGGGGCTGATTCATACACTTGTCTGGTCCCACACTGCACCTGATCAGCACAGTGTGTCCTATTGTCTTATTAAATCCCTTTCCTTAAATTCAAGCCCATGTGTCTGTGGTGCTGGCAGCTGTTACTAGTGTGTGAGTGGGTGTGCAAGCAAAGATGAGCTGGCAAATAGGTGGAGCGGCCTGGGAGCCAGGGCGTGAGCCTGGCTGCACGGCAGCGTTGGGACTGCATTATTTTGTTACCAGCTCCTTACCGACACGTTCATTTTCCACATGAGGTATCCTTGGCTTGTGGTGAACCCCTGAAAGGTCAGAGAACAGCAAACATCCTCTCCAGAGAAGTAAGGATTTCCTCGGCGGTTTCAAATGGTCTTGTTCTATCTGAGGAGGCCCCCAAAGGAAGCAGAGGTGGGACGTGCTGAGCGATACCAACAGCTCCTTCCCATTTCATGTGTAAGAAAAGGACAGATCTTGCCAGTCACATTTACCACAGCAGTGGGAGGAGAAGGGGGTTGCAAACGTCACTGATAACCTACAGTTATCATGTGCCTGTGGGGATTAGGAATGCATGTGGTCACCTGCCTTTCCAGGGCTGCAGAAGCTTGTGCATTCAAGCCCTGCGTCTTATGTACGGTTTCTGGGGTTAAAAAAGCTGTCTCTGTGTGTGTCTTCATTCATCCCACCGACTGTAACACTGCTGCAGCGTGGGTATGTACAGCTGAGCCAGCATCCCCCCCCCAGCACCAAACCAGCTCCCTGCTTTAACCCAAATCATGGCACCAGCCCAGAAATGGTGGACTCTGCCTGCTGGCTGGGAACGGGTCTGCCCATCCGTGAGGGGCTGGCTGGCTGGGGGGCAGTGCCTGAGCCTTGGTGGGGGCTGAGCTCCTAGTGTCTCGATGGTCCTCCGCCCTCTCCTTGAGCCCCGTGGGCTGGTGATGCCGACACCCTCCTCCAAATTTAGACCCCATCCTCTGCAAAGGCCCAAGGATGCAATAAGGAGCGGGCTGATGTGATAGGAAGCAGCTAGAAAACCACTGAGTGGGGCAGGAGAAAACAACCTCAATCCCTTCCAGGCTATGGCCACTGCGACTTTGAGTCCCCAAATGCCTCTGGTTTATCCACTGGGTCCAATGCAGGATAAAACTTTGCTCTACAAGCTCTGCTTTGCTTTTTTTCCCTTCCATAATTACGGCTCTGACAACATCAGTCCTTACAGAAGTTAAATCACAGCCTTACTTGTGCAGAGGACAGTAGATTGATTTTAATGCTGGTACTAACCTTGGACTTTGAAGATTATGTATGACAGAGGAATGAGACAAACATTTTCGCATGTCTCCAAACCTCAAAGCTGGATTCTGCTTTGTTCTGCAAAGGACAGGGTTATGTTGCAACTGTGTGTCGAGGGCAAACTATCCCCTATTGCCATACTGAGCATTAACCCAGACCTTGTGGTGGTAGAAATTCAGGCAGAAGCTATCAAGCAGCTGTGGAAAACAAAAAACTACCTGTAACTGCACAAGGCTTGACTGTGACAGTTAATATTCCCATTAACAACTCCAGCACCTTTTCATGGCTTCCATGTTCCCTCTATGGCTCTCACCTCTTTTTTGTCACCTGTGGGTTCATTTCTTTGCTCTGCTACCACGATTTAAGCTGGAGCTCTTCCTACATTCTAGCCAAAGGTTTGATCTTTGCAAGCTTCAAACCATGCCCAGGAATACCTTGGGATAGCTGGGCAGGTCAGAGCCATAGTGACATGCTGGCCAAGTGATGTCCTCGCTCCAGGGGGATTTTTTTTGTGTGGATGGTTTGCGTGAAGGTCGTTTACTGCTAAAGAACAGTGTTTATATGTTGTTATCACTTGTAGGGACCCCAGGTCAGAGTTGAGGCATGAGGGGCAGGTGCTGCACAAACATGGACTGGGCTTGGGAAAGGAATATAAAAATAAGGACAATGATAATGGTTCAGCAGAAAAATCTGGCTTTACTTCCTTGTCAGAATGGTTTATTTAACCAAACGGTATTGAGTCTATAAAAGACTTCAGACATGCTCAAATGCATGCAGTTGTGAGAAGCAAAAAACCAATAAAAATCACTTCATTTGAGTCATATACGGAAGAGTGTGAAAGCTCCAAATGAGTTAATCTGCAATTAAGTTTTATACTTAGGTGGGTTGTCCCCTAGCACTGAGCTTTCCATCCCAAAGTGTACCAGCAAGAGTAAAGAACGAGCGTGTGCCAATAGAAACCTTATTGGATTTATAAAAGTTAAATTTGAAGGAATCCAGGGTCTTGAAAAGTTTATTGGGGGAAGACCTCATGGCAGTGCCTGTCTCGTGTGACTCCTCTGCCCCCCAAGAGAACTGAGCATGGAGTCTGGCCCTGGACCCTTGGTTTTCTCTTCTGTAGTGCGTCGTGAAGACAATATTGCTTTGGCGTTCCAAGTTTTGCAATCTATTGAGTCAGTGTCTGCTCTCCACAGCACAGTTAAAGCTGCTCTGCTCTCAGGTACAATTCCTGCTCTGCAAGGGAAGGAGTCATGATGCTGCACGCTTCAGGTTTGGAAAAACATGGGTTAAACCTGTTGGAAAAGCCCACCCCCCGTTAAACAGCATCACTTCTAGTATTAAACTGTAATGCATTAGGAACTGTTTTCCCGTTCTTGTTCCTCTCAACACAGCCCAGATACGGCTCTGAGAAGCGCCTGCTTACCGCCGCTTGCAAGGAAAATTGAAGAAGCTCAGCGGCATCAATAGCTCCATCGTTCACTTCAGAGAAGCTCAAAGGAACGCTGAGGTTTTAAGTACAAAGTGATGGTGCAGCTAATGCCATTCATTGCAAAGGAGAGCAGATTTTGAAGAGGAAAGAGGAACGTGAAAGTTCAGGATTTTTTGAGAGAATGAAACCACACAGCATTTGCCAGTGACGCCGCTGCCACATCCAGTAGATGTACCTGTGCACTCCTCAGGGAAGGGCAGCCTGGCTTCAAAGCGGCAAAGCCTCTTCGTGGTGCAACATCTATGTGCAAGGAGGTCATGGTCACTGTGGCGTTTGCTGCCTTTGCTGTCTGGTGGCCAAGTAATTCCCACAAGTCACAGCATATGCAGAAATACCCTGTGGCAGGCAGGATGCACCGATACAAACGCGGTGAAGCCAGGCAGAGTCGGGGAGTGTTTTCGGTGGGGAGCAAAGCAAGGCTGCAAGGAACCACTCACACCACCGCCTGGCAGCCTGGGTGTGCTCAGAAAAGGCTTTCTGCACAAGCCTGCTTTAGTCCCACCGGTGGGGAAGGCCGTACAACTAAATGCTCCATGTGCCATCTTTCCCAGGGACGCCCATACTCCACATCCCAGCTTAGTTTCTTCAAGAGTTGTTTCTGTATGTTTGTTCTTTAACGTGTTTTAAAGACAATGCAGATACAGTCAGACAGGTGAGGGATTACTGTAAGAGCCTATGTGATGGGTAACTCCATCATCTAGGTCGAATGGGACACTTTGAATACACGCCCCAAAACCCAAGTTTTGTGGTGTTTTCAAACCTTGAAAAACATTTGAGGAGCTTGGTCAGCTCTGCAGGTGCCCCTGGAGAGCTGATGTCCCTCCATGGAGCCACACAGCTCACTGAGTAGTGGGCTGGGCTCTAAGAGAGCAGGAGCCAGGCTGCCCAAGGGGAGTGGCGTACGGAGGGTCAACTTGGGCCCCGAGGAGAACAGTAACTCTTCTCAAAGCTAAGCAAGCTGTGGACTCTTGCGGGAGTAGGATAAGCAATGTCTCGGTCACTGGGAAAAGCCATTGCTGTTACTCTCCCCGTACACACCTTGTGCCACAGAGTCAAGCTGCAAGGCTGCTTCCATGGACACCGTCTCTGCTTGTTTCTTGTGACTTGGGCTGGAAAGAGTTTCCTCACAGAGTATGAAAAGCCCTGATTAAAATCTCCCCTGTGGTACCACTGTCTCACATGTAACACACACCTCCTTCCCTTGCAGCCTCTTGTTCTACAGCTAGAAGAGCCCTTCTCTAGCCCCGTGCTTAATCTGAGGTCAGGCCCATGGGATGGTGGAGAACTTGGCCAGGTAAGCGACACGCTGAGCCTGGCTGCTGATGGACGCTAGCAGAGTCCCACCGCTCCAGCCTTGTGTCTGGCACTTGGCAAAGATGTAGGATCACAGGACAAGTCAGGTTGGGAGGGAGCTCAGGATGTCTCTAGGCCAACCTTCTGCTCAAAGCGAGGTCAGTTATCAGCTCAGGGCTTTATCTAGTTGGACCTCTACGTCCAAAGCCTGAAGACACATCGCTGTCTAATATTAGCCCCCAGGAAATGCTTCACTCTTCCCGATTTTTCCCTTCGTAACTGGTCATTGAATTCTTTTGGATTGGAAGCAGGTGAGAAACCCACCCGTCACTCAGACCTTGCTGCGGTGGTCACTGTGGGACTGAGCAGCGCAGTAATATCTGAAAGCACGTCTAGTTATCACATCCTGGGGCCAGCGGCAGAAGTCAGTGCCCAGCGTTTGCACGCATGGAGTCTTTCTGGCCTCAGGGAAGGATTTGCAAAGCTGCTTGGGGCTGGTAGCTCATCCCATTCAGAAATCTTTCCTGGTTATTCCAGGGAGAAGGCAGCCAAGTGACACACTGACTGTCAAGTTACCGTCGGTCAGCTGAGCCATGTTAACAGTTTACGTTTCCATTATTCTTACCTCGTGGCAATGCACGCGTGTGGATTAATTTGCTCAGTTATGCTCAATCACATTCACAGAGAGCAGTTACCCCGGCTCAGCTGATGTGCAGCAACTTGGCAGGACTCTTTGGTACCAAACACTAAGTGCAGAAGGGGAGAGGGAGACAATTTATGTCTGTCGCAGCATCCACATCACTGTGCAATCATGAGGCCGTACTTGGAGCACAGCAGGCCCCTTTTCTTTTCCCGTTCGGTGAGGAAATTCCTCAGTTTGGTGGTGGGGAAGGTAACCAGTGCTTGCTGCCTGTTGTCCAAACCTGTCTCCTGGAGCCACGGGCTCTGAAGGCACTCGGAGGCTGATGGCCTTCCCCTAGAAGAGAAAAAGGTGAGAAGGTCAGTTTGGGACCCGTGCTGGGTGAGGAAGCTCTTTGCAAATGGAGAGAAAGAAGGGGCCAGGATCTGCACCAACTGTGCTGTTGGGAGAGCAGACGCCATCTCACCAGGGGTTTGCACACAGCGTGCTCTGGAGAAAGGACACTGCTCCCCCGGAGAGACCCGCGTAGCACCGCGTGAGCTTCACTTTACCCTTCCTGGTCATTCTCAGGAACTCGCAGGCTACGTCAGAGCTGACAGGGTAGTTGGCACTCAACCTGCTCCAAAAGAAGAGAGTTGATCAACATGAAAGGCATCGCTCAGGATGCTCCTTCTCCCAGGAATTCCCACCCAGCAGTGAGAGGAGGGTCAGATGCACAGAAACATCACACGGGAAAAATAAAATCCCAAAGGCCACGGTTCCTCTGTGGGCTTCGTGACTTCGGCTGCTTTTTCACTTGGCGTAATTTGAATTTTCTTGTTAAAGTTGGGGCTTTTCAGCACTCAGTGTTGTAAACCAGCCTTGCTCTGCTTGGAGATGTCACTGGGATGGGGCATCCTTGCATGGTACAGCCAACTCCATACCCTCCATCACACAGCCTTCTGCACCATTGCCAAGGAGAGGGGGCACAACGGAGGTTAACTCTGAGTCAATGCATCTCCCCTGGTTGATGACTCTGAAATGGCACTTTTAAAGCTGCTCGTAAGGCGGGGAAGGATTGACTTACATGATGAAGGCTGTGATTCCAACGGACCAGACATCAGTCTGTGGGAGGGCTCCTTGCTCTGTCAGCAGTTCTGGAGCTAGAAAAGCAAACTGGTGTGAGCCAAGCTCCCCTCCAATACACTGAGACCAGCAGAAAAGCAGTGGGTACTTTTATGCTTTGCTACCTTCCCGAGAGTGAAGAAGAAAAAAGCTTCTAGTACAGGGAGCTGGTTGAGGTTGAACACCCTCGTGGGTAATGACTGCAATGAAATCTTGAGGACATCAGGCCAAATATCAGTAATACTATACCCTGAGCTCCGGACATGTGGATGCCAGCCAGAGCGGTGTTGGTCATGACCTCTGTCTCTGTCCTCTATGGTCTGCAAGTGGGACGGCTGTCACCAGTAGCTTCTCCTGCAAACTCATGCTGTTACTGGAGGGCAGCACCTGGGAGGCTTTGCTTGCTGGGGCCAACTGCTGCCTTGACCAATGGCTCTATCTGTCTTTCTGTTTACCACAGATTGCGTACAAGGCTGAGGTTGCTGTGACTGAACTCTGTACTCACCCATGGTTTCAACATAGTCCGTGCACTTGTCCATGGTGATAATTTTATCTTCTGTGTAGAACTGTGCATTGCCAAAATCCAGGAGTTTCAGCAGGTTGGGCTCGGTGATGATCATGTTTTCAGACCTGAGATCCAAGTGCAGGATGCTGTGTGCGTGGAGATACTCAATGGCACTGAGGATCTGCCACAGGTAATCTCGGACCTCCACTTCTGAGTATGATGTCCTGGTAGAAGAAAGGGAATAGGAATCAGAGGTGTCCTGTCTGCGTGCCCAAGAGCGCCCTTCTATACCAACTATCCTCCTCCCCTGGAGATCTAATCTCATGGGACTCTTGTCAGTCAAGAAGAAACAACTCTATTAAAATTTAGTGAATCTATTGTATATGGAGAGGCCGGTCCATACTGTGAATCAGGTTTACAGATGCAAGAGGTTCAGGAGGTTGCAGAGCTGCATGTCAGAGAAAACCGTTGTGCAGAAATCAAAATGCAGATTTGATGCCCAACATTCCCTCTCCTTTAACCAGAGGGTGTCAGCAGATCCATTTTCTGTCGTCGTGAGAAACAACGTGGAGGAGAAATGAGGCTTCCTGAGCCACAGTAATCGCCATGTTATGGGAGATGAGGTTTCATATCGGCTACTGTAAACTGCTTTCAACACTTCAACTGTGTGGCCCTGAATTGTCCCCTCCCCCGACCTCGTAGGGAACTTAAGTAATTTTTTTTTTATGTCACAAGGAGTTGCAGGGCATCACAAGTCCCGTGTGCAATGACAGCACACCGGAGCAGATGGAGAGAGGAGATCGAGTCTGTCAGAGGAACGCAATAGGTGTTTTACTCCTCACACCAGCCCTCACTGGAAAACCTTTCCCTCCCTTTGTTATTACCGTAACGCCAAGGAGTGGAGCAGCTCTGGTCCCACGCACATCTCCTGGATCAACACTAAGTGCCGTGGGCTGACGTAGGCTCCCTTCAGCTGAGCTATGTTTGTGTGATGAAGCTTTCTCAGGACTTGGTACTCCAGGAGCACGGCCTGCTTGTCCTCTTGCCAGTAAGGGATAATTTTAGCAGCTAAAGTCTTGCCGCTTACTTTTTCCCTGCACTGTCGAACGATGCTGAAACGCCCCCTGGTACAAAGGAACACAAAGGCAAGTTAAGCTTCTCTGCTACTCCTGGAAGATCCAGGAGCTTCTCTTCTTTAAAACCTCCAGGATCCCATGCTGTGTTTTTCATCCATACCCAATGTGGAGTTATTGCATCTGTTGTCACAGTTTGCACATCCTCCTGTGTCTCCAAATTGTATAATCACTTTAAATTGCAGGAGTGAGAGCTTAACACCTTTGGAGAGAGAGAAGGTGGCTCATCCTCTCTGGAACAAGAGAACTACCCCATCTTCTAGGCAGAGCAAGTTGAATCCCAACCCCATGTCTGAAGCTGGTAGCTGAGAAGGTTGATGCAGTAAGGAGAGGAGCCTTTGTGAGCCCTCGGCTCACTTCACAATATACTAAGGGGCTGTCCTGGTGCCCAGCACAGACCCTTTTGCTCTCCCAGAAAATCCGCACCTGAATCCTACCAAACCAAGGTGAAGATTGCTCAGCCAATGCTCTCAGGTTTCTGTGTATTGCTGTGGAGGTGTTTTCGACACAGCGCCATGACACTAGGTGAGCAGTGCATTTATCAAAGTGACTTTTCGGAACTCCAGCCACAGCCACATTTCCCTCTGGCTGGTTGAGTGCTCAGTTGGCTCATTACCTTTTGATCTCTGTCTGGAAAGCGTAGGTCTGGTAGGTTGGGAAAGGCTCAGATGGTGCGATTAGTTCGCTCTCTTCTTCAGTAGCAGCTGAGGGGAAGTTCTGCGTTGCAGCACGAAGCTCTGCAGAGAAAAAGCGACAGGGATTACATGAGAAAACAGCTCTGTCTGGGAGCTGGAGCCTCTCTGAGCTACCCTGTGCTATCTATGAACAAGGACAAAGGTGACAGCAGAGCTTTCTCTGGAGAAGTCCGCAGGTTGTCTCCCAGCTGTGACATCCAATGCTCTTTGAATGCAACAGATTCTGGACTGTCCACCCAGTAATTCCCTGGTGTGACCCCTCCAGACTATACGAAATAGATTGTATGTCGTGTGCTATGATATCAAACATCTCAGCTGCTGGTTCTCATCCTCTCGCATAACAAGTCATCAGGGTATGGCAAGGCACTGACAAAGAATTAGAAACTTCTTTTAGTTGGATATTTCAGGGCAGCAGCTGAAACTTGTTGCTCTGCTTCTGGCATGTGATTGTGTCCGAGTGCTCCCTGAAATGTTAAAGCATCACTTGACACATTAAAGCATCTGCTTGGAAATGCTGGGCATATTGAGATATGTCAATGAATCCTGGGCCAAGGGAAAGCAGATTTAGGGTGAGTTTAAAATACCTCTGTGAACTGATTTTTACAGAATTATTCTTCTCACTGGGAGGAAATTCCATTTACACCATCCTTCTACTTATTGGCAGAAAGGATACCTCCTTTGCTACATGGATCTCTTTGCTGTGAGGTTACGGATTTCTTAATTTCAAAAACATGTGAATAGTACAAAGTATTCAAACAGGTGAAAAAAATAGTAAATTGAGCTTTCTTTACTTCAGAGGCAAAATGCAGCTGACGAACACACCGTAGTAGGGTGATAATTCCCAGTAGCAAACACTGGAACACATACATTAACTATTGGATTTAGGACTGAGTCCATAAGAAAGAGCAGGTCCAGGGCTTTCACCAGTGGCAGGTCTAGACCAATAGATCAATGCCTCCAGTAGCACATTCCTTGTCCCAGACCTGTTTCCTGACGGTCTCATATAAAAAACTGAGTGTGTCTTCAGTGGGTAACCTACAGTTTCCTGATTTTATTATTTTTTAATATATATTTACATATGGTTTATAAATAAGAAAGCCAAAGAGGAGCAAGCCCTAAACCACCCTGAGCCAAGTGGAATTGGTCTTGATTCACTTGCTCTTGACTTCTCGACCCGCATCCAAAAGGATGCAATTTTTTTGATGGAGGAAAACCACAACGCTTTCATGGCATTTGATCTTACCCATTTGATCCTTCCCAGTGATTCTCACTTTGGCGGATGGGTCACTGTAAGGGCCCATTCCTGCTTTACTGGTGCAGGCTATCCTGAAGCAGTAGGTAAACCCCTTGGAGAGATTTTTGGCATAGTAGCAACAGTCAGCAAGGTCAGAAGCAAGAGTCGTCCACTCCCCATCTTAACCAAGGAAAGACAGAAAAGAGATTAGGACTCATTTAAGATGGTCACACTGTTTGTTTATTTTTACTTTGGGGGTTTTGTTGTGGGGTTGTTTTTTTTTTTTTTTTTCATCCGCTTTACTTGTGTCCTGGGAATATGGAGAAACAGTGGAATCTCACAGAGTGAAGGAAAAACTGACTTGCTATGGCCAACTTTTGTGCACGGTCCTGCTCACTGTACATGCCGAACTCATGTTCTCTGAAATCAGCTGGTTTATATCTAATCAGTCCAAGGTGTGGCAATATTGATTTAGAGGAATGGTGAAACTTTCCTGTATAGTTTCTGTTTATCTAATTCATGCTACCAATCTCTAAGGCAAATATACATCAAGAAGTCCAAACAAAAGCCTAGCAAAATCACCCCCTTTGGCCCATTAACACCCTTCTAGCAAAACCAGTGTTTGAAATTTGTGCAGGTTTCCTCAGCTTTTATGAAACTCAGGTGATCTCAGGGAACTGAAATTGTAGATATGTTCTGGACTCATTATTCATGGGACTAAGGTGCAAAGTAGAAAATCACCTGCAATAATTTAATGATCATTTGTTTCACATGATGCTGTGTCCCATGCTTTGCCATTGCTGCCATGCTCAAGGCTGAACTCAGCTCCCTGAGAGTGCCTGAGATTAAACCCATCCTTTCATTCAAATAAACACTGGTAGAGAGCCTCAAATCATAGGCCAAGCAATAATTTGCCACCCAAACCAAAAGTATCAACAGGTTTGCAGGGTCCTGGTTGAGTTAGGGTATGTGTATGTGTAAGAAGGAGCAGATACAGCTTAGAAACAGAAAAGTGTTGGCAGAAGCAGCATGCAAAAAGCCTACTGTCAAATAATGGATAAAACAAGGAATTTTTTTCTGATTATCTTAATCCTCCTGTGTCCAGAAAAGCAGGACTTTGCGTGTTCCTGCCAAATAGACAGAATGCAATGGAAGATTGTAGATGCTGTTTCCTGTTTTCCTCCCTAATTGGAACAACTTGCATTTGTTTCCTCCACAAAGTCTCGCCTACAGTTGTTTTAAAAGGAATAACAATAAAGCTGTGTTGGAGGAAAGGTGACTGACACCAGCTGCAGAGTGAAAAGGCAGAAAGCTGCTGCACAGGCTCATGGTAATCCAGAAAGGAGCGCATGTATGCTTGGAGAATTAAAAGAAGGAACATGGAGGAGTTGAATCCAAAGGGCTGTGTATGTGTGACTGCAGTAGAAATGACTATCAGGCACAGCATTCCTAACAAAAACAGCAAAAGCAGTCCCAAGAGAGACGGAACAGGCTTGGGGATTTGATTCAAAGTTGATGGAATTAAACAAGAAAACATTCACTGACTTCGTCAGGCTCTGGACCAAGCCGTGGAAGAGAACATCAAAGGGATGATGCAGTTTTGCCAAACTTTTGTCATCTTCCCTGGCTGTTCGCCCTAAGATTCCTGCACGATCAATGGAAAAAGAAAGTGTGGCTGTTTAGCATAGGCTGAATTGCCTTTTTGATAGACCATCTTTCTCCACGGACTGTACAGAAAGCCTGGGTATGGGCTGATATTGTCTGCTGATCGTTATTGCTGGGCATTATTAGCGTATAATCTTGTCAGAACTGTAGGTTATGAGGATTACTCAGGACTGTGTATCTGGCAGCAGCCGCGGATATTCTTCTGTAACTGTTTGCTTTTTGGTCACAGCTTCCGTGCGACCTCGTTTGGTTCACACTGTAGCAAAGCCTTTGTACGAGCTTGCGTATCCCAGGCTGATTTAGCCAGTGCAGTGTCTAACTTTTAGATGGCTAAATGATGGCTGTGTGAATTTCACTCCTAACTCTAAACTAGGAAGCTGAAATCAGGCTGTTTCTGAACAAAAATAAAACATCCAGCTGGTGAGGAGATTGTACAAATGGAGATGTTCCCTGCCAGGCCTAAGGGCAGCACTCCACTTTACCTTCGCTCTTGCACTGGACAGTGTAATGGATGGGGGTGTTGGTTTCCACAGGCTTCCAGACCACCTGCACTCCGTCCTCGTAGACCTCCACGATGTCAGGGGGTGGAGGGCTGGGAGGAACCTCTGTCGAGAGGAGGCACAAAACCCAGTGACTGTTGGCAGTAGCACTGCAGTGATACATAGGTCTACAGCCAGCATTGCTCAGTTACAGATATATTTTTTATATATTTATTTATATATATATGTTTTTTATATACATATGTATACACCCTGTCCCCAGTGGAACAGAAATTTATCCGTGCCCAATTTAAACTCAGTATTAAGATTTTAAAGTCTGGTTCTTGAACCACATGGTTACTGGAGCATCTCTGTTTCCAGGAGGGAGACTAAAGAATGAAGAAGAGGGAATGAACCCTGCAAAATGTGCCACGCTACCGGACAGCAAGGGCTGTGGCTGTGGACTAGAGCAGGCAAGGGAGAGATTCATCCTCTGAGCCCATCTGCAGCCATCTCACCTCACAGGTACTGACAGGTCACACTTTTGGGCAGAAGTACTTGTGGCACCTACTGCTGCAGCTACTTCTTCTCTTACCTGCTTTTCTTATGATGCAGGAGGTGGACGCTGAGCCCAGGGAGTTTGTGGCCACACAGGTGTAAATGCCGAAATCATCAGCACTAACAGAAAGAATGGTTAAAAGCTGGAAGTTTTTGAGCGTAGCTGAGATGAGGATCCTGCTGCTGCTGTGGACAGGTATGCCATCTGAAAAACAGAGCATAGGAGAGATAAGTGCCCTGCCAATTTATACCTAGGTGTCTAAACCCTCCCTGCACCCCTGTCCCAGCAGTTAGGGACTCCCTTAGAGGGATGCCAACGTCACCTCTGAACCAGTCGATGTGTAGGGAGGAGTGAGCCGCCGTCCGGCACGACAGTGTCACGCACTGCCCGACGGCAGCAGCCTGATCGATGAGCTCCTCAACGAACAAAGGTGCTGCAAAGAAGAGGAAACATAGCAATTCAGAGGGGCCCCGTGGGCTATGTGGAAAAGAAGTGTATGCAGGACATCAGAAAGCATTTTGGATTGGTTCAGGAACATTTCTGGTTCATGCTCTGGCATTCCTTTGACAACATTTGGCATGCAGGTGCAGGAGGCCTGTTCAGCTCCACGGATGCAGTGTGACTGCTCATGCATGATAATCCAGATGGGTCTTTGAAGGGCCGTGGGGAACATCTGCATTGCCCAGCCCTGCTGGTACAGCTAAGGCAGCAGAACAGCTCAGAGGAGAGAGAGAGCATGTCACAGCAAGAGTTTTCTTCTGGCCTAGCTTAAATGTGAGGGCAGAACCAAATGGTGGTATTTCAAGGATGAGGGAATCAGATCAAGGCAACAGAAGAAGAGAGAAGAGATAAAAGGTGGATATAGAAGGAGAAAAAAACCCCATAGAGCATCTAATCTGCTGCTGTCTCCATGGGAAAGGTGGGAGCTCAGGTTTTCTTCTGTCTTTCTCCAGGATTTTTAATCCGCAGTGCCCAGGAGCTGCCAGCCTCACACACCTGCCCTTCCCAGTGCTTGGCTGGGCTCTGCTGAATACTGGGGCATTAACCTGGCCTCAGCCAATGCTCCTGCTAGAGTCAAGGGGAAACTTGCCTGGGCAAAAGCAAGTTCAGCTTTGCTGACACGCCGTTTGGGACTGACACGCCGTTTGGGGCTGTCCCACCATTTTTCACTTCATGGCTCTGTGGCAGCGTGTCTGGCCCTTACACAGGCAGGCAGGACTGGAGCGTAGGAATTCACAAGTCCCTGCTTCTGCCATCCCACCCGTGGATACTCCATTTATTCTCTTTCTAGCTTACACATAGATTTTATTCCTTTGCAAGGGCTTCCTAGAACGGCTCCAATTTGCAAGCAATGCCAAGATGAGACAGTTTTAGCAAGGACATAGTTATGATGTGAACAGAAGAGGCTGGTTTACGTTGCCTGAGCTGGTCCAGGTCATCTCAAGACAGTCATTGCAGATCCATCCTTAGAAACTGTCATATTCACTAGTGATACTTCATGATAAAACTAACTGGTGACTTATATGCAGTAGCAATACCTTTCTCCTTTGGCGTGAGGCTTGGTAGCTTGAATGACGAGAGTGCTGATTTCCTCTTCAGAGATCCTTCAGCTCCTGTTAACAGCTCTTTTTCTACTGCCTCACTTCCCAGCTCACCAAACTCTGTTTCAAAGAAAGGATGAGAAGTCATTCAAGGCCATCCTTCTCCCTGTGGCATCCACTTAGAGCAGACAGTTCTGCTGCTGGCACATAAATAGCTCAGCAGTCACAGCTTTCGTTATTAATGAGCTTTTCAGTCAATACAGAAGGCTGTGACAGCTATTACAAGCAGAATGATGTCCAGAAAGAGCAGGGATATCTAGGGATGGCAGAGAAGAAAGGACAAATTTTGTCATTCAGTGTCCTCGACTTAGGTAGCCAGGGTGACTTCACCAACTTCTCCCAGTCACCGTAGCTTTAAAGATTTACCATGGTCAAATGGTAACTGCAGAAGAAATTGCAGCAAGGAAAGCGTCATCCAGGCCTGACCTGCTTTTGTGCAAACTCAGACAGGGGAATTTAAGCCACTTCTATCAGCAGATTAACCCAGCTGACTCCGGACTAAAGTGAGCCAGTAAGACACAGCTAGTGGTGGGGCTGGAGACTGCTAAATTCATAACCTGCCACTGCCAGATTTGCAATGGCTGTCTAACTACCCTGGGGAAAAGGAAAAGGCAGATTTAGTAGAGCCCGGTTATAGCGGCAAATCTATGAAGGCACGGAGTAAAATATTCACCTTCCTCTGCCTCTGGCTCAGGAGACATCTTTCCTTTTAGGATTCTTGAAATGTGGGCAACAGAAGCTTTTACTTTCTTCTTCAGACTCTGTTCCACTGACTGCTCCACTGAATGAGACCTTGCATATGGCTTAAAGAGTCCTGGCTTGTTGTAGAAGGAGCTTTTCTGCTTACCACTTGAGTCCTTTTGGAGGCCATACATTTTTTTATGACTCTCTGACTCTTTCCCCACAGCTAATAAGTTAGTTGCCTTTGAACCCTCAGATATTCCCAAATGGTTCTTCCTGTTCCTGTCCTCTGCCTCTTCTCTGATGCACAGTCGTTTTTCCTTATGCAAATGTCCTGCAGGAGGTGACCTTGCCCTTTCGCCAAAAGGTATAAACCGTCTACCAGTTGGTTTGGGCGGAGGCTTCCTATAGTTCATAAATTCAAATGGAAAATAGACAATGTCATACAAGTCAGAGAAATTCAAATAGGCAGGCTCTACCTCTGATATGTCAAATTTTGGAGTTCCACTGCTGAGACTGGGTGTTTCGTCCGACAGGTCTTTGATTTTCACTAAAGAAACTTCTGGGTGTTTACCAGTGTCCTTGCTCACTGACACTTGGCTGGGTCTTTTTCCAGTGTCCAAACTATCTGTTGAGGAAACACTCACTTGGCTAGAAGTGGGGCTCTCAAACGCTAAGTCCTCCAGATGCTCACATTCATGAGGAACTGTCAGGGCTCCCTGCCCTTCCAGTACCACTGACTCCTCACTCACTACAAGATAGGGTTCTGCAAGGTCATCCAGCTCAGAGACTTCTCCTCTTTTACCCCCTTGTACAGAAGGGAAGGAGGTGTCCGTGGGTGCTTGGCTACCTGGACCTTCATGGAACATCTCTGTGGGAGGAGAGATGTGCTTTCTGTATTCCTCCTCACCAGAAACTGATTCTGCCCAAACATTCATCTCTTCAGAGAGCGAAACCATCTCATCCACTAAGCCCTCCAGCACAGCAGACTCCTCATCACTGTAAAAAGAAGACCTGTGGTGTGAGAGCTCCTGACTTTGATCCCTGCGAACCAACGATGGGACAGTTTTTCCAGCTTCACAGCTTCCGCTTTCTGAGGCAACGCCTCTACCCTCACCATAAACCTTGGGTTGTTCCTCATGTTCTAGCTCATAGACTGAAGCTGGAGAAACTCCTGGTTGTGAAGCAGTTAAGTCACTTGGAGGCCCACCCTCCAGACCAGCAGAAACTCTGCCACTGGGACAGGCAACCCTGTGCTGCTCAAACACCTGACGTCCCCTTGTCTGTCCAGCTGCTCGGCTTCCACTTGCTGTCACAACAGGTCTCACCTCCCTGTGAAGCGATGCCTTTGGATGTTCTCGCTTTTCACTCTCACAGACTGAAGGGAGGCCAGTATTTTGGGAGGATGCAGTTCCAGCCGGGTGTCTGCTCTCCAGAAGAGCAGGCACCCTGCCACTGCTTTCAGAAACCTTCTGGTGTTCAGCTCCCTCGATTTCAGCCTCCCTGGGAGCACCCTCGGTGACAGCTGAGGTTTCACTCCTGAGAGCAGCAAGCCTCTCCTTGCTACGAGCTGGCCGTTCCCTTTCAGCCTGCCGTGCTCCATCGGAGACTGAAGTCAGCAGTGATTTTGGTGGTGGGATTTTTGGAATAGTGAGTTGCTCTCCCTTCAGGATGGATGATGCTGTGTCTCTGTGAACAGGAGCCCTCTTGTGCACTTGGCTTTCACCATCATGGGCTGACGGTGGAGTGATTCCTGTAATATCTGGTCCTTCATCCTCCAGGACAACAGGTCTCACCTCTTTATAGGTCTTCAGCTTCTGATGAGCACCTTCATCGGCTGTGTGCAGAGCAGTTATGGTACCTGGCTGTTTGCTCACCAAGACAGTATTTGCTGGAGCACTTTGACCAGGAAGTTCCTGACTTTTATCTTTACAAACTGGAAGTGAGTCGGTTTCTGTTTGTGGGCCAGTTAAAACAGCAGAGTGTTCATGCTCCATGAGACCAGATCTGGCCACATGATGAGTGGAAGTCTTCTCATGTGAATGTTTCTGCCTTTTGTCTTTCCAAGGTGGGACTGGGGCTGTCCTTTTGATAAGCAAGCTTCCACTTTTTAGATCTGGGTGGATGTCGGTACTGTGAGCAGACTCCTGGGGCAGATACACGCCTCCCTTACTCGTAGGGGCTGACGGGGAGGTGGTCTCTGACTGTGTGAGAGTTGAAGTGGACTGTTTGCCCTCACGAAAAGCGGTGTCAGAGGCACTGTCAGGAGAAGATATACCCTCCATGCTTTCATGTTTTTGAGCTGATGATGCAGTTGCATCTGAACGCTGGGCAGTAAGAATGGGGCTTTTGCCTTCCAAATCTTCAGCTTCCTCCTCAGCGTAAGTAGCTTTTGACTTCTTCAGTAAGTGTTTCCTATTCTCACTCCTATGAGGTGACACTGGAAGTCTCTCTAGCTGTTGGACAAAACCAGCTGGGCACACAGTACCCTCACATTGTGTGGAAGGAGGGTGCTGCTCTTCTGAACAATCCTTGCTGGCTCTCCTCAAGTCCTGCTGCTTTGAAGTGTCTACAGAACATCCCTTGCCAGGCCCTGCAGAAATGTCACAGTGGTCGCTGCCTTCAGGGCAGCTCTCCTGTGACAATATATCACAGTCTTCTTCCAAAATATCTTGTTCCCTCACTGATCTTGAGGCTCTCAGCCTATAGTCATCCAGGGAACGGCTTCGGCTAGCGCCAGCAATGGCAGGATGTGGTGGTTTCCTCGCAGTGTCAAATGAAGCTGATTTGGTCAAGGAACCAAGCAGACTTTCCCTGTGATCATCTCCATCGTCAGATTTTCCTTCTTCTTCTTCTTCCAGTTCGAACTGCTCTAGAAGGGGTTCACGGAGACCACTGAGGGGCACCTTTGAATATCCAGCTTTCCGGAAAGTCCTTCTGGCTCTGTCAAGATGTCTTCTGAACTCCCTACCTGGTGAGGAAGGCCCCCTTGCAGGTAGCTCAGCTGCTTGGCTGTAGAAAGTGCTTTTAATGACACTTTGTCTAGGAACACAGACAGGTGCCTTTTCTGTCCCATCTGCAGCCATTTCAATTCTATCCTTATCAGATAAAAATATCTCTGATTTTTCTTCCTGGCATAGATGTGATTTGCTTTCTCTGGGTGTCCTCACTGATGAAGGCTCAGCAGCACTGCTTCTTTGGGACTGCTCTGCACTTTCATCTTGAAGTCTGGAGTGGGCTCCCTCCTCTTTCTCCTTTAAGATACTTGCCATGAGCTCTTTGCTTTCTGTAGGTGATTTGTCCTGCACCTCGGCTTTCATGGAAGCATACTTCCTCCTCATGGGTTTTACTGGTGTGACTGAGATTTTGGAGCGCTTCTCTTCACTTGCATGCTTTGGAGGCTCCTGATGGGTTGGTACATCAAACAGGGACAAGTGCAGTTCGGGTGTGGAGCCAAAGTGCCTCTTCTTGGGGAAATGTGAGTTCTCGTTGTCTGAGGAGGAGCCGCTGGTACTGGACGAAGTGCTTTCTTCAATGAGATGCCGGGAGATGGCCAGGGAGGTGTTATCGTGAGTTCTTTCTAGGATTTCTGGGATAGACCGCATCACCAGGATGGATTTATAGCACATCAGAGACCGCTGAAAGGCAAACCAAAAACCAGCACAATCAAATGCAAGCAAGGTGGGAGTATGGTAGAGCAAGTATATCAAATGACCTTCTGCACTCTTCAATACCACAGATGCTAGTTCAATAACACATGGCCTCGCTTTTGTACATATCGTCAATTCAGGCCTCATTTGCTCTCCAAGTCTTCCTCTTCTCTCATTCACATGGTGAAACTATATTGACTTCAGGGGACATAGTTGCTGTTGTGAACAGGGAAGAAGGACCCTGCTTGAGGTTTTCAAAGACAACCTATCCACTCAAAGCAGATGGAAATGGAGTTTTTAACAGAACACAACAGATGAAATCCTAGCTGGAGTAAATGGCCTTACATCTGTCGGTTGCAGTACAACCTACAGTGACTTAGGCCAACAGAAGCCCTACCATACTGTAGAGGGTAGGATTCATCTGCTCTACCTTCTGCCATGTGACATGTCTCAGTTGAAGTTGAGCAGCTGGCCTCCCCTTACAGCTAACAGAGAGAAATAGGCATTTTCAGAAAACAATCAATCTGATTATTTTAGCCAAATTCAGGCTAAAGAAGAGGAATCTTCTTGGGACCCGTCTGTAAATCAGCGCCAATTGCAAAGGCAGCTGAGGGTACCTGACTTAGACACAACCATGCACCTTACAGGACCTGCATTAGACCAGATGATTTCCAGGCAGGAAAAGCCTAGATAATTTATTTCTGCCGCATCTGTCAACCACTCTCTCCTGGGCTTGTTCCCCATTCATAGCCCAGCTGAAATCTCTGCTGTGCTCACTGTCCTAGCCCGATAGATTTTCAAAGATGCAAACGTAATTAAAAACATGTATAACTAAAAAGAACCAACATAAATTAAGGCCAACTCACCTGCCACTTGCTCCGAGCCACAATGAATTTGAGCTGCTTGGTATTAATGAAATGAGCTGCTTCAAGGGGGAGATTATGCTGCCAGGTGGAATGAGAGGAAAATCATTGGTTAAAAAATCTTGACCTAATTTCTTGAGAAGGTTTTTTTTTTTTTTAGGATTCTCTCCTTCCAGAATTGTTTAATTTAGGAAACTTACAATAGACCAAATGCTACAATCCCATCATGGCTAAACTGTAGACAATCTCAGCTTTTTCAATAAAAGCAAGCCCTGCATGTCATTAAATTATTTTTTTTGGTTAATTTTTAGCTTTTCTCCTTAGCAATTTAAGGTGTGGCAATATAAACCATAACTTTGGTCTTCAAAGCCACAGTTTCCACTCTATAAAGACATGTTAGATCTGCTCATGTCAGTAGTAATCTTTATCTTTTGAAAGGAAAGATATCTTGGCATGTAAACACCAATGCATCTCCTCTTTCTGGACAGACATACCTGAGCTTCTCTGTAGGACAGAAAGTAGGAGACCAAGAGAAAAAATAAACGAGCAAAATAACATCAAGCAGCTTTAAGAGCTGCCCCTTTAAAATGTCTCTTGCAATCTCACTATTTTTAATGACTCTAATTAAGAACTGGGACAAACTTACCGTGAACCACTTGTGGGAAAGACAGTCCAAAGCACTAGGCCTGGCTCTGATAAGAGAAAATATCACTATTTTAGTAGCAAATCACTTCCAACAGCAACTGCAAGATCTTCCTGAAGGTGCCTGCTTCATGTGGACACACACGTACACTTTTGTGTCTGTCCTTAGGCTGCTGTTTTAGAGCTGAGAAGCCAAACAGATAGACAGAGGCTTTCAACCCGAGGTTTCCTTCCCTTGAGGCGAAATAATCCTCTTTTTTTTTCAGTCTGAGACTCCCTGCAGACCCTCAAGAAGACCCATGGCACTCTGCAGGGCATCAAGAGCAACCCTAAGAGTGACTTTGACTCTTTGGATGGCCAGAGAAAAAATGGCTTTGAAGGCAGAAAGAATAGAAATGAAATTAAAAGGCAATCGCCTGCAAACACACCTTCAAGCTGCCTTTTGTACTTGAAATTGTTTAATGGATGTGGTTAATATTGTTTAATTCTCACATAATTCCCTCTATACCAGTCCTTGCTCTTCCCACTTCTCTACATCATCTCAGGAACTCATCTTCCTGGAGGAGTCAGGGAGTAAGGACACCAATATGCCAGAAACAGGCCAATTGGGCCAATTTCCATGTTTCATTTTGGATAATGGAGAATAACGAAGAAGAATCAGGGCATAACGCACCACGTCTCACTCAGCTTTCTGCTTTTCAAAACAAGCGCAACGCCGATGGGCTGGACTGGCCTGCTGAGACACCAACATCTTTGCCCACTGGCGGTAGGAAGCAGAAAAGTGCACTCACGTGGGGCGCTGCTGTAGGATCCCTTTCATGAAGTCCTTTGCGTCTTCACTCAGGTGAACAAAATCAGGAATGGTCCATGAAATTTCCCCGTTCTGGATATTTAGAAGGGTTCCTCTGTCGTTCTCCCCAGCAAACGGAGACTTGCATGTTAGGCTTATTTGTTAAACACCATAAAATAAAAGGAGACAGACTTTAGAGTTTTGTTTGCTGTTGAAATGACAGAAGCACAAGTGCTTACAGGGAGCCTTAAAATGCTTGAGGGACTCCGTGCGTGGGACTTGCAATGCTGGTGAGTCCACTAACAGAGCATCCTTCACCCCAGCATTACACGGCACTTAACTGCATTATTTACCCCCGTTTCACAGATAAGGAATTAAGGGTTTGGTTTTGCACAGCTACAGCAGGGCGTTGGGTAGAACAGGCAAGGGGAAGACTGAACCTCCTTCACCGCTCTCACCGCTAACTGCAAGGAGAGCAGCTGTCAGGTCTTCAAGCAGGGACAATGACCAAAGCCCTGGGCAACTAGGAAAGAGTGAAAGGAGAAAACCACAAAAGAAATTGCCCTCATCATAGAAGGCCTCAATGCTTCCCTCAAATCCCTCACTTGAAGGTCCTGGAGAGCTCTGACTGGCAAAAGGATATTGAATAGGTCTTTCCAAGAATTATTTACCTTAAATACGTGATGACTCCAACAGACCTGAGGAGAGAGGGAACACAAACATCAGGTGTTTGTCACTACTTCTCCATCCTTCTCAAGCACACAGCCCCTCTGCCTGCCCCTAGACACCCTGGCACAGTAAGATCACCTTCTCCTCCTCACCTTTCCATGGCAAATAAATCCCGAAAGCTATTGTTTTCACCCTTCAATTTTTTTTCCCTTCAACATTTTTGAAAAATTGTTCTCCATTTTTAAAGCACAGATAGAGGAGAAAACTCAAACTACTTTTTTGGACTTTGCCTTTTCTAGAAAGCCCCTTAGGATCATCCTCCCTAATTACTGCCTCTGATAAAGATCATCTTCTCAAAGATGCTCCTTTGCATTAATTAGCTGTCAGTGTTACAATTATGGTTGAAGAAAATAGACAGAAGGAGCTTTAAAAAGCCCTGATGGGGTTTGGATTCTCAGTGTTCACTTTCAGTTTCCTGAGTTGTATCACTACTCTGTTTATGTATTAACAATAAATCTAAATTCAGGCTGTCTAGGGCAAAAGCTTTTTAGAAAGATGACGGGTTACCAGATGTCGGTTGCTTTTGACACTGGTGACTGAGAAACAATTTCTGGGGCAACAAACTCCGGAGACCCGTATTTGCTGAACTGAGGCTCAAAGGGCGTGATCTTCTGAGCAAATCCGAAGTCACAGAGCTTAAGATCTTCCCTTTCAGGATAAACCATGAGGATATTCAGCGGCTAGTAAATGAAATAAAATAAAAATCAACTTTTCTTGAAAACAGACAGTATTTTCAGTTATAAGTAGGAATAATTCACATAGAGAACGCCCATTCCCTGACTGAGAGGCTAAGATAAGGTAGACCTGCCATTGCACATCATTACCTTGATGTCCAAATGAAGGATGTTGTTGTCATGAAGATATTTGATTCCTTCCAAAATTTGCTTGATATACAATTTGACCTAAAAATTAAATTAATTATCAAACAATTATTAAACTTTAATAAGAGGGTCTCTGATTCCACCAACATTGTTAATATATGAGAGAGGGAGAGATTGAACTAGAAATACATTTAAAACTAGAATGAACTTCTTATATTAGTCTTGCAGTTGAAATAATTTGTGACTCAAACATTACTCTGTAGAATGAAGCTGTGTCTTGTATGTGACCATATTGCCCTGCTGGAGCCTTCTGTATGTGAAAAAGCCCTTACTTTTGAAAAAAACAACCCTACAAATGTGCAAAAAAGAGATACAGAGGTGCTCAAGTTTGATGAACCTTATCAATTGCCTAACAACTCAAACTCGGCGCTGGCTTGGTGTAAATCAGGCAAACCCATTTAAAACACAAACACATCTTAAAACAATGTTGCAAACCTATTTTCTTGACCATATGTAGATTCAGTCTGACAAGGAGTGAAGATTCATAGCTAGCTTCAGCTTTGGAAGTCCTCTACCTTTGACATTTTATAGTGTCAGCTGACGTTTGATCTTTAAAGGTCCCTTCCAACCCAAACCATTCTATGATTCTGATATTTTCCTCTGAGTATTTCTAAGAAAAATCAATTTTACCAATAAATATGGGACACCTGGCTGCTAGATGGGAGATGCGAAACATTTTGCACTTTGAGCACCAAGGGTCTCAAGAAAACGCCTTAGAAACCATAATTTTAGCCCTTGGTTTGGAGACTGAAAGGGAGTGGATAGAAGTATAGTTGCAAGGGGATAAAGCATTATTAAACAAGTAAAGATACAGGAGCTCCAGGTGACAGATAGCAAAGAATTGATGATAATAGAGCAAATATCATCTGTATTAGGCTGAATGCAATGCTGGTAGTCAAAACCACTGGCTGTTTCTAGTTATTCCCCAACGAAACTCAGCTTAGTAATGAAAGCTGATGGGGACACATTTTAAAGGCTGATTCTGTTTTGAGAGATTATCACCAGCTCAAAGACATTCCTCATAGTCAAAAAGGAAAATGCAGCTTAAAGGTGCTCTGCTGGTACCCACCAACTCTGGACTTTCAAATGAGAAAGAAAGATTACCTCTGCTTCAGTGACGACACTCTTCTTGAATAAACGGTCAAGGAGCTCTTCGCTGGAGCATCTGACAATGGCATTAAGGGAAAACAGAACTACAGTTAAGTGCCTATTTTTAGTTTGTAGTCTGTCCAGCTCGCAGCAGAATTCACGAGGTGATCTCAGGCAACGTGACGTGCATGTAATTCATTAAAATCTCTATTGCATCAGTGTCCTTCTTGCAGAACTGGGCTGCTCTAAACCTGTGCTCCCTACAAGCAGGAGCGTGGTATAACTTGTGCCAAAATCTACCTGTTGGTTATGGGCTTCTCTGCTCTGCACTACATATTCCTGGTGCTCACCCAGACTGGATCTCATGGAAACAGAGTCCTTCGCTTCTAGACATTTGGTGCTTAACAGCTCCTTCACACTTGTATATACGTGTACCATGATTTTTCCTAAACCAGCAGAAACATAGTACTTCAGTGAAGATCTTGCAGACCTGTGTCATCCTGCAGTGCAGAGAAAGACTGTGTGTGTCTTTTTATCTCAGGCAAAACCTAAAAATGGTTAATTGCTTAGTTACTTAATAAATCTACCTAGTACTTCCCAGCCTCCTCGGACAAGCAGCACGGGAAAGGATACAACTCCAGAATCAAAATCAGTGTTTTCCGCGTTTCAAACTGATCCAGGAGCCTGGTAATTCTGTCGTGGGACAGAGAGGCAAGAATATCCCTCTCTTGATGCGCTCGAGCCTTCGTTTTGCTTCGTAGAGGTATGAATTTGGCAGCACAAGACACTCTGTTCCCTTTGTGTACAACTCGTTTCACAAAGCTGAAGCACCCCCTGTGTAAAAATCAAAGGACAAGCCCTGCTCAGACCTGGTTCAAAGCCCAGCAGGTGTAGACCTTCCCACCTCCCAGCCTTTGACAGCTCCCTACTGCTCAGGGATGAAATTCTGCAACATAAAAAGCTCTTTTTTCCTGTATGTGAGGTGCTATTGCCCTCTCCTGGCTGTCTCCAAAACTAAGCAGCGAGTTCACATCAAGGGAGAAGCTGTTTCAGGTGATACAGCCTTGTGCTGACAAAGGCTGATGCTCTTGGATCCCTTGGACAGACACCGTGCTTGTGCATACATGTCTATGGGCTTGTGATGCTAACATTGCCAAGAAGCCAGACCTGGGCACCTATCCTGCCAGCCTCTGGCTGGTATTTTTTTCTGGTTGGAGCTACCTGGACCTATGGGCTGTATGGACTCTCCCATCCTCTGTCAGAAACCTCAGGAAAGTGTTCCCAGCACACCTGAAACAGTGTGACCTCCCACTTCTGCTGGTACTTTCACGTTTTCAGACTTTTTCACAGCTGGGCCCACCTCTGCCTCTGGTTACCTATGCTCAGCAGCTCAGATGGGCAATTAGATATTCTCCTGCAGGGATGCTATAAGGTTGGAAAATTCATTTACCTTCCAATCTCCTGCTTAACCTCATAAAGGGAATGGAGCTTTCTCCTAGTGGCCACTTTCTTTGCTGCTTGGTCTTTCTTAGCTTTAGAAACAAAGGAAAATATATGTTAATATTCAAACAATGCCTTGCTAATAGTGTGCAAAGTTATTGCAGGACAATTTAAGGCAGGAAAGAATTACAGATTTTCTCTAAACTTCTGCACAGAACTAGTGGAGCTGTTCAACGACAGAACCTGTCAATATGAACTTTGGGACTGCATCTTCACCTGACATAAATCAGAAGAGCCAGGCTAAAGAGGAAAACATCACCAGAGACACGTTCCCACTAATTTCTGTGGCCCAGTGTATCAGTTTGTCGTGTTGTCTGAAGCAGAGAGAAAAAAAAAATATCTTTTCTGTGTATATATGTGGAGGTCATTAAATTGTTTGTTCTTAAACTGGATCCTGCCATACCGGTAATACACAAATGCTACGCAGGGATACAGAGCAGATACCGTATGGATACAGAAGATGACTGCAACAGAGTACATATTGCAAGGGCTATGGAAGCCACTCCTGCAGCTGACAGAATGACCTTACCTTCGTGTACAATAAGCTCTGCTTTGCACAAAACCTCTCCTCCTGCATTTTTGGCCACACAGGTATAAACACCACCATCTTCCGAGACAGCATTGTCCACCACTAAGAAATACGTTGTTCCTTCCTTCCCTTGGTGGAGCCTGTTGCTGTCTGTCAGCAACGAAGTGCCCTGAAAGAATGAAATGACATTTTGGCACCGGGAAAACCAAGATGGAAGTGGGTGCTGCTTCTTTCCAAGAAATGAGATACAGGAGCAGAGCTACAGCACAGACCATTTCGGCTAGCAAGTCTCTAGCAAAACTGACAAAATGCTGGCTGAAGAAGTCCCCCATGTCTAACCATTTCTCTGCTTCCATGTTACCCAATAACATAAAATGCCAGATAAATATATATAATACAATAAATGTAAAGTGATGCAACCCTATTCCCCCCCACGAAATGTCAGTCTCTGAGCTGTTCCTTATTACACTGGAGCAAAACTTTGAGTTACAGTAGATCACTCCACAGCAGCTCCAGCTCAGCGCTTGGCGGCAGTCAAAAAGTACCAGATGTTAGAAATTATTAGGGAAGAAATGAAGAATAAGACAGAAAGCATCCTCTGATAAATCCTCAGTTTGCCCAGGGTGTGGTACTGGTGCAGCAATGTTCTTTCAGTAACAGGTTCCAGATGAGGATTGACAGCAAGTTGGGGCTCTTCAGCCTGGAAGAGAGGCTCTAGCAATACGGCATGACGGAGCTGTATGGAATTGTGAGTGGGCAGGGATTAACTTTTCCTGGTACAAGACGTAAGAGCCAACACATGAAGCTTGTGGTAAATATGTACAGAACAGCCAAAAAGAGGTACTAGAGAGCTTTACTGTGGGTTAGTAAATAGATAAAAGTTCAGCTAGGTTGTGACAACTCTGAGCTGAAAATGTCAGAGATTGCAAGAATATTAACAGGGTGTATCATATATTCTTGCCTTGTTCTTACGCTTTTCAAGGCGTTCTGGTGTGTACGTGCGCGTGTGGCTGTGTGTGGGGAGGGGTTCTTTGCATTTTTGCTTGTTTTTCAAGGTTATTTTCTTTGTCTGAGTAGCTCATCCTTCGACTTTCCTTTCAGAAATTAAATTAAATAAAACTTGTGTGTACAAAACACTTAGTTGGACCAAAGAGTTACAGACAATCATTATAGAACACCACTGGCTTATTTCAGGGGCACAACAATATTATGAGGAATAATGAATTACTTATCCTTCCTTTCTGTGGAGTATTAATTTTCCATAGTCACACTCATTTTACCAATTAGCTGCAAAAAAGACACAGAGCCTGGAAGTCACGCTGACAATTGGAATAAACCACTCTTAATCCCATCCCTGACCCCCAAACTGCAACACACATCTTGGTGGAACCAATCTCCCTTCCTGCCCATCTTGGTCCCTCAAACCATCTTGGTCGCCCTGTTTGTGAAGGGAGCCACAGTGACACTGCAGATGACACTGGGCGAGAAGCACGGTTGGTGGTTCCAGCGAGAGCTGCAGCTGGTTCAACAAGGAATTCCCCACAGAAGTACTGCACTACAGTCCTTTCTGCGGTCCTCACACCAGCCAGAGAAAAGCCTGCACTTACCTTAAACCACAAAACGGTAGGCGGAGGGGTTCCTTCAATGACTGCCTGAAATTTGGCACGCTCCCCAGAATTCACCTGCACATCCTCTATTGTCACTTGCATATAGGGCGGACCTGGTGAGACACAAGGGTTTGCTGCGTGCACAATACCATAACTGTGCTGATGCAGGTGGAGTTACTCAAATGGGATTGATAGGACTGACCATTTAGGATATGACAGTAGCTTAATGTCAAATCAAGAGCTATCACAGCAATATATTTGTGTTTCTTTATACTGGCATTGCTGCGAGGCTTACTATCTTCGTGTTTATCTGTTACTTTTTGTTTGATAAACAGTTATTGCTCAAGAAATGGAAGTAATTAAAAAAACAGTCGTCAGGAGTTGTGACTAAAAGAGAAGACAATGGGACATGGGAAAGGGAAACAAGGTTCTTTCTTACTTGTCGGGGTTTTCTCCTCAGTCTTATACACACAAGTTCTTTCTGTGGTCTCAATATAAACTTCACTGTGTACATCCCAGACCACATCTCCTTCTCTTCTGTACCAGTCTCCTGCCCCCGTGGCTGGTGATGTTCTTTCATGAAGCCCGAGAGAAAAGATCGTTACGTAGTCACATAAAACTACAAAGCTACAGGATTACACCCTGCCATAGATCTGTGTGTTTAACCACCAGAGAAATAATTATTTACTGAAAATTAGTACAAGAATAATTTTATTTGGGGGGGATTAATTTCTCTCCAACCTTTTCTGTCCTTCTTGCACAAGGCATGTGTGAATAGGATTCTAAAAATAATAACAAACCTACAAGAATCAGTTCAAGTCACCACCTGCTTCTTCCACCACAGAGGACTTGCTGTTCTTGCAACAAAGTCTGTCACATTTGAGGTGGGTATTTACCTGGTAATAGGAACGGTGCGCTCCTGAGTGCTTTCATCTCCAGCAGCTGTCTCTTCATGGGAAGGACCGGGGCTGGGCTTTGGCACACTCGGTTCTTCAGCTGGAATCTGCGTTTGTGCTTTGTCTGGCAGCAGAAATAGAGCAAGTTAGATGTGTCACCTATGATGGCACACCCAAAACCCAGAGCAAACCTTTGGAGCCATCTCTAGTCTGCCTTGTGTCAGAGCCGAGTCCGCCTGACCTCAGCTGAGTGCGATCACTGAAGCTAAGAGGAGAATTTTGCCCTTTTGAGAAGACCATATGAAGCAAAGGGCTTGAATAACATCAAACACCATCAGTGAACTGAGTAGCCTTACATAAATGTACAACTGGTGGTCAAGGCAGGCCCTGGCTGAGGGTACAACTAATATGGAGGATACAACCCCATATTTAGAGGTATGCTAATATGGAGGACCTGCTGATGTCATAGCATAAGCGTCGGTGCACCTCCACCGAGTTCTTTGAAAATGTCCTCGTGCAACTCTAAGTTACACCAGAACAAGTTTTGGCATCTGGGGCTTATAGGAACAAGGAAATGAAAAGATGGTGCAGCTCAATGGCAGTTCAGGCATTGTTCATCTTTTATTATTAATTATTTTATTGGATATGTCTCCAAAAACTGGTTTGATTTTCTATTCCAAAAATACTTGATTGTCTTTTGATATTGACCATTGGAGTTAACCCATAGGATAAAGTGCATTATCTCCCTTTTTATCTGAGGAGAAAAAGTTAAATCAAGAGGAGTCTTCTCCCCAGCAGGAATGGCCTTTTTTTTTGTGAGAGATGTTTGGTGATGGCTGGTTTTGGAAAATAACAGCAGTTTCTAGAAATCACATAAACCAGCTCTGTTAGGATGGAAAACATGGTTATTCAAGGAATTACTGGCAGGGTCAGAGATCCCAGGTTGATGGGATTGTGCTTTCCTATTGCCAGCACTACCGAAATATCTGCCTTCTTTTTATTTAAAGTACGTGATCACAGGGACAGTTGTCAAGTCTCCATCTCATTAAAATATTTCACCATATTAATAACACATTCAGTTTTCTCAGGTGAAAAGACTGCAGAACCATCTCATTCACTATTCTATTATCCCTGTAGTTATGGCTAAGGAAATAATCTGCTGGTTAATCCTTATGATTTTTGAGTCATCCTGCTTCACCAGAGGATTATTTTCACAGACTATTTCCTACCAGAAAGCAAAAAAGGTTTTAAACCCCTGTCCTTTTTTAATGCAGTTATTTTGGGTCTGATTCCATGAAACGCTTCTATCCTTGTGAAGTTTTAGACAAGAATTTCTTTTTTTTAAAACAGCATCTGGAGTTTCAGAGCTGAAGTCTATTTGACATTGTCCTTTTGAGTTAACACTGGTGGAGGACAGTTACCCTGGCTTGACACAGAGACAGCTTAGACCAGCTGCTAGGGCAGAAGCAGAAGGAAGAGTGGAAGGGTTGCTGCTTATTAATTATTTTTAAAAAAAAAAAAAACAGTGCGAAGACAAAAGACTTGTTCTCCTGGCAAGACACAGTCACACACACCATTGGCATTAATCACATGGAAACTGCTTAAGGAGTCTGTCAAGGCTCCAGGCCAGTGAAATTCAGGTGAACTTGATGCACTCAACATCCTAGAAAGTCTCCGGCAGTTGACACAGGGGTGTTAAATACATTTCCACCTTGTTTACAGCAAATAATAAAAGAAAAGCAACCTCCCTTACCCACCCCACCAAATAAAAACACAAATTACTTCTGTAAATGTAAAGGAGGGAATCCACCCCTGCTTTTCTTCCAAAAAACCTTAAAGCAAGTCCAGGGTCAAAAGCCCAAAGGTGGAAAAAATCCCCTATCCCTCCATTTTGGGCAGGTGATGAACTAAACTACTTCAGACACGGTTTTCAAACACCTCCTTTTTCCAGGAAGATCTGTCCCAAACTGGTGTCCAACCTAACCCCAACCAACAGCCCTGTGTTTCTTTGAGTCTGCATGTCCTTTCTTAATCTTCAACTGCTCAAAACACAACAAAACAGAAAAATGAGGGGGAAAAAAAATCATTATTGGTGTGTTCAATATTTTTGCCTCTCTTGACTCCCATGGGACATTTTCCAGATTCGTGCCAAACCTACCATGCCCTCCAGCAGTCTGGGTTTGGGTACTGGCTTCATGAACTAGCACAGAGGGCCCGGCTGCTGTTTCTGAGTGGTCTGAAGGAACAGACCCAGGAAGACCAAGGCCACCGGCTCCTCCTCGCATGCCTGGGGGAAGAGTCACCAGCAGCGATGCCGAGTCCACGAGTTTCTTTAGGGCTGTCTTGATCTCCTTATCAGCACGCTGAAGCGAGGCCTGGACAGAAGTCTCCATCTCTGACTGTGGGGAAGTCATTCCTACAGACAAGAAGAACAGCTTTTCTCTCTTCAGGGTAAAAAAAGAAAATAGCAGTACCATCCAACTCATGGAAATATTTGCAATCATATAATTTTCCCTTCCTAGAGCACAAAGCTGATGCAGATATGCTTATTCTAGCAAGAGGGAACGTAGCTAAGACTTAAAATGAGAAGGCTGGCACAACACACTTCGGAAAGACGTATCTCACCAGGTTGAGGACACTGTGCCACACTGAACACACACCTGGCCTCTCCCCAGACAGTGGAACAAAGGATTCATCTTCCGACTCAATCCTACATTGGCTGGTCTGGCAAAAATATCTTTATTAAGATCAGTTAAATGAACCCAGTGATGACTCACTGGTACAAGACCCTACGTGCAAGGAAGATGTTATTCTCACAGGGAAGGAGAAGGAGGTGAGCAGGTACCGGCCTCATCAGTGGCTCTGGAGAAGGACAGGGGAAAGAAGGGAGGCTTCATGAGCCTGTGAGCCTGAGAGGGTGGCAAAAAAAGCTACTCCTTGTTCTGGAGTGATGTATTTGTCCTACTGTACAATATCTAATTTTTTTTCTCAGCTTTGAACTAGATGGTACCTGAGACTTTTAGATTTGTACTGGACTATGCCCTTGCAAGATACTCTAGAAGCAAAGTCACCTGGTCTGTACGGTCATGCACAGCGGTTGTGTTTAGGGATGCATTATACAGAGGAAGACATAACTCCTGCTTCAAGAAACTCACGGTCTTGAACGCAGAGAGAAGACAAAAGCTTTCCACATAGAAAAAGGGATTTTCAAGCACACATCTTCGCAGAATGGCCACCCAGGAAGACAAATACCATGCTCTCAACCCCAGTTAACGCTGGTGGAAGAAGCTAGGCTAGGATGGGATCATAGGACCTCAGGAGCTCATCTTATCGAATCTCCTGCCCAATACACCTTCCATAAATCTTGAAGAGGCACAACAAAGGGACAGATGATATCTAGGGAAATCCTCAAGTGACTATAAATACAGACAAAATACATGTCAGATAAGACAATTCATTGTGTTGATGATGTGATTGCTTGCCAAGCAAGAGTGCAAACTCGAACCATCATGTGGTTCAACATAAAATAAGAGCACTTGCACACAAATGCCTCTGACTTCTTTAAAGTCATTGACACAGCAGCATGTCCTGTAGATGTTTTGACTCTGCTCCTTTCCCACCCTTAAGAAAGTAAATTCCCATGGTAGACATTAGCAGGTAAAGTTGAAGGACACATTTGGATCAGCCCCCTTTGAAGACATCACACTTGATTTTTGTTTCCAATGTCCATAGTGGTTATGAAACATTTCAGTTCTGGGTTTGTTGATGGAAAAAGCAAGTTTTGCTCACGTGATGTCCCAGGCTGCCCATCAGTGTTCATCAGCACTGGGCTGGGTGGTAGATCTCTAAATATTTTCCTAGATAAATATTTTGATTCTCTGGTGTTCCTGTTGTGACTGCTGCCAACTGGTGCTGTCCTACGAGCTGGGCAGCTGCCAACATGTCAACTGTTTGGAAAGGCATGAAACTCTTAGTTTCTCTCAGTGAGAAAATATATTCACAGGCAGATGTATACAGGTTACATATGACCTCAGGTCTCCCCCGTGCTGCTAATACCACCACTTTCCTCCCCGTTTAGGGATGTTACACATTGTGATTCACGCTGCTGAAATGAGGAACTTTAATATTAGCTGAAGCACGTCAAACTAGCGCTGCAGTGAGGACACACCTGAGGTGGTCAGTCTGCTTCCCGGTTCTAAAATCTCAACCGTGAACCCTTCTGCCCCACATCTCCTTCAGCCGATAACCGGGAACACAACTGACACGTATTTTGAAGTTCTAATTCAGCCTCAGAGAAGGATCCAAGAGGAGGAGCATTGTTCGAAATTATTGACTCAGATCTGAGTTGGAACTATCCCTAAAAACAGGTTCTTTCACTTCAACACTTCTGAAACTGTCCATAAAAGAAGGAGCCAGAGCCCAACTGCATTAATGTTCTTGGGTTGCAACCCAGCTCTGGCTGAAGTCAATGGGAGCAGTGGATGAGCTGATGGACTATCAAGTGCCGTGAACAGAGAAGAACACAGAAACCCAGTGAGTTCAGTGACAGCCGATGCCAGATATTTATTGATATAAACTCAGCATCTAACAGCATATCTTGCACTTGATTTTTTTTTTGTGTGTGAGTTTTTTTCTTTTCGTACCTCAAGCAAACTGAAGTTTCCACTTTATTAATACCCATTTACCTGCAGGAATTTTAGTAAAACATTCATTGTATTGAAGTTTTTAATACAGCTGTATGTTTTCATCTACAAGAAATAACCCCCCACACGTCTCATTAGTTACCTACATAGTTTAATCGCTTACAAGCATGATTTTTAACCTCTAGGAAAATATTTTGAAAGTATATGTAATGAACTTTTCATGAACTTTTTTTAAACCTTTCACTTTTTGAACAGAGTCCTGCATAGGATTTTAAGAAGTCTTTTCAATTGAGTCTCTTTTGCTTAAATTTCAAAAGAAAATGTAAACAGGTGTTAATTGCTTTGAGATGATGAATCAAAGTATAGTTGTTTCTTCTAAGACCATCTGAACTGCAACCTTTTATCTTCTTTAGAAAAACCTGAGCACCAACCACCCACTGGAGGAAACCTCCACATTTCTTTACACATCTTTATTATCTTTTGGATTAACACTGTATTTTTGAAGACTATCATAGGGCAAATTCTTTTCTCAGCAGTATCTTTGTAAATCTGAATCAAATCCACTTCCTTCTGTGGAATTTTTCTAGATTGATACTGGAATAACTGAGATCAGAATCAAGCCCAATATAAAAGATATATTTTTAGTTTCGAAAGTATTTCCCTGTTGTATGTCTGTTACTTTCCAACATACAGTGCAATACATGAAAAAAGCACTAATATGTATCCATCCTATTGCTTAATTATAAAACAAACAGTATAAACCAAGGAGCTGTTATAAAAAATGGGAGAGTAACATAAAAGAGGCTTGATTTCTTTCACCACATGTAACCCCTGGAAACACATCCTATATCATGAAGGTAGTACACATGATATTACACATAACATCCTGTTGGGATATTGAAAGTAAAAGGCTGTGAAATCAGTATGTCCATTTTAGCCAGCACATGGTCAAGGTGCAGCCACAGAAGGAAAAAAAACCCAACGTATTCTTTTCTACAAGCACCTTTTGTGAATTCAGTCCCTGCTAGCGGAAATATTGCCCGGAGGACTCCAGAACGAGCTTCACAATATTACCTGGCTGGCAACCACTGAGACATCACACATACATTTCCAAGGCTTCAGAAACCCACTCAATCCTCTCTCTTCATGCTAGTTAGAAATTCAGCTGTGTCTGAGCATTTCTGTTTTCCCTACACCGCCTAAATGAGAACATTTTCTATTGCAACACTTCTACGCAGCTCAGCTGGGACAAGGTTTTGGGACTTTTCACCCCATACCTCTGTCAGATAGAGAGGGCCAGCGCTTGGTCCTACTGAGGTCAATGACAAACTCCATCTGACTTCAACTGGGACCAATATTTGGGCCTATGAGCTCATTTCTTTCCAGGGCTGAGCAACCTGTTGAAGGTCTGTGCAACATCCATTTTTGGTGAGGCCAACGGGAATGGGCGATGCTCAGCACACTGTAGCCCTCCCCTCAATCAGTGCTGTTGCTGCAAAGCTTCAGAGAAACTCAACAGAAGGCAATACCTCTACGAGACAGCTCAACGTACGTGGTTACAGTAATACAATGCAGTTGCAACTGGCAGTGCTTCCGAGCAGCCTAATACATTTTGAACATACGTATTTTTCAACCAGGCATTTATGGTAAAGATCTATTTTCTTTCTTTCTTTCTGTTTTTAAAAAGCTGTCCTTGTGCTCCTGCTACTTTGCTGTAGCTCAGTGGTCAATTCCTCTTAGCACATATAGGTGACGTTATCCGTCAATCTGTTCACAGTAATGTTTCACCACTGGCATGTACAGGAGACCAAATATTCTTCCAGTAATATTTATTGACAAAGACCACATTTGTGGTTCTTTGTATGTGTTAGTGTTCGATTATAGGTGCAGAAGTCATTTTGTGCAGCATATTTCAAAAGATACAGTTTACAAATCCACTACGCTAGAATGCAGAATAATGAAACCTACATCTTTAGACGACTAGGAAGTGGACTTGAAAATACCAGTAATTTAAAAAAAGATGGTCTTTTTTTACTTAAAGCAAGAGAGAACAACAAAATCCTTGCTTCCTCAAGTCAGTGGGACTTCCACCATTGACTTTAGTCAAATTAGGATTTCAACCCTTTGCATCCCTAGTAAATGCAGTATTTTCTGTACGTTTCGTTCTGTGGCAGAGGTTTCAAATAATGTCACCAGACTGTGCGTGTTGAAAGGCTTATGAAGAAATTTTGATAGAGCTAATTGGTGTCAAAAATGTACAGCAGAGTCAAAGCAGCGTGAAGCTTCATGACCTTCAGGCACACACAGTGACAGGAGATCGCTTTAGCTGGCGACAGTCCTCCTATCCTGGGCTGCTGAAGGATGCTGGAAAGCTTAGATACTTTCAGCTTCTTGCCACACCATAACGCACAAATTGGCAGTTGAAATAATTTTTAAGTTCATGGACAAAACCGCACTTATTCATTTATATTTCTGTCATAGGTAGGAGAATCCGGCTTTTCCTAAACCTACCATCACTGCTCCGCTATGGAATGATATATATTCACCTCGATCAAAGCTTTTAAAATTACAAACCGTGCTGACAGACATGTTCCCTTTAAGACTGGAAAAGCTCAACATATCGTCCTTAAATATATTTTCCTCAAAGGTATTCTTTCCTACATGTTACCTTGTAATCTTTGCCACCAATTCCCCTCACCTACAACAATTTTGATTAGCTTTTTCTAAAACTCTGCTTTCTTTTCTGTTGAGAATTATGCTGGCGTCTGCTCAGCTCTGGGAGAGGTCTTCTGTGCTGATGTGCAAGGTAACAGGCTCGCCAACAGTCCCATAGCTGAGGGTTCGTGTGGAAACTTCAGTTTTAAAGCTTGACTGTCCGTTGTCTGCTGAGAGCTGGACTTCGGTGCAGAAAGATGGTTTCACTGTGAAGGAGGGGCCAGGAGAAGCTGCTGCCGCTGCTGCATGCACTCCAGGTGTCACTGACATGCAGGTGTCACTCACATGGAAAGAGATGTTTGAGGGGCCTACAGACTGCACACCAGTTACTCTAGATGCTGACATGAACATGCCTCCAGGAACGTGCTCCTCAAACTGGCTGAAAAATCTTTGCCTGGGCTTGGACACCACAGGTCTCACCAGATTCAGCAGCACTGGCTTCCCGATTGTTGGCTCGTTAATCTCTGTCTGGAGTACAGAGATCTCGCAGGGTTTCTCTGCCGTATGGTTCCGATCTTCACACCCGTAAGTCTCACCTTCTTCAGGAACGTAATCTTCAAGATCCTCCAAAGTTAATACTTTGCCATTGTGGGTTAAGATTTTGCGGTCCCGGGTGCTAATGTCATCTGTCTGTAGTTCCTCTGGTTCATCAACTATAATGACATTATCGTCTTCTGGAAGGACATCTTGGATTATTTCAGGTACCTCCTCTTCAACAGGCCAAGATACATCTAATTCCTCTACTTCTTCCTTAACCTCTGGGCTCGCTAGTGAGAACAGAAGTTCATGCTGGTTTGGAGCAGCTGTCTCAAAGCTGAAGATCAAAGGCTCACCACCGCAGGCAAGCAGCGGGGAAGCGACGCCTGACTCATAGTGAGCACTTGTTTCTTCTGGGAAGCTCTTTCCTTCAGTTCCACAGTCCATAAATGAATTATTTCCTAGTTCTTCGGACCCACATGGGGAGCTTCTGTCTTCATCACTAACTTGAGGTCCTTCCTGCTCAGTCTCATACACCAGGGTCTGAATATTAGCCTCAGGGAGACTGTCATTAGGCAAAGATTTTGACTGTTCCACCAATTTATTGTTGGAATTGTTTGTGTTTGGATCATCTTCTGGGGAGTGCCAAGGTCTTGAGCTGGGAAAAGTGAATGTTAGCACCCCTGAGTCATCTTTTTCTTGTTTTGCGGGGGAAGAGCCTCTTTTCTTTGCAGGTTTTGGTGATTTTTTCACCTTGAATTCAATTATTTCTTCCACTTCAACCCATTTGGGCTTTTTCTCTTCCACTTTGGTCTCTGTGACATCTCTAGCTGCTGCTCCTTGCCTGTCCTCTGGTTCTGTGACAAAAAGTACGGGAACAGCAGACTTTGGTGTTGCCTCCTGCTCGTGTCTGTGGACAGGCTGCCTGATCTTTGAAATGTAAACTGGCTCTGGAGTTGGCTCTGCTCTTGGGGAGCGGGAAGGCGAATGACCTGAAGAAGAACGTGCAGGAGAAACCCTTCCCCTTTGTCTTGGGCTCTTCACCACAGTGGTTATCGTTTCCTCTCTGATGACAGAAAGGGTTGGAATGGAGTTGGCAGGAAGATGAGACTTTTTGGGGAGCCACACTCCATCAGCACATGCCATTGTTGGTCAAGATGCTACATTGGGGTTAGTTTTGTGAGCACTCCAGCTTTTGGTGAAGCATGTAATTTTGGAAGGGGTACACACGCAGCACACAAACCCACATGCCCATCTCCACTTACTTTCTGACCCAGGGAAAACCTCAGTGCCCTTTTCCCCGGGTGGACCCTAACTCTGTTAACCTCCTCGAGTGCACGAGCACATGAGTACGTCCACCCAAGAAATGTTCTTCTGGTTGCTGCTATTCCTTGTGTTGACTGCCTACGATGCTACTGTGGACCTATACAGCAGTTTCACCCAAAGATTTTAAACACTCAAGGAGTTTAACCTTTTCCTGAGTATCCTTGGCTAAAATCCTGGTTTCATTGAACTCAATGGCAAAATGCCTTTTATTACAGTAGGGTCAGCAGCTTCCTTTTCTGTAATAAATGTAACTTATCTCTAATCTGTTTATTAAAGACTCTTTTGAGACCAGAGATCTGCATTTTCACATGCAGAACAATTACATTAGAGGGGCATTAGGAGACCAGGAAAAGAAAGTTAGACCATTCCCCGCACAAGTCATCTATGCCAAAATGTACTTAATTTTTACTCTTTGTAATATCGTTATTGCAGACACAGTCTGTGCTACTACCAGCAATTGACATAGGAGTACCAAACCAATCTGGGATGCATGATTATAATCTCTTGGTATGTTTCTAGTGGCCTTACTTTAGATTTTTTTGACATATCGAAAAAAGTTGGGGATTCTCAGCATCCCTGTATAAATACACAGCTTGTGTCAAAACAATCTTCTGCTCTCATGCCAGGACAAACTTCAACTTTAAATGAGCTACAGAGGTAATTGGAACAAATAACTTTAAAATCTGGGGACAAGAACATATAAACCCAGACTTCAATGCTCTTACTTTATATATTTAACATGCAGTTTTTCCTGCAGATTTTTTCAGTGGCGTATTTTAGATGGAAAAACTTGAAGGTAAAGACAGTGTTGTCTTTGCAAGCACAAGGAAGCTAATGCTCTGCAGTGGAGGCAGCTAGTTCAGTGGAACTGACAGACAAAGCTGATTTTGTTTCTGTGTTGAGATTCTGTCCCTACCTCCAAGCAGTGGGATAAAAAAAGAACTAGCTGAAGGGTAAAGACAATGGCCTGAAGTGGGGAAGAATGGTTATGAATCAAGCCAATAGCTTTTTCACTTCTCTCTTTCTCCTCCAGCCTCTAGTCACAGCCACATACGGCTGAAAGTCACCAGCTCTGCTCTCCAGCCATCTCTGCTCTGGCTCATGCACTGAGACGCAGAGAAGGGTGGAAGGGGTCCTTGTGAAAGGAGAGACTCTCCTGTTGCGTTTGTCTAACCATCATGGAAGACCAGTCCTCTTGGCTATCTTGTAGCCTTTCTCATCTACTGGTCTCATTTTTGGAGACTGATACTGCCTCCTCCTATGGAGAGCAGATTTCTTTCCACCATCAATCTCTCCCTTTGAGGATGCAGTGAAATCCAGGACTGGCTCATCTACAGTGACATTTCTTTTCTTCCAGAGCACCCTCTCTTCTACTGCTCGTTTCCACGGCTTTACTCCTTCCCTCAAGTTTTCTATGGTTTTGCTATGGAGCTTTAAGGTCTATGTAGAGCCTTCGTAATGGCCACGGTGCCTGTCTGAATTACACACAACTCAATCATTTTAGACAAAGATGAGAATGAATCCATGAGTGCTTGCGCTAGACTTTGCTCTACATTGCAAGGTTAAAATGCTTTTTTTGGGTCTGGGATTTGCAGATAGAGCCATTGTTCAATCCCATCTCTAAAGGATCCGTTGGTTTTGGCTAGTAGTTTCAAAGCTGCTTCTGTTCCTCAGCTCACTACATGTTAAGGAGAGCTGGAATGTGCCCTTAGAGAGTTGTTCCCAAACTTTACCCCATTACTATCCCAATTCCAGCTAAGGTCCACTCTAGTGAGTTCATGACCCCATCCACCAGCAAAAGGAGGGGGATTTCTGTTCTTCTGAGATCCCACTCATAAATGTCCCAACCTCCTTTGGGGCTGCAGCCCTTAATTTAGGAACCACTTCTTGAACTGTCCAAAGCAATAATCTATGGAATTTACATGTCAGAAATTTAGAAATCAGCTTAACGATGGTATTTTGTATTGGTTTAATATTATTTAATCAACTAATATTAATGCTGCTGCTTGTGATCTGAAATCATGAAGGGAAAAGGAGTACTATTAGCTGACTGGGGAGAGATGTAAAATAAAGGCATCCCTCCAGGTGATTTACAGGCACAGAGATGTAGGTAGATGAGATTTACTAAGCTTTAGGCATGGTCTGGCTCTGAGTGATTCTTTCCTGCTCATGACTTTCTCGGGATGTTTCTGAATGCAATATCAAAAAATATTTCTCTTTTTATCTGTATCTGAACCTTAGTCATTTTTGATGCTACAGGCAGAAACACCTTCATTTTCTGGTCTTTGGAGGGTAAAAACATCTAGTGCCTGAACTGATGTGCCAGACAGAGGGTCGAAGGCAGAACCCTTCTTGCCTCTCCTGTCTCCTCTCTGCCTATTCAAGGTGGAAACTGCTAGGAGGGGGCACATGTCTTTTCGTAAGCCACTGGCTCCAGATGGGCTAAGTGCATGGATCATAAGAAACAGTCATCATAGAAAATAATAAAGGAGATAAAAGGTAAGCAACTCTTAACTGTATTTCAGTTGTCATTTCACACATCCTCCTCACCACCTAACAAAAGTACATGAAGTCAGCTTTAGCATCACGTCCAAGTCAAGGACTGGTTTTAGCAATAGCACAACTCTCGAGGGAATGCATTGCCCCAAAATATCCATTGTATAGTCACCTGCTACCAGGACATTATTTGAATAGCTTGGAGGTGCTCTGAAGGTCTACCACAGAAGGGCAATGTCCCTCTTCCAGCATATGAAACAATTTTATTATATATTTGTTGATGATACTTGAAAACAAGAAGATTAAGATTTTAATGGCTGATGAGCTTCTGGTCTACATATGACTGAGAAAGTACCGCTTTTTGCTACAATTAATCTTTATATGTTATAGGCACCCAATATAAACCAGGCTCAAAGTATCCAAAAAGACCAAGTCATTATGAGGACAAAATTTCATATAAGAAATATAGAAACAGAAGGGGATAAAAATAGGCATCTTCCTTCTGCTTCAGCGTAAAAGGCTTTCCTGAAAAATTTAAGAAACACAGAAATCACTGTAAGCTATGGGATATTTGTTAAATTTGTACATTTTTTTCAAGTAGCCAGTTCTCAAAGCTGGTTTCTTTTCGACATCGAGAATCAGACTCTACCTTCTTGAACTTCGGTGCAGCTCTGGCACTGTTCAGTGGAGTTTTTTCACATGTAATATCATAAAAAAGCTGACCCAGGCTGTGTCTAACACCAGTGCTGCTATTTTTTGAGAGGGATAGTAAGATTTTTTTTTCAGGTAGTCACTTTGCATAGCGCAGAATACCATGAGGTCTGGTAGGATGGGAATGAACACACTTGCATGGCCAATGAACACAAGCTTGTTATTGGGTCATGCATAGGCAGCAAGGCAAAACACAAGTGTTACCAAAAAAATAAATAATCAGCACTTACATGATGATGGTTTTCTTGGGCACTTTAGTCTCTTGTTCAGTGACTACAAAGAAAACAGTATGAACAGCATGGGGTTAAAGAAAGGCAAAAGCTGAAATGATTAAATTAACTTTGCTCAGTTATTCAAAATAAACTGGAGTGAAAAAAACCAACTGTACCATCCCATCCATGCTTTCTGTGGTTATTTCCAGCATCATCTTTAGTGTTTCTGACCAAGAATGAGAATTCAGAGTGTTCTCTGAATAGTGAATGATTTAGCTTTGAAATTAAATATTTTGTGGAGAACAGTATTGGAAAACCTATTTTTTTCTACCATGAGATTCTGGTGGTTTTGTTTGGCAGGTCAAAGCTAGAAAACAAAGTCCTTTTGTTATTTTATTGGTATTTTTCCTATAATAAGCTAGTGATGGTGTGAGAAACCTGAAAATGCCTTTGTCTAGAAAATCCTGGAGAGCTGAAATTCTTTAAATTGTGATCTCACCTACTAGAAAAAAGATTTTCCCTAAACACTGAACCATTTCCAAGCTTTTGTGGACTAAATGCAAAATCCAAGCTGATAACAATGCAAACGAAAATCATTATCATCAGTACAGAAAATCAGCATCAAAAAAAACCCTGTAGGAAACCCAGGAGAGCCCTGTAATACACCTAATATCTACTCCATCTCTTTTTTTTGCTGTAATTTGCGATTTTTCCCGCCCCTTGTCCCATAACAAACTAGAAGCTGTTGATGCATCTCAAGATCAAATGAAAAGTAATGATTTTGCAAATATGTCTTAAAATTGACATTTTTAGAAATAAGAAAGATACCATTTGAAGAGCTAATAGAGATTTTTGGCAGGTTCCCATTCTATCTGCTGGAATAAAATTAAGGCACTGTTTGAACCAGACTGGTTTGAACACGCTCTGAAGTGCTGAACCTTTTTGAGATCTAGAAAAAAACAACAGCAAGCCCCACTTTTTATTTAATAAACTAGTAAAGTTTCTAAAAAGCCCATAATTTATTCTCAAAGTAATTTGTCCAGCAATTGGTTTGCAGTCTTCCAGCCATCCTATAATAAATAAGCTCTGGTAGTTTTCCATTGGTACAATTGAAAGAGAACTGCAACTTAAAAATAGATCTATAAAATCATAACAGTTCTTGCCCAGGGAATTTATAGTGTCTGTATTATTTGTTAAATAACTTATAATAAGTGCTGATGTTTTCAATAGCATCCCAAAACTGCTCTGGGTGAAAATTAAAAATACAACTACAATATTAGATGGAATAGTTTAACCTAATTTTCCTTCCACTTAGCTTCCAAGGGCTTTCTTCTGCCGCTAGGTAAAACAACAAATCCCAGCATAATGAAGAAGAATTTTGTGCAAATGTCGATGTTAATATCTGACCTACAGCTCTATGTTTTCTTTGCAGAGCCTTGTCTCACTTGCGCATGGGAAAATATGGAATAATTTCCAACAGAGTCAAAGGACTTACAGCAGAATTAGGTGGTTTTAAACAAAATCTGTTTGGAAATTAGAGTTTATAGCTTACTGGGTAAGTAAAGGGCAAAATTCCTTTCAAACGTTTATCTCTGAACGTAATTACAATATAACTGTTTACCCATCCTTAGTTAATACCTTTAAAATAATTCAAAACCTTTTTTCAATGATGGAATGATAAATATACAATGATGGAAGATGAACTGAGTGCTTGAACAATTTACTGCACCCAGGTTAGAAGTTCTCTCTGATTTTTTTTAACCTCTTAAATCAATATTGTGGAATTTTTACATAGCTTTTAGAAAATCTCATCAAATAATATCATCAGATTACTCCATAAGCAGCAAGTTCTGATGTAAATAGAAGTTCATTTGATTTTACACCTAAACATAGATGTTTTATACAGTTATTTTAACAACTGTATTTATATGATAATTAAATATGTACTTAATGAAATCCCCCAATGTCTGTAAAAGCAAGTCTCTTTAATGTTTGTTCTATTAATGTCTGTTCTTGCAGTCCTCCCGACTGGCACCACTGCAACACTTCTGTACGTCAGATGTCAAAGGGATTCAATATTCAAAGGTCAGCAGGCCTGGGATGAGAAAGCTGTAAAGGGCGTATAGTACATGGGTCCTGAGGACTCGCAGTTTCGTGCATGACAGATGAATTTTATATGTGCTGTCCGAGGTGTGACGGAGGATTTAAGCAATTCTATATGAAGGATAGAACCACATGAAAGTAGGATGAGAGAATTTGGGTTTGTTTTTTTTTTTTCTTTCCCCTGAGAGGAAAATATTCTGCATCCGTTTTAGCACCGGATTTATCATTTCAACTCGTTTAATAGCGTTTTAGGAAAACAGCTTTGCAAAGCAGGAGCCCCTGATAAGCAGGTTAAGAGCTGTAAGCATTAGGATCAGCCAGTGCTGCTATAGGACTAGACTCCTCCGGTTAATACGTTAAATCATTGACTTACAAGTGATGAAACATTTAGGATAAGTCAGTTCTTGTTGGTCTGAATGGATGAAAGGTGGTTCATGGCCTTTTATTACAAATTTTAAGGCTGCTTTCTCCACTCACAGAAGCATAAACGTATTTTTCCTGCACAGTACACGCTGCTGGCGTGTAGCACAGGAGCACTGCTCTGCTTTCACCCCTCCTCTGCTACGCTTAGGAGATTAATCTGCAACAGGGGATGCACAAATCTGACGTGAACTGCTATGATGAGCCATTCATGGGCATAACACTGTTCCCTGAGTGAGATGCAATTGTTTTACGCTCTTTCTAAAAAAAAACGGGCTCTATTCCTGCAGTGACGGAGATGGTTGTAAAGGCAGATTGTGCTCTCTGGAATTTGCGCTGAAAACCACGTGGCCAGCCCCAAAATGACACCAACCAATGATGCCAACAGAATAAAAAAAAACAAGATAAATATCCTAAATATCACCCCAACCAGGGAACTTTAAAAAGTTCGGGGGGACAAACTCCTACGCCTCATTTCTACCGTAAAAGGGTAGCACTAGGAGATCTAATGGTCCTCTGTGTTTTAAAACTATCTTCCATTTGAAAGCCTCAGAATATTTAGCTTTTCCCTGCAAGGTGGGTATTAACAAACAAGGCAACTAAACAACTTGCCCATAGCTCTGAAGGAGAACTAAGGCAAGACTGTGTTGAAGAGATTCCCGTTGCCTGGCTTTAACTGTGCTGAGTGTTCTTCGTCATGGTTTTGCTTATATCCACTTGTGTGGCTGACTCCTTCCCCTACTATCAACTGTCTCATTACACGTGCCGGACCTGCACAGCCGTATGAAGATGCAACACCTTTCAAAAACACTGGGCTTTCTTTTTCTTAAAAAATGAACAAGTTAGTGAGCCTGGGATGAATGAATCACAATAGTAGCACGTTAAAAAGGGAGGCCAGAGCACATCAGCCCAGATCTGCCGTGTGCAGGTTAAGCAGCAAGGTGCAAAGCAGACAGTCAACTGGAAGTCAGAGAGAAGGATCTTCTTTCAGTTACACTTATTTTTTTTTTAACTGTCTAAAATTCTTCCAATATCCACAGAAAAAGGATTTTTAAAGCAACTCTCCATTGACTTCAGTGCAGTGACCGGGTGTAGTTGAAGGCAGATCTCAGCGTTTCAGGCGTGCAGCCCAAGCTGTGGCTGCTTACGAGGGGACCCCTTAGTTCAGTGGTTTCCATCCTTTTTGGATTTGGTCCGTCCAATGGATCAGCAAATTCCCATAGTGTGAATTTAAACCTAACGAGAAGTTTGGTTTTGAGACCCATGGTGTTGGACTGTGGACCGTCACTGACTGCAGGTCAGGGCTCATAAACCACTGTACTAATGGTATCCCCAGTTGTGACAGTAGGTTTGGTTCAGTATAACAAACAGTACAGAAAGGCAGGAGGATAAAAACTGAAATAGTTGCAACTAAAGCCCCTTGGGTGCCTCAGGAGACTCTGACAGTAGTCATCTCGCAGAACCAACGATAAATCAGGTAAAACTCAGAGCCACCATGCAGGTGAGCTAGGAAACAGACACAGTATCTGTTTTCTCTTGTAATGGTACCACACAGCAGTAATGTTGTCCTCTTGGTGAAGTTACAAATAATCCCATTTTCACAAATAGAAAGGATTGTAAGGATGGAAAGAGAAAGCCTTCATGAGATCCATCCGTCCTCCAGTTCTTTGCCAGATGAACCTGATTTTTCCATAGGTAGATCAAGGCTGGTTATTGAATCTCAAGAAAGCAACGAATTCCCTCCTTGGTCAACTGCATTATGCCAAATGCATCCCTGATGCGACTCTGCTCAGAACAATCCTCTTGCTCCATGGATGAGCCTGCTCTTTGCTCCATTGGCCTGAAGCAGCTCTCCCTCTGTTCCGCCCTGGAGTTGACTCAGGGATCTATTTCCTTCCCTATTACCTAGTTCAAGCAATTGCACATCACAGACCAAAAACTATTTCAGAACATTTCTGAAGCTTCCAGGCAAACTCCAATTATATTTCTTCAACCAAGCTCATGAAATTTTTTATTTACGACTGCAGGAATAACAGCACATGAGTAATTCGTGGCTGAACATATATATTTGCAACCTCAAGAGCTGAACAACGCTCCTAACACTGTTTTACAACCCTTGTTTGTTTTTATAATGTCTTCTGCCTTGGTACAAGGGAACTTCATCAAGATATGCCACCCTAACAGTGATTTGTTTGTGTTCTTCTACATCCTGCGTACAACTTGTTTTTCTCTCTTTAGGGCATAGCAAGGACAAAGCATTCAAGTACTTCAAGGTGTGTTCCTAACACCATTCTCCCTGTAATGCTTTTGAATGATTTGATGGTACTCTGGGAAAGGACTACAAGGAAAGCAAACATAAAACCAAGAAAATACATAGATCAGGATACTAACTTTAATAGCCTATTGTGTCTGAATCCTCCTGATGTAATAATACAGTATTAGTGTCTACAGAGGACTAGCCCAAAAGCCCATCCAGACCAGGACCCTGTCTCAGACAGGGTCAACAGCAGAGGCCTAAGGAAATGATGGAAATGATTATGAGTGGAGTACTATTTTCCCTGAATATTTTTCCAGACTTCAGTCATTTGCTGCTCAGAAGCTTCTTGAGTCAGAATGCTTATATTTTTGATGGCTCTTAATGAATGTTGATAATAACAGTTATCCCCTGTCAAAAGCACACTTGAACCCCTGCTATTATCACAAGACAATATGAAAACACTGAAGATGAGGAAAGAAGGTTCTACAGCTGTTGACAAACGTCTGGCTTTTGTTGGCCGTGTCTCCACTAACCACATGTGAGTCAGCTCTTTGACACCAAGGTTTGCTGGCATGGAATGCCCTGTGCCTATCCTAGTCCTCTCTCTTACCCTCCAAACCAGTAAGCTATCTTTTATCTGTTATAGATGGCCCCTTGGCTGTATTATCTCTTGAATTGCTTCTGGGAGCTGTTTGAGAGAGTCAGCGCTGGCTGGCCCGTGCTCAGCCAGCCAAGGGCACTTCTAAGATGTACAAAGAACCAGTTTCCTGTGTCAGGAAATGTTCCTTGTGCAGATGTGGCCACTGATCTAAACTCGGTTGTGATGGGTTTATAGCACGTGTGCCTAACACACTGCTTGTGGAAATCCCTTTGATAAGAAGGGGGCTTCAGGCAGTCACATCTTAAAGGTGTTAAGAAAGAAATGCGTTGTTGGATAGGTGAAAAATCAGTTCCTGTCACCCTACAAAATCAGGTGAAACATGCAAAAAAAAAAAAAAGAATAGCTTCTGTGACTATGTGATATGCAATACCTGAACAGTCCTAGATAATGGATGAACTAACATTGCTCAGGATATGCTGCTGTCAGTTCTGCTTTCTCAGTCATTCCAGATGGTCTTCGGCGGTATTTCAGAAACGATCACAATATGCCTGCAGCTTTACTTACTGGCCTCTGTTTTTACTTAGCAGTGCTTAACTCATGGTCTGCCAAGCTGGCACACAGTTTCAAGTATTCGAACAGGAATACAAACATTTTTCTTGCACTAGCGGTGGTGCGACATACCCTTTATTTGCTCCTCCTTTGTCATATAATGCATTTATGAGCGTTATATGATGAAGTTGATTTGCCAGGTTTGGAAATCAACAGATGGTGATGGGTATAGAGCTGAGCTGCAGTATACCCATGCACATCTTGACAGACATACAGATACATGTACACCAACAATCAACATGGATAAGATGGGAAACTTATTCGATCCTCAGTGAGGTGGTTTTAGAGTAATTCACTGACATACTTACAGAGCTGGTCAAGGATCATACCTTCTATGGTAATGGCTTGGTCTCCTCTCCTCTCCTGAGTCAGGGCTGCAGCACTGTGATGGTAAAGTTCTGCTCCACTTTTTGCAGACCCTAATCTGTTCACCAGCTGAAGAGAACCATGCAGTACCGAATGAAACGCAGGATGGTTTTGGTTCATAAAACCTTCCTGTACTATGTTACAAATTCATTGCAATTACATGACAACAGAAGGGGATGAAGATGTGACCCCAAACCAAAGCTAGAGTTTGAATGAACACATTGCTGCTCCGTGGAGTTCATGATAACGCTTTACCACGAATGACTCGCACGGGCAATTTACGGCACATCAGCCAACTACTTATCTGCAGTTTGCTCTGCAGCCTGTGACTTGGTCCGGAGGTAACTCAGTCTCTACCAACAGGCACAGATTCCTGCTGTATGCCATTTAGGTGGTAATTAAAGGGTTTTGTTTGTTTGTTTGTTTGTCATCCTTTAATCTACCAAGTCTTACTCAGCCAAGGGAATACTGGACCTTGGGATCTTAGCTAATGGCAAGTGCAAGGTAGCGTGATTTTGCTAAAATTCTGGTAGAAGTCTTTAAAATATATCAAACTGCCTAAAAAATTCGGTGGAATAGCTGTGAAGTTGCTGTGAGCTGAGCTGTTTACCATGAGTGGGCTGATCCATGCTAATTTCCTAAATCAAGGTCAACTGTTTTTATTGCTGAGCCCTGAGAATTTATTACTATTTTATTACAATGAATACATAGACTATGACTAATTTTTAGAATATATTTTACATCACATTTATTTTAATTTTTTAGATACTTCCATGTACACTTGCTAAATAAACAGGAACTTCAGTGGTTTAGACTTCCATTTAGATTTAATTTCTTTCTTTTGGCTTTGAATGGTTTCTTTGTAGCAGCATGAATCTATTTGAATTTAGATGGTTCAGAAACAAAATGGCATGTCAGAATGGTCCTAAACTTTCTAAGAAGTACCTCTAGAGATACGGATCTGAACTTAAGCTACAGAACAAGCTCACTCAATTATTATTTGAACCATCAAACTCTCAGATCAGAATATTCTGAAGCTTGTTGGTGTTCATAATCCAGATCTAGTTCAGGAGACCCTGACTTTGTATAAACTCTTTTTATACAGCAGGTGGCAACAATTACTCAGCCACTAATCTCATGCATCAGCGCTCTCCCAGTAAAATGAATTCTCCTACCTATGTCATGTGAGATCTTTAAATCTCTCTGAACTTACCTCACATTCATAGTGTCCCATATCTTCATTGGAAAGGTTCTTGACCACCAGCACTATTATGCCACTCCGTGGTTCACTGAAAGTCTGATATTTACTTGTGTCCTTCAACAGTACACCGTCTTTGTACCATCTGCATGAGAAGGCACTGAGTATAAGGCAGGGAAAAATATGCAGAGTCAAGAAGTTCCCAGCTCACTGATCCATCTGTCAGACCAGCGGGCAAACAGGGCAAACAACTCAAGAGTTAATCATTAGGCAAACGTCTGGATCCTAGAAGATAGGTCTACAGGTAGGTAGATCACACATGGATACTAAACTGCACAGGTTTATGAGATTCTTCTCAAGAAATCTCGTCAGTCAATACATGGAAAAGGTCTTCAAATAATGAGAAGATACGCTAAGATTTTTGTCTGAATAACCCAGACTGGTTGCTGATAAAATCAGGCAGGGAGGATAAAGAAATGATAAAATGTTGTCAGGGCATTAGGTCTGATACAGACCTGTGTCAGGGATTACCTGTAGGTATTTCTTTTCAGATGTTACCTAGAATAAATTGCTGAGAATTTCAGGCATGTTGGGATTGGGAAAAGCTAGCAATAGGATTGGGTTAAGGTGGAAGACACAGAGAAGAAAGGGTCATCGCCTTGAAAAGAAAGGGCAGGAGACTCCTCTGACCATGCAAAATGGGAAAACAGGAATTATTGCAGTGTGACTTGAAGAACTGACCTGATTTGAGGCCTAGGTGCTCCTTCGATAGTACAGGTAAACTGAGCATCTTCACCTTCAACAAGGTAAGCATTTCTAACCTTGTTCACAAACCGTGGTGGCACTGCAAAACAAGGATAAATGTAGCTGGTAGCTGGAAATACGACCAGATATCAAGGATGTGTCCCTGACCAGATAATTCTCATAATGTCTGCACACAGAACAGTAAAGACCAAGTTTTTTGATGTAAGAACAATTGACTACACCTGCACAACAAATAGTTTTTTAAGTATTATCCAGTGTTATCCAGGTCTTATACAGAACTTATAGAATGTCTTAATATTCGTGTTTAAGGTATTATATAGGAGAACCCTTTAAAACAATGCATCTGTGCAGGACTTTACCTTGAACAAGGATCTTTCCTAAGGTACTGGCATTACCAGCAGGACTGGAAGCAAAGCACATGTACTGTCCTGAGTCAACACCTGTTAGGTTGTCCAAGATCAATGTGCAGGAACCATCAGGATCTTCTATTATAATGTGATGGGGATCCACCTCCACAGGCTTTCCATCTTAAAGACAAAGGGAAATAAATTCGTTTTTAAATAGCTTAGTATCAATTGCTTTTTCACCTTGAAAGTTTCATCCAGCTTTTCGGTTTGAGAGGAGTGAGATTTCCTTTACTGCAGCTGGTGTTGGTAGTTGAGGAATGAGCTCTTCCATCTTCATCCAGCTCTCTACAAAACATCCTCTGGGCAAAGCACTGTTGAGGGACCTCGTACATCATCAATCCTCATTTAAAAGTGAAATTCTCCCAGCGTACGTGCTGTGCAGTTATAGCTCTGATTTGCTAGCCAAAGGAATGCCTCCAAAGTGGCTGTAAACATGCTGAACAGATCTTTACAAGGAGTGAAGTTATAGCAGAGCTTTCCTCTGCGATACAGTAATGGTGGGGAAAAGAGTATGTCCACAGCTGCCAGTGCTATGACATGGAAACATCTGAGCTAGTTGAAACAAGTTGCTAATTTACTAGAAGTTGTCTTGTTGAAGATATCACCGGATTTAGGATTTTGGAATACTCCTTAGAAACCCCCTTACTTTTCCCATCTTGATTTAAATATCAAGAATTCTAATTAATGGATATTAGTAGGAGAGACTAATGATTATTTTTGGGAAGATAAGTCTCAAATGGAATAAAAGATCAAATATAAAATAAAATCCGTATTGCCAACGCTGCTAGCATACCCCTGTAAAGTCCCAGGCCTAAGGTATTCATTAACCAATGACCTGTTGGTGGTTAGAAACAAGGACAGTCTGTTGTAGTCCAAGATGTCTGCAAGGCAGGATTTATGATGGTACCCCTTGTGTATAACCTTTGAATCATGACCAAAGTAGGTACAAGCCAAGAGCCTACGAGCCAAGGACATGTTCCTTGACCAAACACAGTCAATTCAGGGAGTGGTCGAGACTTCTAACTCACGGACCACTTACCCAAATTATACCCCCTACTCAAAAGAGAACAACAGAAGACGACGACAGAGGCTGCGCACTCATTTGCATCAGAAGCGAGAAAAGAAGAACCAATCATCGAGAGGATGATAATGCATATGCATTGTATAGACTGAATCTGTATGAATTTAATATATAAATATCTGTTGACTGCAACGTGCAGGCGGACATCTTTGGGAAGGATCCCATGTCTCCCGGTGCGCATCGTTAACGAAGGACGTCTCTACTTGTCTGACTTTGCGTAGAGAAGTTTTTCTTACCCACCGCAGATTTGCAACAGCCTAACTGCCACAAGATGTCGCTTCATATGGGCTAATAGGCAAACCCGAGAAAGGAGGGTATATTAGCTCATAGGAAGATCTGTGTTACCTGGGTTGCTTCATGGCTAACTTTTAAGACCAGACTTGCGTTTCTCTAGCTGGTCAGCTTTTAGATTACCACTAACCAATTAGCGCAAAGCAATACAGCCAGAGAACAAATTTGGAGGATAAATTTCGTGACTTGCTGCTCATACCTTTGTACCAGCTGACAGATGGCTTGGGAGAGCCTGTAACTTTGCAAGCCAGCTTGACTGTCTCTCCCAGCTCAGCTGTACAGTCCGCCAGTTCTTCCTCGAAGTCTGGAGGTACTGAAATATCAGAATAAGCGTGTTAGTCCGGAGGAGGGGAGCTCTGTCCCTAGGATGGCTGCTGTAAAGTAAGATAAGAATAGGTATAATTTTTGCAAATCTGTGAGGTTCAGAATGGAAAGCTGAACAGGAAATTTTAGCAGCTAATCACTTTCCAGGTGACATGCTGTCCTTGCTTATCTAGACCAAACTCAGTCTGTCAAATGTCTGTTGTTGACTGCAGAGATGGGACATTAAAAAATGGGATTTGTTGCTGATTTGGAAGTATTTTAGGCCATGATTTTGATAAGCACATCCATTATTCAGGCACCACACAGCTGTCACAGTTAAGATAATTCCCCAATTAAAATGGACCCTTGATAGCCAAACTAGTGTTCTGTTGGTCTCCATACAATAAAATCTATGCTTTTTTAAGGGACTTTTATTTTAACTTATTATGACCATATGGAATTATGCAAAATTATTCTGATAGTCTTCCTCATTAGAACACCTCACTAAAAGCACAAAAATAAAATGCCCAGACTTGTTTTCAGTGTATATACACTAAAACCAACTCTGGTCTGGCACTTGAAGATGCCAAATTTCCTTACACTGTTTCTAGCTTACACCTGGGCGATAAAGATCCAATATTCCTGATGATAAATTTTGTGGATAGAAAATTGGTGGAATTTCAAACGATAGTGAGGATGAAGCAGCCTGAATGACAAGATAAAAATCCAAAGTAAACCCATGTGCCCAGATAAAGCAATGTGAGCCAAAAGTTGAGTGGAGGATTTGGTACCCAACAAAGTCATGGGGGGCTTTATACTGGTGTGAGCAGGACTCTGGGGCAGGTCCTGAGACTACTTTTCCCTACTGGAGTCTGATGCTCTTCATGTAGTGGGCTGGGACCTTTGTCACCAAATTTGGTGGTCATCTACCCTCCTGCAATCCCTGGCAGACCAAATGCATCTCTCGTGTAAACGCTGCAGTTTGTGTTTTAGAAGCTTCAATAATGTATTTGTCTTCTCCAGTGATGTGCATTTTCTGGGCTATTTTGCTGGGAAATTACATCCTCTGCTTATTGATAAGAACGTATGAAAATGAAGACAGAGAACTGAGCAACCACTTTGGTCTCTGACTCTGATCCTCCACCAAAGGCAACCCACATCACTTGACGTGGTCAGGGATAGCCAGCTCTTCTCAGCTCATCAGCCTGTGTTTTCCACACTTGGGTTATGGACGTTGAAGAGTAATTAGAAAGTTACTCATCTGCCCTGCTGTTGTCTGGAAACCTATACAGGTCCTCTGGGACCTCTGTCATGTAAACTTAATGACTTCAGGGATTTAGAGTCTTGGCTCCCATGATGGTAAATGGGTAGAGTCAACCTGCTAAAAGTGCCTTCCCCAGCTCAGATGGAGGACCCAACACTGCCATAACCATTCAGTTACAGCTTACTGCGTGCCGTCAAGTCACGTGAGTTGTTATTTACAGCAGTCTGTGATATGATTGAGGGAAAACCTCTAACCCTTGTTCAGTTGGTGGCAAATGACCCTGGATGGTTTCTCTCCATCTTTTGCTAATCTCTTTCCTGAATCAGGGAGACCACCCAACAAAACCTAGGAGGTTTGGGATATCTTGGGCCATACTCACTCCAGACAGGCTCGCTGATCCGCTGCTGTATGCCACAGATCTCCTTCACCCAGGAGTTCTTGATATTCACCGTACGTGCCTGAAGGAGGTACTTGCGGACCAAGTCTTCCCGTTCGTGCCAGATCTCAAACGCCCGGTCATCCCCTTCCACAAGGTCATTCACATCTATGTTGTTCAGCTGCGTGACAGCAGGACAAGAAAGTCAACATACAACCTGGGTTCTTAGGGCTGAATTTCAGCCAGAACCTTTCCCACAGCTGAAATCCTGGAGTTTAGGACAGTTCAGATCTGGACCTAGCCTTTCTGAACCAGAACCATCTTCAAGGTTTGAAATAGAAACAACTCTTAAACAATTAAAAGCAAGCCTCCTGCTACCAGTGTGTACACTCTTCAGTGGGCATGAGTTGTGCTGTTCCCATTAAAGCTATATTAGATGCTGCAACAGCAAAAAGGATAATTTACACCATTTTTAAAGATTTTTTGGGCTGCATGAGCAATGCAATATGCTTTTGGATGAATAGCAATTAGGGTCACTTTGCAATCCTTTCTGTGGTATATACCTGACTTTCTGGTTACCAGGCAGCATTTTCCTGGGAGTAATTATCACATTTCAGGAAAATAATGACCACCATTAAAGGGTATCCCAGGGTGGGACACACCAACCCTGCAGTACAGCACTGTTCGGCCCAGGAACAGCACATTAGGGACTAGAAAAGAAATTACAGAGCAGGCACTCTCCAGACAAAGCATCCTCTTTTTTTTTTTGCCTCTCAGAAAGTAAAATCTGCCTGTCAATGCCAACGAGGACAGAGATAAGGACTTTCAGAAGGCCCTGACTGGGCTCAAACACTCCATGGGGTTTTTGTTTGGTTTTTTTGTTTTTACTAGAGTTGAACATCTACTGCCTTGGAAAAATTTCTGCAATTTCTTGCCGTTTTAACCTAAGCTCTGAATGTCTGACGATGAGCTGGTCAGATCCTCTGCATTTTTCATTTCTAAACAGCAATTGATGCCAGGAAAGGACATAACCAGCAGAGATAACCACTGGGAATGTAGCATATGACTAAACCAGCATTTCCTGCAGGCTGCCAAAACCAAAGATCTACAAATGCTAGAAAATACTATAGACAGCAAAATACCATGTACTTATGCAGTTAACTCAGTGAGCTGACAGGGATGAATAAACACTTGTACATCTAATGTCATTGCTGCACCGTAAAAATCCACCCATGCTTCTAATGGTTTCTGGCATGTTTCTGACAGGTATAACAGAGAGGTTTTGGAATAGATAGATTCTACTTGTGCTTCAAAAACTTTCGGAAACAAAGGAATAGCTCAAAAGAATCAGTGAAATGTCTCATTTAGATGACCAGAAGCTGGGTATAAACATGCAGTTCTCAATGACAGAGAAAGGCTCTAGGTGAGCATACAGAGATCAGACCTTCATGATGTTCCTGAAGATGTAACTGTAAGTGTCTGTCTTTGTGTCTCGCTTTGGTTTGCAGATCACAATGTAATTTTTGAAGAGGAAGACATGTCTTTTGTGTCCTTTCCATGCCATTCTAGCTCCTGGAGCTCCTTCCCACACAATGAAGTGGCCCTGATAGGAAAGAAGGAGAAGCACATAGTGATAACTCTGGAATAATTACCATGATGACGTCTCACCATAATTTTTCAATGAACAAATAACAAATATTTACTGTTACATTGTCACTTTATGTGTCATTGTTTATTACAGCACAGCAGATGGTTTCTAATGCTAATGGCGATGCATCAGACTGACAGCGCCAACACGGGTGCACACAGTGTTTGTCATTACTTTGACCTTTAAATGGTATTCTTTGCTGCCAGAAAAATACAGAGCTTGTGTCAAGCAGGCATACACCACCAGTACTAATGATAATGGAAAACGTTATGTGTGTTACGTGGACACTTCACATGCTTACTTGGTCTCCTCACCAGAGCAGGACATTCATTTCACATACCTTCAGACATACATTGCTCACTTAGTGACACGGGTTCCCCCTGGCATCATCAGGGAGAAGTAAGAGCTCTTGGGGTGTGATTCACAGGGCTTTTTTTTTTTTTCAGATGTCTAAATGTGGATAGACACATCCCCACCAGATTGTCTCACTGTCATCACTGCCTTACAACTCCACTCAGCAATAGTACACTGTGATTCCCGTGGAAGACGTAGGGTACAAACAGGCAGAGTAAATGACTTTCCCAGCATGACACAGTAGGTCCACAAAGAAACAGGAATTGGAGTAAAAGCGTTGAAACTCCTAGACTAGTGTCCCAATAGCTGGGTCATCATTCCCCTGTGCTCCTAAAACACGTATCTGTTTCATGAAAGACACCTGAAGCAGCACATGGGCCTTTTGAAGAGATATGAATGGCTGTGGGAGAACATCCATAAATGGACCTAATGTTTTCCCATGGAGCATTTGTGATGTAAACTGTGCTACCTTGTACTGGCATCCCAGCAAACTAGGCTCTTTGAAAGAACTGTGTCAAATGAAAGCATGTAGATTGAAAAGGCCCAGTGGGCTTCTAACACTTGAGGAATCAAGAGGAAAACCCACTGATGCCAGTAATTTCAGGAGCTGGCCCATGTAGCTTGCCAATAATAAGAGAGGAGGAGGAAAAAATAAAATGCTTTAAAATCATGTGGGGTACCAGAACAAATCTGTTCCTCTTTGATGAGTGGGTTGCAAAGGCAAATAACTCCATTATGTGTGAATTGCTCCGTAAGTGTCTATGCTCTGGTGCTTCAAACCTTAATCAAGCCAAGAAACTGATCTCGCTGAACAGCAAGAAAGGTGATAAGCGAGTATTCTCTTTTAGATATGATTTCTGGAGGAGCTTCTTGTAGGACCTAAGGCTGCTCAGAAACTAGTGAAGACGTGCATAGCACTAACACTGATGAGAAATTCCAGTTACCTGTCGGATGGGTTCACCAAGGCTTTCCAAGGTCCCTGGGTAATTCTCAATGAGTGAGACATGGAGGTTGTTTTCTGCTCTTCGGGTGAGTGCAGACACAATGGCATAAGCCTGCTCCAACAAAGTGCAGTTTTGGCTATTCCTTGCTTTGTTTCGGATTAATTCCTGTAGATCAATGAAGAAGGTGTTACTGGGCAGTCAGGGGGAAAAAAAAAGTACATTTCCTTGTTCGCTGATGAGTTTCGCAGTATCTGTTCCAGCTCTTTCATCTGAGCAAATTTATCCCATTTTTTCACCATGTCCTGCTTAGCTGTTGAAGTCTCCTCTTTCCTACACATTCTGCACCCTCACTGACTAGCCAGCCTGGCTTTTCCTTACATCAATTGATATTAAACAAAGACAAAGTTGAAGCACATACCAGATAGGCCTCAGTGACTGAAAACCAAAAATCCCAAAGTAATCCTAAATTACATTTCTCTTGTGGTTACCCTGACGATACCATGAGGCAAGCAATTTGTGTGGCAGTGTTAAACTAAGGGTTGCTATTAGATTTAAAAAAAAAGAGAGGATGGGAAAATATGAAATGGCAGTTATCCTTTTCGTCTGCATAATGAAGGCACGCTCACTCTGTCTTCCAAGACACCATTTAAAATGTTGGTGTTTGTGTGGAGGCAGGGGGTCAAAATCAGAAACTTAATTTGAACCGTCTTCAAACTATTCAAACTGATCACTTCTGTAATGCCAGAATACGGAAATATTTCTGACTCTCCTAGTGCTATTTCCTGGGAAAAATACCATGAAAAAATGCTGCTTTGAAACTTTCATTTGTGGTCTGGGCTAGAATCTAGGGTAGTTGGACAGGTGAAAGCTTGAAAGATGGAACAATTTGGGATGGTAGAATGGGGCAAAGCTTTCAAGAAAACAAAAATTTCATCTTACTATAGTGTCAGTATAAAACACAAGGCAAGAAACTAGTAAGTTAGTATCTTGCATGTGTGAAGCAAATTCATTCTTGAATAGATACATATGTGTATTCGTATTTATATGCATATAAGCACATATTTTTTATATATGCATCCGCATATATTTAAAGATCATTCAGGTAAAGCTTGCTGAACTTCATGGGGTTAGAGATTGTGAACCTCTACCAGGATTTACATTTACAAAACTATTTAAAAAGCACCATCACTGGTGATGATTACTGCCTTTCTTACTTACTCAAGCAGCTTTCAATTGTAGTTGCATCAGAAAAAAGCCAAGAAATACGAAATGAAGTCTTTTTCTACACAAGATGCACAAAACAGAACATAAACCTATCAGATGTAAGTGTATAACAAAAGCTTTTCACCTTGATTATAGTCTGGTACTGCTGGATCCTGTTTATGGGTTTTTCCAGGTAGTGCTGCAGTGGTGGGATAAGTGGCTGTGAAGGATCTTCATTAATTAAAATTTCATCTGTGTACCTCTGCAAAAATACACAGAAGGATGCGGAACGGTATTATAAAGAATAACAGAAAAGATTACTCCGTGGAAAATGCTCATATGATGCTGGTTCATAGACTTAACTCAGCCAAAGTTGGATAGCGCTACCAGAACTTACGACCCCACGTTTTGGCCATCTGTAATCCTTCCCCATCCTTTACCAGCTAGTCAGCATTTTAGACTGCGAGATGCCCGAAATGCTGAATTTGGCTGCTTCTCCAGTGCAGGACTGACGCTGGGGAAACGTGATGCAAATCTTGCAGAACCAGATGGTGAGACAGGAAAGATCAGCTCTTTCGGTGGGGTGGGAGGGCAGGAGTGAGTGAACTCGGTGCCTGCAACTGGTGTCAGGCCTTGGTCGAGAGTGGTCTGTGTGTTTGCGGTGCCAGTGACCGGAGCGAGTGAGGGTCTCGGCACCTGGAGCGGGAAGCACAGCTCATGGGGCCCATGTGCTAGGACATCAGCCACCGAGCTGGATGCTTATCCTTCCCACTGTCCTGCTGCACGTGGGTGCAACTGTGTGCAGTTCACGAGCAAACTTCAAGCTGGACTAGCTGCGAGTAGGAGACCCAGGATCGAGGCAGGGACATTAGAGAGGCTGAGCGCTTTTGCTGATAATTTGAGGGATCTGTGACTGTGGGGTGAGTGTGAACACGTGCATTTGTTTTCTAGCGAGCACCAAGCTAGACTAGCTGGTGAGTAGGAGTAGGATTTTCCTATCTATACTAATATTTTATGTGAGTTCGCTTAGTCTTATAATGTAGTGGCCCTTAAAACATCCCTTAATTACAATTACATAATCACAGCCACGTTATCATCTGTATAATCTTTATAATATACATACATGCATAAGCATATGTGAATATGTTCGGTATTGATTGTATCAACCAGGAAGAACTAGACAGTGAATAAAAAATCATTATATTTAGCAATGATTTCCTTTTCAGGATCACATTCATGATTAATAACTACATTTCTTGATGCAGTGGGTTATAGGATGCATGTTCAGCAGGTACTTTGGCTACTGTTTTACCTTGTAGAAATCCTGGACAGCTTTGCTGACAACAATCGACTCAGCTTGTACCCGCCCCACCAGGTACTGGATGTACTTATTAAACTCTGCCTCGTGCTTGATAAAGCACATGGCCACGTCATCATCAGTGTCACTGTTCTGCAGGCCTCGGAGGAAGACACTGTGGAGACAAATGAAAAAGGACATCTGAGAAGAAGGTGAGGTAATGGGGCTAGAACACAGCCCCAGCAGCAAGACCTTTAAATCAGGCAATTTCAGGTTAGCACATACTAAAGGAAACGACTGGAGGAGATGAGGGACGTTGCCATGTTAGGATTAAAATTCTCAATGCCTTTCCATCTAGCATGATGCTGTCCCTCTTAGCTGGAATGTATGAAATGCCCTGCAAGGAAGGGAGGGATTATTTTCAAGGGCTTAGCTCAAGTTGGGAAGTCAACCTCTCTTCCCAGATCCTTATGCTTCAGCTAAAGGATCAATGAGCCACCCACATGAGTGAAGACAGAGATCCTCACTCTCTTTCACAAAGGATGTTTAGACAAGTTCACACAGGCAAAGACTTTCAGCAGTGTCAGTAGCTGATGATGCACATCAGCTCTAGTGCTTAAGTTACTTTTGGGGAAAAACAAATGGAGAGGGAGAAGAGAGAGAAGGAGGAAAGAGGAGGGCAATCTATTCTTGTGGCCCAGCCAGGAAAAGTGCCAGATGTCCCACATAAGAGCCCTCCCCATTGCAGCAGCGGTGCCCCCCGTAATGATTTCCCCAGAGTAGCTATATATTTTTCATTGCAACCTGCTCAGACTCCATATTGGTTGCTCCTGCTTACAATGCTGCTAGCACGTGTTGATCGGGGAAGATGCTGCACGCTCACTGGCTGTTGAGCTTTGTGCATGCATGTTATTGATGCCCCCCTAAGGTAAACCAAAAGTGAGGACCACAGGGTAGGAAAACAGGGAAGAAAGGGTGATTCTTAGGCTGTTGGCAGGGACTTCCCGTGAGAACAGCCACTTCTCGTGAGAGCAAGGGTGTCAAGGTGCAAAAGGAGGGTCCTTAGCAACGGAAAGCCTAAGGCACATAAGACATCGTACAACACCTCCTCTCCCTGGCAAACAAAAGTATTTCAGCCCGGACCTTGGGAAGTCACTTTGTGAACAGCAGATCTGCAGTAAATCCTTTCTTGGAGTAGGCAGAAGCATTGGGCCACGATGTCGTACCTGGGCAGCCTGCTACAGCCGGGTGTGTGTTGAATGCATGGATCCGACCATAGTTTTAGATGAATGGGTGTCTCTATGAAAATACCACTGAAGTGCCTGTAAGACCATGCTGCCTTTTTATAGTAATTCATTGTTTCTCAGTTAAATTTGCTTAAAAGGGTTATAAATAAGCTGGACATACAAAGCCTTGAAGCTCTGAAGGGTATTATGGGAGTCCCAGCTCTGTGCTCTGACTTAAGCTATGCCATCTTCTATCATCCAAAAAGGACCATCAGTTCCCTTGCAGCTCAACACTGCCAGTGCTCCACATCCTTCGCAGTGCTGATAGTTACTGTGGCTCTGGCACCAGCTATATGAGCCACTCTTTGGTCTCAAATGAAGGCACCTGGGAATGCCCACCTGGAATGGAAGCGAGCAATGTCATCAATATTCCTGAAGATGGTGGATTTCTGACTGGCAACAGCTCCCGGGACATTGGGACAGGTCTCAGTGAACTTAAGATGATGAGTCTGGAGGAACTGTAAATCCTGAATGTAATCCTCTTCTGAGATCAACAGCTCTTGAATAAGAACACTGAAGGGAAGACAAATAAGCAAAAAGAAAGCACAGAACATCACAATTATCCTTGACATGCTGGGGGACTTCCTCAGATACAGGGCACACCAAAGTACAGAGGTACTGAAGTTGAGGATTTTTGTGAAATTAGAGTTTCCAGGATTACATCATGTAAAACTCTTCTTGCAAGTTACCCAGTATGGTTTAGATAGCCTGGAATTTCCTAGGCTGACATCAATGGTAAAAATCAGCCAAAAATAAAAAATTACAAGTCTGAGAGAATCAAGGATTTGCTTGATTCTGGGAAAGGGGAGGTGACAGGGCTCAGCAGGACAAAAACAGTGGCTCTGACAGGAGGGGCATAGATGCCAACATTCATGTTAGTTCAAAAGGCAAGAAAACGGAAAGGTGCAAATACCAAATGTCACAAGCTCACCTTAGCTTCCTTTTATATTCATCTTCAGAAACAAACTCTCCAGGGAACTCAGGAGCTTCTGTTGTTCCCCACTCTGGTGACAACTGAAATACAAGAAAAAAGACAAATTATTCTTTGAAGTTAACAGTGCTTTTATCAATGCGCACTGAGGAATATCCCTCGTGTGTTCACAGTTCCCTTCGACAACTCCTAAACCTGTGTGAAATTTCTTTTTTTTTGCTAGAGGATGATTAGGTCTTTCAATCCCAGGCACCCCTGCACATCTACAGAAATGTCTAATCAGAACATGAAAAAGCCCAATCATGTTACAGACCCTTTCAACAACCATCTCATCCATCGCTCCTTGCAAAAGGGATAGCTCTAAACTGCGAGAGGAGCAAGCAATTTTGTATGAAAAACAAACACAGCATGAGCAGTCACCTTTAATTTCTTGTCCAGATAAGCTGGAGATACCCAACCCTGTCGAGAGGGGCTAGATTTTGTGGGTTTAGTCCTGACCAGCCATTTCAGAGGATGAGCTGAATCAAGGACTTCCACATATTGGCCTTCCTTCAAAGTGATGGTCTCCTTGTCAGGAGCAGCAGGCATGTAGTCAGCTGTGACCATGTAGACATCAAAGATCTGCAGGCATGAAATGACAGTTATTTTGTGATCTGAAAATAGAGTACAGTAACACCAGCAGCACATCAGTGCTTCTCTGTGTTTAATGCTTCATTCTCCAGCCCTTGTACAGCAAAGAGAATCACTGTTTGCTTTTTGCAAGTAGAAGACTAAGTCTCTAGGAGGGTCAGGCCATATTTTCAAGAATATTTGAGGTGTTTTCGATTTACACCATGAAACAGTGGATTTTTCTCCCAAGGCAAAACAAACAGTGGTTTGTTTTGAAAATGTCAAAATAGGTTAACATTTCCAAAGTTTAATTATTTTTTTTTTAGGAAGTGTTTGAATTGAACACCCAAAAAGGTTCTAATTTTCACAAAATTCTTATTTTTCTCATGAAGAACTTCATAACAAAATCCTTCTGACCAACTCTATCCAAGGCCACAGAAAACCAAGCTCTGACTTTCTGAAGCTCAGCCATGAAAGCAAAAGGTGCCAAATAATGGGTATGTTTTGACCATGTTGACTTGAACAACTTGTTCGAGATCACATGCTGAGCGTCAGAGCTTGATTCTCTGTGCTCTGTATCACAGACCCAATATTTAACTACTAAATATACCTACTAAAGCGAAGTACATCCTGAAAGGCGATGGAGATCCTTAAACCATAGCAGACTGGTCATTTTAAGTAAAGTTCTCTCCTTGTGCCAAACTTGTCCATAAAGATATCATACCTCTCCTCTGGAATCCCCATCTTCAGATTCAGAGGAGGACTCCTGAGCAATGGATGAAGGTCGGGATCGTCCATGGCGAGGAGATGCAGAGGGAGTTTTTGATTCATCGTCACTTTCTGCACCTGGCACTCGAAGAGTAGCTAAAAGGCAGAGCAACAGCAAAGTGAGAAATAAAGATCTCCTATTTGAACGTGAAGCAAATGTATCACAATTTTCAGTTTCATAAAACCAAATATTCCCTAGGAAGAGCATTTGTAGTACTTAGTGTGATTTGCTATTGATATCTAGGATTAAATAAGTATTTGGGACATCTTAATGCATGAGGATACATGACTACTGCATATATTGCCACTGCTCTGCAAGAATATTTGTAGGAGAGGTAATGCTTCAACTTTTCATAGAATCATAGAATGGGTTGGGTTGGAAGGGACCTTAAAGATCATCCTGTTGCAACCCCCCTGCCATGGGCAGGGACACCTTCCACGGGCAGGGACACCTCCCACCAGACCAGGTTGCTCCCAGCCCCATCCAACTTGGCCTTGAGCACTGCCAGGGAGGGGGCAGCCACAGCTTCTCCGGGCAACCTGTGCCAGTGTCTCACCGCCCTCACAGGGAAGAATTTCTTCCTAACATCTAATCTAAATCTACCCTCTTTCGGTTTAAAGCCATTTTTGCTTCAAGATAAAATTTTACTACAAGTTCATCAGTATGTGATTCACAAACCAGGATTTTTCATTTAATTCAACAAATCATTGGATTACTGCACAGCTGTGCACACAGTTTTCAGCTTCAACTTGATGTTAAATTCCCATCGTGAGCTAGAACTTGAAGATGTGGGAAGTCTTCAACACAGGATTTCTTTCAGACTCAGGAGTGATGAATATCTGAGGAACTTGACATACCTAAGATGTTCAAAATACGCTTTCATTTTTACAACTTGCCCTCCTCTCTCAACTTTACAGTTGCTCCTACTTATTTAAATAAACACTGTAAGCATAAAATGGACACTAGGCATCTCATTTTGCTGTAACAGCTTTTTTCCTAGTTTAAAATTGTAGACTAAGACACGCAGTTTGAATGGACTACCACTAAAAATTCTTAGTCCTAAACATTCACAAGTGTTCAGATGCTTATGTAGGATGACTGTCTCAAAACCTGCTTCATAAATCTCGCTGATATTTAAAGTCTGAATGTTACCTACAAAAAGATCGCATATTTTTCTACACCAATTAGATTGTGTTTGTTAGGTTCCTTACCCTGATTTATTTTTGCAGATACCATTTCTGAGATACGGGAGGTGAGTTTCTGGAAGAACTCTTCTGAGCCAACATCAGCTAATGAAATAGGGCTTTTAGGTACACCTTCTCTACCAGCTTCAAGGTCTCCTGGAAAAGATGGAATTTTCTATTAAGCAGGCAATGATGTCATTGGAAAGTCCTCTTTTTTTTGTGGAACAAAAGCTTCTGTAGAAGGAAAGTCTAATTTTTTTGATTCCCCTGCTTTTAAAACTGTGTTTGCTCACATGTCATTCAAATAATTCACCCTTGAACAGAGACCAGTCCTGAAAAGTTCCAACATTTCAGACAGTTTCAAGAAAACGGGACAAAAGTAGGTGGAAATAATGAAATACATAGACAAACTCAGGTATAGATTTGAAGGGCAGGAGTAGGAGGGAGAAAATAACTTCTCTTACCTTCTCTTGTTTCAGAGGGATGAATATCTCTGAAAAAGAAAGAGTAAAGCAGCGTTAAAAGTTAAAATAAAATGCGTAGTAAGGAGAGCTAAATGAGAAACACCACCTCCTTCTCACACCTTATACATGAAGGCTGGGAATATCTAGATTGGGATTGTGGTTTGGACTACAGATGCTGGTAGCTGATACTCACCAGGGCCAACATGAGAAACGAGAATTGGGGCACCTGGCTTATATGGGCACAGAAACACTTGGGTGTCTTAATCTTTGAGTCAAATCCTATCTGAGAATTCTCCTTGTTCCTGACTTTTATTTAGCTGGAGAAGACCTAGCTGCTCGGGGAGTGGGTTGCAGAACAGAGTAGCCTCCATCTCTCAGGTGCTACTTTATTCTCAGCTGATGCCGAAATGAAACTATTACAGTTGGAGACATTATGTCACGTGGGAATCTGTAGCCTCAGTCAGTTTTCAGTGAGCTACTGCTCAACAATTTCCAGTGGTTTCATCAGGAAAATGAGGACTGGAGAACACGCAGATGCTGTGGTCCTGCCAAGAGATCTGCTCCCGTCACGTCAGGATGTCCGTGTGTCAGGGGAGCAAGCTGACTACTGGTTCTGCAGTGAGTCTGAGCTCCAAAGAGAACTTGCTACACTGACAGCTTTCACTAGCACCAAATTTATTCATGCCAGCAGCTAAGGGCAGAAGAACATATTGCCATCACTAAGTGAAAAGGGCTTCATGGATGTGAAGAACTACCAGCGTTTGCTTGCATTTCATGGAGAGCATTTGTGGTGGTTCCCAAGGGTACAGTTCTGTCAAGACACCAATATCCTGAAGTCAACATCTCTGCTATTCCTGTGCTTTCTGGAGACAGGATATAAATTTTCATTGCACAGGCTGATCTGCCCTAATTCTCTGTTAGTACATGTGAGGTAGGAGGAAGCTCACTCCACTTGATCCATGATAAACCATATCTCATTAAGTATGCCTAGCAGAGCCTGGGCACGTCTTTGGGAGAAGCTGCAGTGGAATACCTGAATTCGCCCTGCAGCTTTCTTCACACTTCAGAGGAAGGCTGGTCAAGACTTTTAGGCTGGACATACTCTAGAAGATAATGTGTGTTCATGTGGATACTGCTTTTCTGACTGTATCTGCCTAGTATCCAAGCCAAGAATGGCGAATTAAGGAAGTTATTCTTCAGGTGTACTTGTAAACAAGAAATTTGTGAGCAGACCCTTTTAATCTACTTCCTTTTCTGTGAAGCATCAATGTGTTTAATTGTTGGCAAGTAACAGTTAGACCTTGACTTTGTGAATTATTTTGGCATTCTGCTTAGAAGTAGCAAGAGTTTTGTATGACATACCCAATTTTTTTTTTTTTAAATTATTTTGTCCTTGTTCCTATCCTCCCTGATAACCAAGCATAAATGGCTGACATTGATTCTACAGTATTTCTAGCACTTTCTATCCTAGGTCTTCAAACTATTCTAACTCTGGTGCTGAGACACGAATAGAAGATGTCCAAAGTGAGCACTGCCTAGAAGTGACTCATGGCAACTTCTGCAGGGTGGTACCTGCATCGGTCTACTTCAGCGTGGGTGGCCAACCACTTACCCCAGTGTGGTCATGATGGCTTCTGACACCATCACGCGCTCCTGGGTCAGAACTTCAGCCTCTTTCACTGCAAGATTAGGGTTTATCGTTAGAGGACAGAAGGAAGAGAATGTTTTTTTTTTTAATGTATTTAATGTAGGTGCATTTTCTAGACATGGATTACTGGGAACACCGGAATACTGAATCTGCCTTGTTTGCAGCTCCTGACCTGGGGGTACATACTCCCACTATACGATGTAAATAGTTTATTCCTCTCCCTGTTCACGTAGATGTACGATTGCCCCATTTCTCTACACTGCTCAAGCTATGCTCCCGTAGCTCTTGGTACTGTAAAAATGTGGGGTGTAAGGAAGGATGACAGAAAAATGCAGTCCTTCAGAGCACTGCCCCTGTCCCCAGCCTTTATTTGCTTGTCCCCTGTCTTACTGAAGGAAGTGTGCCAGGAGAAATCCTGGAAAGCTCTGTAAAAGGGGAATCAAACAACTCTAGCTGCCTGAAGGCAATCCTACAATGAGAAATACCTTAGCAGAGCGAGGTACTCAAAATAATTTTTCAAGTGGTGATTTTTCTAGTTACTTTACATTGCCTTTCTTCCCTTCTTTTTCCTTGATTTGTTTCTTAGACCTGTCTTCTGTTTATACAGAAAAGATGCTGCTGTTAATCCAAGATAGGCTCAGAAATCTAAAACATTATCGAAGTAAAGAGTGTAATTACTTGCAAGGCAAGCAAAGTCATGGCTGATCGTGGGAAAATGAGGGTTTTTTCAGTTGTGATTTGATTGATTTCCTTATCAGTTACACTTGTTTTTCCTCTTAGGCTCTGTATAAAAGGTAACATAGAGAATGTGTTTGCATTGTAACAAAGATTTACCATCTGCAACTTCCAGGGTGGCGGTGCAGAGGGACTGGCCAGCCTTGTTGGTAGCAATGCATGTATAAGCTCCACTGTACTTCTTTTTAACGTCCAACAGGATTAGACTGTGATGCATATTTGAACTGGCAAGTTTGTACCCAGGAGTGTCTGGTTTGATCCACAGGATGTCTTCCCGAGATTCTTCTTTCAGCCAAGTAATAGTTGGTGGTGGATGTCCTAAAGAAAAACCAACGCAATGAGCTTTCATTTTCCTAATGAGTGTTCCTTCCTCACAATTATGAGCCGTGTTTTGAATAAATGGTATTTTGAGCCATTTCCTGATACTTTTCTAACAATAAGAGGCATAATAAAAAACAAAGAAATGTAAACCTTTCTACAGCACACTCCTAAGGACATGAAACCTTTTTGTAAAACCAAAACTGTTTGTCAACACATCTTCATAAGACTAATAAAGGTTATTGTCCCTGTTTTTACATACAGGAAAATGGAGGTAAAGCTGAGTAAGATGCCTTTTCTGTAAAGCACATAGAATCTCTTATGAACTTGGGAGCAGAGTCCCAGACTTCAGATACAGGAGGTGGGATTAAAATGACTTGGCCAGAAAGAGTCTAGAACGTGTCATGAAGAGATGCAATTTAAATATTATGCAGAGAGGCAAGGTATCTATCCACTTACCTTCAACTTTTACAGATAATGTGATGCTTGCACCTTTTTTCACCTTTTTATTAGTAAATCTTTCTAGGAATCTTGGTGGTATCAGCTGCTCATAGGAATCTGAAAATGACATTATTGATGAAACATGGTATCACCTTCTGTGTGAGTTTAGACTACTGAAAAATTCCAAGGGGTTCTGTTACTACCTGCTATGGCTTTTCTCACCTGTTTCTGATGGCTCTTCTTTCTCATTAGGATCTGTAAGACAAGGAGAAAAAACAAAATGATGAATACAAATTCCTTTCTGTCCATGAGTTGAAAAAAAAAAAAAAAAGTGACTCTAGGGTATTATTCCTTGCAGAAGGTATTACACAGAAATGTTAGTATGATTCATAAGGGGCCCTCAGTTTTATTAAAACGAACCATTAAAGTTAATGAGGTTGGGCAGGAATAAAATACATGTTTATGAGACAACAGTCAGACTGTAGAGAAGTGACATGTCCCATCTTCGGGGGCCACAGTAAATTTATAGGTGACCCAAGATTAAAGCCTGTCATCTTTTATCTACAGACTTCCCCATCTCACTGACTTACCTTGGTAGGCTTTCTCAAGAAAAATAACTACATAAAATTGAAAGAGCCACTAGAATAGAGAAAAGGAGGTGCCAAAAATAGTCCAATACCTACCTTTGACTACCAGCCTGGCTGATGAATATGCAGAACCACCAGAGTTGATGACGAATATTGAGTACTGGCCAGCATCTGCCTTAGTGACGTCACGAATTTCCAGCGAGTGGAATTCCTGCTTATGGGTCTTCAGGATGCGATCCGAGGCCTTTAATGGCTGTCCATTCTTGAACCAATAGAGACGAGGCTGCGGGTACCCTGCGAGGAGCAGTGACAGACACAGAGAAGAGAATGTGTTGGCAGCATCAGTTTGGGGGCACCTCCAAACAAGCAGATCCTTCTGAGCAGGCGCCAAGGAATCCTCAGCTCTGGCCAAGGCTACTATTTCAAGGATTTACTCAATTACGAATGGCTGCAAATTCATTAAATTCTATGTATTTGTTAAAGTTCCTTCCTGTCTCTTCAGTTTCTGGCACTCCCCATATTGGCTGCATGTGCAAATGCCTTCCAGGTTGGAAAGGTAACGCTTAGGTCTGAATTGCAGACACAAACAGTACACAAAGAGAAGAGTTGAAGCCAAAACAGTTCATCATTTTTATAGGCAGCAATTCCAGCCACTCCCTACCACAGACAATCACCACCAGGAGGATGTTTTTGCAGTTTTTAGGTTGCAGCAGCAACCCTTTCATAGAGTAAGGGAAGTCCAGGGCTGTTTCATTTATTAAAGGGAATAAAGGACACCCTCACTATCTTTTTATATTCCTTATTGCTCCTCCCTAACTAATGTGATCAGAGAACTACAGGACTCAGTTTTCAGAAGCTTATGCCTGTAATTATGCCTGGAGACATGGACATAGAATGAGACAATCTGCCCGAGTCTGCTGCAGAAATCAACGTTCCTCAGCACGAACACGTTCTTCTAGCTGTTTTCTTCGAATGTGTTGTTGCAAGGTGCACGGACTGGGGTCACAGCTGCAGAAGAGCCCGTTGGAAAACCTTGTCCAGCCCTCCAACCTGACAGCAAACCTGGAACCACCGACAGTGCTGTGGGCTCCCCATACCTTTCACCTTCAGGTGAAATTTAGCCAGCGATGCTCCAGGTGCCACATGGATGTCATGAAGCTCATCGAAGATCTGGGGCAATTGCTCCTCCTCAGTGGTAGATTCCTCCTGTTCTCGGCTAAGAAGCAATTAGAATTAGAAAGAAGAAAGTCAGTAAGCCAGAAAAGAGTTAGGGAGCAGAATCATCTACTCTAGGTTAATTCAGGCTGTGGGTTTTGTCATCATGACAACAGATTCAGTATCATATGACATTAAAAGTGATGGAGTGATACAGTGAAGAAATATCCAGGCTAGCCTGAAGGCAGCCAGAGCAAGTTTTCACATGATAAATGTCCAGCTATTGCAGTTATTGCTTCTCAGCTGGTCTGGCTGTTCCTTTTTGACATTAAACTGGCCCTGCTAGATACAGCAAAAACAGGTTTGACATCAATATACATACTGATCTTACCAAGTCAGAAAGAGCTAGGGTTTGATATGTTACCTTGAAATATACTCTTTGGCACTGTAGTAAGAAGATGTCTCTGTTGCATCTGCTGCTGTCTCATAGTCGGTGCTGGTCACTGTTAAATGGAAAAGGAAGTGTTTTCTGTAATCTGAGCTTTGAAACTGTTTTTCTTGCTATAATTATAGTTTCCCTACTAATTTGAGTGACTGGCAGGTCGATTTCACACCCCTACTGCAGCAGGATCCCACGTGCCACTGAATCATGGAAAACACTTCTGTTGAGCTGAAAAGCTTTGCTCTGAGCCTTGCCTTGGAATTGGCAAAACCCAACCGAACCCGAGAGGTTTGCAAGTGAAACATTTTGTGAGCAATGCATATCCTTTTTTAACATAAATGGTGTTTTTCTTGAAAAAAAAAAAAAAAAAAAAAAATCCACCTCAGCAGGACCCCTTCCCTTGTTTTTTTTCTACAGCGATTTTGAGACTTACAGTCCACTCGAAGCTCAGCCTTGGTTGAAGCAACTCCCATGTTGTTTTCAGCTAGGCAACGGTAAACACCCATGTCAGTGGGGACCACAGCTGTGATGATCAGCTGATGGCACCCTTCCTGGTCCTCATTGATCATGTAATGATCGTTTTCTTCGATAGCTTTCCCATCCTTAAACCAGCGAACAGTGGGGAGCGGTTTGCCAACGACAATGCAGTCAAAGCTGACTGGATATCCATCTTGTACCTCTTGGTTTTGGAGTTCAGTGATGAACATGGGAGCTAAAGTCAGGGTAGTTAGGAGAGAAGAAAGGAAAAACTTGGTTGTGTTAAAAGATGTATTTTAAGAGCACTGCTGCCCAGCCCTGAGGAATTCTGGTTTCTAAGTTGTCTCACTGCAGAGTGGTATCTTTTCTCTATGAAAACAGTCAAGTAGAAACTCCCTGACAAACACCACGAAGATATTCCGTAACACCATTAGCATTGCAATACCACAGCTGCAAACTATACATTACCTGTTCCTCTCTTTGCTGACATGTCTTGTTTCCCTCAGGACTGTTCTGAAAACTGTTTAATTATTTTAAGTATAATAATCATAGCTTTTATGGCCATGTGATTGTAGTAGGGGTCATTTCTATTGTGAAAAGCAGCTTTGTATATCAGTCAATACTTTGCAACCCCCTCCTTCATCACTAACCTCCCTCCTCTCCCTCAAAATGAAAAAGAATAAAAAATTCCTCCATTTCTTTCCAAAATTACAAAGTTTCTAGAAAAATATCTGCACCAAATGAAAAATAAACGCTTTTTGAAAGTTATTTATGAGTGAAAAGATAACATTGTGACCTGCTCCGGCTGTCTTTTCCAAATAATAAACAGGTTTGCTTCACCTACCTGTATCAGAAGTCAGCAAAGGTGGTGGAGGTCTCACTACTGGTGGTGCAAACTTCCCATGGGTGACTGGTGTTGCTTTCCCAATACGCAATTCAATTTTTTTAGGGCCCTGTTCCAAAATGTCAATCTCCACGGGAATTCCGAGAGCACCAAACATCTCCCTGAATCGAGTGGCGGCACTTTTTGCCTCAGACAAGATTTCAAACTTGATGTAGATGTACTGCTCATCCTCACGGTATGTCTGATGGTCAACCACCTCTATGTCCCCTTCATCTGCACTGACAAAGAGCTCTTCCTCCACATCAGATATCTCTGTTGAGATCTTGGCCTTGAAGAGTCTATGAAGTCGTCTTCCTGCTTTACGGAAAGCATCATCCAGCTCACTGCCAGATGAGCTCTCTGTCTCACTGTCAGTGCTTTGTTTAACCTGCTTCTCCTTACGAAGAACTTGAGGTTCTGGAGTGCCAATAACCACCTTAGCACTGTGTGAAACCTTGCCAAATTTGTTGGATGCCTCACAGGTGTATTTACCCGCATCTTTCCTGTCCAGGCCAGTGATAATCAAAGAGCAGGTCCCATCACTGTAGTTGTCTATGTGATAGTAGCGACCGTCTGAAAGCTCTTCCCCGTCTTTCAGCCAACGGACTTTCATGTCAGTTTTGCTGTGGGCCACACACTCAAGGTGGAGAGTGCTTCCAGGCTCACCAGAGAAATCTTTGAAGGTCTCAGTAAACACTGGGCACTCTTGTTGCTTGATCTCTTTCCTGACTTTGTAGCCTTTGAAAGCAGCTTGGATCTTCACAGCAGCCTTGTTCATGGAAGGATCATCTAAATCCGGCATTTCTGGTTCAGTTGGCTTAGCAGCTGGGGCAGCTGCCACAGTCTCCTCACTGGATTTCTCCCACTGTTTCCATAACTTGTCTGTGGAAATGGATTGAACCTTGCTAGTAACACTGACACTTTTCTTCTCAGCTTTCTTGAGGTAGTTCACCAGTGAAGGAGTCCCAGCTCTAGACTCATCATCTGAGCTTGTGAAAGAGAAATCTGCTTCTCCTGTCCTAGCCAGCTCATCACACGTGGAGTACTCCTCTGAGTAATAGTGAGACATCTCCGCTTCCTCCTTCCTCAACTTCTGAAGCTTCTCGTCCTCTTCAGGCACCTCACTGATGGAATCCAAGGTGGGCTCCCGGCTCATCCGGCGTTTCTTGGCCAGAGCTTCCCACAGGAGGTGAAGATCTCCCTCCTGAGCAGCCTCAGGGGGCAAGCTGGGCTGGACATGGCCATCCACCACCTCTTCTGCTTGGCTTGCAGGGGGTGTTTCCCTGGCAATATCTTTTAGCATTGCCACTGTGGGAACTGAGGAGAATTAAATTGATAAGATGTTAAAAGACAAAGTCTGTGAGTAAGCTTTGAGAAAGCACATGGAAATGTTATTCTAGAGCCTGGGCAGAAGAGTATCAGTGGCATTTAACTAAGCAGTCTGTTGAGAACAAAATGTGAATTTAATATAAAAAACATGGTCCTGGGAAACTTGTTCTAGGTGACCCTGCTTTATATCTTCAGAAGCCCTTTCCAATCTCAACTATCCTGTGATTCTGTGCATACATGTAAAACATGGCCAAAAAACTTTTTCCTCACACATTTGAACCCAATAAATAAATTTCTGCCCTTTTTAAATGTTGCAGCTGATGAATGTTCAGTTAAGACTGAGCCTGGAAAGCTGTTTTGCTCGTGCTATCTTACAGCTAGGCAGGGCTTGACAGTCTTGAATAGATTTCCACTGGCTACAATGGGAGCTGAGACGCTCACCTCACACGAAGACCCCTGCCTGTTCAGATGTGTCTAAGTCTGAAAGTTGTGAGGAACCCCCTGGGACACATTGACTTGCCTCTGCACAGTGCCTATTGCCTTTGAGATGCTGTAGGCTGTCAGGGACATCCATATGTGGGTCTCAGACACAACACAGGACCTATGAGTATTCTGGGTCCCTCTGGAGAAAGAAATGGAGGCCAGGGGTGATATCCTGAAGTGCCTCAATGGCACAGCTTGCCTGTGTGGGGGGCACTGAATCCCACCTATAGGGCACAATTTGGCTTCCTAAACACAATAATCCAAAGCCATTTGGGATGTCTAGGACAGGGGCTGGCAGATACCGTGCAGAACATGTGAAAATAGCCCTCACTTTCTGAAGTGGTAGCTGAAGGCCAGGGAGGATACCCTAAGACATCTCAAAAGGCACCAGAAACCCATGTAGAGGCAACTGTATCCCACCTTAAATATCAGACTCAGGAAAATCTTATCTGAGCAGCTCAAAGCTGTTACAGATTCAGAAACATACTGGGCAATACAGAACAGGGAGATAACAATTCTTTGTGGATCTTAGGCACAGCTTGTAAAAGAAAATTAATTCCAGTCCAAGCTGTGGAGCTGCCCCTGGATGTCCACAAGAAGAACTGGTTTAACGTCACAGAAATGCACTCTCTGTACCTTCAAGACACAAGCTGGCAACAGATTTGACTTCTGGAGAAACCATGCAGGTGTATGTGTCCTGATCTTCAGGTTTAAATGCGTGAATAATGAGTATCTGCTTTTTTCCATCAGAGAGGATCTCGTATCTCCCTCCAGCTTGTATTTGTTCTTTTCCTTTGAACCATGTCACTCTCTCTTCAGTTTCACTTGATAATTTGCACTCCAACCGAGCCACCTCCCCTTCCGAGACTGATCCTCCCACCAAAGGATGGGTGACTGTAACTGGAGGCTCTGTAATTACAAAAAAAAGTAATTTTAAGTAAAGATTAACACAAAGAACGTATCATAACCTGGCTTTAAGGCACTCAAGATCACTCTATAAAATGTCCAAGCATCCCATCCTTCATTCATAGATTCTTTAGCTGTTGTAGACAACCAAAGGAAAAAAAATAACTGGCAGCATCCAAAGTTTGCACTTCCAAAGATAATATCAAAATAACTTTACAAGCTCTCCCAGTGGTTAAACCATCTCCTTTTAAATATATACATGCAAAAGTGGTTGCGTTTTTCACATTCCTGTGTTTATTTGCTGATCTTCATTTACCCATCGCCAGTATTCAAGCAGTCCTACAGATTCTAGAAGATCTTAATGTTTAGAAGTGAAGCAATTCTGAAGTGAGACAAGAAAAAAAAAACACAATAAAAAGAATAAAAAAGAAAAGACGTTATTAAAAGTGGCATTCATCCCAGTATTGAAAGTAAAAAAAAAAAAAAGAAATAAATATATTTACACTAGCTTAGGAAGAGTAAAAATTCTCAAAAACCACCAAGAATTTAAAAATAAAAATTCTCCGTATCTTCTTTACTTTGGAAGGAGGCCTGCCAACGGCACGCTGTTTGTACGACAGCGACACTCAAAATGAAGTCAAGGCAAAACCACTGAACACAGAGATGTTGCCTGGGATGTAAAGTACACAGCTGAGTTCCCAAAAGCAGCACGCTCCTGTGCGTGATCTGCCCCTCTGCACACTTTCCCGGGGTGAGGAGGCCACTGGCCAAAATGCCTTGGGTTTGTGGTAGACAAAGTCAGCATATGCAGAGTTATCAGGGTCCAGCTGACACATTGGCAGTTGTTATGTGGCAAAAAGAAGATATTTTTATTACAATTGTCCACACTTTGAGGAATTCCTTGGGCACTCAGGTATCACAGAAAGAGTGGCAAGAAAAGAAAGATTTGAGGGAGTGGCTGTCCATCCCACCATAGCTTCCAAAGTTTCACCAACAGATAGCAAAGGAACTGTGTCCTCCATTTTCTTTGTGGGGTTATTGAAAAAAGATATGCACGTAATATAGTGAAAGAGAAAGATGGGTGAAGAAGACAACACTGCCCACCCACTGCCTTGGTTCCAGGGTCTCAGTTACCCCAAATGCATTCCAACATGCCCCTTTTGACTCATTCCATCTGAACTCCACAAGAAAAGAAACTCACGGTGACTGGACAACACTTGGATGCAGTGCAGGCTGCAAGACAGCTTGATGCAGTTTGGAGAAAATAAGTGTTGAACACTAACAACACAGCACGTTTTGATCGTGGCAGCCCAAACCAATTTTTCCAAGCTCTTTCTGCTCTATTGTGTTGGCAGCAAAGCACTGCAAGACATTGCAGAATGAACTCTTCCAGGAGATGCCTGGAACGGGTGAAGCAGGCATGCCATGCGAAACACAAGGTCTGCAGCAGCTTGCAGTCCTCCACGGGGGCAACTCTCTGTTCTCACCTAGACGCACCGCCTGAGGGAAATGCACCGGCTCGCTGGCCCCAACTTTGTTTATAGCCGAGACACGGAATCTGTAGGGTTCACCTGGGGTGAGATCGTCCACCATAAACTCCGTGTTTTGAATAACGCCCTTGCTGCAGGACTGCCAGCCAATACCTGGGATTTTCTTCTCCACGTTGTAGCCTAGGATGTCACAACCGCCGTCGCTCAACGGCTTGTACCAAGACAGAGTTACAGAGTGACTGTTCTTACTTAAAACTTCTGGTTCTTCGGGTGGATCGGGGTGGGCTGAAGGCACAACAGAGGTCCCGTGATGTATGACATGAGCAATAATGCTTTATACTAAAACAACCAAGAGCCTTCTCCAAGCAATGAGAAGGAAGTGCAAAAGATTCAGTATTTGTCTTCTTGCAAAGTTGAATGGGTACATGCCCATGACTGTGAGACATACCCTTGCACCATGGAGTTTTCCTTTGTCTGCCCTGATCTATGCTGCCAATGACAAACACCCATTTTCCAACTGCCATCTCACATACTTAGTGTCACATATTGTTGTGATTTTTATCTGCTGCTTTGTCCCTCCCAGCTCAAAATAAAGTTGACCCTACACTGTCCGTATTATCAAGGAACTCAGCTGGTAGCTTCAAGTACATTTGGCCTTGATCATATTTATCTGGCCTTAATGGAAATCAAGATATCGCTGGACTGCAGGGTAACTCTAGTAATTTAATAGCAAGTGTCCTACCGCATTGGCTATCGACGATTATATCAATACATTGGAAAATGTTCCTCACTTAATTTACACTTTAGCCTAGAAGAGAGAAGTAATTATTTTCATCTTCAAATTCGAGGTATTTACCAAGTAATTGACCTGCCACGATGTACCAATCCAACAAATTAAAGGCAAATAAGGTCAACAGCTTGTTCTTTAATTCTGGACACCACAAACATAACATAAAAGCTTCTTTTCTCTACTTTTCAACCAAATTTAATATAGAAAACCCGTCAACAGGAGGAGTTCATGAGGGTAGTATTTTGTACTTCCTAAAATGTAGGTGCCCAAAATAAGATAATGCTGTTTTAAATCTCTCAACAACCAGGGTTTTTTTGGAAATGACTGGAACATATCAGAGATCTCTCAAGTCTCAGAAATCATTAGACAGACAGACTACCCATAATAATTTAAAGAATGGATCGTCAATCAGTGGCTCTCAAACATCTCAACTACAGTGTACAGCTAAAAGCCCTTGCAACTATCTCACAACCATCACTGGGGTTGTGCTGGCATGACCATTGCTGGGTGACCTACCTATCCCGCTGTGCGAAGGAGCCAGACCTTGGGTGCTGGAATGGACGTTGATAAATCATTGGTCTAACCTGATCCACGAGGGAATTAGGCAAATATCATCTTTTCTACTTGTGAAGTACTCTGAAGCGCTATTATTTCTTGTCTCTCTGAAGTACACAGTATGTGTTTCATGGATCTCACCCACATGAAGATTTTAATATGCAACTTATTAATCTGGAATAGTAGTCGCCCTCTACGTGAGTAGATTAGCAGATTTGAAAGGGTTGTCTGCTGCCCCAGGTAATTTTTCCATGCGCACTCCAGTTCAGCTCCCTCCTGTGTCCCCATGTTTTCTAAGGAAGATGTTGAACTCTGACTAATAGATTCCATGCTACGTTTTACAAAAGACTGTGAACATCCCGACCACCGCTAGCCTGATATAATTTTCTTCTGATGAGCTGAACTGTTTCTGGTCAAAGAACATGTTGCCCAGCAACACCTTCTCACACTAAGAAGCTTGGGCCATGCAAGGCAAAGAAAAAAGAATTGGTGCCGAGATCAGAAATTTCAGTGTTGTCTCTCAATACCAAAGTCTGAGATTTCAAATGCCAGTAGGCTAGAATGACAGACACTTACCTATCACAGATAACTTGGCTGATGCAATCGCTTCTCTGGAAGCAAAGGTCACCTCTCCAGAATGATGTGGTTGGGCTTTTTTCAGAGTAAGTTTGTATTTGTTTCCATCTGCTTGTACCTCCCAGTCCTCATCTGACTGGATCTCTATGTCGTTACTATACCAGGCAACTTCATTAATTGGCACAGCTTCACTTAGAACACAGGTGAACGTAGCTTTCTCTCCTGGAAAGACTTCCACATCGGTGAGAGGCTGCAAGATCTGTAGGCGCCATCCTGTAGATAAAAACAGGCAATCAAACCCCTCAGTTACAGGAAGAAATACAGGCAAGAGATTTTGAGATTATTTCTGTTGAAGCTCTGGACAGTCAGGCCTTGGAGACCAAGGAGATCGTTAAAGGGAAGGTTGTGTATATCAATATCAATCAACTAGAACAGAAAGTATCATCGGGGACTGAAACTTTCCAAAACTTTCAGGAGCAAAAGCGAACTGAGCAATGTCTTTCCCAAGTAGCAGAAAAACACAATGGAGATACTATGCTATGACTGAGGATGGTTGTTCTTGTACTCTGTAAAGGGTTCTGAGCCCCACAGGGGTCTCCAGCAATAGCATAAAACACAAGGATACAGAGATAATATTGTTGTTGATATAACTCTCATCTGTAGAGCCTCGATGTACCTATAAACACCACCCAGCTCATCAGAATAATGATGACTGTAAGACAGTCATTTGCTGCTAACTCAACTGATGCCACTTATATCCACGTCATGGCATACAGAACAAGGAAAAAAGGAAATTGTAAAACATTTATTGTATGGGAAGAATATTTAGGTAAGAAGCAAGCAACAAATGCAACTTTTCCTCTCTGGTACTCAGCATATTTTCCTGGTTCATTCGCTCTTTCCAACCAGAAATTGAAGACTCCCCATGCTCAAATGCTTCCCTTACCTTTCACCGTCAGGAAGGCTGAGGTCACCGCATCGCTGCATGTAAAAGTCACCCTGCAGCTGTCCTGGGGAGTCAGGTTCTTCAGCAGCAGAAGATGCCTGCGTCCATTTTCAAAGTAAACCATCTCAGTGTTTTCTGTAGTTTTGGCAGGTTCATCGTCGATCAGCCAGTTGTAATTGTAGCTCTCAGGCTTGGAAAGATAGCATTCAAACAGGGCTTCTCCTCCTTCCACAGCTTCCACATTCTCCAAGCCCTGGACAATGCTGTTCTTGGCTAGCAAAGAAGGACAATGAACAGTATTGATTGTTTGGCCACGCATAGCTGAATATTAACCAGCCTCGGAGCACTGGATGATTCCCACTGCTGGAAAGCTGATGGAAAGGGTGTGGATATGACAAACAGTGCTTGCAGGTTTAGTTATTAATTTCAACCACACTCTAAGAAAATACTATATTTAAAAATATTTTGAGTAGTAAGATTGTTTAGAAATAATGATAAACCTCTAGGACCTCTAACATTTCATCTAGACTTCCTCCAGAGACCTGATTTCTGCTTTTACAAATAAAGAAAAAAATGTTGGTGTTTCTATGAATCTGGCCAACAGTCGATAGGAAGGGGTAGCTCAGGAAGATCAAGTTTAATCAAATTCCTTCTGTGCCACAGCAGGAAACATTTCCCACAGATCTCTCAGTCAGCACAACTATCATCGTAACTGGGGAGATGTGAATCCACTGACAGCTCATAAGATCTTCCTATCTTTCATGGAAAGCAAATGCAAGAGAATATTATAGCCAGCAAAGCTATAGTGACCGTCATGAGTTAACAGCACCTATGCAAGTCTGCCTCTGGGTAACACATAAAAAATGAAACTCTGCATTAACAGTATTTTGAAGAGTAAATTTCTGAATTATTACCGAAGCTCTGCGATAATGCATTAGGCTTATTTTCTCATGCGTGTGGTGAATCGTGGGGTCAGAAACATGCACATATCTGCACACTCCATTTGCCCGCAGTCATGCGTCGGTTGGCATTTGTACATGAGCAATCAGCCTGATGCAAAATTAAATGTGGGCTGGTGCACGTGAGTAGAATTCCTGTTAGACCAGCTACACGGACAAATTACATACACAACAGTGGGAACACAGGGTTGAGTACATACAATAAATACCATACAATGATCAGCATGATCTATAATATAAACCAATGCCCTGAGACATTCCTGTTTCGATCTCTAGAACCATGATCTGGAACTGTTCTAACAACAAAAAAAAAAGCCACCTAACTTCTAAACAATTTATTTAATAGCAAAAAAAAAAAAAAAAGTAAAAAAAATAATCATGAATTTAAAAAAAAAAATCTGTATTTTATAATATTTGTACTTATGGAGAACAAAGTGGGGTTTGTAAATCCTTGGAGAATGTATAATTTTGTTAGCACAACTTGGAGCTGTTTATTTGTGCACTTCTGGAGCGCTGTTTTCCCTAACTACAAAAAGCAGCCAATTACATATCCTACCGCCTCCGGGATGCTTTTAGGATATGTTCAGTAACATCTTTTTCAATCGCGAAAATGGAAAGTGCTTACCAATGTAGAAAATATTCTAATAAATAATACCCTGCTTTTCTGTGCACGCAACTCTGGTTAATTGCCTAACAAGACACAAATATTCAGCAATCAAATCAGAGCCATTGCTTTTACTGATCACACTAATTCACCTGTTGACCAAAACCAATTAATTCCATAGGCAGCAGAAAAAAAATAAGAAACATCAATATAAAATCCTAAACCTATTGTCAACATTTTTATTTGCTGTTTCTCAAGGCACCTCACAAATGCTGATGCCAAGTGAGAAGGTAAATCCCGAGTGATCGGTATTTGAAATAATTAAAATAACGAGCTACCTTAGCTTAGCTGAAACCAAAAGGAAATTCCACACTAACCATTAGGTACTGGTTTTAAGGCACACTGTATGTAAAAAGCACTCTGCAAGACCAAAAAGTACTCTTATTGTTCCTTTGGACCGACGTTACACCCTGTGATGTTACAATAATTCAGCAGGACACATCCCATTGCACTGATGTTCCAGTTCATTGTAGAAGAGGTATCATGTGTAAGTGGTGTAATAAGTGAGTGTTAATTAGAACTAAGCTCCAGTGAAATGCAGCAGCTTCATATTCGATTCCCATTAACTCCCAACTACTTTTATCGTTGTTATCAGTACTGGAGTGAACACCAAAGAGCCACTTATTGTGAAGTGCTGCCATGATTTTTCCACCTCTTTTATTTGGAACCCATGATAGTCTTCCTCTTTGGCTGGAAGACCTCACCTTGAACATCAAGTGCAGCCATCACTTTAGTGCCTTCAGCTTCACAAGAATAGATGCCAGTGTCTTCTGGTACCGTAGGTTTAATTTTTAGTATGCTTACATTCCAGTCCTGATCGATAATCACTCGCTGCCCATCTGCATGTATTTCCTGATCATTTTTCTTCCATATGGCGTGTACTGGCCTAGAATATTGGCATATGAATTCTGCTGTGCCATCTTCATCAACAGTTATATCCTGCATGGGACTGACCACTTCAATGGTTGGATCTGTTAACCAACACGTCAGGAAGGACATGCATTAGTGGATCCTCGTGGAAATCACAACTTAGAGATTTTTGACAAGCACAGAGCCCGCAGGGAGCAAGCAGAGTGACAGTGCAAGCAGGAAGCTGACTGGGCACAACGGGGATTAGCGATTTAGGCTGTGCTTGTGTCAGCATCAAGCAGGATTGAAGCAAAACTGGTACATTAGAATATAACTACCGCACTGGAAAATGGGCCACCGGCAATGAAGGCTTGTGCTTCAACAGTCCTGAGTATGAAATCCTGCACAGAACACCTGCTGGGGTTCCCTCCAGGCTTACTTTTACTCCCAGCATTTCTGAGACCCTCTAGACTAGGAAATACTGGATGCAAAATGCTTCTGCTTCCCAGAATGTGGCAGGAGCGCAAGTGTGAGACAGAAGACTGCAATGGATGGGCTGCTGTGAGTGGTTCCCTGGAAGTCTCAGCCTCATATAGCAACAGGAAAATGACGCAAACTCTGCTGGAGGCTCCTTGTATGAGCAAACTGCAACCACTCATGGGAAAGAAATGCAACACTCGAATGGAAACACTCATTCCTGTGCTGTGGTGGTGATGGCTGTATGTCAGGAGTCATTGGGAGCATGAGGAGCTGCAGATCCAGGACAACTGTAACAAAAAAAAAGGGCACTTCACAGGAGTCAGGTACTTATTGTTTTGATTACCCATGCGTTCCTCTGCAGCAGAGACATAGTTTGGAGGAAAAGAATATGATTTCCTTTACAGCAGCTGATCTAGAGATGCAGCATGAACCATTGTAATCTCAGATTGAGAGCCCATAAAATGCTGAGAGCAGATGGATCTGCAGCTCCTCTGAAGAAGGCGAGATCCATGAGGCTGCTTTTAAGCATCCAGTCTTTTAAAACACTAGTTCTGCTTCTTGGGAGGCAGCTGTAGGGTGCAGTAGATATATCTACTTCAAAATATTGTGAGCAGCCAAGGGATCCCTCTTGAGATATCAAATTGGACCACCTGCATATAACAGCAATATATATACTAAAAAGAAAAATCTCAGTCAAGTCTGAAATGGAAGTCTCTCTGCAACGTCCTTCTCAGCAGAACTGTGTCAGCTTCACCAAAAAATGGATAGGGCTACAATGGGACATAAAAAGATGTCAGAGAAAGCTGATATATGTCCTTATCTTTCAAATAGTTGTTCTGATCACAAGCCAGCTAGAATAAACTACACTGGACCTGTCTGGAATGCTCCTCTTGAAACTGGTGCATCAGGTTGAGGATTTGGGATGCTACTAGCAGACCTTGGGAAGCAAAGATAGTTCTGCAAATGTCTTTTGGAAATTGGTTGCAAGTCTTGATCCTGCTCTCTAAAGCTCGCTCTACCACTCTGTCTGTCTGCATGTGTGTTTATGGAGAGGAGGCATCAATGGCAGATCCTGGAGATGTTTTGGTTACATCAGGACTGAAGAAGCAAGAAGGCATCTGTGCAGCTGGGGAGTACACCACCGCCTCCTTTCATAAGATGTGGACATGTGCTCCTCACAGCAAATGTCACCTGTGGTCTTGGAAAAGGAAGGTGTCCTGGTTCCGCTGACCCGTTGCTCTTTGCCACTGCTAGGCTGAGACCTTGGTGGCCCTATTCACCCATGCAAAACGGCAGAAATCTCCTTGGGATTTAGGAGCCAATGTGTACCCTAGGGCCTGTACTTCTTACCCTGTCCAAAGGGGTCAGAAGGCAGCAGCTCCTTCAACCTTTTCCATTTTCTCCTCACCCATACGTGAAGATGTTGTCATGCTGGGACACTAAATGGATGAAGTTGTAGGACAATGATATTCTGAAGGCCCCCAAGAAAAGCTGTCGTGAAATATCACTTATTATAGAATATATCCAGTTACAAACATACCTTACACCGGGAGAATGGGGCACATGGAACAGAAAGACAACTTGTTCCTTGATGAAGAACAAGCCATGGGGAGGTAGATACACTGAAATACACCTTGTCTGAAGACATACCTATTTTTAAATTTGTGTACAAAATAAAGTGCACAAAATTGGCTGTTCATACAAGCACAGTTAGAATTTTACTAGTGTTTTACTTTCCGACTAAATTAAGTGCCATTGAGCCCAGTGTAACTGCTGTGTTTTTTAAACACCTTTCTCATCCTAATCCAATCATAGTCATATACCGCTGTGATTCAGGTTCACATTAAAGCAATCTTGTCTTAATAGAAGGGCAAAATATCCACATCCATATGTGTACTAGCATGAGCTGTGGGGTTGGAGTAGATGATCTCCAGAGGTCACTACCAACATCAACGATGCTGTGATTCTGTGAAATGAAAACTACTCAGGAGCCCTTTATTTGACTGAATAGAAGGGCTAATGATGCATTTATTTTTAATTTATGTTTCAGGCCCACTGGTGTTCTTTGCCTAGAGAGCTCAGAACCAGGTTCTGTCTCCGAAAATGTGAAACTCAAAATTGATACAAACGGACATGGGATTTGTGGGGTTTGCTCGCTGTGTTGTGACGTCGTTCTGCTATTAGGAAGAAGTGATTTGGCATTTTATCTTTGCAGAGAGTTAAACTTTCTGAATATACCAGGGAGACATTATACAGAGCAGGAGACATCAACCGCTGAAAACAATTCCATATTGTGGATCATTCCTGTTATGGTAGACAGCTACAGCATGGGGGTAGATTTTAATAAAGAACTCCTAACCCTTTGTATCGCTGTATATACAAATCCCCTTTCCAAGCAAGCAATAAGTGTTACTTTCGTCTGAAAAATAACAACTTTTCCCAATGGCTATAAAAGGACTGGATGTGAAGGAGCTTGCTTTATCGAGTCTGGAGCTCAGTGTTATTTGCGGCTTGTGGCTACCCTTACCAAATGAGAAAAATATTTATTCAACAGACTGGAAAGCTTTGCTGGTGCAGTGAAGACCATTACTGTTCTGGCAGTCAACAAACAAGGCTCATGTTGCCCCAGTGTCACATACCCTGGGGTTTCAGGAAGAGCTCTGGAGCCATCAATATAACAACCCAAGGTTTTGCCTTGGGAACATACTGAGCTCAGCACCAGCAGCCTAGCTATGGAGCTGCACAGTGGTAATTTTGTGAATTTCTGGCTGCATATTTTGTGGTATTATCAAAACAGTTGAAGGGGGCATAAAAAAAAAAATATCACATTACCACAGTGGTTTATGTTCAGCTCTACTTAGATGTCAGCAGCCCTGACCCGGCAGCCCTTTGTCACCTGAACCACTCAAAAAATCAAAATAGTTGTACCTAGAAGACATCTGACGTGAGTATGGGTGACTTTCAGAAGTGGAGGGCTGCAGGACACAGAACTGTGAAGGGATTTGGTAAGGGTAGCCTAGAAGGCAGAAGCACTAGTGCACTGAGCAAGTCCAGAGGTGGCCATGTGTTTCTTTCTAACAACGAAATACCTTTGACTAATAATTTAGCTGTAGATATAAGGGACCCAGCTCTGAAGGTGACAGTGCCTGAGTCATGGCACGCCACGTCATTTAGGGTTAAAGTGTGGATCATCCCGTCCTGCTCAGAGATTTCAGTCACAAAGTTGTTGTGAAGGGGAGATCCATCGAGCCACCACTGCACGTTCTTCACGCCCGGGTGCGAGAGCTCGCAGGTGAACGTGGCTGACTCGCCCACAAAGACGTCTGTGTTCTTTAAACCAGAAACTATGACTGCTGCTTCTTCTGTATAACAGAGCAAGAGAAGGTGCCAAAGGAAAATAAAAGCATCAACATATACATGTCTCTTCCTACAGAACTAGCCCAAGCAACAGTCCAGGGGAGTTAAACCTGTAATGCTATTTCAGGGAAAAAAGAGCTTAAATTGTCTTTAACGGGTTTAGAAATCACCTTCCATCCTTCACCCGCTTGCAAGCGCAGTGTGTGTGTCTGCAAACACTGTTTCATTGGGAGGAAAATCTACTCCATGACCAGGTCATGACTGGCTCTCCTGCATGTTGCAGCCATCTGCACTGACGTTGTACGAGGTGGGAGGCAGAGAGATAGCTTAAGATTTAAATGTTTACTTACAGTGCTTTAAAAGAGTAATAAGAGTATCGGCAGTGATAGAAGCTGTAATCAGTAGTAACAAGTATTTTTTATGGCTGTTGCTCCAAGTAAATAGTTTTTCAGCAGTACCACCATCTGCTATGGTACACAGTATGGCCAGGACTTTGAACTACCTTAACTTATAAACATTGGTCCAACTTCAGCCTGGATGTAAGTGTTTATATCTTCACAGAAATCAAGGAAAGAAATGAATGGACTTTCAACTGTTTGCATCTGAGACAGTTTTGGCCAGTTACTGCCAAAGATTTTGGAATAAGAAATCCAGGCAGCAAAACCAGAGCATTTCCACCACGTTTCACCTTACCTTGCACATACACAGAGCCTGTGGTGATCTCATAGCCAGTGCTACAGGTATAATCCCCACAGTCATCAGGCTCAACACCATGGATGATCAGCTCAGCAATACTGCCTTTCAGCTTCATCTCGTACTTGTCGCTGGGCTGAATGACCATCCCTCCTTTTCTCCACTCGACGGGGGCATCCGGCTTGGAGATCTCACAGTGCAAGACAGCTGTTCCCCCTTCTTCAGCCTCTACGTTCTTCAGCTCCTCATTAAACAGCACAGGTAATACTGCGGTGGAGAAGCAACTGCATCAGTGACAGTGCGTAGAGGTGAGAAATTTGCTTGCCACTTCTCCATCTTGGTAGTTCCCCTCTTTCTGAACCACAACGGGCCTGCTGGCCATGCCAAGCCCAGAGCAGGACGTTGAGCTGTGCTGTAGCCACAAGACACTCATGGGGATCAGGTGCTGATACAGTGAGGGTGCCCACTGTTGCTCCATAAGGGACTGACGTAGGTCACAGGACCTCTAAGGGGCTTCATGTGGGCGAACATACAATTTTCAGTGTAAGCAGTTAGAGGCACAACACTACCAGTCACAGCATTTGGATTTTTAATCGATGAAACCACACACTCCAAGAAGGACCTGGCTATGGGGGCTAAACTCAGAATCTAAAAGCATGATCTTGTTGCTTTAAAATTAATAAAAGTATAAAATCAGCACATAAAAGTATAAAAAGAATAAAACTATAAAATCCAAAAATGTAGCTATTAGAAAAAGAGCCACAAATCTTGGGCTGCTCAGGCTCCATTTACAATGGGCCTGTTCTAGGTATGGTGAAATACTCCAGTCTCTTGTTGTCGGGTAGCAGGCAAGTTTTCTAAAGGCTCTTGTGCACACCCTCCACTAGCAGCAGCTGCAGTTTTGCTCCCAGCTCTCACAGTGAGATCAAAATTGCACTGGCAGGAATAGAAATGGGTTTAAAAGGCTCTAAATTCTTTGAAGAACAGATTGTGGATCACACCCTTTCCTCCAGTTGTCATTCACAACACAGTGTTGATGATAATTCAGTGATAAAACCTCCTTGTCACCCCTATGGAGAACAGCCTCAGCCATGACTTCCCTGCCTTCAGGCAAGGCTTCTCCTACCTTTGACTTGCAGCGACGCAGTGGTCTGCTGATCCCCCGAGTCGCACGTATAATCGCCGGCATCCTGAGCCTCGGCATCATAGATGAAGAGCTCAACGTGTGTCCCCTCTTGCCGGATCTCATACTTGTCACTCGGCTGCAGCACCCTATCTCCTTTCCTCCACTCCACGGGGGCGTTGGGTTTCGTCAGCTCGCAGTGCAGCATGGCTGTGCCCCCTTCCTCCACCTCCTCGTTCTTCAGCCAGTGTTTGAAAAGCACAGGCAGGGCTTGAAACGGGGAATAAGAGAGAAAAACGGGCAAGGCAAAAATAGAAAGTGGAGGAATGTTTTGTTTTTAAGGTACTGAAAATGCCATTGATGATGTTCATGAACAATTTTGTCTGCATTTACCTAAGGCGACCTGCCAGGGGCGGGGATGTCTAGGTCTAAGCCAGACAGAGGAGGAGGAGGGAGAGGAGTTAACAAGCAGGAAAAATTTTGGTTCTACAGGAGCTGCATTTCTCTCCCCATAGCCTAGATTTCTTTCCACAAAGAATTCCCAACTAACTTAAATAATAATTTCTGAAGCCCAGAGGGGTTTTCAACCCCAAAATAAAACCACAGAACAGGATACAAGCACTCAAAGAATGCACACATCCAGACCTGAGGCTGCACCGTTTTGAGAACAACTTGACATCGCACGGCCAGGGATCAATTACAGAATAATTAAGGCTGAAGGGACCTCTGGAGGTCTTCCACGGATGGAGATTTCTCTGCCAAACTGGGTCCCAGTTCCAGTGTCTGACCACCCTTTCATTGTAAAAGGGTTGGGTTTTTTCCTAATATGAATTTCTGTTGCTGAAGCTCACCCTTGCCTCTCATCTGCTCACGGAGCGCCCCAAAGAAAGTCTGTCTCTCTCTCCTCTGTAGACCCCCATTAGGAAGCTGCAGACAGCAATGAGGTCCCCCCTCAACCTTCTCTTCCCCAGGCTGAACAAACCCAGCTGCCCCTGCCCCTTCCTCTCCTTATACCTCATGTGCTCCAGCCCTCTGAAACTTGGTGGCCTCTGCTGCACTTGCTCCACTACCTCAACATCTCTCTTGTACTAGAGAGCCCCCAAATTTGACATGCACGCCTCTCACCACTGCTGAGCAAAGACAAAATCATACCTTTAACCTCCACTCTGGCGGTGCTCTTCCCACCAGCCGTGTGGCAGCTATACTCCCCTGAGTCTGCACAGTTCACATCGTGAATGACCAGCGTGTGCACATTCCCCTCCTGCTTGATGCTGAACTTTTGGCTGGAGCGGATCACGGACGTGCCTTTCTTCCACTCCACAGGGACATCAGGTTTGGACACCTCACAGGACAAGCGAGCTGTGCCACCCTCCTGTAGCTCCAAGCTGTCAAGCGCCTTTACAATGGTGACCGGAGCAACTGTGGGGAAGAGGGTACCAACGCTGCTGCAACCACCTAATCCAGCGTTGCCCCCAGATCAGAACTGGGTGCCTATAGTTACATTTTGAACCAGATTGAACAGGAACAAACAAGATAAGGTATTGACATGGCCCATCTTTCAAAATATAACTTAATGGAAAGGGTTTTCAGAGGTTCTTGATGTTTCTTGGAGTAAGTATGATCTAAAACCATCATAAGCAGATTAGTTCGGAGCAAATTATTGACATTCTTCAGCATTAATTCTGACATATCTTAGCTGCTTGTTTCAGCATAAGTTGCATCCCCTTCAAAGGATGTTTCCCTCGCTCCATGGACTATAAAAAGGACTGAAACGACTAGCTCAGATGTAAATATCTAACTCTTAAATGCCTAAATTAGGTTAGCAGAATCTCCTAAAGTTTCCAAGGACCCCTCCCTCCCAAATACATCTCTTCAGAAGCTAAAGACAGTGCTTACCAGTACCTCCTCAATCCCTCTTCCTAGGAGGCTGCTCACCTTGGACCGTCAGCTGTGCTGCTGAGGCATGCTGCCCGACTTTGAAGCTGATGGGCCCACAGTCTTCTAGCGTCACCTTCCTCAGGACCAACGTGTGACGCGCCCCTTGGACTCTGATCTCATTCATTTCATTGGATTGCAGGGGAACATCCCCCAGGAACCACTGGGCATCCTGAGTTGTTTCCTGGGACAGCCTGCATTCAAACACTGCGTCTTCTCCTTCGTACGAAGTGACGTCCTTCAGCGTCTCCACTATGGTTGCTGCTGGTTCTTTATGGAAAGGTCAACAGAGTTTGATATCTACTTTCCAGGGATGCTTCCTGGGTTAAACATTTCATTATGCTCTTTCTTGACAGTACTAGATTATTCAAAAGAGCAACCACAAAGCACTAAGCACTAAATGCATGGAAACGTAGTTACATGGGTATGTAGTAACATGTCACGCTCTCACAGATGCGTAATTACGGATGTGTGCCTATATATTATGCACATACATATGATAGTCTATAAAGTATGCATGGTATGCTGTATTGTGTGTATAGTAAATACACAATATATATTTATAATGCAATCTGTGCATTGTGAAAACAGTGTCAACAGATTTTAGTGGGTGACATTAACATTAAACCGCAGAATCATTGACTAAAGACTCATTTCTGAGAAGTAATGGAGACAGTTCTTATCCCTCTGAGATCACTCTCATCAAGATCCCCATGATTCAGTTTGGGCATAGGAAAATGTCTGGCTGTCAAATTACTTAATCACATGCCCCTGCCACGGTACCAAGCTCTGTTCAGCTCTTCCCCGCGCAAAGCCCCACCTTTCACAAGTACAGCTGCAGTGGTTTGCTGGTCCCCTGTGTCGCACGTGTATTCTCCAGCATCAGCTTCAGTCAGGTTGTGAATCGTCAGCTCAGCCACGGATCCAGCTTGACGCATCTTGTATTTGTCACTTGGTCGCAGCACTGTCCCGGCCTTCTTCCACTGCACGGTGGCATTTGATTTCGAGATTTCACAGCTCAAAGTGATAGTGCCGCCTTTTTCGGCTTGCTGGTTCTGGAGTGGTTGTGTGAAGATTACTGGCAAAGCTAAACCAAGATAAATAAGAGGGAAAAAAAAATGTTTCATTGCTGACTGGGTCACTAAATCTTCAGTTTAATGAAACTGTGGTGCCTTGCCAAATTTTGTTCAAACTCAATCCCAAAATTTCTTTGAAACTCGAACAAGGAATGAAAGAAAGGTCTGGATTTCCAGAAGCAATAAGCAGTCTGCACCCCCCAAGAGTCACTGGGCCAAACACCTCTGGGAATGTGTTCCTTCTTATACAGAGGCAGTCACAGATATGGACTCTTGAGCATCTAAGTCCATGTATCTCCAAATGGGTACCAAAACCACAACTCAAAAGCCTGCCGCTGATATCTAAGTTCTTGGATATTTGGGAGGGTGCATGGAGAAACGTTATTATATAATGCCCCTCGTTTGAAAACTGGACCCAGAAGAGAAATGAACTCTGGAAGTCTCTGCACAGATGTGTATCACTGATGGGTCAAGATGGAGTTTTGATGGGTTGATTTACAATGCACCACATGCAGAAGTTTAGTTCCTTAAGTCCAGTTCCCTGGAAGAACCTCGGTGCCTCCACAGTTACGGCTGAATTGGTGTTTTCAAAGGAAGGAGATGAAGTTCCAGAAATCACAGTGAATTCACAGGAACCGAATGGTAGATGTGTATAAGAGGAGATAGATCTGAGGGTTCTTCCAGGTGATGTAGGAAGGGATGGTGTGTTTTGTGGGACAGACGGGGAACAGCTGGGGTCAAGGCTTTTGTACAGTTGCATTGCTGTGAAGGCATCCCATTATGCAGCTAAGTCCCACATCCCTGGCTCCTCTTTATTTTTGCTGATCTTGTATCTCAGAAATAAATCACCTTATTTAAGGTATTTGTACAAGAGCAGATTTAAAAAAAATTATATACTGTCACCCTAGGCACTAGAAGTATTTATGTGCCTTGCTCATCAGCTGGAGTTGAGTGCCCAAGTAAGTTTGAGCACTTTGACTCTTGAGCACTTTGACTCTTGAGCACCATTTTCACAGGTGGAACTACAGCTCCGAGATCGTTAAGCAGCAAAAATGCTCTCACTGTAATTTTAGTTACAGCCTTGGTTTTCTGAGTGACCAGAAAGAGGCCCTTGGGTCAAGGATTGTGGAAGCAGTTACAGCACTTGGGTCCCTCCATATTCATTGCTCAGGACACCACGGGACTTAACACAACTTCTGAAAGCGAAAGGGCTCGGCTGCTTCATGCCAACAAAGTACATCTGAAATCAAGGACAGTAGACAGCACCCTCTTGCCTAGTACTAAGCTAAGGAAGAGGAACAAATTTCTCATCTTAAAAAGAAAAAAAATACCCTACAACAACTTACCTTTAACAGTTAAAGTGGCTGTCGTTTGGTCATTTCCATTGTCACAGGTGTATTTGCCAGAGTCTTCTGGTTTTAAGTGATAAATCTTTAACGTATGGATTGTTCCCTCCTGCCTGATTTCATATTTGGAGCTTGGGGAAATCACCTGAGCACCCTTTTTCCACTCCACGGCAGCATTAGGCTGGGAGACCTCACAGCGGAGGATGGCTGTTTCTTCTTCCTGCAGTTCTGTGCTCTGTAATTTCTCCTTAAAGACTGGAGGTGGCACTGAAATTACAAGCACAGCAAAGGCATTTGCAGTCACCTTTATTTTGTTTCCCTGCAGCGTTAAAGCTACAGCTGCACAGTTAAGTATTAAAAATACTTTAACTTCTGTGTTACATATTGGGGAGTTAAAATAAGTGAATGGATTTTAGATGAAATCCACTCACAAATACTTGTTGAAGTTAGTGAAGTAGTAATCAAAAACTTTATGGATGTTTTAGCCAGTTCAGGTGAGATTGGGACTTTGACCAGATCAACAACTTCAAAGAGGGAAGGAGAAGGATGTTTGACTGAGAATGTCTTCAAAGCAGTGTTTAGAGGAGAAAAGACTCCAAAGAAGAAAAGAAAAGAAGAAAAGGGAAACCCGACGCAATGAAAGTTACAGATCCGACAATCCACCTACTGGAGTTGCCCCAGTAATTTTTCTAGAAACCAGTTCGCTTCAGGACCCTGATGACATATCCATTGTCCACCCATGATGGACGGGAGACCACATCCATCCATCATGCATGCTCTGAAGCATAAGCGCCCTACTAACATGAGCTAAGAAGGGGTGAATGGTGGCCTTGAATTTACTATTAGCATAAGCAAAATGTCACCTGTTCCCACAATCCTGTTCCTTTCCCACAGCACAGAGAGCCCTTACCTTTTACCGTGAGCTCTGCTGTTGACGTGTGGGGTCCTACTCGGAAAGCAATGGTGCCAATGTCCTGCTCAGTCACCTTCCTTAATGTCAGGGTGTGAATCTTCCCTTTTTCCACTGAGATCTCATTCATTTCATTATTTTGCAGAGCAACATCCTGTAGCTTCCATTCAACGTCCCTGGCATTTTCATGAGAAACCTGGCACCGAAACGTGACATCGTCCCCTTCAAACACCGCCATGTCCTTTAGGCCACTCACGATAGTCACATCAGGCTCTGCAAAGAGTCCATCAGTAGTCAAGACATGAAAAGGAAAACATGGATCAAATAAGAGAAACATTGAGTAATATAGGTTGGAGGGGACTTCTGCAGGTCATCTGGTCCAACCACGGCTCAAAGCAGGGCCACCTTACAGCAGGTTGTTCAGCTCCTTGTCCAGCTGCACTGTGAGTACCTCCAAGGATGGAGATAGCACAGCTTCTCAAATCACGTTTCAAACACTGCTGGTTCACTACTTTCAGGGTACTTGGCCATTATCTTTCGGTCAGTGGTTTTATTCCTTGTCCTTCCTCAAAGATACATTGAGTATTGATTTATTTTTTTTTTAAATTGCATCTTGATAATATAATTGGGTGAATGAAGTGTGAAAGCTAGATGCCAAATTCAGGATTTTGAAACTAATTACGTTTGTGCTTAGATATCTTCACAGAATAACATTAAAACCTGCTTTTTTTCAGACAGAATTGCATATGCTCTGTATATGCTGGCACTCCAGACTGGCTGGGGATCTGGTCAACTCTGTGCTCCCAGCAGGACTTACTGGATTAGCATGAGCACGGGGCATTTGTGCTTCAGTTTGCATGAGTCCTGCTTCTAGGACAGCTGGGCACCTGCAGGTCTGTGCAAAGATCATACAGACAGCCTGCAACAGGCAAAAGCCGTGCGTACCCCGAATCTGCTGGGGAATGCCAAAGGAGAAGCGGCGCAATCTTCATCTGAGCAAACACAGTACGTATTCATGCAGCTGAAGTCACCATCTGCACAAAAAATGGTGCAGCCGGGCATAAAATAGAGTATCTACAATATTGAGTAGCCTGTAGAGATTCTAGCGGTGATTGTTCCACACTGGTGGACCAACCTGAAAGCAAGCTCTCTCTGTAATGACATTAAGGCCAGATGCAGCTGCCATGTGACTGGAAGCTGGGGATGAACCATCTGTTCACTCACACGCATGTGATGTCAAGCAAATAATTCAAGCCACGAGTCAAAAATTACAGCTGTCTTACCCTCTCCTGTCCACCAAGCGTACCTTTGCTTCAGTGCGTTCATTGACCGTAAGATTTTTTTATGAGACCCTCCCCATTCTCTGCGTTTATCACAACTGTTTAGCACGATTGTTTATCACAGGAGTAACAATTACGTTGCAAAATCTTAGCATCCTAAAGTGAAAATCCCCTTGCCCTAATAAACGGGTCTTGCCTTTCACGGTCAGTTTTGCAGAGCTTGTCTCATCTCCAGCCTTGCAGGAATACTCCCCAGCATCACTAGGCTCCAGGTGGTGAACACGCAGCTCGCGGAGGGTGCCGTCCTGCCGCATTTCGTACTTGGAGCTTGAGTGAAGGACGACCCCGTCTTTCCTCCACTCCACTTCTGCTTTGCTAATGGAAATCTCACAGCGCAGCCTGGCTGTTCCTCCCACTTCCACCTCTTCATTCTTCAGCTGCTGCTTCAGCCGGGGTTTGATGGCTGCAAAGTGAAAAACAATTCATACACGATCCGTTAGCTTGAATGCCAGGTCTGCACGACTCAGCACAAGGCACCTGGGATCTAATGCCACAGAACAAATTTGCATTAAGTAGTTATATGATAATAACAACACATTTTTCTCTATAAATAGACTTGTAGTCTGTATATCCGGACAAGGAGAGGATCAGGAAGTTCCCCAAATATGTCTGTTTCCCATAAAATCAAAGGCATCCACATTACACCTTTTATACATCTGCGCTGGACATTGGAAACTCCAACATCCATAAAGGTTTTGACTAAGCAAAACCTCATACTTTCCAATTAAAATAGTGTAAATCTGTTCATTTTTATAGAAATACTCATGACTTCCACCACCGTAAATGATGTAAAGCTTTAAACACGTTTCTGATTTCTCTGCTCTCTTTTCAAGTGTCATCAACAGTGAGTCTTTCCAGATGATGCACAAACAAACAGACTACATTTATTCACAGGGTTCCCTCACTCATAGTTGACCCGGTGGCTACTTTGTGGGTCAGGTTCAGCCAAGAGGATATAGTTAGAACGGTTATGGCTTAGATCAAAGCCACAAGTTCCCCCCAACAGTTTGAGATGACCACAAACATTTCACAGATGGCGATTAATCACAGACATTATTCCTGGTTGGTTAAACACAGTGTTCTCGGGATCTTCATAGGATGGCATTATAAAAATTGAAAATAGGGAATTTTTTAAGTGCTTTTGTAAATGACTTATGATTAGGTATTGATTCAACTGAACCAGCAATGAATGCAAAGCGCCAAAAATAAAGATCTATTAGAATTTCAAAATCCCCACAAGGCAGAGTTTCTTGCTTTTATCAGTACCAGAGGAAGGGCTCAAAACACCGTACACCGTGCTTCATGGGCTTAAATAGCCATTCTACAAATCCTGTCCTACAAGATCCACTTTTCTGTATTCTGGGTTATGACTAGGCACCTGCTTTCCTCATTATCTTAACTTTTGGAGGGATTTGTTCACCAATAAATAAAAGAACATCGTTCACACAACTTCACAGATCCCTTTTATCCTCTGTTCCCTTTTGATGCAATGCTAACCATTCACTCTGAGGACTGCTGTGCTCTGCTGGTCTCCTGTATCACATGTGTAATCAGAGGCATCTTCTGGTTCTACATTATGAATCACAAGTTCAGCTGTGCGACCACTTAATTTCATGTCGTATTTGGCACATGGAAAGAGCTCCATGGTGCCTTTCCTCCACTCCACCGTTGCATTATCCTTTGTCAGCTCACACTGGAATTTCACTGCAGCTCCTTCTTCTGCCTCTTTGTCTTTGAGCTCCTTTTTGAAAAGGACTGGCAGAGCTAAAGGGGGGAAAAAAAAGAAGCAACAGGAGCTTTTATTGAAGCCTGAGTCAAGCCCTGGCTAACACAGTTAGACTGACACTGTGGAGAACAAGACACTGTGCTTTGCAAGTGCTATGTCCCTAGGCAGGATCCATGTTTTCTGATTTGCCTGGAGCTACTCTGAGATCTTGCTGTGTTAGAAGCAGCCATCTGCACTTATAACATTTATTTCCTTTGTTCCTTGACTCAAATCCTTCCCAGGGTTGAAATGTTTGAATGAATTTATCCTCCAGTTGATCTAACAATGATCTCAAGAGTAAAGAATTCAAAGCTCCGTGGACAACCTTCACAGATCAGGAAGGTCGTTGTCAGTCTTCTTCCAGGATTTGGAAGAAAATCTTTTTTTAAATACTTATGAAATGTCCAGGCGTTACGTTAAAGCGTTGCTCTTTCTTTAGTTTCTTCCCAGCCTTAAATCTAGAACATATTTCTCCTTGGAACCCAAAACTCAAATGCAGCACTGGAAGAACAAAGTATCATCCTCTTCCATTGTCATTGAAAAATAAAGGAAATCCTAGTATATCAGATGAAAAGGAAAATATTTAAGGGGACACACACACACATTGTGTACTGAAAAATACTCATATTCTACCCATTGCTGTGCATGTTGGATGGAATCTATTGCTTTAGGAGTCAGCTCACACCACCTACCTTTCACATTTAAATACGCCTTAGTTTCCTGATCGCCAGTATCACAGCTGTATTCTCCTGTATCTTCTAATTTGAGATTATGTATTAACAGCTCTACCAGGCATTCCCTCTGCCTCATTTCATACTTCTGGCTGGGCTGCAGCCCTGCTCCTCCTTTCCTCCATTCCACTGCAGCATTGGGTTTTGACAGCTCACAGCAGAATGTTGCTGTACTTCCTTCTTCTGACTCCTTATTTTGTAGGGGTTGCTTAAATGTGACAGGCAGTGCTGCAAAATTTGAGAGGGAAATGTTTTAAGAGTGTTTTAGTCCGAAAAGGATCCAATCCTACCATCGATCTTCAGAAATGGCCTGTTCTAGTGATTCCATAGTCCTTAGGCTGCAACTCTCTGTCCTGGCAGCATCTTTCTTGAACCATTACATGAACCAAGTGCTGAGGACTGATGGGAAGTTAGAAAAGACCTGGTCTTAGACAGTGGTCCACAGAACGGCCTGGTTTGTGATCTAAAGGAGTCAGATTTTCCTATAGGTGTGTCTCCATGCCAACTACAGATGCTTTAGTCAAGGATTACTGGGACATGCTCTCTCTTACATGGACCCTTGTTCCTTTATAAAGGTCTCCAAGTTTGCAATATTAAGCGAAGAGTATTTTCCCCCTCAAATAAAATTTCTATTAACATATAAAAGATCAAGTTAGCATTCAAAACACAAGAAGAGGCAGTACAGTAAAAGACGAAAATCAAGCGATAAATGGAAGAGGAAATTCAGAATTCAGGCAAGGTCTTGCTCTGGATGGTAGAAGGGGTGGAGGACAACAGATGTAGGTGCAGTTGTCTGCAGACAAAGTTTTCACCTGAGGCTCAAAGCCTCAAGTAATAATACAGCACATTCACATGTTACAGAAGTCCTTTGTCCACCAATTGTTCTATCTCTTACCATCCCAGTCAGGCATTACGTCCAGTTAAGTCCCTTAGACCTACTGAAGCAACCAACAACCCAAAATAACCCTCAGCCTGCCTGGCTTTTTTCTGTTGTCCATTCCCATATGCAGCCACACTCTCTGCATTCTGAGGGCAGGAGGGCTAATCATATTTCGACGTCACGGCATCCTTTAATTGCTTTGATGCTGATTAATCACTTCAGATACTGCAAGCAGAACCTTTCTGTCTTGACCATGTGTCATGCTCAAGTAGAATACGTACGCTGGCATGGACCAGCAGCAAAACGAGTAAATGCCTGTGAAGAACACTGAGAGATGCTCTTTTCCCTTCACCTCTATTGAGCCAAGGGTCAATGCTCTGCCTACCGTGTACGGTTACCACAGCCGCTGTCTGCTGATGTCCAGAGTCGCAGATGTACCTTCCTGAATCATCCAGTTCTAAGTCATAAATGACCAGTTCAGCAGTGGAGCCCTGCTGCTTCATCTCATATTTCAAACCAGGGTAGAGAGTAATATCTCCTTTCCTCCACTCTACTGGAGCCTTGGGTTTGGTAAGCTCACACCTCAGTGTTGCTGTACCACCTTCTTCTGCCTCGGTATTCTGAAGCTCTTGTTTAAAAAGCGCTGGTAGGGCTATAAAATAGAAACATAACTTGCAACATACTGCAGCTGGCGTTTGGAAAAGAGAAAGTAGAAAGAAAAAAAAATTTTGCAGATGCCTCTAAACGTCAATGCTCTAGATTCAAAGTATAAGGCTATTTCCCCAGAGAAGTAATAGGAATATCTGCAGAACAAGAAGAAATCTGTTTCAAGAAGTTACATTTGCCATGAAGTATGTAGAAGCTTAATCTAATAGATGATGTAAAAGTGGCAGGATATTTCTCCTACTATAAAAGCAGCTGACACATTGCCCTGATCACTGAAGTGGTATTCTGAAGATCAACAGGGAGTTGTGAGAGTTCAGATTCCCTCTTAAGGCGGCCACTTGCAGGAGAGATTACAATTGTCCTGACAGTAACATACTGACAAAATGCATTTACTTCTGCATTGCAATTCCTATTTTCTACCTGGACACTCTATCAGCCTGTATAGACCATGATATTCTGCACACCTTATGAATTGTAGTCAGATCTTCTCCATAAGTGACACTAAACCACAATTTTTATTTTCAGAAAATGTTATAACCTTTTCCTTTTTTTTTTTTTTTTTCTTTTTTACCATTGACTGTCAAAGTGGCAGTTGTCTGCTGATCCCCGCACACACAGGTGTAATCTCCAGTGTCCTCCACTTCCAGCTCATGGATAATCAGCTTTGCAACAGCACCATCTTGGCTCATTTTGTATTTGCTGCTTGCTTTGAGCACCTCCTGCCCTTTCTTCCACTCCACCGCAGCAGGTTTGGTCAGCTCGCAGTGCAGAGCAGCTGTCCCGCTTTCTACGGCTTCCAAGTCCTTCAGGTCTTTTTTGAATTCTGGAGGCAGTGCTGGAGAGTAAAAGAGTTACCACAGAGAGAGTGAATATTCCTTAAAAAGCATCTAGAGGAGGTCCTGGGGGAGAGGGTGCATGGTACACTATTGAGCCCTGATCCAGGTCAGTGGAACACAATGGAAAAACCTCCCCAGACTTCCCTGGACACTGCATCAGGGCAAGGAAAGTGAGAAGAACCAGCACAGCCGAGAAGGACAAACACCAACAGGCAACTTTTCCCAATTCTAACTCGAGAAGGAAGCACATAAAGTCCAAAGGAACACAGAAGCCCGAGTGAAGAGAAAGGGAACAGACCATAGCAATAGTGATTTGGGCAGGTCTAAGGTTTGGAGGACCTTAGTCCCAAGGATTACTTTACCATGCACTGTTAAGGTAGCTGTGGTGGTCTTGTCTCCACACACACAGGTATAATCTCCAGTATCATTCAAGTCTAAATCGTGAACTACCAGCTCCACAGCACAGCCTTCCTGTCTCATGCTGTACTTGTTGTCCGAGGTGAGGATGTGATGGTCCTTCTTCCACTGAACACGGGCAGATGGCTTGCTGAGCTCACAGTGCAAAGTGGCCGTTCCACCTTCTACCGCTTCCTTGCTGGACATTTCTTCTTGGAAAAATGGAGGCACAGCTGAAGGATGCAGGTAAAAAGTATTACAAACTGAGGATACCTCCGGGGATGGGTGAGAGCAGGAAGTGGCAGGGGAAAGTTATGAAGGCTTTGGAAGGGTGAGCATCAGCGACAAAGAAAGGAAAGAGAAATGAAAACATCCTAGTGGGAATATATACCCTAATCCTTTTGGGATTACGCTGGCTTCCTACTAGTGAAATTGCACAGTCCTCAAGAGATTTACACCTGCTCTCTACCCATTTCCACGTAAGAAAAACTAAGAAGATAATCTCTGAGCTCCTCAGTTCTCACATGTGTTGGTGTCTTTCACAAACTTCATGACTTTGTAGTCTCTTTTCCTACTTACAGAGCAGCCCTGCTGAGCTCTGAGAGTTGGCACAGCTCCTTACTCATCATCTTTCCTTCTTCCTTGAGATATCCGTCAAAAGATACAGCCAGGGCTCACGGATTCTTTTCGACCCCAAAGAAAATCTCCAGATGCTGAATCCCAGCCTGTCTTCTTGTCTCAGAACATATATTCCCCACTTAACATAATTCTAGTACCCATTGCAATTGTGCCCTTGAAATAAATTCAGTGACCTTCACATATGTCCCTCTAGTAACTATATAGGATAATGGGATATTCCATCTGTTTAACAAGGCTGGATATCTCAGATCTCAAACTTGCGCCTCACTTCATAGTAGCGCAGCGAATTTAAAATATCCAGGCTAGAAACCAGGTTTAGCCTCCTTGATCTGGCACACTTCCCATCCCCAGTGGTGCTAAGCTGAAACACCAGTTTTGTTTGCACAGCAACTGGTTCTTGCTACAAAGACCAGAAGGAGGTCGCAGGAAGAATTTATTCTTTCTTGCTTCGAAAATCAGTCTCCCAATGAAAATCTGTCTTTGGGCATTAGGACAGAGGTTGTGGGCACAAAACCCAGCACAAATGTAACTCAGTACAGAAGAAATTATAACGAACACAGCCTTATTCTGGATACTGCTTTTTATACCTTATGCTACTTTAAAATGATGGGTATTGAGGATGCCAGAAAGAAATGGCAAAGAACGCACACATTTGTGTTTTAGAGAATAAATGCAGGAAAGGAAAGACAAAAGAATAGTGGGTTTATATGCTAGGAAAGGAATGCCAGAAGGGAAAGATGAAGGGATAGCAGGTTTGTGTTTAAGGAAAAGGAAAGACAAAAGGATGGCACAGAAAAATGCAGACCAGTATTTTCCAATATGCACAGCCTGCAGGTCAAAGGCAGGGAATACTTTCAAAGGAATGGAACTTCAGTTAATCAGGTTGAACAAACAGACATGGAAAATCAAACAGCTGATGGCAGAGGGCAGATGTTTCCAGTTAGGAAATAGGTCAAGGTAGTTTTTACCCTGTACTGTTAAGACGGCTGTAGTCTGGTGCTCTCCACACACACAGGTGTAGTCTCCTGCATCCTCCTCAGCTATTTCATGAATCACCAGCTCTGCCTTCGTCCCTTCCTGCCTCATTCTGTATTTCTCACTTGCTTTGAGAATCCTCTGGTCCTTCCGCCACTCCACCAGAGCAGCCTTGGTGAGCTCACAGTGCAGGATGACTTCTCCACCTTCTGCTGCTTCCTTGTTCTTCAGCTCTTCTTTAAAGAGTGGTGGCAGAGCTGAAGGGTGCAACATGGACAAACGGTCATCAGAAAACCAGAATTAAAATCCTAATTTCTTTTTCATGCTTGGGATTTTTTCCCCTGATGCCTGTTTTCAGCCTGTTATAGACATGCTTACCTATAGCCAACTTCAGAAACTCTGAAGGCATTTGTCTTCAAGGGAGATGCCGTTTCACTTACCATAAGGGATCGTTTCCCTGTGCGTCTGTTGTTTTTCATGGTGAAAGAATAACATGGAAAGATCCAGATCTCAAGGCAACAGCACTCACAAGTAACACTGCTGGGTATAGTACTATTTTACTTGCATAGGTATGATTTCTTGGAGGCTGGTATTGTTATTTTCTGTTTTGTTTTTACTAAAAACTTACAGCCCCACCTACATGAAAGCAGCCAGATTTCGAAATAAAACTACTTCTAGTTTTAAATTGAAGTTTGAAGGGCCATTACGTGTAACAAGAATTCCAGATTCTCACTCTTTCCCATTTTGAAAAGCAAAATCCAAAGACAGAACAACCTTCAGGAAATAACCTCCAGGAAAATGAATTATTAATATTTACCCACAAATGTGCTCCGTGCACAACTACTGTAAGAGGGTACAGTATACAACCAGTACTCCTCAGATACCTCAGAAAAAGTCCATGTCTCAGGAAAGCCCAGGGGAGGGTCAGAAGTTTTTGGAAAAAGCTGGAAGGGACCAAACTGGCTCTCTGACCAAGTAAGCTCCAAGGACTGTTACTCCATTAAAATGGATAGTCATTAATGAGAGGAAAGCAGAACATCAGGTAATGAGATCATCAACGTAACACAAGGATTTATTTATGGATTGGTTCATTGGGAGCTAGCAGGATAAAGAAGAGTATAACTTCTGATAACCTGTGTTGTTGGGGTTTTTTAATACCTGTCAAGGTAGTCCTGATGGCCACACAGAGGTGTAGACCCCTGCATCCTTCAAACCTAAATGAAGGGTAACAAGCTCTGAAATGGTCACTCTTCTCTTATTCTGCATGTCTGACTGGCTTAAAGAATTTGGTACCTCCAGGAGCAACCGTGACCATGTCACACAGCACAGGGATATGTCCCTCTCCTTCTGCTGCTCCAACCCTCACTTCTCCTTCGAGCAGTGCTTGGAGAACAGAGGGCCTGACCCTGTGGATAGCTGAAGGGAACCATGGGGATGAAGGGGGAAAAAGAGCTGGAAAATGTGAATGTCCAAAAAGAGGAGACTTGAGCAGAAAGAAACATCTCCTTCCTGCCTTTTAAAGGGGAATAGATTAATAATGACCCAAAAAATTTGCCCTGAGCTATTCTTTCTCAGTAAGAAGTGATCTATACATAGAATGAAGGAAGAGAAAGGGATAAAAACTAATACAAGGTACTGACTCAGAGCAGAAACAGCTGAATTTCAGAGTGATGTCTATCTACAGAGATAGTTATCCATTTTAATAAGGTCTTTTTACCATGAACTGTTAAGGTTGCTGTTGTCTTCTGGTCGCCACACACACAGGTGTAATCTCCAGCATCTTTTACTTCTAGGTCATGAATGACTAGCTCTGCAGTGGTGCCAGGCTGTCTTATTTGATATTTGTCACTTGCTTTGAGCACTTTGGACCCAATTTTCCACTGCACTGGAGCTGCTTTGCTTAATTCACAGCGCAGAGAGACAGATGCACCTTCTAGGACTTCTTCGTTCTTCAGTTCTTCCTTGAAAACCACCGGCAGGGCTGGGAATGGAAAGCCAATAGACAACGGATTTAAACTAAGACCTCTGCATGTGTGATCAGCACCATGAACTCCCAACTGAAGTTCAAATTTGGCCAAGTCAGGGACATCAGCCATCGAGGCTGAGGTTATCACTACGATAATGTGGAACAATAAAATCCAGCAGTGACAGTAAGAAAAGAAATGCTGAGCTGACAGGTTAAAGTACAACAAGCTGGATGGATTCAAGATGCAACCTAAAGAATTTATCACTAGGCGACCCTAGGCATTTCCTAGGCACTATTCCCTTAAACTTACAACATAGGAGTTTGGCTGCATGGAGACATAGCCATGTCCTCAGCTCCCTTTTTAGGAACATCAGACCAAAATTACGTGCCAGAACAAGAAGTTCTCCTTTCCTGGACACAAGTCAATTCCTAGGAAAAAGCTGATAGGTGAACACTTCGTACAGCCACAGGATGTTTCAGAGAACCAAAAAATGAACAGTCATCCGCAAGAAGAATTTACCATTCACTGTCAGAGAAGCTGTGGTGTGCTGGTCTCCACACACACAGGTGTAATCTCCCGCATCCTGAAGATCTAGATCACAAATTTCCATCTCGGCAAGGGAATTATCCTGCCGCATGATGTATTTTTCACTTGCCCTGAGTAGTTTGTTTCCTTTCTTCCATGACACAGTTGCAGCCTTGGTCAGCTCACAGCGCAGAGTGGCTGTCTGGCTTTCCATGGCTTGCAGGTCCTTCAGTTCTTCTTTGAAAAGCGCGGGCAGGGCTGAAGGTCACAAAATGGACAGAGGACATTAAAATGACACGTGGCACATGGGTGATGGGAGGGATGGGGTGGTACAGAAGCAGAGAACATTTCAGGGTGGAAAGAATTTCCTTTCCTCGTTATTCTGTGACATTGGACAAACCAATAGACAGAAACAGAAAAGCAGCCTGGATGCAACCAGATCTTAGAGACAGCTTACAAATTCAAAGAAACACGTTCAGCCACAGGTGAACACACAACCAACAGCAATGAGCTGGTAGAGAAAACCACAATCATACAGACACATGTATACGGTTTTTACCGTGTACTATCAAGGCAGCTGTTGTCTCCTGTCCTCCACACACACAAGTGTATTCTCCAGCATCTTTCAACTCTACGTCATGGATAAGCAGCTTCATGACCGTGCCCTCCTGTCTCATTTTGTATTTGTCGCTGACTTTGAGCAAACTGCTTCCTTTTCTCCACTCTACTTGAGCAACCTTGGTCAGCTCACAGCGCAGAGTGGCTGCTTGACCTTCGGTTACCTCCTCGTCCTTCAGGCTCTCCTTGATGCGTGCAGGCAGTGCTGAGGATTCAACGGGCAGAGGGTTAGAATGGAGCAGCAAAACAGCTTCTTGGTGAAGGGCAGGGGTAGGGGAAAGAAAGGCGAGGGCATCAGTGGGGAGATGTCTTCGGGCCTGATCTCACATCTACTTTAGGGATCAGATCCTAAAAACACTTTGTTTTAGGAAATGAGATGAAGCGTATTCCCTTAGGTAACAATAACTCTCATGACTATGACACGCAAAGTCAGACTCAGAGGAGCTATGCAGAGATAACAACGAACATGGAGAAAAAATTAATTCAAACCGTAAGCTCGATAATGAGGACGTCTAGATGAAATTGGTTATTACCATGTACTGCTAAGGAAGCTGTGGTCTGCTTATCCCCACACACACAGGTGTAATCACCAGCATCATTCTCAGTTAGATTATGGATCACCAGTTCTGCAGTGACATCCTTCTGCCTCATTTTGTATTTCTCGCTAGGTTTGAGTACTGTGTGTCCCTTTTTCCACTCCACTGAAGCAGTCTTGGTCAGCTCACAGCGCAGAGTCACTGCTTCCCCCTCTGTGGCTTCCTCATTTCTTAACTCTTCTTTGAAGAGAGCAGGAAGGGCTGAGAAACAAAGGAGCAAACATTTTCATGATATGCAGTTCTTGGCCACCAAAAAAAATGAACCTGATGTTTACCAATATCTATCCATGCCTAGTTATTGACATGAGGGTCGTCTCAGAGAAGGAAGATACTAATTTGTATCACAGCCATAAAAGGGTCTCAAACAGTGGGTAAATTTGCTGATGAGTTTAGAGATGTATGGAGAATAAACAGCAGGAATGGGATAACTTCATGTATGGTTAAAACTATAACTTTCTCCGTGTAATTGAGCCCAGGAAAAGTGATGTAACAGGTTACATCACGATTAGGGGAAAAAAACTAAAGAAAAAAAAAGAAAAATATTTACCTTATGTATTAAGGATGCCTACAGACCTAGCCTGAGAGTCAGAATGAGGCTGAAGAGCAGAAGCAGAGAGACCTCTTGAAAGTGCTTGGGTAAGAAGAAAATGGAAGAAGGAGGACAATGTCTCCATTGTGGAAATCTACTATAAGACCTTCACCCCAAGAAGTTCAGATGTAGCCTAACACCGTGTCCCTTTTGGAACCACCAATAGAATCATCCAGAACATCAGGCTGGATGGCAACGTGGTAATATGCACTGTGGGACAGTAGGATGGGACAACCTCTGCTAAGTCTTTGGAATGCGGTGGGGATCACTTTTAGATATGGAATATATATGAAAGAACAGGAGAGGAAGATCTTCAATTCCTGACTCTGACCGGCAAGAAATAAATATTTGAGAATATGGATGTGGAGGATAATTGGGCAGACATCAATTATGAGGCAGGAGAAGCTCATGGATTTTAGGACAGGTAACGATGGAGAAGAGCGAAAGGAAATTCTGTGAGCAACAAGAAAGCAAGCTTCAATGATTCAATAATTGTTATTTATGATCAAGCAGAAGCAAACTTAAAAGACAAGGTAGTTTAAGAGAGTGGAAAACTTCTCAAAGTAACAATATTAAGGTCATAATTACACAGACTACCTCATTCCAAGGACCATCAGGAAAAGCCTGTCTAAATCATGAATTCTTCAATGTCCTGAAGCTCAAGAGACCTATAAAATATGTGAGGTTTAGATGAGTGCAAAAGAAATACTACAGAATGTAGAGGCAAAACCAGAAAGGCCAGGTTCCATGCATGTCTCAAGAAGGTCAAGGGCAGTTCCCCATTCCCAGAGTCTGTCACCTCATGGACAAAGGGACCAACATGAGAGAGTGGCTGAAAGGTAATCTGCAAAATGATGCTGATATCAAATATCTCCAGACGTGGCTGAATGTTGTATGTGGTTGTATCCAGCAACTGAGTGGCAAGATCACTACTCCAGGCACTTTCCATGTCCTCTGACGACGGTTCAACTTGCGGCGTTTGGCTGCATCAGAATTTTAGCAAATTTTAGTAAATCCCAGGAAATCTGGCCAGCCTGAACTAGAAGGAAAAAGAAATAATACAGTGACATTCTGTAAATAGATTAGAAGGAAGAAAAACAACAGGGGAGAAGTTGGTCTACCTCTCTTTCAGGAATGTAAGTTGATGGTGAGTGACACTGGGAAAGGTCAAATTCCTTTTTCTTCTTTAATGTTAAGGGTTAATGATAGCTAAGAAAGTAATAGGAATTCTGTCTAGGACAAGGAAAAAAAAGGATTAGAGAATATTTAAATAAACTAAATATTCTCAAAGCACCTTGGTGTGATTAGGTAATTAGTCCTGGAATCCTTAAGGTACAGGCTCAACGAATATCAGACATTAAGTTACACTGGAGAAGTCAAAAAGAATGGGTGATGTTCCACATGTAAAGAAAAAAATGGAAACTCAGAGGTGGACAAGGTCTCACAGACTGAAATACACACAGTTCTTACCAATAAATCAAGAGTCTAAGCTCCCAGGACAGACAAGAAAGATCCAGGCAAAGTCAACAAAGCCAATGGAGCTCCCTGCTGACCAAATGTAGATGTCTGCCACAGGGTGAACTGGGTGTCTCCCTGGCTTCCATTGACTGTGTTGACTAGATCTCCACTGACAACAATGGGAACTTAGGAACACTCACCAGTGTCGATCTATGAGCTGAATCCTATTCACAGTGCTTGTCTTGGAAAAAAAAAAAACGGGACGAGGCGGGAGACAGTGAGAGAATTCAAGGAATTATGGCCATTTCAGCTTAACTTTAGTTCTCTGAAAAACGTAGCAATACACTTGGACTTGCCAAGAGCTTTTCTCTTCAGGAGGAAGTGGACCAGTGTAATTTTTCTTGATACAGGTTAATAAGCTTCACTGATAAGGAGGCAAGTATGTGCTATACACTTTGATTTTAGTAAAGCTCTTGCCTCCATTTAGGTATAGGTGGAACTACAGTAGGAAGAACTACTAATCTGAAAACGACAGTCAAAGAATATTCAACTGCGATTTACACTCATGGTGAAAGAATGAGTTGAGGAGAGTTCCTCAGTACTCTGGAGCCCAGCATTATTCAGCATTTTCTTTAGTGACTTGAACAATGAAATGCAGAGTTGCTATTAACTTTGCAGATGACCTCAAAGTGGGAAGGGAGGGAAGCCAAAAGCACTTTGTTAAACAGGATTAGGATATAGAAGATCTTGATGGAGCAGTGGTGAAAAAAATAGGCTACAGTTCAGCAAGATGTGAAATACTGTATTTAGGAACAATCAACAACACAAGTACAAGATGGGGAATAATAGGCAGCAGACCTGCAGAGACAGACTTGGGGTTACAAAAGATCATGGAGCAAATGCAAGTCAAAAATGCAATTCTGATGTGAATAAAGCAATCATAAAAGGGGTATATAAAATGGAGTGTCATATGCAAGACACAGGAAGTCCTTCCCTCCTACTCCAGTCTGGCAAAGCCTCAGATGGAGCACTGTAGTCTGCTTTTGGCCACCACACTTCTAGAAAGATGTGGATTAACTGAAGATGGTCCAGAAAGCAACAAAGATGAGCTGAAGTCTAGAAAATATGACCTATGAAGAAAGAGTGAAAGGATTGAAGGTGCTTTTAGTCCAGAAAAGAGAAGACAGAAAAGACACATATATAAGTTTTCAAATCTTTCACAGAGAAAAAAATAGTAAATATTTTTCCATTTCTACAGGATATAGGACAAGCAGTAATGACTTAAGCCAGCTCGAGAAAGACTTTTGTTGAAATTAGGAAGAAGTTTCTGGCAGTATTGTTGGCCAGGCAGTGGAATGAGTGTCTGGGAGAACTGCAAATTCTTCAACACTGGAGTGAGGCTAGGTAGGGGTGACAGTGACTTGGGGGTCCAGGAGGGACTAGATGACCTATAGAGGTCGTTTCCAATTCTATTTTCCATAGTTAAATTGGAAGTTCAAGACTGAAGCCATCCTTGTTTTATTGGTCAATATCAAGACGAAAAGGTCTGGGCAGTAAAGCAAAGAAATTGACTGTTGACTTACTGACTTTCCAGGTGAGCAAAAGGGCTGAAACTACTTGCTGCTGCCCCGTGTTAACAGTGGAAATAAAGTTTCCCTCTCTTTCAAGGAAAGTTTGCAGATGAATTTGACTGAGGACTATGAAGCACTCTTATGCTATAGTGCCGAGTATTCTGCAATACCGGAATACAAATCTACATGACCCTTAGTCAAACTTACATAGAAAAGTTGCACTGAATCAAGTTTTGTTTGCATTATTCAGAATTATCTGTCAAATCCTAATGTAACTTGAAATCTAAGATTGCTCTTAGGACGAATGTTCCTGCTACTCGATCTCTCTAGGCTCAAGTTGAAAGTAGAACAGAACAAAAAATGCAAGCATGGGGAAACCTTCAGCCTTCGGTGTGGTGCAAAGCAGTACAGCCGTGCACCAACAAGAGCAAGGAGAGGAAAACAGGGAAAATGTTAGCATAATCCGTGGAACTGCAATTCTAGTTAGAATTAGATAAAAATCTCTATTAAAAAAAAAAAAAAAGAAAATTCATTACTGACAGAATTAATGATGGCAAGATTAGAGAAAGAACTCATTGTGTGTCAGTACTGAGGTTTCCAGAGGAGACAGGAGACAAATCACACAAAAATTTCTCATTTCTGTTTTCTTACCGTGCACTGTCAGTGCAGCAGTAGTCTTCTCACCTCCACACACACAGGTATACTCCCCAGCATCCTTGACTTCTAAAGCATGGATCAGCAGCTGTGCTGTAGTACCTTCCTGTCTCATAGTATATTTTTCACTTGATTTGAGCACTTTGTGTTTCTTTTTCCACTCCACAGAGGCAGCCCTAGACAGCTCACACTGTAGCGTGGCTGTTCCACCTTCTGTGGCTTCTTCGTTCTTCATCTCTTTCTTGAAGTGTGCAGGCAAGGCTGAGGAGTTCAAAATGAGCAGAATGTATGACCATGGCAGCTATTCAAGTAACTATTTATCTGTGGTCTGTCAACCACATGTGACAAGCAAAGCCTTCCCTAATCAAATAGGATTGATAACCACTCTGGGAAACATACGATGGCGACTTTGGAAAGCTGGAGAACATCTTGTTCGTAAGTCAGAGCTTTTTTTACAGTATGGTCTATAGCACGAAGCGCAGAGCCACACCAGTCTCGACTTCAGACTCTGCAAGACTGAGCTGAGCTCTAACTTACTTTGGGTATTGCCTGGCACAATGGAAAATAAAGCCCAAGTGGAGTAAGTTCTATTGCAATGTACATCGTTCTGAAAAAGTTCATAAATTAAAATATACCTGAGGCATCAATCTCACTTTCCCATGAGATTTCTCCTCAGATAATGGTCTGAGGAGAACTTGCCTGTCAAATCTTTGATCCCAAAAATTTCAAGGAACTATGCATAGCTCTGTCTTAAGATCGGATGAACAATTAAAATTATTCTGAAACACTGAAAACTGTATCATAAAAAAAAATAATTTATAATCCTATTGTAATATTCTCAACTTTCGGATTGTAATGTCTTTACAACCAACATTACAATAATGTGATTTTCCTTTTTTAGCAACTGCTACTGAACATGAGCATGAAAGAAGTAAGTTGGAATCAAGATGAATATCCGAAATTTTTGCCACAAACACCTGATCAGTGCCTGATACTGACCAGTGCACTCAAGCGTGCCCATGTCCAACCATGTGTTGTTAAATTGATCAGAAATGGGGCTGCAATTTCAAAGCCAAATCTACCTTGCTCTTAAAAAACAATTGGTAGAAAATAATCCACTTAATTTGATTTGTTTTTTTACCATTCACTTTTAGTGTAGCCGTGGTTTTCTGATCTCCATAACAGCATGTGTAATCCCCAGCATCGGTCAGATCTAAATCACTGATCACCAGCTCAGCAGTTGTGCCCTCGTGCCTCATGGTGAACTTGTCATTTGCCTCCAGGGCTCTCTCTCCTTTCCTCCATTCCACAGCAGCTGCGGGCTTGTTCAGTTCACAGCAGAAAGTGGCCGTGCCGTTTTCTGTGGCTTCCACGCTCCTCAACTCTTTTTTAAAACGCGGAGGAAGGGCTGAAGATCACAGGTGAAGAGAGAGCACTTTAAAACTGAGGGAATACCGAATCTTGGCTGCTCCACTGCACTAAAACCCTTTAATCAGTAGAATATACGACAGCTGAGTGGCAAGCAATGATTTCAGGGACATCCCTCCTTGTGCTTTGCAACACACCCCATCCAGCATGTCATGACTGATTTGGAAATCAGTGTTGTAGAGCTATAATTTCAGTACTGGAAGGTATGCTTTAAAGGCACGTTGAGATATAACACCAGAAAGCTGATCCCAAGATTTCAAGGAACTATGCGCAGCTCTGTCTTAAGATCAGATGAACAATTAAAATGAACACGAGGTTATTTAAAATTCCAGGCTGCCGTGCAGCATTCTCACCTGCCTTTCTCGGTTGTTACCGTAACAGAGCAACTTTCAATTCCATTCAAGAAAAACAAGTGCAACCTCAGTGAGGTCCCTTCCAGCCCCTACCATTCTGTGATATGCCTAGCGAAATTAATTAATGGAAATACTGAAAGAGCTATTTACAACTTCACCGAGGTCTTCATTATTTGCTTTGACTCCATTAACGTGAAAGAACAGGGACAGAAAAGACTGTATGGGGCTATTTCTCAGTCCTAAGAGAAGGACTTTCAGTAAAAGATATTCCCAGTGGTTGATATAGCTGTCATAACAATTTAAAATATTAGATGGCATCAAGACCAGTTCGTGATCCTCCATGAGATCACAGAGGACAAAGCAGAAAATCCCTATTAAACTTATGTATTTTACCATGCACTGTCAGGGATGCAGCAGTTGTCTTGTCTCCGCACACACACGTGTAATCTCCTGCATCTTGTTCCTCCAGGCTATGGATTGTCAGCTCAGCAATGGTATCCTTCAGTCTCATTTTGTACTTCTCACTAGGCTTGAGCACCTTTTGCCCTTTCCTCCACTCCACCGGAGTGGGTTTAGTTAGCTCACACTGCAGAACAGCCGTCCCGTTTTCTGTGGCTTCTATATTGACAAGTTCTTTTTTGAACAGTGCAGGCAAAGCTACGGGATGTAATACAGACAGAAAAGACATCAAAACCATTAACCAGACCTTGAGGAACTTAGGACTAGGTCCTGAGGCCAGTCCTTCGCTATTACAGGAAAACAAATCATCTAGTCTTGAAACTGCATCTGTTAGAAAACTACTGCAGGATCTCACAGGGATAATTGCCACCATGACCTGCTTCTAACGTTGACCTAGACAGCAAGCTCATCACTTCCCAGCTGATTCCAGCAGTCCTCTCTACCTCTTTCAGTCTGAAATCATCTATCTTGAACATTAATGATATGACTTTTGACTGAAAGTCATCACCCTGGATGACAGCACTGCCCGCTGGAGATCTCTACCTTACCTGACACTGTAATTTGTCTTTCTGGTTCAGAAAACAAATGATCAGTAATATAACTTCAGGTGCACCTTTAAGATACTATTTCCAAGGACACAATGGCTCTAATATCAGGAATACGGGGGGGGGGGGTTTAGAAGCATTCAACAAGTCGCCTCGTGGTGTGCCACTAACGTGAAAAGGAATCGACTTGCACAGGGAAGAAAGGACCAGCTCAGAGAAGGGGAGGAACAGAAGTACCTCCAGCTGGGAGAAAGAAAAGGAAGTAAAAGCATGCGGAAAATCAGAGGGAAGAGAGTTTTGCCTCCACAATTTTGCCCCTGTCCTTAGAAGTATCTTATCCTTAAGATATATCTCAAATAAAACATTTTCTTTCATCTATTGGAACTCTGTATGAACTGCCTCTGCTGGAGGGGCAACCAAAGCTTGTTGCTATCCACGACGGCAGAGACAGGAACAAAAGCTGTCTCACTACTCCCTAAATCAGGATCTGCAGAATAATGATTTGGGGCTTTGTTTTTGGAAAGTACCATTTCCTGAGCAGAATATATCACAGACCCACAAAGGAGGAGGACAGTCATTCATTCCTGGATGGGAAAACCTCTCACTAACCTCAAACTCAGCGTTTTTAAAGATCATTCCTTCAAGTTAAGCATCAAAAGCCGCTGACATCAGCGGGATGCAAGGACAAACCTTCTGAGAATGATGCTGCTGGAGGTCTGCTTACTCTTGGCCTTGCATACAGGTGCCTTTTTCACTTTTAAAAAGTGAAGACTAAGATGGGAAATCCTCACAATTCTTCTTTACTTGGCTATAAAGCCATCAGTTTCAAACTAACAGACAGTGGGAGGTGGGATAAAACACAGCCAGCAAACTGAGAAAACGCTGCAGAATCAAAACATCAAAGCAAGTGGGAAAGAAAGCTGTCAGAGAAAAGGGATCTCCTTGCGATACTACTACGGTAACAGAGAATGGCTTTTTTACCATGGACTGTCAAGACAGCTGAGGTCTTCTGATCTCCACACACACAGGTATATTCTCCTGTATCTTCTACCTCCAGATCTCGGATCAACAGCTCTGCAGCGGTATCTTCTTGTCTCATCCTATACTTATCACTCGGTTTGAGTGTCTTGTCCCCTTTTTTCCACTCCACTGGGACACCGACCTGGCTCAGCTCGCAGTGCAGAGTGGCTGTTGCACCGTCTGTGGCTTCTCTGTTCTTCAATCCTTCTTTGAAAAATGCAGGCAAAGCTGAAGGACAGCAATATGAGTAGCAAGATGTCACGCTCCAAAGAGTTAAAATTAAACATCGATGTTTAATTTTCCTTTTCCCTCTTATCTTGAACTGTTTTATCAATACAAGAACATCGATTCTCAATAGTCTCCATGAATCAGTATGAGGAAAAGATGTCATCACCAGGATTCAATGCTTGCAGAAATTGTAGAGATATTTTACACGTACTCAGAGTCATAAATCATGACAAACAGAAGAAGAAACCCCAGTTTTCTCTGGGAAATTTCAAGCAAGAAGAACAAATATCAATTTGAAATTTCTGAAAAAAAATTGGTTTTCTTATATGATGTTTTAAACCATAATGGGAGGATGTTTCCTATGTTTTCACATACTTAAGCAAACAAAAACACATGGTACATTAACAAAAAATAATGAAACTCTGGAGTTTCATTCTAAATGTCAGTTTGAAATGAAGTTGCTCATTTCAATACACGGGGTGGGAGAAAACAAGCATTTTCACCTGAACTGACATATCCTTTCAAATATGTCAGCTGCAGTAAAAATTAAAGTTCTCCCTGAGCATGGTGGTCCCTTAGAAAGTTTGGGCTTGCTTTACACAGGACAGTAACTGAACGCAATGACAACTAGCCTGCATGTATAAAAGCACCTTGTTGTCCCAGGAATGGAGTATGGGAATAAGATTCCAGGGAATAAGCTAACCTTTGGGAATTTTATGAAGCCTTAAAATCCTTAAGCCATAGTCCCTTTGAGGCAACCTGTTTTACTGGGCTTGAGCATAACGGGGAGTCTAATAAAAGAGCTTTCAAGAGGAAAGCAAAATGATGGACCCTGATTAAACCAGTTGCCTGTACTCTGAGCTTGCGTACTGATACCCCTCTTGTGCCTTGCACCCTGGCTGCGCCGACACCAGTGACAGCACTTCATTGGCATCAGTGGGCTGTGGATAAGGGCCTGACAGGAGGAAGGAGAGGGTAGGGTAACCAGGTGTCTGCCCAAACGAACAGAGGAAAGAGGGTAGATACTAAAAGTACGTGTCTTGTTTTGTTTGCTTTACCATGTACTGTTAAAACTGCCATAGTCTGCTGGTCTCCGCACACACAGGAATAATTTCCAGCATCCGTCGTGTCTAGATTTTGGATTATAAGCTCAGCAACGACACCTTCACGTTTCATTTTGTATTTTTCACTTGATCTGAGGGTCTTGAATCCCTTCTTCCACTCCACATTAGCAGCAGCCTTGTTCAGCTCGCAGTGCAGAGAGACACTTTTACCTTCTGTGGCTTCTGCATCTGTCAGTTCTTTGGTGAAAAGAGCAGGCAGGACTGCAGAGTAAATGCAATACGGACACAGCATCAAAGCTGAGAAAGCCTGACCCATGATCTACTCGCTCTCTTTGCTTATCTCCCTGAACCTGCATGTCACTGAAGCCACAAGACCTCCACATGCCAGGATTTTGTTCCAATCTCTAACATTTCAAAAGAGGTTTGAGTCTGATATTTAATCTTTTTGTCCTCACACTTCAATACTTGCTTTAAAAGCAAGTCTGTCTATCTGCAAATGTAGTTGACAAGCCATCTATCCTTTACTTTATACACCACAAAATCAAAGGGCTAAAATTAGAAGCAGTACTTCAATATGAGCCACAGAGCATGTTGTTTCCTTTGAGAAAAACAGCAGTTCTACAGAATTGCCTGATTCATGGCGCTGTCTGTATTTTTATAAATAGAGGCCCTTAAAACAGAGCAGTTAGTTACAAACATGCTGTCAGCTTTCAGCAGAGATAAAGTATATGCGTTGGAAGAGTTAAGCCAAAATTGGTAAAAAAAGGGCTGGGAATAGCAGGAGTACGAAAAGGCTATTTTTCATTATGATGGTCCTTGTGTAGCATCATACATTGATGAAAACTTATTCCTCTTAGGAGCAACAAGTGTAACAGTCTAAGTTACAAAAAGGAAATTTTCCCACTTTTAGGTCAAACCCTATGGGAAAACTTTCAAACAAGCGGCTCTATGGGACTAGGGAGATGGTGCTGAGCTGGGGACATGTACTGCACTTGTCATTTGAACGTAGCACCGAGGAAGACAAATAGCACATCAAAAGAGCATTGGGCAAAAGGAGAGAGAGAGAGAAGGAAAACAGGATAGAAAAATTAATCAGCAGGGGGAAGGATAGAGAGTATACAGGGACCAGATGAAACAGCAGAAGAAGAGGAAGAGCTCTTGGGATTATACAGGTTTACTTGGGGCACGTGCTGAGAATTTCTTTTACCATTTACTGCCAAAGCAGCCGTAGTCTGTTGATCTCCGCACACACAGCTGTAATCACCAGCATCTGCCAGATCCAAATCCCGGATCATCAGCTCCGCAAAGGGACCTTCCTGCTCTATTTTGTATTTTTCACTTGGCTTGAGGACCTTATTCCCCTTTCTCCACTCAACCGGGGCCGATTTGCTCAGTTTACAGTGCAAAGTGACTGCCTCCCCTTCTGTAGCTTCCTTGTTCAACATTTCTTCTTGGAAGAGGATAGGCAAGGCTGAAGGATGCAATACCAACAGAAAAGGAATCAGTACTAGATCGAAATGAACTGGACTCTGCTGTGAGTTACGGGGCTGCAGTGTATACACTTTAAAAATGCACTGTTGCTAGGTGGATGCCATTGAAAGGGGGGTAAAATCTCCTAGATTAGAGAGAAATCAATTAGGGAAAACAATATACAACATAGCTGTAGCTGTGCTGTCGAAAAGCAAAAAAAAAGCCCAAGGGAATATTCTCTCATAGGGTGACTCTTCGGCACCAGAGAGCTGAGAACATGAAACCTCTAAGAAATCACACGGATCAGACTTTGGATGAGCAGCAAACGCTGTCGAAAATGCTACGTTTGGGGCTTAACGAGAAACACGGGTAGAACAGTTACCATTCACTCTCAAAGCAGCTGTTGTCTTCTGGTCTCCGCACACGCAGGTATAGCTCCCAGCATCCGTCAAGTCTAGGTCTTGGATCACCAGCTCAACAAAACGCCCTTCCCGTCTCATTTTGTACTTGCCGTTGGGCATCAGCACCTTCCCGTCCTTCCTCCACTCGACCGAGCCCACCGCCTGGCTCAGCTCGCACTGCAGCGTGGCCGTCCCGCTCTCGGTGGCTTCCTCGTTCTTCAGCTCTTTTTTGAAACGGATTGGCAGGGCTGAGAGATGCAGAATGGAAAGGGATTGCAACCCAAGGCCCTGGCCAGATCTCTGGTCAGAGGCTGAATTGTGAGTTATCATCTGACTACCTAAGCCTTCTTTTGAAACCTTTATTCTTAAAAACATCTGTGCCTTTTTTTTTTTTGTGGCCAGTAAAAAAGATCTCTGGTAAATTGTTCTGTGGGAATCAAAGCATGAGTGATCTTGATTGGGATCATGCACACAAATGATGAACTCATCCTTATCCTTAAAGGTGATGAACCCTTCTTAACAGAAAATCCCAAGGAATCTTGTGTTTCCATACTAATTCAGGAAAAGGTACATGCATGTCAGCACCCTTCACGTGAGGAAAGGTGAGAAGACAACACAGCACACACAACATTAGGCATAATGAAATCTGATCGTGGATGGAGATTGGGGAAAGGAGTGACATGGACACATGAAAAAGTGGAAGGAGGAAAATAGTAGAAGCAGGACATAAAGGTAGGTGCTGTAAAGGAATGTACGGAGAGGAGGAGGGAAGAAATGGACAAAAACATTCCAGTTTCATGGGTTATTTCTGACTTTTTACCATTCACTGACAAGGCTGCTGTGGTTTTTTGGTTCCCCACTACACATGTGTAGTCTCCAGCATCCTTTGGGTCCAGATCGTGGATCAGCAGCTCAGCCACTGTGCCCTCCTGCCTCATCCTGTACTTGGTACTCGGCCGGAGAAGAGTGTGCCCCTTCCTCCACTCCACGGGGGCCTCTCTGCTCAGCTGGCATCGCAGGGTGGCAGTCCCACCTTCCACAGCTTCCACGCTCTTCAGCTCTTCTTTGATGAGCGCAGAGGCGGCTGAGAAATGAAGCGTTCTCATTTTACTTTAGGAGCATCATGACCAACCGGTGACCTCATATGGGACTTAAAACCAAAAAAAAAAAATTCTCTTGGCACAGCTAATAAGCTCTGACCTACCTGCACTTCTGCATTTACTTGTGTTTACAATAGCACACCATGAGTTTGGGAAGAAAAAGAAACCAAAACAATTATTTCCCAATAATTAGAATATCAAGGTAATTACCCTTCTGCTGCCCAAATGCTGATGGTCAAAGACGTGTGAAAAACTTGCTGAGAAAGTGCAGAAGAGAATTGCCTGCTCTTCAACAGAACGTGTAGCTGAGACCCTTCTTACCTTCTGGCTTAGAGCTCAGACAAGCGCCTCTGTCCAGAGCAGAAAGCAGAACAGTTATTTCAGAGGCAAGGAAAGAGAACTTGTTATCAGGTACATTTGATTGCTATGTTTTAGCATGAAGTAATTGTCCTAGAAAACAGAGAACATAATGGACCCAGCCAGAGCTGCCTTTTGTTTGCACTGACCCCTGGTTTTTCTGAAGGCTCACTACAAACGTGCGGGAGCTAGCAGGACTGTGGCAAGAACAACAACAAGTGGTTACAAGCAGGTGTCTTATTCCTACCATGGATTTTGACTTGGGCTGTGGTCTGCTGGTCTCCAGCGTCACAGGTGTATCTTCCTGCATCTTCTGGCTCTGCATTATGAATCACCAGCTCTGCCACTGTCCCCTTCTGCTTCATTTCATATTTGGCACTTGCCTGGAGCGCGGCTTCTCCCTTCTTCCACACCACGGTGGCATCAGCTTTTGTGAGTTCGCAGCGCAAGGAGACAGATTTCCCTTCTTCCATTTCCGTGTTCTCCAGGGCTTGTTTAAAGAGGACAGGCACAGCTAGAACACAGAACCAAGGATTAGGACATGCCCTCTCGACCTGCTGTGCCCCACGATAGCTGTCACCTCTTAAACCCAGTCCTTTTCCAAATGAGCGGCTCTAGACGCTCCCTTGGCTGTGTGGCATCAAAGTGATTCTGCTTGGGAGCAGGGAGAAAACTCCCCCGCCCCCCCCCAAGATGTTGCCATCTCACTGTGGATTCCTAGGAGTATGGGGAAAGTTTCTCTCATCTTTAATAAGGACCCCTTCCGAGTCCTCTGGGCTTCTTCACCCAGAGAAGTCCCTGCTGCTGCAGGGCTCTAAGGCAGTGTTCATGCCCTCATGTTCATCTCTCCTGCTTTCTGCTCCAGCACGTACCACTTTTGATACACAACTAAAGGTACTGTATTTGTTTAAGGGCATTAGGGAGTGCAGATGGTATCTGAGAACCTTTAAAAAGGATGTTTTGGGGAGTTTGGGGGTCTAAACGGTAATCAGTTGGCCGCCTGCAGTTTGCCAGGGACTGGACTTATGTTTTCACGTTCCTGTGCTCCATCTCTAACTCCAGTCTTGATCACAACCACGTAAAAGAGCTGATAAGGGAGGAGCTATTGTACATAGGGTATAGAAAACGAACCCTCTGCACTTATTTATCTTTTGCTGAGTGGGAAGTTACAGATTTAAAATCCCGGCCGCATAATGTGAGATTACTTGAATGAAATACAGGTGCTTACAGTGTGCAATATTATCTTTCAATTTTACATATGAATTTGTAGATGGCACTGCCACAGAAAAAGAAGTGCTATGTGATTTTTTTTTTAGTAGAAGAGCTATTAAGCAATGAATTAAGAAAGTGTAGCAGCGTGTCTAACTCTGCCTACCATTCACTTTCACCCGAGCAGTGGTCTTCAGCTCGCCAGTGCTGCAGCTATAGTCCCCAGAGTCTATCGATTTGACATCTCGAATAATGAGCTCTGCCACAGTACCACGCTGCTTAAATTCATACTTCTCGCTGGCATAGAGAACAGTGTCTCCTTTCATCCATTTCACTGGGGTATCGGGTTTGCTGAGCTCACAGGTCAGCTTGACTTGTTTTCCTTCTTTAGCTTCTTCGTTTTGGAGCTCGTGCTTGAAAAGAACTGGTATTTCTGAAAAAGAAGATTGCAAATGTTTGAGGAAACGCACAGACTGGAAATCACTTTCCCTTCTTTGCTTCAGACTTTGTTATTGAGATAGAAAACCACAGGAATGAAAAAGCACTAGCAAATAGCAAACAGATTCTGACAACTCACATCTGGCTGCCAGCAGCAAAAAAATAGTTGAGACCATATGCTCGTTTTCCCTTTATCCACTGTCTGTACTATTGAAGATGTTGCTACTATCACTGTTGTCATTATTTACACTACTGGCAGATGCTGCACTGCTATTAATGATGCAAACAACGCGTGGCAGTGCTGCAGATGGGTGGTCAGAGCTGGACCACTGGCACAAAAAACATAAAGCTGCTGAGGTCAGCTTGCACATAGCACAGAGGACACGGAGAAATGGCAAAGCGCTTTCTGTCATGACCAGCGGTATCCATTTCTCATCATTAAAAAACCCCACAACATCTTTTTACTCAACATGAATACGGACTTAAAAACAGCACAGAGCAAACACAGAGAGGAAAGCACAGCTGTATGTGAAAGGGTCCCTGTGGGGATTTCTCTGCAGGCTCTGTCACAGCCTGGGATTCAAGGCTTTAAGGTGAGCTAATGTAGGGAAGGCAACTGTTGGGAAAAAAACCTCAGCTGAAGTGTTTTCCCTTCAGGTCATGAAAAAAACAACAATTTCTTCCGAGCTTCTGCTGTCTTACGAAGATGCAAGTCAGCTGCTGATCCATGATGCAGTTGTCCTGTGGCCACTGAAAAACTACAGCCTATTCATCTGTTCCCCTTTCACCTCTCGTTTGGGACACTCAGTGTCACACGGCTACTGACTTTTTGGGTTGTTTTTTTTTTTTTTTTTTTCTATTTTTGCTTTCTGCTGTTCTGACGTGACACTAATCGATAAAGGAAAGCTACAACAGTGTAAGTTTTTGTAGGCATCCTTCTGACTTGACTCCTTCACATCTACTGGGGATCTGAATCCATGTGTTTAAACCCTACATCCATCCACACCCTTCTCTGTGGGAAAAATGGGGCTCTTGTGTAACATTATGAATGCATTTTTTTCTGACAGATAATTGTTCTTCCTCATGGGTGAGAGTCAGGTCCTACTGAAGTCAACACAGACCTTTTGTGTGTAATGGGTACTGGGAAAACACCCTAGTGCTACAGAAAGACATAGAATATTGGGACCAATAACCATCACCTCTCTTCTTCATTATGTCATCAAGGTCTTCTATTTCCTTGCACAGCAGAGCTCAGCCTTAAGTTGGCTTCTTTCTTTGTGCTTTAGATAAATACTGTGAGCAACTTGCCTTCCCTCTTCATGGTCTGAGGTTCAGGTTGACTAGTCCAACAACCCAAATACCTTTTGTTCACCTTAACTTCTCTAATCCAGGGGTAGCTTCCAATCTGCCCTTCCCAAGCGTGTTATACCAGCTGCCTGCAGGATATCCACTGGTCAGGCTAAACACAGCCTGTGCCATTAACAGCCTCCCTGTACCTGCTCGAACCTGCCCATGTGAATGAGTGATATTGCTCATGGAAACTGAATTCCTCCTCAACTTCAGGCTGGGGCAGTGACTCAAGACAGGCAAAGAGATTATAACATGGGTAGTAGGTGAGTCCAGTTCTGACACGGCTCAGACCCAACGCTTACCAGTGTGCTTGGTGCTCAAGGAAATACATTAAAGTCTCATGTGTATAAGAGGAGAACTTTCGCTTCAGCTCAGACAGCCACCCTTTAGATAGCACCTCCTGCCAGATCATGCTCTTTGGATGCATTACTCTCAATAAATTTGGCTGCCTAAAGCAATTACCCAGACAAATGTGGATGTGTGAGCTCCTTCTCTGGAGAGAGCCATCCTTGAAGAAAGACATCTACAGAAAGGGATTAATCCTTTCTATGGATTACCTCTTAGGCTGGGTAGATCTCCTACAGAGATACCCACTGTCCTCTACTGACCCGTTGCTCTCTTCTCTAGAGAGCTTAGGCACTTAACTTTCACAGAGCTAAAACCAGGTAAGATGAAGGATTTTCCTGTTTCACATTCTGTCACTATGGCACAAAAACATGAGTTTCCTTTTCAGTACAGTTTCACATTTTTATCATTTCAATTTATTACTCTGACCTCAGTGTTAGATGTTGAGGTAGGACCCAAACCATCACTCCAAATGTTCTTACCCTTGACAGTAATAACCGCACTACTTTTAGCGGCTCCAGCCTCACACTCATATCTGCCACTGTCTCTTTCTTCTGCCCTGTGAATGACAAGCTTGGCTTCAAATCCCGACCGGCTGATGTTATACTTGGAAGAATTCCTAAGGCTCTTCCCGTCTTTGCACCACTTTACAGGGCTGTCTGATTTGGAGGTTTCACAGTGAAGGATCACATCCTCTCCCTCAGTGACTTCAGTATCAACCAGCTCCTTTGTGAAGATGCAGGGCTTCTCTAGAATCACATAAAAACCATCTGAGATGTTTCAGAAGAGGTGTGGATTTTCAGATCACAAGTAATCTGTGACATTTACATCCAAGATTACTTGTATCAAAACTACAGGTTAATGTTAGTAACAAATAATTTGGTGTTCATGACTATGAAGCCCTCAGGAAGGCATCAGTCATGCCATAAGTTGTTTAGTAAATACCTAATGCCACCTGGGAGAAACTGAGAAGACAATATCCCTGTTGAAGAACATAAATAAGATCTCTCACATCTCACTAAACAGGAACAAGATGGAGGCCTGATTTTCCTAAGCCCTTTTCCATGCGAGCTGACTAGTTTGAACCTTCTAACTGAATGTGGGAAAGTTAATTCTGCATGAAGTGAGGTGCAATACAGGTTTCTCAAAGCCAGTCATATCTAGAGCAGGCCTCCTCTCATCAGTACGAGTCCTCTAAAAACCAGGCAGATAGCTCAGACCGGTCATGTAGGGTGTCTCTATAACTGCTGGAAGATGACAGACACCTCCATAGACCAGATATTCGCTTCCAAAATAAGCCATGAGGACAGGGAAGATGAACTGCTCTCTGGAAGTGCTTGTCTTTCTATACAGCTGATAGAAGTAGCCTAAGGTAGATAGCAGTAGCTAAATTGGCCAAGGTAGATCTCATCCTGCCTAGCTTAATCCTTTTTCAATCATAGGAATCCAATCAATCAGGAGACCAAAACCTGGTTTTGGTACCATAGCATCACATATCAGCGTTACCCAAAGGAACCAGCCTTTTGCAAAGCTTTCATTTGCCTGTATAGATAGATAGATAGAAAAAAACTATCTGTTTCCATTTAGCATGGTAAAATTTGGGCAAATTTTCAAATTTTGAAAAAAAAAAAAAAAAAGTTCTGTGCTAGAAACACAGTGATTCTGAAAAGAATGAGAATATGATCTGACACAGTGGAGACTCTGTGCTTTACATCTCTGGGCAATGAGAAATATTTATGTTTCCAGTAAGAAAACACCTCTCTAATCCTGCACTCCTGGGCTCTCTGGTATTCATTTGATTCCCTTGCTATAGAACTACACTAACACTGCAGGTTTAACTCAGTTTAACTTTTCCAGCCAAAACAATTCATTTTCAACAATGAATAGCAGAGAACACACGTAATGCTGCCTTTCAAATAATGAAAACTAAATTAGAAACTTATTATTGGCACCCCTTTTTTTCCTTGAACTGATTGATTTCTCCTTACTTATCATCACCCTACCAGCTCAGCTCAAGGAAAACTGGACAAGGCACCCGATGTACCATCACCACAGTATAACATTCCCACCTAAGTTCCAATAAACACACTGAGAGTTGTCCAGGATTATGAAGTGTTTGTGCCCGAGCCCTAGCTTCATTATATAGGTAATGCTATTCTTGAACATACACAGATATACACACGATGGGGCCAATTTGTAGCATTTTTGTTATTTTTTTGCACCTACGCACATTAACCCGTATTTATTTCTACACATTCTTTCCTCTCCTGCAGTTTTTATGATTGAATTACCTTTAACAACCAAACTGGCAGATGTTTTCTTATCACCAGCTTCAAATGCAATGACCCCCGAGTCCTTCAGTGAGAGTTTTTTCAACGTTAGCAAGTGATATCCACCAGGCTGAGACTGGATCTCATTAAGTTCATTGGTATGGAGTGGGGTTTTATCCAAAAACCACTGCACTTTGCTATAGTCTACAGGAGAGATTCTGCATTTGAACATGGCAGATTCTCCTTCTAACACAGTGACATCTTCCAGGTCTTCTGTTATTAGCACTTTCTGGCCTGAAAGGAACATAGATACATCAATTACTGGAATCTTCACTTTCTAGCATGAAAATCGATATGGAAAACTCTAAGATTTCCCATGTGAGTATTTCAAGAAAGAAATATCTTCATGATACAGAAGACTGAAACACAATTCCCCTGTTATTGAACACAAAAACCATTCCTAGGAAGATAATATATACAGGACACACACCAAAATAGGATGAAGACAGCGTCAAAGCACCAGAACACATATAGCAGAGCAAGCAGCAAGTATAATGCAAAGCCAGTGTTATAAAGTTTCTCCTAATGAAACTCCCTGGAAAGGCTGAAAAGATGCGGCTCTGACAGCACCACTGGGCTCTAGACATCACTAAGCGGATGATCCCTCCCATGACAACCCCTCTGTTGTTCTAGAGCAAATATAACTGGCTTTCTGTGGGACAGGACCACCCAGCCCCCACCTTCTTTGAGCTTTATCCAACTATAAACACAGCGGGAAGTGGAGAGAGTGTCTGGCTGCAGCTTCAGTAAAAAAGAAACAAAACAACAGCCCTGAAAACCTGCCTGTATAGATACAGACATACACCTAACTATAAATAACTAAATAAAAAATGTGTACAAAGGCATGTCTGATGTTGCTCCTACTTTACAAAACCAGTACAGGCAAAATTTACTTTTATCTTGAGCTTTGTGACAGAGAAGTTATTTTCCACTCGGAAGAGTTGGTGTTAGAAACCTCACAGCAAAGTCAGGTAGCTCAGGTCCTAAAGCCATCGTGGGGATCAAGCACACTTCTTTGCTTCTCAGGGCTGCTCTAGCAGATGATCGGAGGTGGAGGAGTCCAGCTTTACCCCCTAGTCTTTAATAACTAACTATAATAATTAATAAGTGAACACCACCACTGCATCTCCATGTGACTATTCTTGAATTGTTCCTTCTGTTCTCTTCATCGTTTCATCAGTTTCACCTCAAGGGTTTCTCCCAGCTGGGGGTCCAGTGAGGGAACTGTGAGGAACAGTAACAACCAGACCTCGCTCCTTCCTCTTCAACACTGCCCTGCTGTTAGCTGTGGCCTCACAGGCCCATTTACTGCCCGTAGCATCAAATAAAAGCTGCTGGGTTGTACTTTTCAGCTGGAGGTTGGGTTGTACCCTTCATCTCTAAGGTGCAGAGGGACATTAAGCCCTTAAAGATCCCTGGGCCACTTCTTCACCCATCCCCTCTTAGAAACCACTACTGGAAAAAGGCATCAAGGGACATGGAGAAAAGCCTGGAAGCAGAATAATTTTCCCCTTGTCTAATAGCAGGCACTCTGAATCATGTCCATCGTACGTTTACACAGGGACACCAGCCCCTCCTCACATCACCATTTCGGGGTTTAAATCATACCCAAAGTACTCCAGGTGGCATGGCTTCAAATTGACAAATTGCTCTGCACGCCCAGCTCCATGTTGCTGTGTTTTTGTCCACGTGCCCTGTGCAGTGGGTATACATCACGAGCGAGACAGAGCCAGAAATCACTGGATCTGCTACCCACGCACTGAGAAATAGATCTGCCCGCGCATATAATGTTTCTTGTGGGAGAAACGGGAGGTACCATCACATTCCTCTCAGGCGTACCTTGCACGACTAGCTTGGCTCTGGACTGGGCATCACCAATGTCGCAGGTGTAAGTGTCACTGTCACTCTTCTCCAAGTTCTTTATGGTCAGCTGGAGGACTTGTCCTTTCTGTGTGATCTCATATTTCCTGCCAGCCCTGAGTTCAGCTATGCCTTTCCTCCAGATCACAGAGGAGGCAGCTTTCTCGCTCTGGCACACAAAAACTGCAGTTCCGCTTTCATCCACTTTCAGATCTGAGAGTTCCTTGACAAAATAATTAGGTTTTTCTGGAAGGGAAAAAAAAAAAAAAAAAAAAGAGAGACAGACAGAAATAGATTTGTTACCCAAAAAAGTCCTGAGCATACAGAGTGGTCTTGAAACCCCTCTGATCCCATTTGTAGAATCACAGAACATAGAATCATTTATGTTGAAAAAGGCCCTTAAGACCATCGAGTCCGACCGTTAACCTCACACTGCCAAGTCCACCGCTAAACCATGTCCCTAAGTGCCACGTCTACACGTCTTTCAAATGCTTTCAGGGACAGTGACGCCACCACTTCCCTGGGTGGCCTGTTCTGGTCTTGACAACCCTTTCAGTGAAGAAATTTTTCCTGACATCCAATCTAAACCTCCCCTGGTGCAACCTGGGGCTGTTTCCTCTCATCCTATCAGGTGGAATGGATCTAAGATCACCAGGTCTACCTTCTGTCACAGGACAGATCAGGTAAAATATTTCCAGGAAAATTTAATGCTGTTGTACAGGTCCAGGTGAGGTCTTACCTTGCAGATCAAAACTTACCATACAGTTTTGATCACCCATATTCAAAAAAGACTAATTCAAATCACTGATTTTGATTGGCTCTTTACATAGTACATAAGATTTTTCAGTACTTACAAAGTGTTTTTTTCAGAGATTTTTTTTTTTTTAAAGCTTTTAATCCATGACATTTTTTAAAAACTAAAAATTGATTCTGTTTAGGGAGATAGAAGAAAAGAACATCTCCCATGGGTTGGAGATATTTACCCCAACTTCTGTACATGCCAGCCCCTATACATGTTTCAACTGACCTTGTACTGTGATCCTGGCTTTTGTTTTAGAGACCTCTGTCTCACAGGTGTACTCCCCACTGTCCTTGACCGTGGAGTCATGGATGATCAGAATGGCCCGTGTTCCCTCCTGGTGCAAGTCATATTTCTGGCTTTTTCGGATCGCTTTGCCATCCTTGTACCACCTGATGCTCACATCAGGTTTTGACAATTCACAGCTCAGGCTGATGTCCTGCCCCGCTGCTGAGGTTTTATCCTCCAGCTGCTTTATAACCTCAGTAGGTTTTTCTGAAGAGAGGGAGAAAAAAAGAAAAAAAAAGGAGCTTTGAATAAAAATTATGATCCCTCTATGGTTGGGGCTTTTGCAATTCAAATATCCAGCAAGTTTTTGCATTCCCCAATGAATGGTTCATATTACGTTAGGGAAAGGAGGGGAAAAGCAGTCTTGCTCTTTAGCCTGTATTAACTGCAGTTACGGGCTCTCAGTGAATATTAACGATTGCTTACAGGAACTGAGGGCCTGTCCTGGTGGCATCCATTTCAGGGGATGTCATTTTGTTGTTACTGAAGCTACTGTGTACATGCACTTGGGGGGGATCTATCTCCCTAAACACAGACTTCTGTGCTACCGAGATATGTAGCAGAAGCACTCACTCCAGGGCCACTCCGCAGCCAGCAGTGATCTGCTAAGTACAGGCAGTGGACTTCAAGGAATAATTTATTTTGGCCTAAATAGGTCTAATCGCAGATGATGAACCATGTCTGAAAACTAAGTATTTCTTCTCTCCACTGACTACCCAGGGAGCCTTGGGTGATTATCTCAGATGCACACAGTCTGGGTAGTAGTTGTCTGTACGATTACACTACCCAGTGTGTTCTGAAATTCTCAGATATCCATAAAAATGTCAGCCTGTCACTTGTTTTTAGTGAAAAATCTCAGTGCTTCAAGGCTCACGGAGAAGGCTGCTACTCACTTTGATCGTAACAAGAGTTTGCCTTTATGGTTTACTGCTATTCCTTACGAAAAGCCACCCAAGAAATCAAACTCCGGAACCTTTCTGATCTCATTACCTTTCACAACCAGAGAAGCCTTGGAGGTTAGACCACGGGCAGTGAAAATGACTTCCCCAGCATCACCAGGAATCACGCTTTTGATACTGAACGTGTATTTCCGACCCACGTTAGAGGCTTTAAATCGCCCACCACTTTCCACTTTGCTCCCATTCAGCGTCCAACTGAAGTCGTCAATGCTTTCATGGGACAAAATACACTCAAAAGTGCAATCTTCTCCCTCCTGGATTTCAGTGTTCTTCAGCCGTTTGGTGATGCCTATGTTCAATTCTGGAAGACAAAAAGTGGGTTAATACAGGGAGAAAAGGCTTCTATCATTGTCATTAGTAGTAGTATTGACATTTTTAGCTCATCAGACTGGTTTATCTGCTGGATTGGCAGGCCACCACCACTCCTTACAGATGCATTTGACATGGGAAGGATTTCTCAGGCATTATCCACCCGGAATCACCCCAAAGCTGTAGAAAAAGGGATGACTCGGAAGGACTGCATGAAGAACAGCTCACCGAGTGGAGAAGAGTCAAGGTTCAAGGAGCTAGAAGGGAGAAAAGCTGTCAGACAGGAAGCCTCTGGGATGCTGTGTGGGGTTTTTCTCCAGACTGATATGAGAAATGGGACGTTTGTATTTGTTGTTACCACCCTACCCACCCTGGTGTTCCAATCAGACGAATTCAATATTTGTCTCATGATCAATATGAGTTTGAGAGCCATAAACAATTCTCTTTCCTTCAAGCAGCCACAATGATTAGAAGACAGACTGACTGCTGAGTTCTTCAGTAGACAATGTTGTCCTACTCTCGTGTTCCCACAATGGACTCCAAATTAATAGCTCAAAAATGTGAAACACAAGATGCTTTGGATTTTTTGACTTGGGTTTTTTGGTTGTTTTTTGTTGTTGTTGTTTGCTTGGGGGTTTTTAGTGGTTTTTTTTAGAAAGTATTTGCTCTTCTGGGAAGATTTCTGCACATGACTTTTACTGAAACACCAGATATACTTACATCAAAGAGTAACACGGATTGTTCAGACATCACCATGTTACGCGAGGCTTATGGAGGAATAGGTGTGAGGCAAAGTGACCAAGCCCACCCAGATTTGCAAGCACCCCTTGGCTGTCCTTCATCTACAATACTTACCCTGAACGCTGACCTTTGACTTGGCAACATCAGTGCCAATATCACAGGTGTATAAACCTGAGTCTGTCTTTTCAAGGTCACGGATGAGGAGGCACAGGGTCTTCCCAGACTGTATCTGCTCGTACTTGTTACCAGAAGTGAGCTTCACACCATCCTTTTTCCAAACAGGTTTGACCTTCTCTTTGGAGACTTCACATTCTAGTTTAATCACACCCCGCTCCTCACCAAAAACATCGTCCAAGGACTTCATGAAGACAGCAGGCTTCTCTGAAAGTTAACAGGCAAAACAGAGAACAACCACGATATTTAAGTCAAGAGAAATTCAGTTGCTACCCAACATCTAAAGACAGCTTAAGAAACCCTTGGCAATGCTGATGGCACCAATGCAGAACCTAAAGCAGTCTCACGCCTCATGGCTGGAATGAATTTTAAGGGAAATCAGAATTTATTAATGGGAGGATGCAGGGAGGGAGGGAGGCAGCCTGCATTGCCATAGATGGGGAGTGACATTCAGTGCTTGTAATCGCGGTCTCTCGTTTGACTCCACATCTATGAGATTTCAAGGACTCTTTTTTTTTCTCTGTGTTGGGGCATCTGTCAGGCACAGGAGATCCCATCACAGGGAATGGGGCTTGGAACCAGCATGTAGGGCCCTAGTGAAGGCCAGAGGGACAGCTTCAACTTCCATGGAATAACTGCTTAGCAAGAGAGATGAGACCTAAGGAAGCCCTTGTCTGCATCGTGGAGGAGCAGAAAATGTTCTCTGGGCACGTCCTTTCTCATTGCAGCAGTCTACAAGTGGGAAGGGGTCAGGTGGTTAGAAGGAAAATGTGTGAAGACAAGCCATTGGGATGCAGGTCTTCTAAAGCCAGGCACTGCCTTTTCATGAAGCAGCAATAAAAGGATACGCTACACACTCTCCTCACTCTCCTGAACATTTTTGCTCTTGCCTCTTTATCAATTCCCTTTATGTAATTTAAAATATATTTGACACCGAAGATATTTATGCGGGGGAAATTTTTGACCAGACATAAAAGAAGGAAGAGGAAATCCTTCAGACTCAGAGTGGATAGAGTAAAAGAGTCAAATGATTCAGATACTCTGGGAAGAACAAATTAGTCATGATCAGGAGGCAAAATGCAAAGGAAATCAGAGAGATGATTCTCTAAGAGGATATGGAGGATGTCAGACACCGACTTTCAGAGAATGGCTCAGAACATTGCCCGCTCACGTTTCCAGATACATGAGGGAGTTAATTTAGGGTAACAAATCACTGTGATTTACCTGAGCACACATGTACGGGGGTGTTGCTAAAGAAAATGTGACTTTGAAATTTTGGTGAGAGTTTTACCTGATGTTTCTAACATGCCTGAAATAACTCACACAACTTACTGTAGCTTAACTGATGCACAAGAACATGTTCAACCACAGCAACTCAGATGTGTGACCGAAATTTAAGGCAGCAAAATGCCTTCTCTTTCCTGAATCAGTCCAACTCCAGAACTGATGTGCTGAAAGGTGTGCTCTGCCCTTGGAGGTACACAGACGCTCAGCTTTTTGCAGACAAAAATCCTTATAAACAACAGTTTATAGACTATATACTATTGACGAGAACACAAGTAAAGGAAATTGCTCTTGAGACTACCCTGATGACAAGCAAAAGGATGCTAAACAGCTATGGAAAGTTTTGGCAGGAGATCAAAACGCTCTTCCTCAGAAGAATCATCAGCTACAGTAGAAACTTACACTGGAAGAAAGCCCTTGCACACTTACTACTCAGCCACAGAGAGGTGAAGCTTACAAGCAGGATTGTAAATAAGAGCTCCTTTGCCTCTCTTATCTACATGCAGGAGATGTGTGATCACAACCCACCTATCACCTTCAGACGCACGGTCTCTGACACCTTGTCTGACTTCATTGTCACTGTGCCAGCATCCTCAGGCTTGACCTGCTTCATCGTCAGCGTGTAGCAATTGCCCACGTTCCTGATGTCATTGAAATTGTTGGTGTAAAGGAGGGTGCCGTTGAGGAACCATTCCACGTCCTCATCGTCATGCGACAGCTCACAGGAGAAGACAGCAGAACTCTCTTCTTCTATTTCCACATCCTGCAGGTGTTTGAGTACTTCTACGTTGCGGGCTGTTGGAAACCAAGGTGCACCACCAAATCATTACTGTCACCACACATAGATTTCATAGTGTTTAGGGATTATCAGATGGTTTGGTCTGGTCTCCTGTACACCATAGGTCACTACATTACACTTACTTGGTTCTGCATCTGGTCCAACACAAAAGATCCATTGAAAAGAATATATTGTCTAGAACCCCCAATTCTCCTTTTAAACATAAAATTGTTTTGCTTTTTTTCTTTTTAATTGAAAAATAACTAATTCCTTCTAAAATGATAATGGCATTACAGTGATGCCCAAAGATGCCACAGAGCTCCAGTCCCTGTGTGCTTGTCACTGCACACACACATACACTTAAGAACTAAATTGTCCCTGACTCACTGCCAGGGAAACACAGGCTTGCTGCTTGTCCACAGGCAGCAAGTATAAAGAGATTAAGAAATTGCTCACATTTAGGGAGCAACAGGAATTAAATTCTTTTATTTCCCAGTCCTTGGCCAGAGGTTTATCTCTGCAGCTTCTCCACTCATGAAATACTGTTTCTCAAGGCCTAGATAACTCAGGGGAGGGTTTGGGCGTATTAAATAATTTTGGTCACTTGGATGAACCTCTGCAAGGCCAAACTGTTACCTAGAGCTGCTCCCTGGACTTCTGGATGTGATTCTGTGGCTCATCTCCAAGTCTTGCTCAAAGTGACGCAGTGATCATCTTTTCCTACGGTTTTGCCAGAGATGAAGAACTGGCTAAAAACCGAGTGCCGTACTCGGATGAGGTAGAACATCATTATGAATTAGCAACACACAGCAGACATAAAAGCTGACACAGTGGTCAGGAAATTAAAATCACAACCGAGATTACCAGAATCAGAGGCCTGTAGCAGTTTAACATAAAGGACACTTTTAGCTAGAAGTGCTACAGTTCTAGTTCCTCGGATGAAATAGAAAATAATGTGCCTTGAGAAGGACTCATGAATTTCTGCCTTACCCTTCCACATGCACTACCTACTTCATGGCAAGTGCTTGGATTCTGGCATCATGGAATGTCAGCACAGTGTAAAATACAGTCAGTTCACTGAAGATACTGCATTTATATAAAATTAGCAGAAGATAATTGTGGGAATCTACCTCTACTCTAGAAACCCAGAGTGAACTGGGTGAACTGAACCATAAAGATATCATAGAATCATAGACTGGGTTGGGTTGGAAGGGACCTTTAAAGGCCATCTAGTCCAATCCCCCTGCAGTGAGCAGGGACATCTTTAGCTGGATCAGGGTGCTCAGAGCCCCCTCCAACCTGACGTTGAATGTCTCCAGGGATGGGGCTTCCACCACCTCTCCGGGCAGCCTGTGCTAGTGTCTCACCACCCTCATCTGTAAAAAACTTCTCCCTTATTTCTATGTAACAGGCAAGCCTCCCTGCTGCAAACCGCTTGTACCTTCAACAGTCAGCGTGGCTTCGGTCTCTGCATTTCCAGCCCTGCACTTGTACACGCCGGCATCTTCGGGCTTCACCTTCAAAATCTTGAGCTCTGCCGAATGCTGCTCCCGCTTGATTTTGTACTTCTCAGAGGGCTCAATAGGTGTGTGGCCCTTGAACCACTTCACAACCTTTGGAGAAGGCTTGAAGTCGCAGGACAGGATGACTGAATGGCGCTCCAGAGCTGTCTTGTCCTCCATCTTCCTGGTGATCTGAATGTGGTAATCTGGAAAGCAGGGTGGGGAAAGAAGGGATCAATCTGAAGAAGACGAAAGTTTTTCATCTGTATTTCATGCCAATTAATTTCATGTATGTCACTCACAACTGTTTTGTGAATTGCTCAGATGATGCTACAGGTTTCTGTTACAGAGCTGATATTCTTTGAAGCTGAAACAACATGATGATCTATAGGAAGTGCTGGTTTCTATAGTACTGTATATTAACTAGCAAATGCATGGTTCAGTGCTTACTGAATTGCTCTCTAACTGAAGTTTTATTTAAGTAAGAGCAAATTAAAGACAAAACAAGGACTTCGGGATGTGATTGGAGATATTTACTGTGGTGACAGCATAAGATAAAAAGCCTTGAAGCTTTGTCCCAGATCAAGTCAATGACAAAACTGATTAAGTAAATGAGCTATCAAATTTGTCTAGTTCAGAAATGGGACAAAATAAACTCTCTTGGCAAATTTCATTTGTTTTGTCCTCTTTGGTAAAGTCAAGAAGAAAAAAAAAAAACCCAACAACAAACCAACCCAACAACAAACAAACCCAGTCTTAGCTCAGTACATTTGAATACTAGGTTTGAACCCCAGGCACATCAAACTCATTTAATCAGATCCCTTCCTAAGACATTGCTGTCTCATTTCGTGCATCCAACATTGTGCCCAAAAAGTTGTAATTGGGAACTAAACAGATCTTCCAGGTACACATGCATTTCCCAGAGCCCAGCCAGTAGAGCCTGCACATTAGACAGTGTCTCTGAAAAAATTGCTTTCCAAGCATTGTGACAGGGAGGATCTCTCGTGACGTAATCAAGCCAGGACATAGCACGTTACCTCTGACAAGCAGATTTGCTGTGGATTTCGATTTGCCAATGGAGAATTGAATGGTGCCTGTCATATCAGCACTGGTTTTCAGTATTGTCAGCCTGTGGATGGTGCCTTCTTGATGCATGATAATGTTTCTGCCAGCCTGTAAGACTTCGCCGCGTAGAGACCATTTGGGGGGTTTCACAGATGGAATGGATATCTCACATTCAAACTTGGCTTCCTCAGGCTCAGTCACATCTTCATCACACAACTTCTTTACAATATTAATGGATTGCTCTGGTTGAAGAATGGAATGGGAAAGCAGGGGTTTAGGAGTCATAAAAGAACTCTTTCATTATCATCCTGTCATCTTTACTGCACTCGAATACTGCGTTTATTGGCTCAAAATATCTTAAAATGTTGTTCTCTTTATTGCATAAAAATAAATATATATCGCTGGTCGCAGGTCAGACAGTGCGACTGTGACACTACCTCAAGAGATTCCAGATCTCCTAATTCCCAGTACTACTTCTAAAGCCACCTTCCTACTCTGATATTGAACACTTAGCATTATATAAAATGAAATGCAGGTATTGATAGTAGGAAAGACTTTGGCTAGCTACAGCAAAACCTTTCTCCAGTACATCTGATGAAATACTCTGGGACAGGAATTTCCTAAGGAGAATGAACCATATATTTATTTTCTAGGATGATCCTGTCCTTATAATCCTAAAAGGAAGCAATGGACTTCAGAAGAAATCAGCACTGAATTAAAACAGTTTTCAAGTGGTATTATGTTTTCAAAGTAAATGACAAGGGCTTTTGGAATCAGCCGATCCTCCTGAAAGGGAAAAAGGGGTTTACTACCTTCAACAAAGAAATTAGCACTGCTTTTGTCATCAAAGGCGTCACAAGTGTACGTGTCTTCATCTTCATAATCTGCATCGTTGATGATGAGTTTGCGATAGACACCGTCGCTTACAATTTCATATTTGTCACTAGGGTGAATTTCGACATCCTTTTTGTACCACTTAACTTCAGCATTGGCACGAGACACCTGGCACTCCAGGAATCCCCGATGTTTTTCAAGAGCAATCTTATCTCGCAAAGGCTTCACAATTTTTACAGGCAGCTCTAAGAGGTGTAAAAAAGTGACAGAATAATCAGTAAAGTTTCCATGAAAGGTGCCAACGAAAAACTCATTAAAAACTTTCTTCACAGTGAAAGTGAGGGAAGTTGGTTGGCTTATAACATGAGAGAGCTTAAGCAGTATTGGCAGGAAAAGCATAATTACCTTTTACAGTAAGCTGGGCACGAGATTCTGCCTTTTCTGCCACAAATTTGATCTCTGCTGCATCTTCAACTTGGACGCGCGTGTAAGTCAGCGAGTAGGTCTTTCCTGATAACAGACACACAACCATACATAGCTTCCCCTGAGCAAACAGCTTCATTCTCCAAGCCACGCTGCCAGGTTGAGCATCGCTCATCTGGTTTCAGTGCATCACCACCTGCTCTCATGGCAGCAAGGCCGACCATTCCCCTACGTCTATGTCCCTGTATCAAAGGATAACGTAACCTCAGCTCCTCCAAGGACTGACTGCATGTGGTCCCCACCGTCTGGAAAGTACTTGAAACAGAAAGATCCCACCCACTGTCAGATGATACAAATTCCTACCCACTGCTGGCAGCATGGGATGGTGGGATGACACCAAATTTGCCGTATTAAAGTTCCCACCATATCACTCTCCCAGCCTAGCTGCAGCCCCAAAACTGAAGGGGAACTCTCTGCCAAACCTTCTTAACTGGATTTTGAAGGTCAGACCCTTCTGCCTGGTCTCCAATACCACCACTACTCCAACCCATCCCTGTTGAAGAATGAGATCCCCCTTTTTCACCCTACCATCTTGACGTATTCTAATATTGTCGGCCGCCTTCAGCTTGTTGTCGTTTTTGTACCATTGGGTTTGCACCTCATCGTGTGAAATCTCACAGACAAAAGATGCACTCTCATATTCATTTACTTCCACATCTTCCAGGGGTTTAACAATCTTGATGTCTCGGGCTGTGAAATCATAGAGAAAAATATTTATTTGGGGTTTCTCCATACCTGAGTGCGGTGTGTTTACCTTCTGCATACCTGCATAGAAAAAAATGGGATTGTGTTTTATTCTAGACCAGCCTCCCTGCCGGGGTAGTGTCTCTCTTCAACAAAGTAAATACATTCTATGCTTGAACCTACAGGTAGAATTACCAGCTCCAGTAGAGCTCACTGCAAGAGGATGTTATGGATGCCAGAACTTTGTATAGGTTTTAAAAGAAATTAAACTTGTTCATGAAAGAAAATCTGCCAAGGAAAACTAAACACAAGCATGCAGTCTCTTGCGTCATTATAAACCTATCTCATTCACATGCTTCCCTCCATGCTCCCCTCTTACTCCCTGCTTGTGTGCTTGGACTGTATCAGCCACAGGGACCTCAGCCACATATTTTACCTAGGAGATACCTTTACCTCAGTCCCCTGAACTCAGTGTAATCCTCTTTATCTCTGCAGCTTTGCACTAACTTACATCAGAACTGACCCATAATCCTGTGCTACTGCAGCTCTTTTCTTTTGAAAGGAAATCCACCTTGGATCAGCCTCAGGACCAGAGCTGAGACGCAAACCAGCCAGCTTTCAAATAGCAACCCACCCCAATCACAAAGACAGGGAGAAAAGGGGAGCTCAATGGAAGTGAACAGATGTTCACGAAGATACTGCTGAACACAAGCGGCCACATGAGGACAGCATCTAGTAAGAAATAAGAAAGAGCTGATTGGTTTTTCAGATGCCCCTCTGGAAAATAACATCTGTCAGGGTGAAGACACCTGTCCGATCAGTAACTGGCCTTCAGCACCAGCTTATCTCTGGTGCTTCAGAGCCTGATGACAAAACACATCTGGTGTTGGACTGGTTGCACAGCGCAACACACGGAGGGAAAAACTGCCTCGAGCACAAAGGAGAGATGCAGTCAGAAAGAGTGGCGCTTTCCTTGGCATTTACAACGTAAAAAGCAGGGCACTTCTTGAGACCATACCCAGGGCTTGGCCAGTCCCTATTCAGGCAAAGTCCTTCTGTGACCACAGCCAAAGCTAAACCAAACCATGTCGGCACCAGCCGTTCAATCCCTGCTTTGTGCCAGGCTGTCGGGTATTCGCTAACTTGCCAACCTAGAAACACCATTCAGATTCCAGAGACCAGAAATTACTGATGATAAATGGAAAACTAAGTTAGTACCTCTTCCAAAAATATTCTGTAAGGATAGAACAAGCACAGGATAGCTCTGCCAGCACTGTCTTACTAGGAAGGGAAAGTTATCCAAAATGAGTAATTGTGAAATACACAGACTGTCCACGAAGCATTTCTTGCTGCGTAGTCAAAAATACTGCAGTAAATGTAATTTCATAGTTCAGTGAAACATACCGTGAACCTTTAGGGTAGCTGATGTCTTGTCTTCAGCTGCTTCACATGTATAGGTTCCCTGGTCTTCATATTCACACTTGTGAATAATGAGGCTTCTCTTATTTCCCTGAGAAATAATCCCCACCTTTTTATTTTGCCGGAGCTCCTTCCCATCCTAGAAAGGAAAAACCAGATCACCAACCAGATCACCATCAACTCTTCTACATCTGCAGTGAGCAAAACGAACATTCAGATCCGTGTTTAAGGCACCTGTCTCATCGGACTTAATGGAACTGCGCTTACTGGAACATATGCTGAAGCTTAAGCACAGTGCAAAGTTTTCAAGACTAATTGGCTGAAGAACTTTGTGTAACTTTTGGTTGACCTTAGACACCTAGCTGAAGGCTTAAGGCACTGTACAGGGCTGACAATAAGCCCCTTCAGACTCTACCTTGAAGAAATGCTGTTATCCCCATTGAAGGGAAGTATCAGCTGAGCCCCAAGGAAGGTACATGAAATGCCTGAGCTGATCCCCAAAACTGAAGCTTCACCTTAAATCACGGTTCTCATTGAGGCTAGAAGTCCTGGGTGAGAACTGCTAGGCATGAAGTAAAGCACAAGACTGCGTTGCTATCAACAGCATCGCTCACGTTCTGTGCAAGGATAGAAAAGTTTAACTTTCAACCCAGGAAATAAATAACAGAAAGATGAACAGGGCAAGTAAATGAACATAAGAACAAGAGAAAAATGCTGAGAGCTGTATAGTGAAGGCTACATCCCCTGGAAGTGAAATTAAAGTTCTCTTTTCCTTCCAGAAAAGTCAGAAATTTAAATACCCCTATCCGTTAAGTGTTGTACCTTGAACCACTTAACATCCACGTTGGGCTTGGACAGCTCACACTCGAATGTGACCTTGTCCTTCTGAGTTGCACTGACGTCTACCAAAGGTTTGCTAATTTTCGCAGGCAGTTCTGCAAAAAAAAAAAAAAAAGTTAAGAGTTAAGTCTCCAGGACCATCAGGCATGAGCATAATGAATAGGCAGAGCCTAGCTTCCATGCTAAATAAAACTTGTGACAACAAAATTGGATTGTTTTGAGTACATTGTGGACAATGATGTTGCAACAATCCTGCTGACATTAGAAATCTACGCTATTGATGATGGTCCAGTATTTAATATCTTCTGCAGTTACAAGGAAAGCTTGTTGCCTTCTTAAAAACTCACTCTCTGAGTCAGGAGAAGACAACCATGTCCCACACCAACTGGGGTCTGAGATGTTCAGGTCTGTGTACCTGTCACAGTGAGCTTCCCTGACGAATGAATGCCATCTGCTTTGAAGGAGATGAGTCCTGCATCTTCAAGAGTCACCAAAGAAAGAGTCAGTGAATGTTTCTTTCCCACGACGCCGATACTGATCTTCAGTGACGGCTTCAGCCGAACACCATCCTTCTGCCAGATCCCTTCCACGTCCTCATGCGACACCTCCACCTCGAAGGTGACGGTCCCTTTCTCCGAGACTTCGAGGGCCTGAAGACCTTTCACCAGCTTGATCTGCCTCACTGAAAAAACAACAAGGACAAGTTGGAGATCTCACACCGACAGCTGTGAAACAGCCTGAGGACTTCCAAAACAGATTATTTCCCTACTCCTCATGCAGGTAACTGACAATTAATTGGTGTCTGCCAATAAAAACAACCACCTTTGCAGGAAATAAAACCTGTCCACGACCATACTGCTAGCATGGCTGCTGTTCTGAAAACGGATGCCTTCAGCTGGGACAAACAAGTCAGCCAAACAGTGCAGAAAAAGGGCAAACTGACCCTTTTTCTAGCAAGACCCACCACGCTCACTGTCTATGCCAGAAATAAGCTCTGCAGTTGTACACACACACACAAACACAGATGGGAGTAGAGGCATTCCTGTGCTGGGTGAGGTGGTCGCTAATAACCATCTGGAAGAAACTCTCTAGAAGAAGATAACGCTGCTGTTATTTACACTGGGACCAGGCCCCCTGTGCTGTACAGCAAGAGAAAAGAGATGTTGCTGAAAATACTTATTCTTCAGGCATGATTCGAGAGAAAGAAGGTGATCAATAGAGAGTAATAAAGCATAAAGGAATAAACAATATTTTTCAGCTTTTCAATTAGGATAAAACAAGGGAGGGAGGGAAGTAGCAGGGAGAGTAGAAAGCTTTTAGTAAAAGAAAAAAATAATAATCCATGACATGATGTGAAGCGCACTGATGCCTTACAGCCTGGGGGACAAGGCATCCATGGTTTGGGTGGATATTATTACCACTACAAAATATCAGTGCCCTGTCAGCCAGTAAAATAGATTTAGTGTTTAAACTTGTCTCACCCTTAGAAGAAATCTAGTTGCCAATTAAAAAAAACAACAAGAAAAACCCCTCTACAAAATCATGGATTACTCACAAAAACCTTCAAATCCCTATGGAACCCCTGAGACTATTTTGACCTTCCTCGTGCATGTTTAGCAGGAATAATCCACATGCAGACAGGATCTGGATGCAAACCTGACCAGGGGTGGGCTGAGGGCTCTGTTTGGCGGTCACAGTCTGGACCCAGCGCCTGGGCTGAGGACACCACGGCCTCTCGGAGGCTCAAACATCTCCTGATGGTATCTGCTGCCATGCCACGTGAGGGACAACAGGGAACAAACTCTTTCTCCAAAGGTCCCGCAGAAATGATGTGAGTAGACTATGACTTTATTAAGAAGCGGGGTAGAAGTGCAGTACCGCTCTCCTGAGGAGGGCAGTGGTGGCCTCCACGTAATGCTGGCTCCTTGTGCCTTTCCTGTCCCCTCTGTTGCTGATACACCACGCAGCAGGTTTACAGAGGAACACGTACATCCTTTGCAGGGTCCTGACTAATTCCTCTCGCAAGGAAGCCACACTGATTCCTCTCTCAAGATCTTCTCCAAGGTCATGACCACTTACACACAAATTTGCCCCAAGGACATGTCTTGAACCAGACAAATGAGGGAGGTACAAGCACTTCCATGAGCTTGTTCTTTGCTTCCCAAACTAAGACACCAGCTTTCCTGGCTTTGCTCACTGGAAGTTGCATCCTTCCCCAATTTCTGAACTGATTTTGCAGCCGGTCCCAATCCTCCCAGGGTACCTTATTCTCTAAACTGAACCCTGTACCTGCTACTGTCTAACCTTTCCACTAGGTTAACAGATACTCCGGCCCCTCAAACAGTGAATGGACTGAGGATCAAACTGAAATTATTCTGAGGAGACAGCAAACGGGACTTTCAAAAACATTAACTAAATGGGATAGCCATTTCTAACTTGGTAAGTGGCCTCCTGGATCTACACTCACCTGGTGCTGTCCACAGGACTGAAAAAAAAATATCATTTTTTCAAAGGTCTTGTTATAAAGTCAGGGAATGGTAGAACTTTTACAAGATTTATTTTAATAGACAGTATTTTGTGTCAAGAGATTTGAAATGTCATACACATGTTCCCAGTATAATTTCTGCTACAATTGACCTATTTATGCTTTTTCCTGCTGAAAGCTTAGAGGTGTGTCAGAGGAAGGATCACCTTACCCATGACTGACTGACTTAGTCTTCCACAAACATCTCCTCTTGGTCACAACTGAAAATAGATATTCAGCCAGACATGTTACTGGTTTGAGCAGCTCAGTTGTTTTTAAGATCTCCTGGCATCTTAAGATCAGGACAGATGCTTATTTTTTGATGAAGCAACTTCTATGCTGGCATAAATCAATGGATTTTTCACCTAGCTATTCCTTATTTACCTCGGTCTGAAAGAAATCTCAGATAAAACAGTGTCAGTCCAGCTTTGTGTTTTTTAAATAAAGGTCCTCTAAAATCAGGCACCTTAACCTAAAGCTGAGCACCAAATAGTAGTAGCTCAATTTGCCAGACCGTGAGCATTTAAAGAACTTCTGCTGACCTCAATGTAAGCTCTAATACATTCTACTGAAAAAAAGCCATTTGCTTAAATGCCAAAAAATGAAGCATAATTTTAGACTTCTACTTTGAGAGTCCTGCTTTTGCTGTAAAGCAGTGTGAGAGCTCCGTGCTGCCTCAGCTGGAGGACTTGGATGCAGAATACATATAGACTAGCGAGATTCTTGTATATGGCCCCTGTCCTGCAGCATCTTATAGCTAAGGCTTGGGTCATCATACGCAAAAAGAATTTCCTGCTACAGTGATCCCACTCCGCTTTTTGATCGTGGTCCCTCTCAGATCACCTTGAGTTTCCATCAGTGCGTGAAACTATCTCAGTTCATCCACAGAGGAGCTGCTTTTTACAGTGACACTAACCGTGAGTGATGAGAATGCAGCTGGGTGCCTGGGAAGCACAAAGCCAAACCCTCTCTCTGTCAGAAGAGGAGGTTCACAAACCAGAGGCAGAGGGACGTTCATGCTTGCATGACTCACCTTGCACAAAACGCTGTTGACAGCTACCAGGACTGCCCAATTACTTCCTATATAAACACTGTTCCATCATTTTTGTTTTTACCACTTGGCTATAGCAACAGTCGGTGCCTAAAAACAAATGTAGCTGAATCTACAACCAACTGCTGAAATACCTTACTGGAAGGAAAAGGAGTATCGCCCCAAGTCTGGAAAAAAAACGCTTTGGGGTGCAACATGTGCGAGAGGATGGAGAAGCGAAGTGCCCTATACTGCACTTCCAACACACTGTGGCTGTAGAATTGCTGTATTTTTTTATCTTCTCTGGATCCAGTTCATCTGATTTAACTGAGAGGACAGTAAATCTGGATCTAGCTCTAAATCAGAATCATAGTCGCTCATGGTGTCTTGAGTACTCAGACACTTCAGAAGTTCTAGTGCATCTAAGACTTTGAACACTCTCTGGTGGTATTTTCTTCCCTCTGTTAGCTACAGAAGGAGCTGAAAGTAATGTGCTAGATTGAGGCTTCATGAATCCAAGACTAATCTACCAGCTGCTAGTCCCTGCTAATGCCTGGGTTTTTTCTAGAGCTGTCCGGTTTGGAAAAAAAGATGAGCAACCGCCAATAGGCGTAGTAACTGCCCTGTATTGGGATGGTAAAGCAGTGGGGTTTCAACAGCTATCAGCCAGGAAGATTTTGAAGATGAAGCTGTCTTAGCAGTGCATGGAAGCAATTTGACAAACCTTGCTCTGTATGAGGCAGTCTGTCACCAGTTTCTGATATCTTTGCTTCCACCAGAAGACCACAAGATAATAAGGCTGGAAAGACTTAGAAAAGTCATCTAGCCCTTCTCTCCCACTCTAGGACATGCTCAGCTCTTTACGTCATCCCAGACAGGTATTTCACTAACCTTTTCTTAAGCCCATGATGGAGGCTCCAAGACGTCTCCAGACAACCTATTCAGTCATCCAACCATTAAAAAACTCCTTTATTGTAAAACTGGATCTTTCTCGTTGCAATTGAAGTCCATTATTTCCTGTCATTTTTTCCACATGGAGAACAGATTGTTCCCTTCCGCTTTATAACAGCCTTTTATGCACTTGAAGTCTTTTATCAAGTCCTTCCTTACTTATTATTTATGACCTAAGCAGCACCAATTGGCGGCAGGGGCTTTACAGACAGAATTAGATAGTCCTTAAGTGCTTAAATCCTGTCTTCATCTGTCCTGGAACAATCACAACAAAAGGATGTAGGAAAAAGGACAGAAGTACAGGCTACAGCTGAGACACTGCTAGCTAACTGGAAAGGCCAGCACCCTCAGATAGAAGATTTGCTCCTGTAGTTTTTTTAACCCTGACTGACTATAAAGAGAATTCTGAAAGAAGTGGTTTGCAGAGAAGAATGAGGGCAATGGATGGCTGAAGAGGGAACGGTTTTCTAAAAGCCATACAAAGTTAAAAACAGAGCGTACCAGAGAGTGAGGAATTTCAGAGGAAAGAGAAGAATCATTTCAGAAGCTGAACAGTCAACAACATGACCGAAAGCTGGTGGGATGAGGTGGAGGCAACAGGAACCAGCCAGACATTCTCTGTTTACTGCCCTTGCTTTCACCTCCTCTCAGTCATTTGACTGGTGGCCAAGCCCATGGTTGTGTCCGTGTGTCCCCATGGCAGGTTGGGGGTGGCAGTGGCCATTATGATAATGGAAGAGACCAGAATCCACCTCCAAATCCTGTCCAGCGTATTTATAGAACTGGAGATCATTCAACTTACTTTCCACGTTGATCTTGGCTTGGGTTTTGTCATCAGGACTCTCACAGCAGTAGAAGCCCCTGTCTGCAAAGGAGATGTCCTTAACCACCAAGGTGTGCTTTGTTCCCTCAGCTTTAATCTCTACTTTTTCACTGGGTTTTAACACGATGCTGTTCCTCATCCACTTCACTTCTGCAGGCTTGGTCAGCTCTACCTCCAAGGTCACTGTGTCCCTCTCTTCAACTGTTCTGGGCTCCAGTTTCTTCTTGAAGGAGATTGAAGCCTCTGCCAAAGGAGAAGAAATACTAGTAAGAATGTACAGGATATAAAAACACAGGCTTTCAGAAAAAAAATTAAACTGTGGCTCATGTGTCTCCAGTCCAAATGACCCCAAATCATCCATATTTAATGAGATGAAAGCAGAATTTCCCTACTGCTGACATAATCAGTCAGAGGGAAGGCCACATAAAAGAGCACAGGTCACAGCATCAGTGACAGCCGGTCAGAGGGGGATTATCTCCTTCTACCTCGGACTCTGAGATTGGCTCTGCTTTCTACACCCTCAGCATTGGCGGAGATTTCAGCTGCATCTTCCAGCGTCAGATCAGTGATGGTGAGGCTGTGGTTCGTGTCCTTCTGCGAGATCACATACTTCTTGCTGGCTTCAATCTTGACGCCATTCCTGAGCCAAGTGACCACAGCATCACTGGGAGAGACGGTGCACTTGAACACAGCCTCTTTTCCTTCCTCAGAGACCACGCTGGTGAGGCTTGTAATGAATTTCACCACTCTGGGAGCTGATGGATAGGAACAGAACATTCAGGAGCTTGTCTTTGAGACATGGCATAAGCACCTTCAAAGAGCCAAAAGCTTCGATGATTTTATCAGAAGCATCAATTTTTATTACTCACAGTAAGTGATCACAATAATGGGTCATCACGTTTCCCACGTCTAAGTTTTGTGTATAAAGATGCCAGAAAAAAGAGTCAAACAAAGAGGGGGAAAAAAAATCCCATCTTAGATTTGGGCTATTTAATTCCAGTCTCAAATGCAATAGGAATTTGCCCAGATATTAAAAGACCTGAGCTAAACAGCTCTCAAAATCATTATGTTCTTCACAAATAGGGGTTCACTGGCGCTGAGAAAGGAAGTGGAGGAGTTTTTTATATTGCTGTCAACGCAAGAGACAGCAAAAACAAATGAACAAACTCAGCTTTGCAGAATTGTAACAGCTGAGGGCAAACCCCAGGATGCCTCCACACTGTCACCGTTAGAGACATACCTTTGGGGATGATGGTGATGGTGCTCTTGTCATCTCTGGACTCGCAGGAGTACTCTCCCTCATCCTCAGCCCGGATCCCTGTTATTGTCAGGGTTCGTTTGACCCCTTCTTCGTGAATCTGGAAACGCTTGCTGGGCTTGATCTCAACTCCATTCCTGCGCCACACCACCTTCCCTCTGGCGTGGCTCACGTCACAGGTCAAAGAGACGCTGCCTCCAATCTCAGCATTAACAGCTTCAAGTTTTTTGGCAAACTTCACTGGGATTTCTGAGATCCAGAAGAAGGAAAAATGATAAGAAAGGAAAAGATAAGAAACTTGTTGTAAGAAACTGGTTTTGGCCAACTTAATTAAATAAGTAAATAAATAAATAGGTCAACCACAGAACATATTTGGGAATCAGGGTAGACAGAAACAAGACAGGTGGAAATTTAGGGAGATTCCTTTGACATGGAATTCTTTCTGTAAAGCAAGAACAGTGTCTTAAAACACGATTGGATATCGCCTTCCTTTCTTTCTAATCTTTTACCTGATGAGACCATGTGGTGTTTTTACATTAGAGCCTGATTTGTCTAAGTGTAAAAATCTGTATGGATGCATAAGCCCCAGCCAGCTTTCTCTCTGCAGTCACTGGAGACAGAGACAATGGAGACAGAGAAATCCAGGGTGTGATTTCTCTCATCCTGAAGGAGATATTTCGAGAGACTGGATGTATCATGACCTATTAGCAACCACTCCTCTGCAGTGACTCCAAAGGGAGTTGAGGGAGTGCATCTCAGCTGCAGACACCTCCAGCGTGAGTGTCCGAAGAGAAAGGAGCAGGCCTTTGCTCTGGGACATCACCCCTCTCTTCTCCATCCACGGACCAGCTGTGCTTCATCCTTCTTGCCAGTTTATAGCCTTGGCTTTGACTAGGAAACAGCATCTCAGTGCACCATCCCACCAACGGAGGAGGGTACAATGCAGGTCCTGTTTCCCTGTGTGACTAACTCACAAATCTTCTCCTCACACAATACCCCTCTACACCCTCATCAGCTTGGTCATGCTGGTGAGCAGACTCGGGAAGAGATAAGGCTCTGTCATGCCCTAGCTACTGGTGTTAGGAGAAGACAGGAATGGCATGATGAGAGTAGGGAGCAGACACCAAGAGGAGCACCATCGGAGGCTTCCTTGCTCCCCTGAGTGGCCAGCAAAGGACAAAATCTGGCTTTTTGGAAGCAGGAGAACTTTGCTGGCCCGTGGTGGGGCAGCCACAGCAGCTCCAACAGCAATTGAAGCCCTGACGTTGGAACAGTTTTAGAAAGAGTTCGGACTTCGCTTCCATCCTACCATGGCAGAAGGATAGCTGTTGTGCTGGGACAAGACCTGTGCACTGCTCTCTGCTCACCTTTCACCTGCACTTTGAATTCCTGCTTGTCGCTCTTTGTCTGGCAAGTGTACACAGCAGTGTCTGTGCTCTCAGCCAGGTTCACCGTCAGGGTCCTGGACGCCCCCTCACTCTTGATCTCGTATTTCTTGCTCGCCTTGATTTCTGTTCCATCCTTGAACCACTTTACTGCAGCAGTTTCAGGCGTTACTGAAGTAGCCAGGGTGATGCTTTCATGTTCTTGAACAATGAGAGGTTCTTTCTGGACAACTTTCTTTTCAAATTTAGCCTCTGGTTCTAGGAAAGACATTAAAATACAAAAACTACTAACTTAAATCTCAAATCCTTAACACAGCAATTTTCTATTACTCTCCTTTCATGACTCACAACACCAGCTCATCCATAATCTGTAATAACCCAGGGAACATGGCTGAGTATTTGCAGCTGGTGTTATCTTTTGCTGAGGGGGAAGAAAGAAAGTGATCTGTCAGGCAACCCAGAGCTTCTGCTTAGAAAAGAAACAAAGGAAAGGAAATGCAAATATACATTTTATCTGCTGCCCACAAAAAGCTTGTTTCTTAGAAACCAAATGACCTGCATAATTATTTCCTCTCCTGTTTTTAGGATTTTAGACCTAATTAAGAAGAAATACTAATATGCAAAATCTGAATTTATGGCCTATTTTCTTTTCTGCTAGTTCTGTTCCTTTTCTCCTGGCTTCTTCCTTATCTTGTACAATGCTTTGTCACAAAACTGGGCAGTTTTGGAGCACACACACCAGCAGACCAGCTTCTCTTAGTCACCTTTCTCCATAGCTCTGTTTCTGCTCTTCAGAACTTCCCACTGCTACTTTCACCTCCCCACCGCTTAAAAAGGTTGGGTGATGGGGGGTGTGAAGGAAACACTAAGCAAAAAAACCACGTGGCTTTTCCATAGCCAAAAAAAAGTTCTTCAGCCAGATTTCCCACCTCCACACTGCTAGATTAAAAAGCTCCAGGGAAAATAGTGGTTGCACCATGGGCACTGGGTGGGGAATACCCAGTTTTCCTCTAAGCCATACAGAATGATGCTTAGCTGAGTCCTCACCAGTTGGCTGCAACTTGAAGGTCAGTTTCTGGCCTGCAGCCTCACAGATATATTCTCCAGCGTCTTTCTTCTCCAGCTGCTCTATAACCAGGCGCCGGGTTTTGCCCACAGTTTCTATTTTGAATTTTCTAGAGGAAACAAGCAGTTTTCCGTCCTTGTACCATTTCACTTCGGTTGCATCCTGTGCTACCTCACAGCTGAGGGTGGCACTTTCTGTCAGGACAGCCTTCACCTCCTTCTGGACCTTTTCCTGGTTTATAAATGCAGGTTTTGGCTCTGAATGCAGAAAGGAAAGAAAACAGTGATTGAGGGATTAAAATGAGATCAGTCTTACAGATTTCTGTGCGAATGTTTGGAAAATATTTAGGTTGCCACTTGCCAAAACCAATTGCCTTCACTGAGCTATATCTACCCCTTCTGAATTGCCATGTGAAAACTAGGGAAGCAAGAGCCTAGGAATGGAGAGGACAAAGAGGGTCCTTGACATCAATCCTATGGTTGCAAGCCTCCATGCAAAAAACATTTAATTCAAACATTCCCAAAAAGATCTTGTCCTGCATATCACCAAAATCTCACATATCCCTTTTACTTAAGACCTACAGTGAAATGTCAAGGACACAAATATAGCAGTATGGGCTTCTGGAACAGACCCTTCATGGTCTTTTCCACTGTCACAAACGTGACTGTGAAAGGTACAAAGGAAATGTGATCTCCCTACAGAGCTCAGGTAAGTCAGGATCATGGCTGGCATGGTACCCAAGATGTTTGCATCATCAACACTTTCTTTAGCATCACATGCTTAAAGCTGCTCGGGCACCTCATGAACCCTGTTCCACAAGAACAATTGCCATGAATCTTTCATGACAAAGGGACATTGAGCAGCTGGCAGAAGCAGTAATGCATCTCAGAACTCAGCACAAATTCAGAAAAAGGGATGAGTTTTCAACCCATCTCGGTAAGTGTCGCTGCTGAAATTGCAACTGATAAAGCCTATTTCAGCCTCTGAGTTTTCAGAAATGGGATGAGAAATCTAACAAGAAGTGAATTTTTGAATGGCTCTTTCCTTTTGAGAGGTTCACTGCACAAGAATCAATCTTTGGGAACCAAGACATAGGAGAGATCTGAATAATATGTTGATTATTACTTCTATTATATTTATATCTGTAATTATTATATAGACAGATAAAGAATGAGATAGGCCTTTGTGCCATGCTAGAGCCAAATATTCCAATTTCTACAAGCCAAGGCAATCACGTAGAGAAAAATCAGGTGAACCCTACAGGGTGCAACAAAGCCCAGACTATTGCAACTAAGGCACTGTGTCATAGTTATCACAAGTATTACTTTATTGTCCTCTGCTGTAATTCAGACAAGATATGTCCTACCTGTGACGTCAATCTTGAAGGTCAGTTTCTGGCCAGCAGCCTCGCAGGTGTACTCCCCAGCATCCTTCTTCTCCACCTGACCCACCACCAGACGACGCGATTTGCCCTCCGACTCCACCTTGAACTTCTTGCTCGAGGTGATCAGTTTCCCCTCCTTGTACCATTTCACGTCGGTCTTGTCCTGGGCCACCTCGCAGCTCAGGGTGGCATTTTCTGTTAGTGCAGCTTTCACCTCTTTCTTCACTTTGTCCTTGTTGGTAAACACAACTTCTGGCTCTGAAAAGAGAGAGAAATTCAGAAGGTCTCCAAGATACGAAGTTGCGTGATCCTTTTATCATGGCTTACAGGGAACACTGGAAACCAAGGCTCTGACTTGACAATGCCTGTCTAAAACTACTGGTAGAACATTCAAACTGCTTTGTGGTGAGTTTTTGTGTTTCGTTTTGTCATTTGAGTGCAGACATTGGGCAGACACCCGACCACCCTTCACCATGCCCTGCTCTGAAAGGCACCAAGAATCAACTGCGTTGCAGAGTTGTTCTGGTTGTACCAGCATGTTGGGATGGAGATGTGCAATCAGGAGTTCCCTTTTGACAGCCCTGTTCCTGCAGAGATGGGTAGCTCCCAAAGATGTTCAAGGATGGAACTCCCTGTCTTAAGGATTTTATCTTGCTTCACATAGAAGATAAGTAATAATCACAATATTAGTTTTTCTAAGTATTCCAGAAACATGTAGCTTGGGCAAAAGAATCCTCTGTCACCTGTGACGACAATCTTGAAGGTCAGTTTCTGGCCAGCAGCCTCGCAGGTGTACTCCCCAGCATCCTTCTTCTCCACCTGACCCACCACCAGACGACGCGATTTGCCCTCTGACTCCACCTTGAACTTCTTGCTCAAGGTGATCAGTTTCCCCTCCTTGTACCATTTCACGTCGGTCTTGTCCTGGGTCACCTCGCAGCTCAGGGTGGCATTTTCTGATAGTGCAGCTTTCACCTCTTTCTGCACCTTCTCCTTGTTGGTAAACACAACTTCTGGCTCTGAAAATAGAAAGAGAAATTCAGAAGGTCTCCAAGATACGAGGTTGCATGATCCTTTTATCATGGCTTACAGGTAACACTGGAAGACAAGCTTCTGACCTGACAACGGACAACTAAAGCTATTAGAACACACAAACTGTTTTGTGGTGATTTTTTTTTGTGGTTTGTTTTGGTATGTTTTTTCTTGCTTTTAAAGGCATTGTTGCTTTGTCACAAACCACACAAAGATTAGTATATTCATGGCAGCAAGCTAGGACATCACCTGGATCATTTATAAGAGCAGTGCATGGCAGGCCCCAGTCAAGGCAAGGTTCATTTTAGTTAAAGTTGAGTGCAAACTCATGAATTCTCACTGGGAGGAACTGTCCCTTACTGTGTCACCGCCCCATATCGTTGATTCCTTTTGACCTCAATAGCTGTGTCTGCTGCTGTTATTGTCCTATTGGCAATAGGCAAATTTCTTCAGTGCAAAGGGTGCTAAGACCAGGATTTACATGTTTAGGACTGGTATTTCTTCCCACGCCACCTTGAGAAAAGCCAAGCCTACCTCACATCTTACATCCAAATGGTGAAATCCTCCTATTCTCCAGTAGACACGTTAGTCAGCCCACTTGCAAGAGGATCGGGAGGCAGGCAGTGAGTTGGAAAGCCTAATCCATTCTCCTACTCTACAGCCCCAGTAGGACAATGCATCTGAAATGGGTCTCCATGACACACCTTCTTTCCCTAGTTTCCATTTACCTGATGCCGTAGTAACCTTAACATATATCAAGCCTTACTGTCATATTCAACCCCCAGGGTGAAATGAGCCCTTCCAAGAGAAAGAAAAAGAGTGCAGACATCAGGCAGACACCTTGCCACTGTCCACCATGACCCTGCTCCAAAATGCACTGAGAATCAGCTGCATTGCAGAGTTCTTCTGGTTGTACCAACATGTTGGGATGGAGATGTGCAATCAGCAATTTCCTCTTCAGGGCCCTGTTCCTACAGAGGTGGGTAGCTCCAAAGTTTTTCAAGGATGGAGCTCCCTGTCTTAAGGATTTTATAAAGTTTTACATAGAAGATACAAAGAGAATTGTATTTGTAACTCTTCATTACCCACTTCTCAACCAGAGCCAGGCCATCTCAATTATATTCTCCAAAAAAAAAAAAAGATAACAGGAAAAACACTTATGAAACAATATTAATATTTCAAAATATTCTAGAGATAGGAAAGATGGGAGAAAGAATCTTCTTTCACCTGTGACGACAATCTTGAAGGTCAGTTTCTGGCCAGCAGCCTCGCAGGTGTACTCCCCAGCATCCTTCTTCTCCACCTGACCCACCACCAGACGACGCGATTTGCCCTCCGACTCCACCTTGAACTTCTTGCTCGTGGTGATCAGTTTCCCCTCCTTGTACCATTTCACGTCCGTTTTGTCCTGGGCCACCTCGCAGCTCAGGGTGGCATTTTCTGATAGTGCAGCTTTCACCTCTTTCTGCACCTTCTCCTTGTTGGTAAACACAACTTCTGGCTCTGAAAAGAGAGAGAGAAATTCAGAAGGTCTCCAAGATACGAAGTTGCGTGATCCTTTTGTCATGGCTTACAGGGAACACTGGAAACCAAGGCTCTGACTTGACAATGCCTGCCTAAAACTACTGGTAGAACATTCAAACTGCTTTGTGGTGAGTTTTTGTGTTTTGTTCTGTCTTCTGAGTGCAGACATTGGGCAGACACCCGACCACCCTTCACCGTGCCCTGCTCTGAAAAGCACCAAGAATCAGCTGCTTTGCAGAGTTGTTCTGGCTGTGCCAGCATGTTGGGATGGAGATGTGCAATCAGGACTTCCCTTTTGACAGCCCTGTTCCTGCAGAGATGGGTAGCTCCCAAAGTTCTTCAAGGATGGAGCTCCCTGTCTTAAGGATTTTATCCTGCTTCACATAGAAGATAAGTAATAATCATAATCTTAGTTTTTCTAAATATTCCAGAAATAGGAATGTTGGGAAAAAGAATCCTCTGTCACCTGTGACATCAATCTTGAAGGTCAGTTTCTGGCCAGCAGCCTCGCAGGTGTACTCCCCAGCATCTTTCTTCTCCACCTGACCCACCACCAGACGACGCGATTTGCCCTCCGACTCCACCTTGAACTTCTTGCTCGAGGTGATCAGTTTCCCCTCCTTGTACCATTTCACGTCGGTCTTCTCCTGGGCCACCTCGCAGCTCAGGGTGGCATTTTCTGATAGTGCAGCTTTCACCTCTTTCTGCACCTTCTCCTTGTTGATGAAAGCATCTTCTGCCTCTGGAATTAAGGGTACAGAGGCAGATTTATGAAATTAATCTTTCACACACACACCCTGTCCCAAATGCACATATCAGTCTTTGGATTTTGGTTCTGAAATGGATTTCCAATTCACATTCCCCACCAACACCATCAGCTGAATTGTTAACATCTGAATTACATCATGTGCTGGTGAAGGACTCCTTTACTGGTAGTCCAAGACAGTTTATGTGGCCCCAAAGCTGCTTTCTTTTCCACCACTATTATTCTCCTGAATCTGCACATAAGAAGTTCACATTTCCCAGTGTCCAGCAGCACACCAGTGGATGCAATCTCTGAGCAGTCTGTTTGCTGTAAGAGGACAAGCATTAAATTGCCTAATCAACCCAAGAGCTGCAATTTGCTTTGCCAGCAAAAGCAAAGCTAGTCTTGGGAAATAAACTTTGTGAGCCTATTCAGTGCCTATATCTTTACTTCCCAAATGTTCTAAAGGTGCATCACCCCAGAACTATTTTTCTCTAATGGATGAAAATTATCCAGCTCCCATGGTATTTGCTCTAGCACCGCACCAGTTCAGAATCAAAAAGCAATCTAATATATGCACTCCTCAATTTGCTTTAAACTCATCAAGATCCAACTAAGGGATATCGAGGTTAAAACATGTCCTTGCTAATATGGTGAAAAGACCTCTTTTCTGCAGGTACTGCTTCTGAGAACAGTTCTAGTACTTCTTTTGAGTTGACAGAGGCCATAATAAAAAGATTTCCTCCTTAATAAAGAGATACTTTATTTCAGGGAGGAGCATTCACAGTAGAACACATGTGTTCAGAAGATTTGCTGTGTCCTTTTTATTTCTCCTGCAGTTATTAAAGTCTCATTTTGCTATCAGTCCATCTTCACCAGATTCCCAGGGAAATTCCCCAATGATCTTCTCTCTGCCCTGGGCCTGGGCTACAGAAATCCACCACATTCTTAGTTTTCAAAGAAGGGAGACAGATCTAGTAGTGTGAACACAACTGCATGAGTAGACCAGTGAAATGTAAATACTGGCTCCATCACTGCCTGCTGAGATGGAATTTGCCAAGCCACGTAACTTCTCTCTCCTTCAGTTTTTCAGGACGTAACAGAGGGATGCAGCAAACTCACTCACCTGTGACGTCAAGCTTGAAGGTCAGTTTCTGGCCAGCAGCCTCGCAGGTGTACTCCCCAGCATCCTTCTTCTCCACCTGACCCACCACCAGACGACGCGATTTGCCCTCTGACTCCACCTTGAACTTCTTGCTCGAGGTGATCAGTTTCCCCTCCTTGTACCATTTCACGTCGGTCTTGTCCTGGGCCACCTCGCAGCTCAGGGTGGCATTTTCTGATAGTGCAGCTTTCATCTCTTTCTTCACTTTGTCCTTGTTGATGAAAGCATCCTCTGCTTCTGTGGGGTGGCAGAAGCAATTTTAAAAAATCACATGTACATTCACACTTTGCAAAGTGTTCAAACCCAAATGAACAACATGACAAATTCCCACAGCTCTGTCATTTAGGAATGGTCCCACCCGTGGCTAATATACAGTGAGACAGGACATGGTCCTCGGTACAGCTCGAGGACAACACATCAGCCATTTCTGAGTAAAATGTTCTCGTGTCTCAGGAGTTAAGGTTCTTCTGATCCTCATGGATCAACAAGAAATCTGGCTTTTTGTTCCTTAATGTAATGCATATATAAGAACTCAATCTCATCCACCATTGGGACTCCAGTGTAAGCCTTACACACTCTAGGTACTTCTTGAGCATGATTCCAGACCCGTTTTCCTAAACATCTGGGAGCTGATCTTACCTTTATACCTATAAATCACAGCAGCATACATAAATTTGTCTATTTTGTCTTTACTGGGAACTCAGGAAACAACAAGGACTGCTGAGTGGGATTCATCTCACAGATGAAGACAACTAGCTACAGGCATCTGTGTGACAGTGGTTGCTCGCAAGCTGGTTTTCTGATCAACCTCACTCCTCAGCGAAGAGCTTGGCTACACAGACCCTGCAGCCTAGAGAGTGATTCCTTTTGCTCTGTAGTAAGGGGAACTCATGGACCTTTCTGGGATGAGGACGAACATATCTCCTACCTGTGACAACAATCTTGAAGGTCAGTTTCTGGCCAGCAGCCTCGCAGGTGTACTCCCCAGCATCCTTCTTCTCCACCTGACCCACCACCAGACGACGCGATTTGCCCTCCGACTCCACCTTGAACTTCTTGCTCGAGGTGATCAGTCTCCCCTCCTTGTACCATTTCACATCGGTCTTCTCCTGGGCCACCTCGCAGCTCAGGGTGGCATTTTCTGATAGTGCAGCTTTCACTTCTTTCTGCACCTTCTCCTTGTTGACGAAAGCATCTTCTGCCTCTGAAGTAGGAAAACATTAGGGAAAAAATATGTAAGATATAAATAGCTTTCAACTAGAAGGTATTACATGTATTTTCTGTAGGTCATCTACAGGATCATTTCTGGTAGGTAATATTACTTTGCAGTTCTTTTTATCTCATAGAACAATGCACCCTCAAGATATTGTCCATATAATTACCATACCTCTCTGACTACTCCTCACGAATATCTCGATTGCCTCATTTTCAAATTTCTTATAACGAAGACAAAGATAAATTTCCTACTTTGTGTCTTTATGATATTTCTACACACCACATTTGGAATTAGCCAAATACATCACCATTATGCGTTGCCATCTTTATTATCACATTATTTATGAGCGTTACCAACATCTCGGTATTGTCGGTTAAGACTGGGTGTTGTTCAGAAAATATCTTGTAACCCAATCCCACAGAAATTACAAAGATAGAGTTTTCTATATGGAAAAGTACTTGGCCTGCATCATACAGAAAACTGGCCTGTACAATTTGAAGTATACTTTTCATTCCTCAGAAATCTCTGATTTTTCAGAAAACTGGCCATAGGGTATCTTCTCGTAACACAAGCAAGAAGGATGAAGTGTTTAAAGTCGCTTTCTTCCACAGTACCACTTAGAACTTCCATCTCTAGAAGTGGAGTTGGCATTAAAAGGGTATCTCGTGTAACTAGCAGTTAGTTAGACATATGCATTGAAAAGATTCTGTCATAACCTTGCTAAGTAGGACTGGCTGATAAATTGCATCTTTTACTGATTGCTTTAATGATTGTTTTATCTGCTTCTCCTTTTACCAACAACTGGCCTGGTCACTGTTAGCTTCCATATTAGTGTACATTTGAGATGCGGGAGGACAAATAGACCCTAAATAAAGGGGCTTCCATTTTTTTTCTACCGATTTACCTTAAGAAATAGCTGCACAAGAAGCGTAAAATATTTCTGGTATTCCTACACGATGGACGTTACATAGCAACAGCCGCCCAGCGTTCAGCACAGCTGCCTTTGTCTATCTGGGTCCCAGCTATGCACTTGGGAGTTGAAGCCCATGATTTTGCTGCTACAGAAGCAGAGGCTCCAAAGATAAACTCCGGACTAGCAAGTGTACGGCGCTGCCGCGGCCCTTCGGTTACAGTGCAAGCGTGGAAGATAATTCAGCCAGCCAGCTTCAAGCATCCAGGTTACCCGGCTAAGGGGACCTGGGAGGCTTTTGGCTCTCTGTGGCAGCCATGACGAACCCCCTCCATAACCTGTGCTACTGCCTTCCTCCCCCCAGTCACTCTCTGCAGCCTCCTATGGTCATCTTTGCTCCTCCTTGATGACTTTCTGCTCTGCATACCGTCCCTGCCATGTCTGTACTCTGAGCGGCAGCAGCTGACTGGGAGGGTAAGGAGTAGGGGTAAGTTCAGGCGAAATTCCTACGCTGCTGACCACGGCACTCCTTGTAATCCTGGGAGCCACATCATAGGTTTGCCATCAATCTTGCACAGTCCTTGGAAAGAGAGGGGTCCTGCAGGGAGCAAGCTGGAGCAGGAACTCAGCTTATATGCTCTAAAATTTCAGCTCCTCCGTTTGTATTGGCTGCAGAAGGGGTTTAAGGAGGTGTCATTGTCATTAAGGTGTCATTAACAAGGCAGCATACATGGCCTACGCTGGGCAATTCAAATCTCAAAGGCACATGTCAGCCCACTGCAGATTAAGCAGCACTTTGATATTTGAAAGAGCTCAAGCACACACCATGGTTTGCACTCAAAACAGGCTGCAAAAATATAAACATTTCAGCTTCCATCTACAGTTTCTACTGTGAATACGCAGGGTGCACTGAACAAATAGGTTACAAACCAGGCTGTGTAAGTGGGTGCTGTATTTAAAATGACAAGTTAGCAGAGCAGGAATATTCCACATGGGTTACTCACTTGTCCTCTGCATTCTTGCCCTTTAGCATAAAACATTTTTATAAGTGATGGGAAATGTGACCAAATCTTTTAATCAGGTTACAAAGTGATTTACACTAGCCAGTAATTTGCCTCGGAAACATATTTTAAAGTTAAACAAGTATTCAGATGACATTTCCAACCTCAGCTGCCATTGTTTAGGGAAGTTCCACTGAAACTGAAGAAAACTATTTTTCAGGACATGGAGCTTTGACCCATTTCAAATAAGGATTTCACTGTATACCATGATTCTTGAAACAATGAGATTGCAGAATCAGCTCTTTTGGTTACATCTCTAGCTCAGTCCCAAGGGGTGCAGCACCTGGTTCTGTTGATATTAAACCAAAAAGCCATAGCTGCACCGCAATACTCAACGCTGAGCATCTAACCTTCAAGCTGTCCTTAAATAGGAAAGGGTTTCTGCTACCAGTGAAGCCCTGAAGTACAGGAACCCTGAAAAGCTTTCTGACTGCAACGGTAACAGGATAAATTAAGACTCAGAAAGCCACTGTGCTTTGGGATAATCTAGTAAGATGAGGATTTCTGCAGCAAAAAGAGCCGACCACTCAGAGTACTCATAATCCCTCCTGACTTTCACACTAGATCATTTTCCAGTAAGTGATGGACTTGCATGTCATGTTACAGTTGTACACATGAGAAATACAGCAACGGTAGCTAGGCAAGCCCTCTCTGCTTGGGACAGAGGGGGAAAGGTGTTACATTACTCTGTGCAGCCATGAAGTCATCCAGTTTGAAAGAGAACTGAAAACTTTTGGTTTCCAAGGCAGACAGCTAAGAATAGACCTCAACTACAGAAATCCAAGTGGAAAAGCACTAAAATTCTGTGTTTTCTGACTACACCTCTGCAGTAACGTATGAACTGGTTTCAGCAGCTGAGCATGAACTTGGTTTATACCAATGGTCTTTCTACCAGTGCCCATGTTGCATTTTTTCTGAAAGATGCCTCTCAAATCTAGCCTTACTGTAAAATCATCCTTCACTGAAACTGGCAGTTCCCTGAGCCAAAACCATGAGCTACTGAATTCACAAAAAAGAACCCAAGTGCCCCAACTTACACCCTGTGTACCCTGTACAGAGAGGGGACATAGAACAGCTGATGGCTTATAATATATGCTACAGAGAGCAGCAAAGCTTTATCTGCAGCACATTGCACATAGATCATGGAGGGAGCATAGAATCACAGGATGGTTTAGATTGGAAGGGACCTTAAAGACCATCTAATCCAACCCCCCTGCCATGGGCAGGGACACCTTCCACCAGACCAGGTTGCTCCCAGCCCCATCCAACCTGGCCTTGAGCACTGCCAGGGAGGGAGCAGCCACAGCTGCTCTGGGCAACCTGTGCCAGTGCCTCACCACCCTCACAGGGAAGAATTTCTTTCTAATATCTAATCTAAATCTGCCCTCTTTCAGTTTGAAACTGTTACCCCTCCTCCTATCACTCCCCTCCCTGATCAAGAGTCCCTCCCCACCTTTCCTGTAGCCCCCTTTCAGCACTGACAGGCCATTGTAAGATCTCCCTGGAACCTTCTCTTCTTCAGGCTGAACCACCCCTCTTCGTGGCCTCCTCTGGAACTCACTCCAACAGGTCTATGTCCTTCTTATGCTGGCAGCCCCAGAGCTGGGTGCAGTACTCCTGACAGGGTCTCACAAAAGTAGAGTAGAGGGGGAGCATCACCTCCCTCGACCTGCTGGCCATACTTTGCTTGATGCAGCAGGATGGCCCAAAGCAGTGGGAGAGCAGTAAAACTGCAGCCTTTACAAGGGAACAGCACTTGAGCAATGCCCTGCAAGAACTTCAGGTCTCCAGCATGGCTGCCAGCAGGAAAGTGAATAGACTTTCAACACAGATGCTCTTCTACATAGCTGATAAAATGCCAGACCTCTGCCAGCATTATGGTCTCAGTGTGTTTGATGCCATAAGAAAGCAAAGAGATTCCCTGTTCTGATCGGCTCAGAATGAGACAAGAACTGTAATGTTAACAGAGAGGCATTTAAATGGCTGCAAAGACGGCAGATGTTATGAACATAAACCAAACAAAAAAAAAAACCAACCCTTTTTTCCCATCCAATTCAGAAATGGTCACTCAGAATGTAGCTGACATGTCCATGGCTGCCTGGAGCCTGAGATAAAATTTATGGACCTCTTGCAAAATAAACTGAGACCAAAGAAATCTCTAGTGTAGCCAGAGTGAATGAACAGCCTCAGTATTAAATCCTCAGAATCCAAATCATATTGTTAAGGAGAAAAATGCAAATCCAAATAAACATTCCTGGACACATGACTGGCCGTTACAGATGTGGAAAAGGCAATGCACAGTCATCACCTTTGCATTCAGCTGATTGCAGATATGTGCAGTGCAGCTGACACAAAATTTCTGGGACAATACACTACCATCAACTCCCAATTCTCAATGCAGACCCGATGAAGTAGGGATCTTGTAAACGCTACTGTCTAAATGTCGTTTGGTAGACAAGTACTTGCACCACTTCTCACAGCTTTACAAATCACAACTGGGTATCCAAGGACAGATGAAAGAAGTCGTAGTGGAAAAGGTGGATGAAAGGTTGTTGAGAACAAATCATAATTCAGGCTGCACGTATCTGTATCCATTTCTGTTCCCCATCCCCAAAAGTTTCATGGTGGGGGGAGCTACGAGGCTGTGCTCACACCTGTGTTTGCACGGCCAGACTGTGGAATAATTGAAGCAATTCTCTGTTTGGGGAGACAGGACATTGTGCAGAGAAAAGATGAAAGAAAGAGGGAAGAAAACAGGGACTTTCACGGGAGAATACTAACAACAAGAGGAGCAATACCAATACTGATGAGCAAATCGGAAGACGTCTTTTAACTTTGTGCCTGCTAACAAAAACTCTTGATTGACTATCTAAGCCTAAGGAGACAAACAGGGAGTTGAAGAGCTGATATCAGGATACCTAGACCTAACATCTAGATCTGCCCGTTCCTACACAACCTCAATGAAACGGTAGCTTAGGCCAATATCAGAAAGTACTTTAACAGAATTTCTAATGTTTTGACAGAGAAAACAGTAGGAGAAAACCCAGATACGTAGCAAAAACATTAAAATATCAATCAAAATACATCTCCCACCTGTGACATCAATCTTGAAGGTCAGTTTCTGGCCAGCAGCCTCGCAGGTGTACTCCCCAGCATCCTTCTTCTCCACCTGACCCACCACCAGACGACGCGATTTGCCCTCCGACTCCACCTTGAACTTCTTGCTCGAGGTGATCAGTTTCCCCTCCTTGTACCATTTCACGTCGGTCTTGTCCTGGGCCACCTCGCAGCTCAGGGTGGCATTTTCTGATAGTGCAGCTTTCACCTCTTTCTGCACCTTCTCCTTGTTGGTAAACTCAACTTCTGGCTCTGAAAAGAGAGAGAAATTCAGAAGGTCTCCAAGATACGAAGTTGCGTGATCCTTTTGTCATGGCTTACAGGGAACACTGGAAAACCAGGCTCTGACTTGACAATGCCTGTCTAAAACTACTGGTAGAACATTCAGACTGCTTTGTGGTGAGTTTTTGTGTTCTGTTTTGTCTTCTGAGTGCAGACATTGGGCAGACACCCGACCACCCTTCACCATGCCCTGCTCTGAAATGCACCAAGAATCAACTGCGTTGCAGAGTTGTTCTGGTTGTACCAGCATGTTGGGATGGAGATGTGCAATCAGGACTTTCCTTTTGACAGCCCTGTTGCTGCAGAGATGGGTAGCTCCCAAAGATGTTCAAGGATGGAACTCCCTGTCTTAAGGATTTGATCCTGCTTCACATAGAAGATAAGTAATAATCACAATATTAATTTTTCTAAATAGTCCAGAAATAAGAAGCTTGGGAAAAAGAATCCTCTCTCACCTGTGACAACAATCTTGAAGGTCAGTTTCTGGCCAGCAGCCTCGCAGGTGTACTCCCCAGCATCCTTCTTCTCCACCTGACCCACCACCAGACGACGCGATTTGCCCTCCGACTCCACCTTGAACTTCTTGCTCGTGGTGATCAGTTTCCCCTCCTTGTACCATTTCACATCAGTCTTGTCCTGGGCCACCTCACAGCTCAGGGTGGCATTTTCTGATAGTGCAGCTTTCACCTCTTTCTTCACTTTGTCCTTGTTGATGAAAGCATCCTCTGCTTCTGTGGGGTGGCAGAAGCAATTTAAAAAAATCACACGTATATTCACACTTTGCAAAGTGTCCAAACCCAAATGAACAACATGACAAATTCCCACAGCTCTGTTGTTTTGGAATGGTCCCACTCATGACTAATATGTCCTCGGTACAGCCTGAGGACAAAACATCAGCCATTTCTGAGTAAAATGATCTCGTGTCTCAGGAGAGCAGCTTCTTCCCATCTCCATGAGAAATCCAACTTTTTGTTCCATAACTTAACGCACAAATAATCCCACAATCTCACCTGCCACTGAGACCCATATGTAAGCCTTACCCATTCTAGGTACTTCTTGAGCAGACTTCTTCCAGACCCATTTTCCTAAACATCTGGGAGCTGACCGTACCTTTATACCTATAAATCACGGCAGTATATGTATACTTGCCTATTTTGTCTTTACTGGGAACTCAGGAAACAACAAGGACTGCTGAGTGGGATTCATCTCACAGATGAAGACAACTAGCTACAGGCATCTGTGTGACAGTGGTTGCACGCAAGCTGGTTTTCTGATCAACCTCACTCCTCAACGAAGAGCTTGGCTACACAGACCCTGCAGCCTAGAGAGTGATTCCTTTTGCTCTGTAGGAAGGGGAACTCATGGACCTTTCTGGGATGAGAACGAACATATCTCCTACCTGTGACAACAATCTTGAAGGTCAGTTTCTGGCCAGCAGCCTCGCAGGTGTACTCCCCAGCATCCTTCTTCTCCACCTGACCCACCACCAGACGACGCGATTTGCCCTCCGACTCCACCTTGAACTTCTTGCTCGAGGTGATCAGTTTCCCCTCCTTGTACCATTTCACGTCGGTCTTCTCCTGGGCCACCTCGCAGCTCAACATGGTGTTCTGTGTCAGTACAGCCTTCACCTCCTTTTGTACCTTGTCCTTGTTTGTAAACACATCTTCTGTCTCTGTAAGAAAGCCACAACAGTCACACATTGCTTTAGTCTTCTCCAGTGCTTAATCAAGTTGCCCTTATTTCTCTATGCTTGCCCCTGACAGGCAGTATAACAACGGCCCATTAAGATAAGAATGAACCTCTATTTTGCTGACAAGAGGTGAATAGCTGTATGAGATTCTGGGATAAAGTTAAAAACCTCACAATTCGAGCAGGGATTTGAACCTGGGATTTAGAGCAGCAACATGCACTGCCTGAACCCTCCTCCCTCTTCTCTCTTTCTCTTCCTATGTCTCTCCAATCTTCCAGAAGGCAACAGCCTTCATATCCTCACATCGAGGAACTATTGCTCTTTTAACACCTATTTGGGTCACTCAAATTCAGTCATTCTCCTTCTCATTAGAGCTCTCCAAACACCTCCACCTTCCATTTTATCTATCCCTGCACCTGTGCTGTGGCCTCACACTATGATCCTGCAGGAGTTTTTCTGCAGACCCATCAGCTAATTGTGAGAGGTACAGAAGTTATCATCCTTGCCTGTCATTTTTTTTGTGGTTACGAGTCATGGAGGCAAATGTGTGTGTATAAAGTGTTGATATGACAGTTGGCCAAAAACCAAATGCTACAGCTGATATATTTCACCCCAGAGAGGTTGTGAGATGATCCTCCGAATGTAAAATACTGCCCAAAAATTGAATATTCCTCTATCTTTGGCATTTCTAGCATTTTCTCACCTCTGACTTTGACTTGGAATGTTGTTTTGTCATCCTTCGTTTCACAGGTATAGCTCCCTTGGTCTTGCTGTGTCACCTTCTTGATGATGAGCTTGCGGTGTGTCCCCTGGGAGATGACTGTTGTCCTCTGGTCCTGCTTCACCTCAGTTTGATCCTTCTTCCATACCACGGCTCCGCTTGCAGCTGACACCTCACACGCCAGCTCAAGGTTTTCGGAAGGACTGACTGATATTTCTGGAGTTGTTTTGGGCTTGTTGACAAAATTAACAGCATCATCTGGAAATAGAAAGAGAAAGCAGTTTATGCCTTGACCCAGGCTTATCAGCACAAAATTAAGATACAGTAATTACCGATCATTATTTCATTGCTTGGGTGACCAAGTTTCACCTCTGGAGGTGTAAATGTACATAGGCGTGCGTGGTACTATTGCATTGTAACTATGACAGAGTGTTAACAGTTACGGCAATAAACTGTGGTTATGAGTCAGGAAAGTCCCTCCTGAGATCCAGCAGTGTTATCTCTACCGGGGAACTCATCATCCAAGGTTTAAGTCATCCAAAGAATTACTACATAATGGTCTCCAGATTGGGAACTGTGTAGTGATGGATCCTTTATACTATATTAGCCCGTTAGGTCTACACTGTGGCATTAATGCTAACCTTCCTAAGTTCTAGGTAGACGTGGATCTATGCCTACCTGTATTCATTACCAAAAACCACCTAACTGATGTGCATCTATTTTCTGTATCCCTTTCAGAAGTCGGGCATAAAAGCTCTTACAGAGCACAGAGGCGGTGGTTTCCATTACCAGAGTTATATGTGCACAGAGCCATGAGCAGAACCTGGCCCAGCATCATGAGACCATATAGCCTAACGTGTGCTTTAGTTCACAGCTCCTGTCTCAGCACACGCATGAATGTTGATGCCTGACTTTCTGACAGATGGTGCAAACTCCTCTGATCTTCAGATAATTGCTCTCAGTTACAGTGCAATCGCATTCATCTCTCCTACATCCTTCTGGATCTTTTAAATCAAGCTGAGATGCCCTCAAGTTGCTGACACTTTAATCACCACTCCTTGTTTATGATTTCAAGCAAGCTCTAGGGCATATAGATTGATGCCTGAGTACACAAACAGCTTTGAAAAGGTCTAAGAAGTCTGAGAAAATCTTGTTAGAAGTGATGATGAGCCTTCTTTGAATATTTCTGAGCCCATTCCTGCGGCCCCTTGTCCACAGTATCAGTCCCACTGGACTAATTCTTCCACAGACCAGATCAGGGTACCTATGGGATAAACTCATTGATAAGATATTCTCCAGCTTCAAGAGGACTGAGTTATTATATGAGACAACAGGGTCACATCTTTCTGCTGAAACCCATCTTCACAGTAGAGAACTCGCAACTGCTTGTGACTCTCATAGCTCAAGCAGTAGAGGTTCCTGCTTCGATAACTTATCTCAAACTCTTCTGACAGCGAACTGGTGGCCACATGTATGAGCTGTGCATGCAAACACACACACACACAAAGCGTGTGTCATGTATACAGCATTTTTATCAACCCAGTCCTTTTGCAAGTGTATTTGCAAAGGTAAAAGCGAAGGCAACTCAGTGGAGACAGGCACCTTGTGTGCAAAATGTGAGCAAACCTATTCAACACACACTATCCTGATCAGCTAATGAGCAATATTTGATGAGCACGTCAGGTATTTCAAACTCTTCGTTCCATCAAGGAAGCCCTTGCCTGAAGAGCAAGCTGATGGCTGTCAGTTACAACCAACCTTCGCATAGTATTGCATTTCTTTCAGCAGCAACTGTTGCTTTCAGTCACCGAGTATCCCAAGGACAATCGCTATGCTACACCCATGCCAGGCACATCTGTGGCATCAGAGAACAAATATTTCACTAAAAATTGTAATCATTAGGATTGATCTATTCTTCAAAATATTAGATGACCAAAGAAGCACAGTCCCTCCAGAATCCTGCTGTTTAAGATTATTGGGGTGACCTGTTACTGTAAACACAGATTACTTCCCTGCCTTAAGACCATCCTCTGACTCTGCAATACTTCTTCTTAGCACTCTGGAAAATTTTTACAGTGACATGTGAAACAAGGTGGAAGTTGCCCTAGCTAAGCTTTTGTTAAGAGGTTGTAACACCATCCTCGTTCATCAAAAAGTTCATGGGGGTATTATTTAGCAGAGACCAGTTTTCTTTGCCTGAATGTGATGTTTTGTGATAGGAGTAACAGGTGAGATTCACCTCACCTGCACGTCGTCATCAAAAAGTTAGGTGTCCTGTCTCAGGTAATCATGCAGGCTCCTCTGTACTTGATGTTCAGACAAAGGCAGCTCCAGAACACTTTCCAAGTCCATCTTAGTTAGCTCTCATTGGACATGATAAATCAGATGATACAAATTGCCCTTTGTGGGTCAGTTCAGACAGAGCCTGGTTGGATTTTTTAGCCCAATTTCTCAGCGGGTACACTCAGGGACTATGAATGACACTCAAACTGAAATTGCACAATCTCAGATTCTCGACCAAAGACAACTGGAGGCGAGATGCAGAGTGAATACCTGAGCAAACACCAGTTGTAACCTGGAAGCAATCACTCCAGCTCAGCAAACCCTGTAGCAATCCCTCCAGACCAGTGCTGTGCCAGATTAATCAGCACCGCTGCGTTTTTAGTTAGCTGACGGAGAGCATCATAGTAACGTGGATGTACAGTTACAGGTCGTAGGCACTCAGTTGGTAGGTCTTTTAAATTGCATTGTACTGCAGCATGTAGACAAGCCATGAGAAGCTTTCAGTAGACTTTCAATTTGTAACTTAAGACCTGGTTAAAAATTAGGCTCCAGACAAGCCAAAAAACCACTTTTAGAAGAAAGGTTCCCACCAGGCTATGCAAATTGAATCAGTTAAATTTCACAGATATTGAATTTCACAGATAAATTCTTGTGTCAGTTTATACTCTGGCTCCATCCTGGACTGGAATGCATCAGTGACAAGCATTTCTCTTCTAGGCTTGACCTGACAGCCACGTGCTTTAGCACATGCTTTATGCTGACAGGTATGTGCCATGAACTAATGGCTTCACTTACAGTACCGTAGGCAGATGTCTCAGAGATCACAGTGTCCTTTGGCAACAGCAAGAGACGCTTAACTCTCAAAATCAGGAGTTAAACTTGTCAAAGGAGGACACAGGGCTTTCACAGTAAGACTTTAGGACCACCTTGGGTCAGGAGGTTCAAAGACGATGTACATGGTGAGCTAAAAGAATAAAGGCCAGATGTGGCACTCAGCCTGTCCAGCCAGCATGGCATTTGAGTCGTGATTCCAACCTTAGTAAAAGCTTGGGCTAGCTTGAATACGTAACAACATCGTTACATTATTTGCCCATGTTATGGATTTGCATAAGGACCACAGTAAGGATCAGTCCCTGAAATAATACTGTGCAATCTCGGCCCCAAAAGACAGCGGTTTACACAGTAAGGCAAGGAATGAACAGAGTCCTGAGTTTCTAATATGGACTCTGATCCCATACTTGCCTCATAAACTTACCTGAGACTTTTAAATCAAAGAGAAGAGTATCATCTCCAATTTTGCATGTGTATATTCCTTCATCTTCTTTTGTCACAGCTGAAGCCACCAGCTTATGCAGTTTTCCTTTATCTTCCATGGTGAATTTCTTACTGGCTGTGATTTCTTTGCCATCTTTGTACCACTTAACCATGATGTTGGCCTCAGAGGTCTCAGAAACAAATTCAGCCTGTTTTCCAGCGATGGCCCTGATAACTCCTCCAGTCTTCTCTTTGTTTATGAAGTTTGCAAGTGCTGAAACAAAATATTGACACACAGCACTGGTAGAATTGTGTGGACATCAGAAAGGACGTACACTTACATCTCCATCATGCGTTCACTTATCATAAGACCAAATATACATGTTTAATTTGGATCTAATTGCTAGATTCTAAGGCAGAAGCAGCCAAATTTCCAGCCTTTATAAACCATATACCTGATTAGCACATGTCCAAAAACCAGAGCACACACACAACACGGGAGGCTGAGTCAAGGGGAGAGGAAGCCGTAGGCAACAGGGCTTTAAGAAAGTATCTGAGACAGGTGAGGAAAGAAATGAAACAAGCAAACGAGAGGGAAAGCAATGAATGCTGTTCAATCATTGTGTTGTAACTACCCGGCAAATAAATCGACTCTAAAAGAGGTTAAAATGTAACCTAGATAAATTAAATTACATTAAATTAAAAATGTGTACAGATACCACATCAGACTGAAATGAAAAGAAACTTATTCCTGGAAATTAACTGGAGCGGAGAAGATAAACAATAAATCTGGCACCATATTAACATGTAGTGGAATAATTGAGTCGCCAATAGCCTCAAAGCAAAGATTCAAAAACCCACCAATATCCTAGCTAAAAATGTGAGCCTGAAACCACAGTCCCATCTTGCTTTAGATAATGGAATTAATTTTCAAAGATCTTCTTAACATATTATTTTAAACCAACACACACAATCAAGTCACTTTGTTGGGACTGCGCAGTCAAAGCTACTAAAAATCAAAGCCTTGATTATGTACGCGTTTTTTTCCTTAATTTCAAGAAAATGCTTGCACAATACAAATTAACAACTCTCTGCAGGATGCCTGGCGAAAGCAGCTGTCATATTTCACTGCTGATACTGTGATAAGCAGTTACAGTCCTTGGTCTGGACCAGCTAAGCGTGACTCTCGGACTTTTACTCCCAAGGTGTTGTAACCAGTGCTGCGTCCTGATGCAACACGTGGGGGTTCTCCTTTAGCTCAAAGGCCCTCCCCACAAAGATGGATTTTGCGTTTAGCTGCCTTGCTTTTAAGTACATTATATTTCTCCTAGTCTGTGGTAGTGCTTTTAATTACAGACAAATATTTGATAGGGAACCAATATTCACCGGCTTGTACAAAGGCAGGGTCTGGAGACCTGAAAATGAAGAGTGAGTGGACTTGCCAAGCAGAACACGGGTGAGAAAGGAAAAGAAGACCCCAGTCCCGAATCTCCCCCAGTCTAAGACTAAGAAACACCCAACAAGCAAATAAAGAGGGAAAGGGAAGGGAAGGATGTGACTGTGCAGCCAAGGGCCTCTTTAGCTCTGGTTCTCAAGGGACTCCATTCAATCACCAGCTTCTGGCAGGGACAAGAGCTTGCATTTGACTTCTCCAGGTCCCTAACAGCAATGTTTTCTGGGGCTCATTAGAAGCCATACCTATGTGTAAAGAAGTCATACCAGAAGCATTTAAGCAGGGAAAACCTTCTTTTTTCATTGTTTTTACTTGGAAAGACTTGTAATGGCAGAGCTTTCCCTTCGGTAGGACAGCACTGCAGTCCTTCTCCTCTACCCAGCCACCTATGCCCATGAAGCCTGCAAGGACCAAAGGCTGCCGAGACCTCTACCTCCCCACCAGCATCACTGGAATTCGGCCCACAGGTTAAAAGTTTTGAGAGGAAGAAGAGGGAGATGGGTTCATTCATGCACCTTTCTCAGAAAACCAGAGTGAAAAATACAACCACAGCAGCCTGAAGGAGACTCCTCAGGTGTCCCATTTCTACGCAGGAGGTCATGTGTCAGAGGACGCCTGGCATGTGAAGTCTCACGGCAGCGGAGGGACTGCAGTGATAAATGGCAAGTGCGTTTTCTAGCAGGGCTCTTCTGGGCAAGGGGCCCAGCGAGTGACACACCTCTGGCCGTGGCTCAGCATGGCGGCTGCTCGGCAGCCACGTGATGCCCACGTGCCAGACACAGCTGACCTGCCCATCAGGTGATTCACCAGCTTGCTGTGCCCGATTTACAGGAGGAAACACAAAAGGTGGCAGTGCTGAAAGGCAAAACACCGGGACAGCATTTGTGAGCCTCGTCCTACAAGGCTGAGATACATCAAAGCTGGTTCTCCAGGAATCAAGCGACAAACAGAAGATGTTTAAGTTACAGCTTGTCAACACAGATTTCAAAATAATAGCACTGATTACTCATTTGACAGTCACATTACAGTGAACAGCACATGGAAACATCCATCAGCTAATTCAATTAAATCTGTGGGTAGACTTGCCAGCATGAAAAATGATGCTGAGGAGGCAGAGAGAGAAGAAAACGAAAATTAAGAACAGCTGCCAAGCGTCGACAGCAAATTCCTCCCTCTATAAATGTAGTCACATTTTTAAATTAAGTTTTTCAGCTCTCTCTGTGCCTCTTTTGAGTCTGCTCTTTGAGAATAATCAAGCAGATAAGCTGCCAAATGCAAAACACATACATTACTCTAGGGCTTTGCTGTTTCTACAGAGACCAAGGAGGGCAAGAAGCCAGCAGAATAAGATGATGAAGCACCTCATAGGTACTCAGTATAGAAACAGCGTGATCATTGCTGGGAAGAAGGTGAGGGGTGAGTTACAGGACAGAACCCAGAAATGGCTTTACAAAGTCAACTTGCCAGTTCAAAGCAAAATAGCTGCAGAGCTCACCCCAGACAATGTCTGACAACAGGCTAGACTGTCTTGGAGTCAGGTTTTATACTCTGAACCTCAGCAGACATCTAGCTGATACCCATGAGGAATGACCTGGGGATACCCTGAGGCTTTTCAGCCAAACTCTGGTCCCATTCAAGGCAGAAGAAACACTCCTATGAACTAGTTCATAAAAGCTTGCACAGATGGGGAGGCTTGTAAGAGGAAGGCTTCATGCTTGTGGTTTCAGGGTGACGTTTCAAGACTCCATGCCTTGCTCTGGGAGTGGATGTGCCCACCAGTTAGGTAGCAGGGAATCAGGAGGGAAGGGACTGCCATGAAAACAAGGGGCAGCTCTAAAACAGTACTAGTCCAAATCTAACAAATGGGAAATATTGAAAGGAAATGACATTTTGCTGTTTGTTCCATACAGCCTTCTAGCTGAATACCTTGCAAATAGAAGTGAGTCAAGCCATCCAATGTGCCCTGGAAAGCTCTGTTCTTATTCACCAGGGTATTGACAGAAGAACAAACCACCAACCACAAACAAACAAAATCCAAAAATTCCCACAGCGCCGAGATCATCTTGGTCCATAAGAACTTTAATCAGAATTGAACTGGCTCCTCAGTGACATGGCTCATATCACATTCAAGGCCAGGTTGGATGGGGCATGGAGCAGCCTGGTCTAGTGGCAGGTGTCCCTGCCCATGGCAAAGGGGTTGGATCTAGCTGATCTTTAAGGTCCATTCCAACTCAAACCATTCTGTGATTCTGTGATCCCATAACAGAATAGACATGGGATCACACGCAGCAGGTCCTGCCCCCGTGGATGAATTTCTTCATCGCAAAAGCACCTTTTCACTACCCACCATTCAACCTCATGAAATAACAAGGCATCAACTTGAGCGAAATCCCAGCTCTTAACCACTGAGAAGGTGTTGGATCCCAAGTTCTACTCTGGGACTGTAGACACTGTCAACACTACATGTAACGGGGAGTTACCACAACTCCCTGCACTGCCTCTGGAGCATTCCCTTTCTGTCCCATGATGGCTTTCTTGGCTTAGGGCAGGAACAGACCATTAATGCAAAGCAGCCCAGGCAGTCACATACCTTTCACTGAAAGCTGATAGAGCATTTTATCCCCTTCACAGGTGCACTCATAAACTCCAGCATCCTCTGCTGCTGTGCTGCGAATATGCAGGATATGCCGCTTCCCCACAGTTTGAAGTTCGTATTTTTCGCTGGCCTTGAGCTCTTTCCCATCCTTCAGCCACTTCACAGTAGCCTCTGTGTCTGAAAGCTCAGCCTGAAGTTTGGCTTCCTCCCGCAGCCGAGCGGAGACCTTTTCTATATCTCTGCTCTTGTTGGTAAATCTCACTGCAGCACCTGCCAGGGAAAAGAGGTTTTGTTATTTCAAGTTATATTCAGGTAACGTATCCGCGACATGAGTCTGCTGTAGACTGTGAGATCTCTGAAAAAGTATTAGGTCCTGTTCCTGCCCTCACACTCGGTCAATTCTGAGCATTTTTTTTCCCCGTTCAGGAGACTTGATCTATTTTTAATGCCAGAGTCACTAAGAAAAGAAAAAAGTACATCTTTCTACTGATTAATAATGCTCTAAACAGGCTTCTGCAGAGATTCTCACCCGAAGTCAAACACATCCTTCCAGAATGGATATCTATTCATTACCTTTTGCCATGCAATGTGTGTAGAGGTTATCGTCATTTCACAGAGGAAAGCTGGAGCACCCAACTCTCAATGCTAAATCGAGTTAGGTGATACTAACTTGTACATCACACACATCTGTGGTAGACTAAAAAATCTCCAAGAAAAATCATTGTTAGTCATTACTACTCATTGACATTTGAAAGACTCTTCTCAGAAAGACTTAGCCGAACGTGGAGCTGAAATTACTGCCTTGAGGTGACTCAGGGATAGGTCTGGTGACAGGATGGTGACTGACGGTCGTGAAGAACAGAAATTCACGAGCTGATGTTAAGCAGTCTAGTTCAGATACCAACCAGCTGGCTAGATCGACTCACTCTGAACTGCGTGCTGTCATGGTGAGGTCATCACCAGGACCCACGTTAGTTCATATGATGCAATTTCAGGTACTTCCTACAGACCAGGCACTGGTGAAAGCCTCCGGCCCCAGTTCTAATCATCAGGTCACAGCAACTGCCGCTTGACTGGAAGAAAGGATAATGATGGAAATAAATACCTTTTACTCTCATCTTGGTGCTGGTGTCAACATTATTTGCAACAAATTTCACTTCTGCTCCATCGTCGCTCTTGGTGATGTTCTTTATGATTAGTGTGTGAGTAGTTTGAGTTCTCTTAATGACGTAAGTCTCACTTTCCTGTAAGACTTTACCATTAAGGTACCAAGTGCCGGAACACGTCTTTGTCAGGTCAAGAGTAAACAGGGCATCCCCTCCAGGTACAGCTTCAACAGTTGTCAGGGGGGTTTTCACAGCCAAGACTGGTTCTGGGGAAGAAAAACCACATGTATCTCTGAGATCAAAGGACACAAGGCTGCCACGCTGGACAACAGCCCTTCCTAAGAAGAAAGTTTTGGGGGTAAACAAGACATGAGAATGAAATCCTGCAGCCTTATACAGTTTGCATGCACTGAAGGCAATGCACGGTTGGTCAACAGGGTTTGATTTCTACAGGTAACTGATCTCTGGCATTAGGGCAAGTCCTGTTGCTGCCAGGAAAGAACAACAGGAATACTTTACTGATATTTTTTTTTCCCCCTAAGTTGTTTAAAGGTGTAACAAGCCTGAAACAGCTAGGTTCCCCAACAAGTGTGCTATTTATTTAATAACCAGTATTATTCTCAGATTTCAGAAGGATCCTAAGGAGGCCACCCAGCCTACTAGTCACTTCTAGATATTCTAGGAAAACGCAAGCATGTTCAGACAGCTAGGGAAAAGGATGACAGAATAACAAGACACAGTATAAACAAAGTCTGTGCAGATATTGTCCAGCACAATGAATCAAAGGAAGACGCAATCCCATTGCACACAATGGTTCTGTTGGCACCCCAGAAATAAAGTGAAATCCCCGTATTCCTCCTAGTAACTCTAAGACAGAAGAGAGATTGACTGGAACTTGGTTTTCACGATGGTATGATCACCCATAAATACTCTGTAGGTGCAAGTTTGATATCTCATTTATATATTGAAAACTATAAGCCCACTGTAGTTTTTCCTTTCATACCAGGTCTAGAAGAAGGACTTAGAGGCTCAAGGTCCGTTGCAGAGAGCTCTGCCTCTCACACAGCCCGATATGGAATACAAGCGTACTCACAGCTCTATCACAGAAACCCACCATCACTTCGATTGAAATGAGACAGGAGGACCAGCAGCGAAGGGAAAAAGCTTTTGCTGTGCGACTGCTCTGTCCTCCTCAAAGTCGTGGGACACGTCTTTAGAGCACCCACGTGGCAGATCCCCACAGACTGGGCCGTTTCATGATGGTTTTGTGCTCACCGAGGTGCATGCTCCCTGGGAACTCCAGGTAGGGGCTCTGTCCGTAGGCGTTGACTGCAGACACTCTGAACTGGTAGTCGGCCTCTTCTGACAGGTTGCTCACCGTGAACTCTGGGACAGGGACGTGAGACTCGTGGCACCTCACCCAGGTAAAGCCGGTTAGTTTCTTGCGTTCCACGACGTAGCCATCGATTGGAATGGGGCGGTTCATCTTCGGAGGGGACCATGCTAGCGTCACTGAGGTTTCTGTTTTATTTTTCACCACAGGGTCAGCTGGGGGTTGGGTGGGAGGTTTTTTGGGAGCTGAATAAGGGGAAAAAAAAAAAAAAAAGCAGAGCAAGAAGTTTATGTGAGTGGAAAAGCCACTATGCCTCACCGAAAAAAAGCTTACACTGGACTAAAAGCCACTCTTGCTTAATAAACCTCCATAAAACATTGATGTGAGATGGAAAAGCAAAAGAATGGATAGAAGATGCTTTGGGGCTGCATTACACACAGATGTACTATACTCCTACCTCCACAGCTAAACGTAAGTGATTTCTACACAATATTAAAATTGTCTGCACAGACAAAGAGTCTACAGTGAAAAATTCATAGGCTTAAATTTTCAGTGCGAGATCTAGATCCACACTGCTGCCTACACAGCTCCTGGGCAAAGCAGACTAACGCTCAGCTTGTTATTTTCATTCAGAAGATGGGTAAAACCTCCATCAAAAGTCGTTCAAAATTCTGTGCATCAAATTCCTGGTACAGTTCCCTGGTGTGAATCCAGGCTAAACCAAAAATACCTTAATAGGATTACTCTGGTGAGGTGGCACAATTTTGCCCCGCTTACTAGACATCATCGCACAGGGATAGTTGTATTAATGCCACAAGTCTGCTGGTATTTATCTTCGGTCAGCATTTCAACTATACACATCCCCACAGTCAGGAACATAGATGTGCCCGTGAGAACCAACGCGTGGCAAGGCACCATTGCATCAAGGAAGAGCATGGCAATATTTGGCAATGCTTTGCACGCAGGCGTGGCAGCCTACACAGCAATGCAAAGCCACTCCATCAAAAGCAGTCTGTGCCAGGAGTCTATGTCTTCCATTTCCTCCTGAGAGCCTGTCCCAGACACACTAAAACATTTCAGCTCAGATCCTAAACAGGTTTCAACACAGAGCAGCTAAACGTTGTATGACCGGGACATTTCAGAGACAGAAGGCAGACAGTGTGTGGGGCTTAGAGTTACGGAGATCTCAGCTGCTCGTTACCCAGGCCTGGCTGTTCTCTGCAGCCGCTTTCCTCTGGGTATCTGTCCTCTGTCCTGCTTTGGAAATTTATGCTCTCCTCACTCAGGAGGCTTGTTGTATCTTTGTCTCCCAAGAGCAGCAGCTATCGTTGGGGATCTCTGTTTCAGTCTTTTATGCAGAGCCAGCTTTTGGGGTTGGGGAATTAACTTCGAAAGGAAATGATATAAAGATATGTCCCTGCCGTGAGACCCTACCGTTGAGGAGGTGGGGCTATTTTACGGTATCAGAGGTCACCAGTGTACTCCTGCAGGTATTTGTATAATGGAGATTTACATCCACCCTCTCGTTCCTCTTGAATCCTTTAGAGAAAGCTCAAGGCCCATCAGGGTTTTTCACTATGTGGTGCCACCGATAAGGTCAAGAGGCTAGGAATTACCTGGTGTGCTCTGGTTACACATCTACTGACGTGGTAAAGGATTCATTTCATTTCATTTTGGCTGTCTGAAAGGTGTCTGGTTTAAGCCAGACTCCAACTGTAATCCCATGGAGAACAGCACACTCGGTAGCAACTTGTCCCAGTTAAAGAAGGTGTGCGAGATGGGTGAAATGAATGGCATAATGCTGATACTCAAGTATTTGTGATTATAGAGAGAGGCTGTACAATGAGCCTAGACTAAAAACTGAGCTCTGGACAGCTGATGTTCTCTCTGCTTCAGTTTACCCATCTGTAAGATGGGCATAGTAACAATGCAAGATACTGAGCAAATAATCTGTAAACGTTTGCCTGATAAACGCCATTAGAACAACCAACACCAACCTCGTCCAGCTAATGGAAGAAGATGTGACCATAGTACACAGGATTCTGCAAGCAGCTAGTCAGATACCATGAAGTGTAAAAATAGGAAATCTCGATGTGATACACTTTTCCTTCACTACATAAATAGACACATAAGTGTTCTGGGGTGCACGGTTACCAGCGTGCCAGTTACTGCTGGTCAGAGCTAGATGCCAAAGGTCCCATCAGTGTAGCATTAAGCTGAATACTAGACCCTGGAGTCAGATCTCTTGATCTTACCATCAGAAACATTAATGTAAGATTTTCTTCAGAGATATCTGTTTGTGGGAAGGCAGCTTCTTACCTTTTTCTATTCCGTGATTCAACACTTGCTTTGTATGTTAAACAGCAGAGTCCAAAATCAAACTGAACTTCGTCATCCCCGTTGAATATGTGCTTAGTTGGATGTTACAGCTTTCCAAATACCTTAGAAACTATCACAATGCTAAATGCGACACCTGCCTCATTTTAGCTCAATAGCGCCAGAATTTCCCAACAAAGTTTAGATAACGCAGCAGTTATAAACCTGTATTTAGAGATTTCTTTTTACCACTGACCAGTTTCAGTTTGGAGGTGGTTGTGGGAGAGAAGAAGTTTTATTCCTCCCAAATAGTGACTAGAGTGGACGGTTTGTCCACATGCAAAGTGGAACTGCAGCAGAGCCAGAAACCACGTGTAGTTTTCTGTCTTAATTGAAGCAGCTTTTGCCTGGGGGATGCAGCACCACCAAAATAAAGCTAAATAAAATTAGGCAACTTCACCAAAATTTCATTTCAGGTCCAATCTCAACTACATGGCACCTGCTGCTACTGGTCTGTCAACTAAAACCCTTGCTCAGATCAGATGTGCCAGCTGAAGGAATTCTCTGGCCTGCATATTAGATGAGTCTCCCCAAGTAAAGCCAAACAGGACAAAGATGCCTTCTTCCAGTACAGCTACGACCAATTCACAGGGTCCTCCCAGCTTTGTCAGGTCAAAGAGCGGAAGAGAGAGGACATGGCTTTGCTGGTCTTCACAAAAGGAAGGAAACTATATTTTGGGGAGAAAGCATTTCCCCTTTTTCTTGCAGGTTTTGTTTTGTTTTGTTTTTTAGTATTTTACTTAAACAGCTTAAGAAGCTAAAATCAAGATTAGATGTTTCAAGTTTTATGAATAAAATCAAAATAAGATGTTTCAAGTTTGACTGCCCCTGAAACACTTCATGTGCGTGCATGTAGATGTTCCTTCACAGAGGTTTTTGCTTGCTAGAATGGAAATAAACCTCATACTCTGCCAAAAGTATCTATCTACTGCCCTGTAAGAGTCAGCATACCCACAAGCTACCCTCATGTCTCTATAGACTCAATACCTAGGGAAGGAATTGAATGCTGGCTGATACTCCCCTCCAAATCTTCTGCAAAGAGAAACGGGGAAAGATAAGTGGCCCCTATTTGCTAGAAGTGGTATTATCCCCATAGCAAGAATTGATAAACGTCCCTCAAAGCAGCTAATGATTTTGGAAAACGGAGGTCTGAGCGTAGATGGAGCACCCGCAGCGCTCTGTGTACAATGACACAAGGCGACTACGACACGGACAACTTACACATTGCTTTCTAAGCACAGCCCAGCGGGGAGAAGACACGTGTCCCATACCTCATGTTCTACTCATTTTTCATTTGACATTCATTCTAGCAGAGAAGGTACATATTTGTGCTGTGCTCTTTCCCCAGGACTCCTCTCTCTGTTTGATCTCTCCATAACGTCTCACAACGCTCATGTTCAGGCCGGTAGCTTTCTGTGGCACACATCAAACCTTCTGCTGTCTTTGGACAACAAACTGAGCGTGGCAGTACCTAAACCAACAGTGCTACCATGGGAGAACCTGCTTGTTGGGGAATACACAACACAAAGGTCAAATAAAAGTGAAGCTTACTGGTCACAGTGAACTGGGTAGATGTTCTGCTTTCATCAGCCAGGAAGGCAATCTCACCAGCATCTTCCATCTTACACTCTCGGATGATCATGGTATGTTGCTTGCCAGAGCATGTGATGGAGATTCGATCACTGGGTTTCACTTCTTCTTTATTTTTCAGCCATCGGATGTTCTGGCATTCGTTTTCCAGCTCCACACAGAAGATGGCTGTGTCATTTATGAAGACTGCAGTCTTCCGTGGAAGTTTTTTAATGATGTTCCCTTTAAATAAGAAATTAATTACGATCAGCAGATATTAAAGTCTCTGGCAACACCGGACCATCCAGACCACAATATGACTAGCCAGCAGCTCTCACCTAATCAAAACATTGTAGACACTATGCAGACATCCCTAAATGAATTCCTAGGCTCTGAGTTATAGAGAACAGATAATCCCAAGGACTCATTTTGGCCTTCAAAGAGAGAAAAGCAATCTTGTTTGACTACAGTTGCTCATGTTTCTAGCCTACCACGTGAAGTCTGCTGTTGCATAAACACAAGGTACATGGCCTTGCCAAGAACAGATTTGACAAATACAGCTTCCTTTGCCCTCATATGCTGGGAATTAAAATTAAAACTTTGCTAAAGTAGGTCAGTCTTAAACCAGGCAGGTCTCTCGGCTGTCTTTGGGATTTTGCCTCCATCAAAATTACCAGTAAGTTACATAACCAAAACAGCAGACACACCAGTCACCTGAATTAATAGAATATACTCTGAAAACCTCAGATTTCTTCTTAGAGTCAACACACAAATTCACATGGAATGAACTTCACTTATTGGTGTCTTATCCAAACGGCTGTGATGACTATCACTTATTAGAATAACCCTAAAGTTACAAGAAGTGGCTGTTCACAGGAAAGCTTGGACAAAGCATCGGGAAACCACCCCAATTGACAGATGGTGGCTGGCTCCAGCCCTGGAACGCTCCCTGCGAGGCAAGAGCCCCCACCCAGGCAAAGTGCCTAGAGCTATTTAATGAGACGCAATGCCGAACTCCCCCATGAAGCAACAGATCAGGCACACACTTCATCAGCAGGATTCAAGATCCCAACTCTTTGTTCATCCTCTCCAAAGCTTGGCCGCACCTTTGCTCCTCGCTGCCCTCAGCAGTGTCCCCGTCCCTGCAGCCGCTCGCATCCTGCCAAGCTCTCCCATTCTCCCAACCCCACCCCGTTCACTTGAATCTTCTCCCCCCACGGCAGGCACAGGGCGCTCCCAGGAAGGCTCCAAGTCCTTTCCCTGAGAGCTCCACCTGGCTCAGTCACTCTCTTTTTGGTGGAACATGCCACAGCACCATAGTGCAAACAAGTAAAATACCCACTGTCCTACTGGGGCCAAACACACTTACAGTGTTTGGCTGGTCTAGACCTAACAGAAGGTGCAACAAGAAGACCTCTGTTCGAAATCTGCGTCTCCAGACTAAATTTTCCCTTCTGCCTCTACCCATTCTCAACTCTTTGCTAACGATACAAGAATGGATTTGCACAAGGATGCACGTCATCCAGCTGTCTTGCACCAATTTATGTAGTGAAGAACTTCTGGTTTCACTGGGAGTAAAGTCAGGCTTCAAAAGAGCCAGGACAAGTGCAATCCTGTAGCTATGGCAGGTCTCCCATTCATGCAACAGGAGACACGTCAATAGCACCAGCATAAGCATCATCTAAATAAAAACTGAAGATCCTGGAGTTGCATGGGTAGGTTCTCGCTCATACAGCAAGTCAGGGAGCTCAGAACCAACGGCCCCTTCTACAGACATGCCGGTATCTCTGATGTGTGTGTCTACTCACTGTGAGACACCTACACCATATCAGGCTCCACACCTACTTGCACTTCAGTCCTAAACCACCAGACTCAGAAGGCTTGGACGTGGATCTATATCCACATTTTGACTCTTTCTCATCAGCTTTCTGAACTCCAGAGGACAGCTCCAGATGTCAGGGATCTGGAGTGCTGATCTGGTTTCCGATCTCAAACCATACTGGTGCTGGCTACAGCCTGCACCACACGTTGAACCATAAACCTCAGCTGCTAAGCCAGCTTCCCAGTGTGGTCAGCACAGCTCTTGGACAAGATTCACCATTGTGTTCGCCAGACACCAGACAAGACATGTATGAGAGAGTGCCAGGGGACACCTCTGATGCTTGGAAAGTCCACAGTGTTAGGCTACATCTCAAGGACTTTGCCTTCTAGGAAGCCCCTTTAAGCATAGGTCCGCACTAGGTGATATATCTTGTGCAGCAACACAATCCATCCCCGCTCTCTGACCCTGTGTCCCAGATACACCCTGGCAGGAGACCCAGGAACCTGCTGACCGTCCACACGTGGCTCTCCTCTCCCACCATAAGGGAGTCCGCTGTTCTTCACTGCACCCATGCATGGGGTAAATGCCGTTCACAAGGCTGTGTCCGGAGTCTCACGTGTGAATCTCACACTTGGTAGGTGAGATTTGGCCAACCTGAAATAGCAAGAGCCTTCCTTACCTTGGACAGACAGCTCCGCAATGGTCCTGCTCCCTTCTTTCATCTCACAGATGTAGACAGCATCGTCGTCTGCAGTGACGTTCTGAACAGTGAGTCGGCGATACGTGCCCTCTTCTTCGATGTTGTATTTCTTGCTCTGCCGGAGTTTGGTTTCCTCCTTGAACCAAGCTGTCTCCGTACTAGGAACAGGTACTTCACATTGGAAGGTGGCAGCTTCCTTCTCCCTCACTTCAAGGTCCTTCAGTTTCTCCTTGAAGGGTATTGAGGGTTCTTAAGAGGACAAAAACAGAAAGGAGAAACAAGAGTTTGTGATGGTCTGTGGTAAGAGGTGTGCAAATAAATAAATCAACAGAAATAAATTAAACAATTACACTCTTTATTAATGATATTGACCTCTCCTGAGCTGCCATGCAAACTTACAATCAAGGCCTACTACAGTAGGTGTTCTGTTCACACATTTAACAAAAAAAAAAAAAACACTTAGATCACAGCAGAATTATTTTGAGAACTTATCTAAAAGCAAAGCAGTATGGCTCTGAACTGCAGTACGTGCCCACAACACCACACAGAGGAGTTTGCTTTAATCCAAAGCGATGTGAACAAGTTGGTGAAGCATCAGCTTAACAAATTCTGCTCTTGTGGCCTGCTTGTCCTCTAGCATGAACATCTCTGCACTGCACCTTGTTACTTAGGCCAACAAGATGAAAGGCAGGGACCACCCAGCCTGACTTTACACATAGCAACAGCCACTTCATGTCAGAGTAAAACCCCTTAAAATTAAAGATGCTACAGGTATGTAAATAGCACACAAGCTGGTCCTAGGGAGAGGGCCCAGGGCAGCAATTCTAGGTCAGTGTGAGCAGCTGAGCTGGTCATCTGGTGCATGAACCATTGCTTTTGGGGTTTTGCAGCAGAAGAGAGCTCAGCAGAGGGATCTGAAAGGGCACAGAAAGATGAGAGGTGGTTGTGCACAGAGGGACAGACGTGGGGGAAAGCCCAGATGTAACAGACAGAGGAGTTTTCTGCTCTTCCCACCAGCACCAAAGGCTCTGTATCAGCTTTTGTCAAAGACAATAAAATAAGAGAAAGAGCCCAAGTCTCCCAGCTGCCTCCAGTTTCCTCCAGCAGTGGGGCTGCAGTGCTCTGGCTTTATGAGCAACCAGCGTGTAGATCAAACACATGAAACAGCTGCATGGCGGTGAGGGAAGACATTTTATGAACAGAACAATGTTTAACTCCAGTGACAGCTGCACTGTGAAATCGTCCTGATACCCCAGCACTGAACTAGAGAAAGGGGATTTGGACTGAAGAGGACAGCCGGTGGTCACAGCCATGGGCCTGGTGCCACACGTGTCACAGGCTTGGATTAGTCAGTGCTGATGCATCACCACTCATGCTTTGTGAGAAATCATGTCTTGACGTGTACCCTCGTCTTCTAATAACTGCTGCACCGGCTCCCAGTCTTATTTTGTGACTCCATTCTCCCTCTCCCTGACCACACACACAAGCTTAGGCTGGTATTTTGGTGTGGTCACTAGCAGTCAATAATGCCAAGTGATAGTCTAAGAGTCAAACAGGAACAGACTTTTAGACTTATAAGCCCATGGTAGCACATCCCAATCAGAGTCGCGGTGCTCTAGAGGCTGGAGAAACACAAATTGAGGCCCTCAGACATCCCAGATCCAAGCTTTGATGTCCAGGAGCCTCCATTTTGTAAAATTCAGGCCTGATAGCTCACCATCTAACCGAGTCCATTACCCGCCCCACCATTAGGACAGGAGCTGCTATGGGAGCAGTGCTGTCTTTGATCTGGTTTGCTCTTTTCCGAACTCAAGCCCTAGCAACTCCGTTGAGTTTTGCAGATCTTTCATTCCAGCCCTGGCAAAGCCACGACAGCAGCTGTCACATAAACACCTCCAAACATTTCTAGCTGAGCACAGCTTGGACAGCGATACCAGACCCTAAGGGCTTGACAGGACACCTGGAGGGAGCAATATTATCTACTACCTTGGTTGCTACTCTGAGATTAAAAGCTGGCTGGAAACCCACACAATGCCTTTAGGAACAGGAAGGTGACCCTAGCTCACCACGTCAACTCGGTCATTTTCTTTAAAAATGTTTTGCCTTAATGCACCTCAATTCAAGGTAAGTCAAAGTCTTGCCTTGAAAAGCCTTCAGCTACGGTCACACAGACCTGGTCTGCCCACATGCCACATGTTAATTATCCTTTTTTCTTTAACCACCAGGTAACTCAGACTCCTGCCCTGAAATCCCATATATCACCTCTGGAAGCACCCCATGCAGTCAGGGGGAATGAAGCAGTTGTAATTCTCATGCCACGGGAACAAGCAAGAGGATGAGATCAAGAAAGCATCGATCAGAAGGATGCCAGCCTCCCGGGAGCTGGATGCAGAGTTGCTGTGTGAGATAGGAGGGAGTGTGGAGCTGACACTGAGGGTGATCAGACATGCCCAGGGGCCAGAAGGAAACATGAGATGTACCTGAGAAGCACACAAGGGTATTCTCATACTTGGAGCAACTGGCCATATCATTAACCCCTCTCTCTTTACAGTCACTAAGCAGTATCTAAGGTTAAAAAAAGAAGAAAAAAAAAAAAGAAAAGCTGCTCTGGGAAAAGCTCTTAAATGTACGAACACAGAAGGGTTGGTTAATTCTTCTGTATGTGTTGCAGTAACAGTACTGCGTTTCCAGCCAAGGAAAGCAGGTGCAAGGATATCTTTGGCAGCTCGAGGTCGCAGATATCCTCTGAAAACAACTTTGCTTTCATCCTACTGACACGTGCACACACGTATTATCTCACTCTGAACGGGGCTTCAGCGAGACAGCAGCTGATAAACTGAACTGAAGCCTAGAATTCACCCAGCCCACTGCTTTTTCTGCTTTGGAGATGTGAGAGAGGCTCCAAAACCCACCATTCTCCTCTTTCTGGATTTATCTTCATGCTTTTTACATGATCTAGCGCGTACTTGGTCAGACAGAGGGGGTTAATTTTGGTCGGGGGACTGCAGAGGGACTCCTCTTGAGAGCAGGCATCCCAAACAATTCATCTGGCCCATAACCAGCCCCCTGCCCAAGTCAGAGGGATGTTCAGAGAGGTGACCAGGAGGGAACAGTGTCTCCATCTGATAACAGGCAACCCAGCTCTCAAGGAAAGCTCTGGGAAAGGCAGGTGGCTCATCTTCCTTGTTAATAGACTAACCAACACAGTGTGAGTGTACAACCACATAATATCTACATGAAGAAGACTTATTCTGAGGGAAAAACTTTAAACCAGCCTTTCAGTGTACTTTCCACTTAACTAATTAAATAAGAAAACAAATAAATACAATTATTCTCCCACTGGCTAACATGGTGAGTTGAGCAGAGACCTCTGTTACTCTCTCTCACCCCATGTCAGCCTGCAGTCTGTCAGATTTTGACATTTACCCTTCAAATTCTCTAATGTAGGCATCCTCCCTTACCTGTTTGTACAGCATCCAGCACAATTCAGAAATATTCTGTGTTGTAATTGCCACACGGGAAGAGCTGCTGCAGATAACTGTTAGATTTGATCTGACAGACTCCATAAATATTGACTGCTCATTTCTAAACGCCTGTTTGTCAGGTATTACCCTTTCATAGGGTAATTCTCAAAGTAAGCTTGTGTTAAGTGTGACTATTGCGGAAGATAAAACCACTTGTCTAACAACCATTTTCCTTATTACCCAAAATGTTCATAATATCTGAAAACAGCCTGGTAAGATAAGCAAAAACTGTGTTCATCTGAGGCTACGTGCTACAATTCTCCCAGGGACCCTCTGTTTCAGATAAGAAGTGCCACCAATTCCCATCTCTAGCTCCCATAAATATCAGAGCTGGTTAGAAATTAATATTAGGCAAGAAAGGTGATTTCTGATCTCTCAGCTCCACAGCAATACGCTGATTTTTCTTGAAGCAATTATTCAAATCTCCTTTGAGAAAATACAAGCGTTTGTTTCAAATGACTGGAGTGGACACGTTCAGGAGCGCTGAAGAAAATAAAATCTTTTTTTTTTTTTTTTTTTTTTTTCACTTCAGTTTGGCATTCATCTGTGACCAGGAGCTTTTGGAAGCCATGGTTTGATGGTTTCCTGCCCACATCCTTTCCTCAGGCTGCTCTCCCAGCCGGGCTGTGTCTCCCGCAGTATGAAGCGCTTTCAGCTCTGCTCAAGGCGTCAGAGCTCAGGACAGGAGAAGAGCAAGTGCCATGCCCCGTGGAAGGCACGGTGTGGACACAGCTGAGACAGGCTGCAGTGGGGGAGCAGCAGCAAGAGACACCTGAACGTGGACACCTTGCAAGCTGGCAGAGCAGTTCAAGTGGCCATCGTTTCATACAGAATTCGACTAGAAGTGTTTTTCTGATCAATCCTAATCAACCATTATCTAGAAACATTTACTTCCATGGGAGCTCGGCGATGTGATTCGAAGAGCAATTCTGCTTTGTCCTTACGACACCTGGACTCCCAGGTCATGGCTGACTTTCAGTGTCCTGAGAGGTCGTTTAAATTAATCTCTAGTATCAGTATGACTTTTAATTTTTTTTCTTTGACTGTACGATTTTTTCTACCAATCTATTTTTAGCCAAAGCAGAAATACTCATTAAGGTGTATAATGAAGGCAATATTATTTCTAAAGGAGGAGGAAAAAGAGATAAAAATCAGAGAGCCTGCCTGCTGGGAAAAATGTGAGATAGAAACAGCAAAGCAAAACCCCGAGGGAGCGTGGAGCAAGAGCAGCTCATGGAGTCAGCAGGAAACTGCAAGAGCTTAGACCAGAGATGAATTTGGCTGCTTGTCTTGAGACCATATTTCTCCAGAGTGTCATAGGCTTTTCTGTTTGGTCCATACCAAGCAAACTAGCAATGAGATGATGTTCTTTTTTAAAAGCAGGTCCTGCTAACACATATTTTGCTAAGAATAGGTGCAGCCTGCAAAGAAGCCAATGTTTCCTTAACCTTCCCAAGGCTTTTCTGCTTGACCTGATCTTCTCACTTCCCTTCCTTTCCCCTTGCCTATTCCTGGCCTTCTCACAGACCCTCCATTTATTATTCTAGAGGCAAGTTTTCTCTCTGCCTAAGAAAAATGATCCAGTGAGAGTAAGAATATGGAAAATCCTTCCAGAGGGAGCTATCCAAGGGTGCATGGACAAGCTTCCACCATCTTCTGCCTTTGGTCTTCTTCCTGATTACTGTGCTTTCCGAGTTTCCTTTCTACCTCCACATTTCTACAGTTCTCCTTCAGATCTCAAATGTGATTACCATGATAGTGGTCATCTAAAATCACTTCAGGTCAGAGGGAGAATAAAGTGGCCTCAGCACCAGCCTGTTTTTCCAGTCTCTATCCTATTTGGCTTGCAACCTTTAACCTTTTCATACAGTATCTGATTACTGTATTCAGGGGCTCAGATGAACATTGCTCGGCTCGGGCCCAAGGATGGAGACCTGTAAGCTGCTCTCGCTAACTTTACACGTGGCCTGGGGACATCTCCAAAGCCTTCAGGAAATTCAAGTCAGTTATTCATGTTCCTCGCATCCTCTCTGCTCTTTGGTTTGGCAAAAATCATATAATCATGGGATCATTTAGGTTGGAAAAGACACAGAAGAGCATCGAGTTCAACTGTTAACGCAGCACCGCCAAGCCCACCACTAAACCATGTCCCCAAGTACCACATCTACGTGTCTTTTAAATACCTCCAGGGACGGTGGCTCGACCGCTTCCCTGGGCAGCCTGTTCCAATGCTCGACAACCCTTTCAGTGAAGAAATTTTTCCTAATGTCCAATCTAAACCTCCCCCCATGTAAAGGTTTACCCTTCGGCAGTATTTCCTAACTTCTTTTACAGCTCACATTTCAGCGTATGGCTTGGGATTTTATCCCTGCTCTAGACACTAGAATCCAGCACATTTCTGAATCAGAGTAATCAACTCGTGGTTTTCCTTAATTGTTAGTGACACTTCGCCCTGTAGCCTCTCCTTTGAGATTTACATCTGATTCACTACGTATCATTTTGGAAAAGCTCAAAAATTCTTTCGAATTTTTCAAACAGCTCTTTTTCTTTTTCCAGCTCAATGATCTTTAAGGCATGGATTCAGCAAACACTTACAAATGTGTTGAGTGTCTAGGTCTAGGATCTAGGTTGACAGAATACAGGAGGCCAGCTAGAGGAGAGGTTTGACCTGTGCCCTGTCGTATGCCCTGAGAGAGTGCTAAGAGCCACCTTACAGCCAGGATGCTGGGATTGGCAGTCTTTTTTACTATTATTACTGTTAAAAGACCTAGAGATATCCTCACTCAGATTCTTGTGATGAAATTCTGTGAAGCAAAATGCCACAGTATATTTAAACCCTTGAAGTTTGTCTCTCCTGGTACGTGTGTCTATGGACACACGCTGTGGATGCAGCGACACAGGCTCTATAAATATGCTGTTACCTGCAGAAAGACCAACGCAGCAGCATGGTGCTTGCCAAGGATGGCTGCTTGGAGAACGTATCCTCTTCTGCACGACTGAGCAAAGAGAAGGTTGTGTGGCAAGATGACCTACCCCCCCCTAAACCTGGTGGCAGATGAGCTAATGGCATCACCAATGGCATCAACAACAGAATTAAAAGCTCCCTTCATTACTACATCACTCTGAGCTGTCTCTGGAGGGCTGAGAAGGACTTCTGGTGACACAAAGGAGAGTCATTATTCAGGGCCTAATTATAACCAACACACGTAGATTTTCCATGGCAGCCTTGGCCTGGTCAGAAACCCCAACTTGGTATAGTATAACGATGAAACGGCCCATAAACATCTCCACTTAAGCCCTCTGACTCACAGGCGTCTCCTGACAATGGACATTGATCAATAACTTTTTCCCATGGTGCTTGCTCCCAGACCTGCTGCTTCACATGCTTTCTCCGTCTCCTTTGGATTATTCTCCATTGAGAACAAACAAACAAGCATGGGCAGAAGGGAGGGCGTTTGTCTTTGCAAGGCAGGCGTTGGGCAAGTGACAGAGCTTGTGCCACCCTCAAAGTGAACACCCACCCAAGGGCCAGTCTTCAGCTCTGAGTCCCGACTCATGAGGTAATCACAGCTTTATGGAAGAGGACAAATGCCCTTCCCAACACCGCTCAGCACCTCCAGGGGATAGCAATGCGTGGGACAAGTGCCAGCGAGTTCCACGGATCAGGTGGCTCTGATGGACACGGGGACTGAATCACTGACAGGAAAAACGGTGAGTGTGAAGGGATAGGTCCAGAAAAGGGAAACCAGAAAACCAAATAAAAAAAGCTGAGAGTCTCAAAGGCTGGTGTGAAACACAGACCATTCCTACTCGTTTGGATTTCTAATTTATTTTGCTGCTAGTCAAGAACATCTATTTTGCCACTCAAGTGGCAAAGCCTCTTACACCTGAGAGTTAATTTACAGGTGCTGCCTGGGTTGCAAACTGCCTGCTGTAACCTTGCCAAACGGCAGAGCAGCTTGAAAACTTAGAGCGTCCTGTGTGAAAACATGTGTATCATGTTTTTGTCGCCATTCTGTAAGTCTGACCTCCACGAGCATTGAGGAACCCTCTGAAGGCAAGTTCTTCACCAGTGACAGTGGCAAACAGAGGCATCCTGGACCCGGCAGAGTTCTGGGAGCATACAAGGACTACAGGCTATCCAGCAACACAAGTGGGAAAAGGCTGAAGGGCCTGGCAAGAACAAGGCTGCTGGTGGGTCATTTGGCACAGGAAAACTGAGAGGGACTGTAATTAGAGTTGGAGTAGGTCCCCCAAGGGATCCAAGGCAGCCTGACACACTCAGCTTGCAGACAGGAGTTTCCTCTACTGATGCTTAAATGGCACATGTGTGCCAGCTTGACTAAACCCTGCTGTGAATATAAACCCAGATGTGATTAAAGCCTGGAGGGTAAGATGAGGCTTTAGCAGTCGCTGGTCCAAAGGATAGTAACGGATCTCTTGGATTACTACAAAACCAGGATGGGTGGGAGCTTTAGAGATCTGGTTCATCCCAGCTGCCCCACAACCAGACAGTTCTACATCATCCACCCCTGACTGGTGCCTGCTTATTGCCCCTCCTAAAACCCCGCATTGATGAGACTCTCTCTCCCCAGGTCATCTATTCCAGTGCTTAACCTCCTTTACAGCTGGAGGGCTTTACTCATATCTAACCCACACTCCTTTGCAGCAGTTTGGTGGCAGAAGTTTTGTTCGTGCTCCCACCCCAGTTCAGAAGTGCATTGGCTGTTCCTTGCAGGCTTGTCCACCCCCATGAGGAACATAAGAACCCACCTTTGACGGTGACGAGCACGGAGCTGTATGTCTGGCCTGCCAGGTTGGAGGCCGTGCAGGTGTACAGCCCGTTGTCTATCTGCTTGCAGAAGAGGATCTTCAGCACAAAGTTCTCCTGATCATCCTCATAGATGACATGCCGCCGCCCTTCCAAAATGACCTCGTTGTCCTTCTTCCACACAATCTCTGGCTTGGGCTCGCCCGTCACGTAGCAGCTCAGCTTGGCGTGCTTCCCCTCCGTCACGCTGCACGTGCGTGTCAATGCCCCAAAAGTCGCGTTGCGGGGCCCTTTGGTGGAGAGACCAGCCGCTCTCTCGTAATCCCAGGAAAGGCCGTAGCCGATGCCAGAGAGACCTTCTGCTGTGGAGTAAGTCTGGCCAGATGTTGAATCGAAAGCGCCATGGGAGATGTCCATCTTCCTGATCTCCTCCCGCCTCTTCTGCAAGTGAGACAACAAGGATGCCGTCTTGCCGCAGCTGGTATCCAAGTGGCTGCTGCTGCCCGGGTTGGAAGAGCCCTGCGTTTCCACCACCAACGCGGCCGAAGCACTGGCAGAGCCGATGGGATTCTCTGCCCGGCAGGTGTAAGTGCCGCTGTCCCCCAGCCGGGCACACTGGATGGTGAGAGCGTTTGACTCCCCAGCAGACTCGATCTGGAAGCGGCCGGCATCAGCCCGGTTCCGCAGGTGTCTCCCATCCTTCTCCCAGTTCACCGAGAGGGGAGGGCTGCCCTGGACTTTACATTTGAACATGGCGTCTTCTCCCAACGTTACTTTGATGGAGGAGGGTTTCTGGATGAAGTATGGGGCTGACTCCGTTACTGTGGTCTCCTCTCCGACTTTGATGCTGACAGCTGCAAAAGCTTCCCCGATGGTGTTCTTAGCCCGGCAGATGTATTGGCCACTGTCCTCCAGGCTCAGGTCGTAGATGGTTAGCCGATAGAGATCCCCATCTTCTGTGGTTTTAAACCTTCCCCCAGACTGGACTGGAAGTTTATCCTTTTCCCAGCTCACAACCGGGATGGGGTTTCCAATGATCTGGCAGCTCAAGGTGGCATCCTTCCCCACAGACACCATAAACGCCTTAGGCCGGGTCAAGAACCGGGGCACTCCGCTGAACGAGCTGTAATCCATCGTGGTTTCCTAAAGGGTGAGGAAAAAAAAAAAAAAAAATGTCATGACAGAGCAGATTAGATGGTGCAGGCAAAGAATTGCTGCGCTCCCATGATGTCAGGACGTTTGCCATATAGAATAGTCCAGTCGGGGCACGTTTTCATTGTCCTTCTCACCTCACGGGTGAGAAGGTCTTGGAATATTTTTGGTCTTGCAGATTTCTTAGATTTGAGCTCAACAAACTGCTGGCAGAGAAGGCAGCTCACTTCCCCACAGGGCTCACTGGGTAAAACACAAGTTTTCAGGCAGCGCATACAGAAAGAACATGATGGTCCCTGTCAGCTCTGGCACTAGGGAAGTCACCTGCACTAATGCTGTATAACATACGGGCTAGTTCTGTAGCCGTAGAGAAACAGATGGACATTAAATTTGGAGAGAGATGTGTCTACCTATCAAGATAACTCCTCCAGCGTGCTCATCTCTTCATTTTCATCTCTTTCTTTCTATTTCGTTGTCCCTGCTCTTTTCAATTTTTCTTTCTCCTTGCCTTTTTTTGGGTTGTTTTTTCCTCCCTTTCTTCTGCCTTTTTTTTTTTTTTTTTTTTTAAATTCTGCTTTTACAACATGCTCCAAGTCTCCTCTTGCCCTCTCTGGTCATTACCCATCCCTAGCCCTTGTTCTCTGAATCACATTCACACAGACCTTACGGTAAACCCCTCTCCTGGAGAGACCAGCCTTTAGGAGGACGCACAGAGCCGCCTGTCACATTATTGACGGTATTTCTCTCTATTCCCAGCTCCTATTCAACACAACCACTGAGATAACAGCTACTTTGGTGGTGATGGTGGCCAATGAGTATCTACAGCTTTTATACAGCCTCATCCAGCTGGTGTGGGGCCGGACGCAGCTGCAGTGGGGACGGGTGTGCGCACGTACGCCTTGGTGCACGCCCATCACGTCCACGGGAGCACAAAGCCACGTGGAGGAACCACCACGGGGAATGCGCACAGCAATCCAGACAGCTCTCCCAAAAAGCCCCCGCAGGGCTTGGGGCTTACAGGAAAGATGTCTCATCACCTGCTTATTCTCAGCTGCTCTCAGAGGGAGCGGCGCACCAACCTGCAGCTGTTTGGTGATAGGGACCAGCCAAGGAGATGAGGCTTAAGCAGCGCTCAGAAGTAAAGCTCATGGCAATTCTGGTGCCGCTGTGTCCCGAGAAAGCCAAAAGCAATCAGTGGCATTCATTTTTACAGCACTGTTTGCTCATACACAGAGTCTACCCGTCCCTGTGCAGCTGGAGAGCCATACAACAGAGATCACGGCCGTCAGGGTCCCCTTAAAGCCCACGTGGCACACAAACTTTTCTCGCTTCTTCACTGCTGCTCACATGGCCTCCTGGATGCCCTTTCCCTTCTGCTAGAGTGAGTCTGCTCCCAATCCTCCAAGAAGCCCTTTCCCGTGCATTGGCTAGCATTTACTTTGATAAGTATAGCACAGCTAAAAGCCTGGCCTTGACCAGTAACCGCGCACCAGCTGACTTTCCCTGAGAGCAGGGTTAGACCTGACGATAGTGCTCTGTCGGGAGAGCAAGCTTCCCAGCTCCAAGTCTCTCTGGAAGTCCTCCTCAGAAGACTGGAATGCACCATTTCTCCCCAGGCTACTATATCTCTTTGGTGTCATGATGCCAGACACTTGCGTCTTAGCGAGCTCGTGCAGCTCCTGTCTGAGCTGTACTCAGGTCTCTACTCGGGGGTGATGGCAGTGCTGCTCTCACATCTGTGCTTTTTCACCTTCAAAGCGCCACACAAAGCAAAACGACCAGGGCACTGCGTGGTGTAACTCAGAAAGGAACTAATAACCAGTCACCGCGACAGAAATATCCTTCTTAATCCTACAGCGGTTCGGCTTCCCCGCCGGCCATAAATCCACCCACTCTCTCACCCAATGGCAGATGCTCTCACAATCTGCGACCCCACCTCCAGCAGGAACCAGTAGGAGCAGGCCAAAAACCTGCTTTCATTTCTTCAGTCACCATTGGAGCAGAGGTTTCATTATTTTTTTCCATCCCCCTCCAGCTCCTGTTGCGGTGCCTTAACGTTAATGTGCAAATCACTGATGGCACCAGGGAGTGGGGGCTGGATTGACCTGCTGCGTGACCTTGGGGAAATTGCTTATTTTCCCCGTGTTTTGGCTCCCTTCCCATTTCATCTTCATGTCAGGACAAGGATGGTCTCGCAAATAATTATGCGCACGGTGCATATACGACAATGCATTTGCTGGAGTACGTGACAAATCGCACATGAAAATTAACAACAAATAATTTTTCCTTCCATTTGCACTGCTGGGGATTGAAAGACAGAAACTGGCATCAAAACGAAATACTGGTAAATACAAAAATTCAAAATGATATTCATTATAGTAATTATTACCATTGAAGGTGGCATAGCTGCGCTAACCTTCAAACATCGTTTGGGCCACAGATCTAAGGCAGAAAGAAACATAGTCTTCTTCCTATATTCAACAGGAAAAATACACTACTTACTACCTTACCCTGTCTCTCCCTCTCCAAAGAACACATGAAACTCTTAAGCAGCAAAGACTTTTCTCCTTAGAGGAAACTGATCCTTCCTAAACTCATTCAATTTTGGTTGCTTTTGTTTCCTGGTATCAAGCAAATGTCATTACTCCACCCCAAAAACCTCAAAAACTTAAAGAAAATGCTTTCAAAGTTTAAACCTAAAAAAAACCAAAACCCACAATAATGGGGAAAAATCATTCTTTGTAAACACTGGGAATGAAAAGAATGCTTGACTTGCAGCCATTAGTGCTAAGTCTGACTGACTTTCTGTAGAGTGGTCACCTGCAATACTGGGTGCAATGAATATAGAGATCTATTTTTCCCTTGGTCTCAAACCGGTCTAGAAATCTGTGAACTAGTTTGCACTTCTTTAGTCCCTCTTACTACCTTCAACCTCTGTCCTCACTTGAGCTTTAAAATGTATTTTCCATGAACACTTGCAAAGCTGCAAGCAGAGACGCTGCATGAATGGTTAGAAGACACAGATATGAGCCTTGGGCTTGAGCCAAAGTACACTGAAGTCAGTGGAAATTTCCACTGAAGTCAACTGATTGACAACCAGTCTTCTGCCGATTTGGGGAAGGACCATTTCAATGTTCAGGGGAGGATGTTGGGATTCAAGTTCATCTCTGGAGAACCGAGCAGTAACGTTCACTACATTAACTAAGAATTAACAACCAAAACTCAGAGCTCGTGTCCTAATCTTTCCCGGCCATTAGCTGGAATTTCAGGCTGCGCTGTGTCACCAAAGTGTTTGGATCCATCCTCAGAAGACATTGCTACGTCTCGTCCTTTCTAGATCCCTAGTTGTTTCTGACATATGTGTCACTGACTCATTTCCATCTTCAAATCCATAGCAAAAAATAAACTTGCTTCACTCCTCCTTCAGAGCGGGCTCTGCATAACATGGAGAAGTGCCTGGAGCACAGAGATGGCTACTGACACAAGAGGTGCCTGCCTGGGAGCCAGCCAGTGACCTTTCAGCAAACAGCTTCCCTCAAACCACCTGCGTGCTGTTTTCCTTGCCTGGTCCCCAGGAAATATATCCAGGCCTGGAGGAGAGCTCTGCTTTGTGGGAGCGTGGTGGGTACTCTCCAAGCCTGGCCCTCACAAAGGGGAGAGCAGGAATGCTGCTCGCTTCCTAAAGCTCTTGTGCACCCTCTTCCCCTGCCCTTTTGTGCCCAAACAAGCCCCAGCCTCTCACTGGTATCTCTGATAGTCAAGAACGTTTAAAACAGGGGGAAGCTGCTGCATCAGGTGCCTGTTGCTCCTGCTCCCGAACCAGATCGGTGCAGCAAATCCATCCAAGATGCTTCTTTCCAGTGGCCGTAGCCTCAAGGTCCAGCCTCCCTCTCTCACTGCTCCCAAATGCTCTCCTGGTGTTTGCAACTCCCTTCTCTCCATTGGGTACAAGCCACTGTGTGCACAGACCTCCTAGTGCAAGGTGGATACCCCACGTCCCATGTTGGAATCTACACTGCACCCTGCTCTCTACCAGTTTTCACCACGTGCCCTCACACTCAAGGCTTCTTACGCCGTTATGAACGGCCGGGATGCCAGAAGAAAATCCAAGGATCAGTGAAAACAGTATGTGCTCATCAATAATGTTTTAGGTTAATTTGTAACACAGTAGGAAAGCAAAATGGGGTTTATCCCTTGCTCTGCCACTGGCTTACTTTTGCAATTGTGAGAAAGGTGCCCAAACTCTTTTATCTTCAGTCCCCATCTGAAAAAGAGGGTGAAAACCTCGACCTATGGGTGTTGAGGGCATGAAATCCAGTCACAGGCATGAAATCCTAACCTGCAGCAAGCGTGAAGCTGCAGTAAGTATCCAACACTCAGGCAGATCAAATAGTTTAGATAGGCTGCGCTAGACAAACTACATTCTGCAAGTTTAAACGGGATAAAATGCATCACATGAGATTAGGCTGATAAATAGGCTTAGTAGTAAGAAGGAGAGGACAGCCTTGTGAACACACTGAAAGGACAAGGTTTAATATTTCTACAGTGTAACTTGTTAATCAATTTAGTAAACAATTACACTAATTCAGGTTCTTCATATGTACATTCAAACTTAGAAAAAAACAGTCACTCTCTGCAAGTGCCAGGACAGCTCCCTTGGAAGTGATAGGGCCGACAACAAAGCATGAATAAACCTTGTCAATGCAGATGCCCTTTCCAATTAATCTCAGACATTTACCAGCATCATATTTCTCCTTGTAATCCCTCTGTGATTAATTATTTGCAACAGAGATCACATTCCCATCTGGGTATTTCTGAGCACGCCAAAGGCAAAGTAGCAGCACTTGTAATCTTGCTTATGTCTTTATTCATTCAAATTTTTTATGTTTGGGGGAAAGAGGCACAAGTTTGTGTGATTGTCAGATAATGCAAATAAATCAAATCCCTGTCCAGGACCCAACACACGGCCGTGCAGCCATTCAAGGCCTCCTGCCCACTGCTGTCCTCACCGATTTCAGTCTCTGCCCTACACCTGCTTCCTTCCCCACGGAAAAGTGAGCGAGGCCCTTGCAGTGGGAACGACCAGACGACTCCAGTTCCTGCTGGAGCGGTCAGAGGTGGTGATCGTCAGGATGGTCATCAGGAGATGGAGAGCCCTAATGAAGAGTCCTGACGGTCGTGCCATCACTCTCTTGACCTCCTGTGATTCACTGTGTTGTGAGGGCTGATGGGTTGGCTGCATGTTGCTTCATCAGTGTTGAGCTGCACGTGGAAAGCCTTCTGAGAAGACAGAAGTCCCACACCGTGGCTGCCCCCCAAGCAGTCAGCAGCCTGTGGTGATGCTCTCTGGCGTGACAGAGGACAGGGCTGGTGGGTTATTCTCTGTCCAAGCCTTTTAATTCAACAGTTAGAAAGGGAATCCTACCACCCTGACTCCGGGCAAAGAGCAAAAAGCACCGTGCAATCCACCTCATAAAATATACCCAAGACAAACGTGGCCACACGTAGCACACCCACATAATCAGAGACTTAGAGGACATAAAGCCCAGGCGAGGACAAGCACCTACACCTAAGAGACCACTAAAGTGCAAATAACAAATCAGGGGCACAGAGGTTCTCTCGTCACCACGTTAAGACGTGCCTGTTTGCTCATTTTCTCAATTCTCTTTTACCCTTTCTTGGCCCAAGTAGCAAACTGTTGATTCGGGGTCTTTTTCTTGCCAGTAGAGTTCATGTTCCCTGGCCTTTCTCCACAATGCCAACTGCTAAGCCTTGCACTCCTTCCTCTCCTGACGGAAAAGGCAAGATTCACAGGGAACCTCCCATTTCTAGGTACTGAGCTTTCAAAGAATATCACTAAAACAGAAGCTCCAGATAAAAATCAAGGCAGCGCTGGTATTACTGTAGTTTACATGACATATCTGCATGTATTGTTCCATCTAAAAGCATCAGGAAATGGAACCTGTGGGTGGGAAGGGAAGTTGATGGGTCATCAGATGGGAAGTGCCGATTTCCTTTGATGTTTAAAGTTCTGCTGAGGGAAAACAGCAGTAACCCAGCTGCCCTAGTAATCCTAACAATCTCCCAGGGAATGGATAACTTTGAAATAGCACAAGTATTCAGCGTCAGCTGCAAGCTTAGTGACATCAAATGGGCACAGAGGGACACCTACCAGCCATTACAGCAGACAGAGTGCTTTAAGGGTGAAATGCACACCAGCACACCCAGTGCTACATGCCCATTACAGCTCTAAATCAGGTGTAAGCAGAGATTTGCGCCAGTGCACTAATCTGAGATGGCAGAATTTACCCGATGCCCGTTTCATCAGAGCAAGAACAGTATCTGTCACCGAGGAGCCGGACTCAGAGCTTAGCGTGGGCTACTCTAAATTCCACCTCAGTGAGGGACAACAGATTTTGGCATGCTCAAAGGTCATTTGATGAGCAGATGGAAGAGCTTTCCATGGTGGCTTGGAGGATTGGGCTCCACGTGCTGCAGGAGGCGTTGGACACCGAGTACCTGCAACAAACTAAGCCTATTGCAATAAGCTTCTAACTCAAGTCAGAGTAAGGCTCGTTTGCGCTCCCTGACATCTATTGCCTCCACAGCAAGCCAAAGTCCACAAGAGACGTTAAGGGAAATTTCACAGCAGGTCAGGGGCTCACATGGTGTTAAACTTGACCAGCGGCCCTCGGCAAAAAGATGGCTAAGCTCAAGGCGAGACAATCATACGTTTCTGACCTTCAGGGTAGTACTAAACATGAACCAACTGTCTAGGAAGGGACCTGCATCACCTTGTGCTCCCAGTATTAACCCTTTATCGATAACCTGAAGTTTTCCAATGACTGGGAGCAAACAAAAAGAGTCGAACAAACCATTAGAAAATTCCAACAAGAAACAAGAACAAATCGCATGGTTTGTGGCAACACTTCTGGGCAAGGCAGTCAGATCACCTTTCAGCCACATAAGCAAGCACACACTTCATGTAAAACATGGGAGAAAGACACCACTTAGGTGATCTATGTGGTTAAAGCACATATTATCTTTCCTTTTTGGTGCAGAGATAGACCTATTGCTTATAAAGCTCATCCCTCTTTTAACCATGTGGCCAGCAATCACCTTCCATCAACACACCAATAACCTCAAGAAGCTCCACGCAAGGAAGGGACGTCTTCCTACTCGATCTTTGCTGCAGCATAGGGGCTTCACTTCGGATTGCCCCGTTGATGGAGCTAAAAAACAACCCCAGAAACTTCCAGAGGACTAAAACTGTTCAAACCTGCCCCTCAGGACTCCATAGAAGCACCTTTTCCTTTTATTTTTCTGAGCCTAAAGGCACCCAGGCTGCTCGAAGAATGTGTAAGAAAAGGCTACAGCACAAGGGAGGTCCCAGGCATACAGCAATGCTCATTCCTGCTCTATAGGGGTGAGAAGGCAGGAGACAAATGGAGGGAAAAGACAAAAATTTTGGGTTTCCCAGCCTGGGGATAGAAATGAAACGATGTAAATTCTGGCAATTTTGTCACAAATTTCACCCATCTGGCTTTTGCTTCACACACAGCCCCTGGAGAGAAGGGGCTACGGCAGAACCTCAGCTGTAGGTTCACCCCAGCGTCTGCCAGGCGAGCTTTAAAGGTTGGGAGAAATCAAATTCGCAGTGGTTTATTTTACTTTATTGGCCTCACGGTTTAGGCCAGGCCTTTACCTGTCTGATGTTGCCAGGACGATGCTACAGCCGCACTGACACGGTCCCTCTCGGCATGCACACGTGCATGAATGCGTGTACCTTTCTCTCCCTTGCGTGACTAAACCCAGCACCGAACCAAGTCATCCCAACTCTTCAATCCTTTGCATTAACAGAAAAATAAACTTGCTTATACGGAGCTAGAAACGCTGGCCCCAGTTCCAGCACATGTGATTTCCTACACGAGGGTGTTGCAGGATCACAACTCCCACAGGGACAAAGAATTCCCTCAGTGACAATTAGCAGCAAGGCTCCAACCTAAGCCCTTGTATTTTAACAAGTGGACGTCATTGTCATTACAGCCACTCCACCCCATTGAGCTGTAAGGCCCAAAATAGCCTCAGCTGTCGAGCTCCATCTCTCTCCATCTCTCAGCAGAGCCATTTGTAGAAATGCGAGGAGGGTGGGGGATTGCAGCGTGAACCGGTATTGACGCTGGAGAGAAGCTCAGAGGGAAAAAAAAAGCCTTTGCTGAAGAGAAAAGCAGCCCTAAGATTATGCCCTGGAAATAAAACTTTAAAAAACACTCCTTGTGGCCACCTCTCCACAGGAACCATAGTTTTTCCAGGCTCTCCACGCACACTGCTACCTCAAATTCGGGGATAAAACTCAGCGAGTACAATCAACAGCTTCAAACCTGATTTTCCTCTCTTCTCTCCTCTGGAGGTTGATCTTTGCTTTTTTGACAGCATGGCCAAAAGTAGTTAAGCAAAGCAATTCATATTCAATTCAGACCAGAAGGAGGATGGATTTACTACCTGTACCTTCAGCGACATCTTCAAATACGTTTCATAAAGCAAGACACACTCCCGCATAGGAACACTGACATAGAAATAACCTCACCCCTCCCTCGGCTACTAAAAGCATTCTCCAGTTTCTGCTGGACACCAGCATCCCCAAGTCTGCTTCTCTTTAGCTGCAGGTTTAGGTCTTACCTGGAGTCTTGGCAGAGTCTGAGGAGAAACAAAGCTCTGGGCAGGGTGAGAAAAAGCCGATTCCTACTGAGATGATGGAAGGGGGAAGGGGGAAAAGGGGAACAGAGGACATGGGGAGACCATGTTGGTTTTGATGTCCCCCCCGCCTTTCCCCTCCAGGAAAATAAAACAGAAACCCCAGCGATGGCAGGGACGTGCTGCAGAAGGTCCCCCCCAAGTCCCCCAGCAGTGGCTTTGCTGCTCAGGGTTAGGCTGTGCCACCCCCCCCCTCCCCACCCCTCCTCCGGGTTGTCCTCCTCCAGTCAAATCGCTGACGTGCTTTGCTTTCCCTCCGCAGCCCAGCTCCAAAATAGCTCTGAGTGTCATTTACCGGGGAGATTAAGTTTCCTGCAGGAGAGAGGCGAAAGGGCATCGTTTTAGGGACTCGCTGGGATGGTCCAGTAAAATGGGGTGGACGGAGACACCCGTGGGAGGTGTGTGTGTTTGGTGGTGTGGGGCACAGGCTGTGGCGACGAGGTGGGTCAGAACCGTTCCTCAAGAGTCCATCCCAAAGCCAAGCAATGAAGGTGACGTGGGGACCCAGGAACAGGGAGCTGCCAAGTTATCAGCGTTGCACAAGGGACAGGAATTCCTTTCCAAAGGCATCAGATCAATAGTAGGTTTATTTATAACCTCCCAGGCAAGAGTTGAGACAATGGCAAAGAAATAGCAAGTTAATAAACCCAAGTCTATTTCTCCCTACTGAAAGAGTTAAACCCCTGACAAACCCTGACTAAGATACACAAAAACTTTACTTGCATTTTTCCAGAGTTTTTCTTCCCCTGCAAGGATGGTTTTAGCTATTTGCTGAGCAAAGCTGATAAATAGATAACATCTTGCCTGATATTAAGGAGACATCAAGGAGACAAAGCTCCAGACATCAAGGAGACCCGTCTAGTACACTACTGATGATTACAAAATGTTGCATCAGAAAAGGGGCCCTGGCTTGTGCTCAAGAAGGAGGATTCAACTAGAGGACAGCAGTGAGGAAGACTATGAACGCCTGGGAACTCATCACCATGAGACTGCCCTTCTCAGGCAATCTGATGGATATGTATGATTTTCGGGTAGATGAACTGATGGGTTTTGCTAACCCGTTGGAGCACGGATGGAAGGAGCTATCCCCCCTGCTGCCCGGCGCCGTAATAAAGAATCCCTGCTTGATAACACCCTGTTGTTATTGAGTTTTCTTTGATTCACTACCTCAACCTAAGCGTATCTCCCCCTAACTTTGTGCAGTGTGAATCTGAAGTCTCTGCAAAAATGGCATGAGTTCCACACATACCACATCTCAAAGGTTCAAGATCTTATTTTCTACATTTACCAGTAAAATTGCTAAATTTTAACGATTTCCTGAGCACAGAGTTCACACCAATTCTTACCAGCAATCAAAGAATTTGGAATTTCAAAGCCATTTCTGCTAACGATAGAGTAGCTAGAACAGAGTCCAGCAGGTTCCCCCACAACCACTTTACCTCTGCCCGCCTGTCAGGAGCGAACTAAGAGATACGCTTATTTTTGGAAGTAAACAAAGGAGATAACGTGCTGCAGAGTCTGAGGGTGTGGAACAGCTAAAGACACAAGGGGTACGTTTTGTTTACTCACTTGTCAGGGCACAAAAAAAAACCCAGCAGGGGAGGAAAAGGGAGTTTTATTTGGGATTTTGAAAGCAGGGGCTGAAAAGAGTCAGAGGGACCACAGATAAGGAACCTCAGTGGCTGCAGTGTCCTTGCATGCAGGAGAAATCTCAACTCTCAAAGCCTCTAAGTCTCGCATCAGGCTCTCAGGGCGTTTGGCTACTGAGAAATAAAATGTGGAAGAAGAGATCTGGTGCGACCCGAGCGCTAGTGGCATCTCCCTGAACGCAGAGCTCAAGGAGAAGGTGACAAAGACGAAAACCAGTAAGATCAGGAGGACACCATTAGCTTAATGCAATGGGATGATCAAGGACAAGGATACTGGCCAGCAGGAGACGCTGAAGCTGTCCTGGAGCTGGTCCTCTACAGGAAAGCAGCTGGGCAGTGGTTTGGCCTAGAAGCAGGTCATGCTTCGCCCCATGCGGTGACCTGCTGAGGGCAGGGCTGTCACCTGCTGGAGAACTGACCCAGCGATGGGGGAGAAAAAGCCACAGTAAGTGTAAGATACAGCATCATCTTCCAAGGGGGAAGAGAAAGGGTAACGTTACTGGTGACTCTCTGATGAGGGAGATGGAAGCAGAAAGTGCCCAAAATGGGTTTAATGTCCCAGTATACTGTCACCTGTTTACCTAAAGGGAAAGAGGATCCTTGTCCCGATTGCCCCCCACCTTGGCGTATTGTCATGGGGCATTTATCTCATCATTTAACTGCCAACTCTTCAGATCTAGTGTTTTCCTGGCACCCCGCAGAGAACCAATAGTCGATCTCTGTTCTAGCGACCCCTTGTTTGCCAGCTGTGACTTGCCCTCATTATCTTGAGATGAATGGATTGCCCGAAATACCCTGAAAGGTCACTAAAGATGAGACGAACTGAAATATCTACAGTATCAATGAGTTATTTATCTACTCAGAAACTACAACGTGTCATGGGCTTAAAATAACAGAAAGTCTATATATGATGATCTATTAGAAGTTTAAATTTATAGAGAGAATGATGAAAAGTGTTGAAGGAACCTGCATTTGAATGGAGGAACCTGCATTTGAATGGAGGAACCTGCATTTGAATGGAGGAACCTGCATTTGAATGAAAACAAATAAAATGTCATCGGGCAAGATACTAGTCCTTCCTCCTTTGAAAAGCCAACAGGCAGCTTTTCCATAAGTATGTTTTCTCCCCATTCCAAACATCAGGGAAAGGTGCTTTAAATAGCAACTTACACTCGTGGGGTTTTAAAATACAGAAAAATTTCTCCTTGCACTTGAAAACGGTGTCTTTGAGCGCCAAAATTGCTCATGTAAACTCTTCAGTTGAAAGTAAAGAGATGCCAAGTGGATTTAACCATAGTTTACAGACACTGAGACAAGCTGTGCTTGGTCTTCCTCCAAGAAATCAATTAAATTCTTTAGATTACTATAACCAGCAAGGCCTGAGGCGTTAGGTCTTATTTCAATATTCCTCTTAAGTACTAGATTTTTTGAATTAAAAGGCAGGTTTTCGTAAAAAAACAAAACAAAACAAAACAAACAAAAAACAAAACAAAACAAAATGGTTCCTCCTTCTCCCTACAGGAGAATTTAATTTGATTTTTTTTTCCTCACGTAATACTGCACAAAAATGTAAAAGCTGACACCATTTTTTCTTCTCAGTTTGTTTAGTCGCTTTTTACAGAAAACAACCAAAAAAAATGTTTTTTTTTGAAAAAACTGCTGTTTTTTCTCCCCATCTGACATGAAGAATAATTCAGAAGAAAAAAAAAAATCCATGCCAATAAAAATTTCACACACAACCCACAGACACCACGAGGTATTTTTCCTCCCACATCCGTGATAGGCAAAACCACCTAATACTGGGTTAAACATCATCAGGTCACTGGGTTCCCTGAAGCTTTCCTAACCCAAGGGAGCGTGTTATCCCAAGAAAAGGTTACATATGCCTGGCAATGTTAATTGCCATGAAGGACGCAGAAAATCAATACATTACAAAGGCAAATGTAAGTATTACATCAAGTCTGAAAAGACCAGAGGTGCTGGATTATTTTTTTCCAAAAGGCGGCTTTTCAGAATTGTAGGAAAAAACTGATTCGTGAGCAGACGACAACGAAAAGGCAAAGCGACACCTGCTTGCCCGGGTTGGTATTAAAGACTTCCAAAAAAGCTCATAAAGGTTCCTGCATCTTTTTTTCAGTGCTTCCCTGCTCTTCACATTAAACCTTTTCCTACGTAGCTAAACTAAAATCCTAAATTCTGAAATTCCTCCTGTAATTTAACCCTATGTACACCGAACAGGAAAGATTTTCAGTGCCCTTCCATTTTGGCAGGACGCCTGGAGATGTTTGAAGACCTCTGTCTCCACTCGTCTCTCCTCTTCTCTGGCCTGAATGCCCCCAACTCAACTCGTTTCTGACCTGCTGATGGTTTCCATCGCGCTCAGCTGGACCAGCTCCAGCTGTCGACATAAATTTGAAGAGCCAGGACCAAACCCAGGCACAGCCCTGGAGCTGCTGCCTTATCAGGGAAGATCCGAAGGATTACTTTGGACATGCTGCTGCCTTTGTCCATCCCGTGATGGATTTTTGCCTCTTTCAAAAGAGCCGGGCATTGTTGATCCCAAATCCACTTGGGCTTCCCAGTAATCCCCAAATCCTTCACAGAACCGAGTGGCATTTTCCTATGCTGCCACGGAGCACTAGAGGATTGTTTAACCCTTTAGGGGAACTTTGTATTTATTTTTTTTTTCATTCATGACTCTCTGATCGTGGAGCTCTAAGTCTGACTCACCAACGCACCAAGAGACCCGGCCAAAATCAGATTTTCGCGTATTCGTATAAAACTGATGGTGCAGCCTGGTTCTGCTTAAAAAATCCTTCCCCTTGGACATTAAATCTTCAGTAACTACATTGAATAAAGCTCTGCACCTGTTCTACGCTCCTTATTCTCGGTCACATTCCAAAACTGTCTATGAGACTGTCATAAAAGATTCTAGAGTGCCAAGTTCATCTATTTTTTAATTCAATTTAGATGACTTTGTTTCCTTTCCATCTATAACACTGTCACAGAGAGGACTTAGATTGGATTGACAAAGCCTCACTCTCCCCTTTAGCACCTTCTCAGTGCTTACAAGGTAAGTTTTTACTTTTCATTCCAACACCTTTTGGGACTTAAAGTCCAAGTGCCTGGCCTATAATTCTCCCCCCCCCCCCCGCCCCCACAATTTTTTTTCCCCCCTATTTTAAAATCAGAAGTACACTCGCCTTTCGCTGGCACGCTGGCCACCACCAGGGGTGTCATTACTAATGTCACCTCAGATCTCCTCACCATCTGGGATATCACAAGTACTCTACAAAGTTTGTGATGGCCCAGCCCATTTAAAAACATCTTTCGTTTTTACGCACTTTCTAACCAATTTCTTACCTGTTAGAGACAGAGATATTTACCCCTTTGTTACAGGCATTAACTATGGTACTCACCTGGTTGCAGCCTGCTTTGTAGTAACTAAAAAATAAAATAAAAATAAAGAACAAAATGAATTTTTTAATAGCTCTCCGGCTTTAGTGAACATTCAACTCGTGGTTACTCGATCGTTTCTTAACCTTTATATAATCGTAAAATTATTTTTGTTATTCTGGAATCACTTGCTATTTGGATTTTATTTCGTGCCTTGACTTTTCTCGAGTACCTGTCTGTGCTCAGCCTTCGGAGCACTTACACCCGCAGCTGGAACTGCAGCACGGTCACACGTAACGTTTTCCGAACAGCCCACAAACCTTCCTTGATCACCGCAGCTCTGCTCTGAACAAGGCCGTCACCACCGCTCTGCATGCAACTCGGAGTCACCTGAACTGGGTATAAGGGGAAAAAGTCCCTTATGAGGGTGGTGCAGCAGTGGCCTGTGTACCCAGAGAGCGGGACCTCCAGCTGTGGAGACGCGGAGACTTTGGGTGGACAAGGCCCTGTGCAACCGGCGCCGCTTTGAGCAGGGGTAGGAGCAGGTACCTCAGAAATCCCTCACAATCGTGGTTATTTTATGTTATGATCCTACGGAGCTGATGGGTTATCACAGACTGGGTTGGGTTGGAAGGGACCGTTAAAAGCCATCTAGTCTAACCCCCCTGCAGTAAGCAGGGACACCTTCAGCTGGATCAGATTGCTCAGAGCCACGTCCAACCTGACCTGGAATGTTTCCAGGGATGGGGCTTCCACCACCTCTCTGGACAACTTCTTCCAGTGTTTCACCACCTTCATTGTAAAAGACTTCTTCCTTATATCTAGCCTAAATGTACCGTCTTTTGGTTTAAAACCATTACCAGTTCTCCTCTTAGAAACTGGAGATTTCCCCTTCAAGTCTGCCCATGAAAGCTGTCTAATACTTCTTGAATATTACGTGGGTCATCTTTGATGTAAAGGGAATAGCCCCCCCGCCCTGAGAATTAGGCTTCATTAATTTCTCCGTGGATTTATTCTCCACATGAAGAAAATCACCATGTTGCTAGAAACAGACTGGGTTTACTCCTTTTCCCCCAAGGGCAGAGCAGTTTCCACAGCTAAATAACACACTTTGTACAAACAAGCCTTTTTTTTTTTTTTTTTTTTTTAGTGTAATTCTTTCTCAAACTCTTCCATTGCTTTCCAGCTCTCACCATGCCTCCCACGTGTGTTTTTCTTTGCATTTCTTCTTTTCCATCACTTCCCCTCTGTCAAAACTTCACGTCTTCAAAAATATTCCATCCTTTCTGAAAACAAGTGCAGGTTTTTTTGGTTTTGTTTGTTTTTCAACAAGCAGTATCGCTGCCTGAGCAACCGCCATGTTCCTGAAGGTTTAGATCCAGAAGCATTTTCATTGTAGGCTTTCTATCGCTGCGCAGAGTTTGCCTGCTAATGCCTTGCTGCCCAGCAAGGCTTTATAGCAAGGTTAAAAGGTGCTGCATTGGATACGTTCGGATTTAATTCTGACGCAAGCACTCTTTTGTTTGTGAACAACCTCTTTGCCGAGTGGTGAAGATTTTGATATGCCATTACCTTGGATCACCCACCAGTCAACTGAAGAGATCAGGGAGAAGGTCAGAAGCTTTTGGAAGTAAATATTCTGACAATAGTAGGACATGAGGTGAAGTTAGAAGCTGATTTGCCTTATGGAATGTTTTTTACACAAGAGGTTTAATCCATTCCAGAAAGTTACCTCAAAGTGCTGTCTTTTTCAGTGCTGAAGTACCACCACTGATGTCAGCGGGATTAGATGGTTGCTCTAAACCAGTCATATACATAAATCTCTTCCTTGGGAGTGGTTTCAGTTAAGGAAGGGGGGTCAGCATCGATCAAATTCTCTCATCTCCTCATCCCAAACCTTCTCCAGACCCTGCCCAACGACTCAGCTCATCCCAACGCCTACAGATCGCTGCTGCCCGGCTGCGGACAGACGGGTGCCCGAGACGTACGCTTGAGCGTCATCTCAGCCTTTCTTCTCCTCCCCAGCTCACCCATCTCGTACTTTATATCACGAGCAGAGCTCGCAGTGGCAGAGAGAGCATTTTCCTTCTTGTCAAAGCACTGCCCTGAGGTCAATGACAATGTTTACCCGAAAATAAAACCCCCACGACCACCTTATTACGGGGTGAGGCGAGTTCTGTTTTGCAGGGATTACCTAATTGCGTGCATGTCCTATTAATTACTTATTGTGGACATGCTGGAGAAGCTAATACTGATGTCTAACTTCTAATTTCTTCCAACAACCCTACTATCAAGCTATCTGAGTACAACCCAGTCACAACCACTGCCTGTGTCAAAGGCTGAATCGGAAAGAGATGTGGCATTCGCAGCTATGAGTTAAGAAAAGTGGTTAGAAACATACCAGCTGATAGGTTAGGGAGGATTTAGATCAGAAGGTGACAATTAGTTGTTTGGGTTTTTCTGAAAGCTATCTTAATTATTTTACTTGTATTAAAATTACTTTTTTTAAATGATTTGAAAGTATAAATAACTTGGTTGGTTGGGTTTTTTTTCCCATTATCCACTGGAAGGCAAAAGTCCCTTAGGAAAGAAGGAAGGAGCAAGCACCAAGTTTTTATTCAAGTCTGCTCTTCTGAAAGGGACCTATCAAAAGAGTCATTTGATTTACAAGATGAACAGTGGCGATACTTCGTATTCCAGTTTTATCAGCCTAGTGAGGCAATTTCTTTCCACATCACAGAAGAATTCAGGCCTTAAATTCTCCGCAGCTGGAATTCAGGTCCATCATTTCCAAGGTGACTGAGCATCCAGGAAAGTCTCCACTTACACACCTATAAATCCACAGACCAGCTTTTATTCACAATTGCTACCAGCAACTGTCTTCGAGATCTAACTTGAACAGTTGGACTGAATTTTGAAGTGATTCTGATTAAAATGGAATATAACCTCTCACCGATAAACGATGCCTATGCTGAACACAGGGAAAACAGCAGCTGTCGCTACCACGCTCTCAGCTTCATAGTGGTCTCAGCTGAACTACGCTTTTTTTTTTAAAGTTTTCTTAAAACCACTCAAAGCAAAACAATAAACCCATGGCAGGGAGTTAAAATTTTACGTTGAAAAGCAAAAACTCTCCCATCTTCACGTTCAATTTGCAGTTTATGAAAGATTTCCAGCTTTTCGCCCCTGCCACATTTAATGGTTTGCTGTGACAGACAGTCCGCAGCCATCCCAGACTAGGAAGGTCACAAGCACAGGGAGTGGGGAGAGAAACCGCATTTGAGTTACACATCACACCGTGCCTCGGTAAGGACTTACCCAAGACACAAGGATCCGAGAATTCCACACCACAAGCAGTAGCAGAAACTACTTGGCAGGCAGTCACGCAGTCTGAAGTTCCTGAAGTTTATTATATAAAGCAGTGTTTTGTAGTAACATTTAGAAGGCAGGCAGTGGCTTTGCTACGAGGAAGACAACTGCAGAGCCGGGGAGGCAGTGCTCCTCATCACCAGCGTGAGAGCAATCCATTCCTAGGACAACACAGTTTGTGAGGAAGCTGAGGTGGCACAGGAACACTTGTCACCTTTTTTAGCTGCTCTTTACTTCCCTTTTAACAGCTAGACGGAGAGCTTTGTGCTAAAGCTCTTTTCTCCACTTTGAACGTCCACCTTCTGCGTTCCACACACTGATTCTAAACAAATCAACACTTTCATTTGGCATCTGCTTATAACCCGTTGGCAGTAACATCGATTTTTCACACAAAGGCAACAAAATTTGTTCTTTAAACCACGCAAAAGAATGCTGCTGCTTTCAGCATTACTAATTCTTCAAGAGTATCTAACTGAACTCACTGCTCACCGAGGCCGTGCATCTTTTGCAACCCAACACCCTTGAGCTATGCGTATCCCTACACGGCGTGATTCATCAGCCGGACACCAAAGGTCTCCTCAGCCGGTCTGATGAATTAGCGCTATGGAAACGCAGTGTTTTCCTTTTCACAGGGGCCTATTATCCAAATCAGAACAGTACCACCAAAAAGCACGGCTTCACAAAGGTCAGCCTATCAAACAAATACGCATTTCGAACACTTTCAATTAATGTTATTTCAAAATCAACGTAAGATCAACCAAACGTTAATCGGACTAATTCAGGGGTAGCAGGGCAAGAGGAAAACATTTTGCTGCGACTGTTTTCCAAAGCATCCTCACAGGCGAGCTGCCAGCATCGTCACACTGAAATAGTCGCAACCATTCCGTTGCGGGTGTTTTGGAACAAGTATCAAAGCAACCAAGCTGCACTTGAATAAGAGCAGCGATACCCATCAGGGGAGGGATGTTTCTCCAATGATCTACTAAATAACAGTGCCTTGGAGTCCCCAAAATTAACTTCTAAAATGTGGGTCCAAAACAGCAACGACAATTGAAACCTGCTAAGAGAAGCCGAAGACAGCTTCAGTCCAGAAACCACCCAACAAATCTGATCTGCTTCCATTACCCTAGCCAGGCGTTTTTATAGGAAGACTTCAAATTTGGTTCTTAAGTTATTCTGCAATGTTATCAGGGCTGGCATGGCAGCAATTTGGTAGCCAAAATCCCCGTGGTTCGCTAAAAGCCACAGCCCTTGATCATTCCTAATCCCAAGAGCACCTACAACCCAACACCACAGCGGAGCAGTGGGATGGGTGCACTGGGAGCCACTGGAACCTCCTCCCTGAACCACTCCTGACGCCCCACTCTCGGTTCTCTGCGGTTCGAACGTGCGCTTTCCCCGCAGTGTCACACAAAAAATTCGGTACATTTTCCCCTCCATCACCTACACGAATACAGGACATGCAAAAACCGGGGGATTCGGGATGGGAGCGAAGGAAAAAAGGAACCAAAGGCGTTTGTGGGGTGTTGATTTGGGAGGAGAGCTTTCAAAAGCGAGCTACGGAAAAAAAAGCTCAAGTAACTTCACATTGAGGTATTTGACATGTCAATATAGAAACGCCCTGCCTCCTGCAAATGACATGTTTGAATCCTTCAAAGCAGCGTGCAAATTTTTATAGACCTTCTACTAATGAAAACCTTATGTTTTTAATTAAATTAAATGTCATTTAAATGAAAAAATTAAATTGTATCGATTTTTTTTTTTCTTCATGCCACCAGAAAAGAAAACTCAAGAAATTTTAGACTCTCAGTCAAGGAACATTTTTCCCCCTGCGTGGTCTGACACACCACACTAGACTCCACAGGACAAACCAGCTGAAGGCTCGCGTCAGCCGTGCCACACTTGACTTGCGATACAGGGGATAGCTCCACCTGACGTGCTTCAAAGTCACATCAAAAATTCAACATTTTTATATCCTTTTTCTGCAAAGTCATGATCTTTAACATATTTTAACATACGCGCGCATATTATGCTTGCTATTAATTTTGACATTTACAATGATTGGTCCAGCTTATTATACGACTTTATTGATATTTCTACACTAATATAATCATTGGTTATCTTACTGATCAAAATCTCTGATCTACCGATTAGGATGGGGAGGATGTGAGAGTCTTCACAGCAACATTCCTTTGTTTCTATGGTTTCGTCACATAAGAGAATTAGCTGAGAATGTACAATTTCACCCCTTTTACCTGCCTCCCCCCCTCCCCGTTCTGTGCTCTGTACAATTTCACCCCCCGCAGCAGCTCTGGCCTTGGCCATCTCCGTAAGACCTGCAGCTCTGAGCATCAGTGAGGTTTTGTGCATTTCTTACCATAATGTAAATAAATTGAATCAGGAAATAATTAAATATAAGACGTTAGTTGTTCATTAAAACCAATTAATTATCGATGAAAAGTAATTAGCTATTGAAAATTCAGATCTGCCCAACTGGCACTGCGGATCCGCCCGTTCCCAGCGGGGAGGCGCAGGAAGCGCTGGCTACTGCCCGCAGAGCGGCAGGGATGCCCAACACCTCCCAAGAGCAGCTGACAGCGCAAAGCCAAAAAGCAAAAGCATTCACAGCGTAACATCAATATCTTTCTTCTTTTTTTTCGACTGCTGTGCACATACAGACACACGATGTCTCCAGAACGTAGCGCTTCCGTACACCTAAATTTACCTAAATTCATCTCGTTGAGGAAGGGAAAGGGGAACACAGATCTGCACGTCAGTGGGGTGCAAAGCACGCTGTCTTTCAGCGTCTTTTAGGACACCCCCATGAAGGAGCTCTGTTCCTGCTTGTAGCTTCCGATCTGCAGCTCAACAAAACTTGGTCATTCAGTTTGAGAAACATGCCAAATTCATCAAGACTTTCACCCTCCAGTCATGCTCTGTGAAGTACTTCATTTTCCTTCATTTTCAACCATTTGATGCAATTCCGTTTTTTCACAAGTCATCTCTTGCATCCAGATATTCCTCAGGCCCAAGTGTTGCAGAAACCACCAGATTTAGGATTTTAGGATACTGCTTAGAAACCCCCATACTTCTCTCATCTTGATTTAAATATCAAGAGTTCTAATTAGTGGATATTAATAGGAGAAATTAATGATTATATTGGGAAAAAATAAGTCTCAAATGGAATAAAAGATCAAACATAAAATGAAATCTGTATTGCCAACGCTGCTAGCATACCCCTGTAAAGTCCCAGGCCTAAGGTATTGATTAACCAATGACCTGTTGGTGGTTGCAAACAAGGACAGTCTGTTGTAGTCCAAGATGTCTGCAAGGCAGGATTTATGATGGTACCCCTTGTGTATAATCTTTGAATGATGACCAAAGTAGGTACAAGCCAAGAGCCTACGAGCCAAGGACATGTTCCTTGACCCAACACGGTCAATTCAGGGAGTGGTCAAGACCTCCGACTCATGGACCACCTACCCAAATTATACCCCCTACTCACAAGGGAACAATAGAAGACAATGACAGAGGCTGCGCGCTCATTTGCATCAGAAGCGAGAAGAACCAATTATCAAGAGAATGATAATGAATATGCATTGTATAGACTGAATCTGTATGAATTTAATATATAAATATCTGTTGACTGCAACGTGCAGGCGGACATCTTTGGGAAGGATCCCATGTCTCCCGGTGTGCATCGTTAATGAAGGACGTCTCTACTTGTCTGACTTTGCGTAGAGAAGTTTTTCTTACCCACCGCGGATTTGCAACACTCATAGCTTCCAATCTCCAGCTCAACAAAACTTGGTCATTCACTTTGAGGAACACACCAAATTCACCAAGACTTTTGTCCCCCAGTAATGCTCTGTGAAGTACTTCATCTTCCTTCGTTTTCAACTATTCGATGCAATTCCGCTTTTTCACAAGTCACCTCTTGCGTCCAGATATTCCTCAGGCCCAAGCACGGCATGTGCCAACCAAAACCACCCGTTTTTCGCCCACAGAATTCACTAAAGTCATAAACCCAGCCAGATAAAACACGAAGAATTTTAATTTTCGTAACCGCACTAAAGCAGAACACGTAACACGTCTTTTCGAGGCAGAATGACCAAACCCCAATTCCTCTCACGTGGAGGACAGCAGCCGATAAATAGCGTGAGCTGAACCGAACAAAACAAGCTGTAACTGTTTATTCGGGACATACATACAACACGGTTGATTGTTTAAATAAAAAGAATCAGTCACATACACAGAAATACTAGAAAATTACACTGGCCGTGATTTATTACAGAATTCTCGTATTTCTGAGACTTTCACACGCGGAACAGAAACATCATTAAGCTCTTGAGACCCTTGTACCTTTTGCTTAACAGAAACCGGGTGTCGGTGCGTGCAGTTTGCCTGAAGTCGCTTTAGGCAAGCGAAGGGAATCCAGCCCCAGCCTCAAGGCATCCCGGTGTTCCACAGAAAAGGACTGACAGGAAGAAAAGGAGAAAAATAAAAAGGAAAAAAAAAACAAAAAAAAAAAAAGGAAAAGCAGATGAAATTCACAAGTTCACAAGTGATGGGGGGACCAACGCCCTGTGAGATCCCAGGACATCCCAAAGAGATCCGGGAAGTGTCATTTTAAGGACGTTACACGAGAGGTAGAAGTCAGATTTTTGCAGCGTTCATTCAAACATCCACAGTTGTTACAGAACTAGTTAAATAAGCCTCAGCTGATGAACAACTAAAATCCTGTATAATCAACAATTGACTTTTTTTTTTTTTTAAGCTAAATTATACTTTCCCATATTTCTGTTGGGCCTGCTGAAGGGATCACCTCACAAACCCCTCCTTCGGTAATATGTCACTAGCAGTGTAAAATTTGCTATTTTAAGTAACTGAGTTTGACCAATAAACGTGTAAAAGATATACTTCAGACACCAAATAGTATATTAAAATATAGACACTATTAATCTTTGTATATCTGTCATAAAAAATAAAAGGAAACTTATTTTTCCCATATATATTGGAAATAGCCTAATTCTGTGAAAAAACTATGCCCATTAAGTTATTACTGTGCATAAACAAGTTTTTAATTTGTTGTATTTTATACAGTAAAAAAAAGGTAAAGCAATCTTTGTCTGGCAATAATTTTACATTGACTCTGATTTATTCTTTCTAACAAGCTTTTTCACACACTCTACGCAAATATTTTCCTTTTTAATGCTCATTTGGCAAACAAGCAAAGAGGATTTATAGCTCTGGTTCCTCAGTTTTTTTTTAAAGTCGCTCCTAACCTGATAGATTTTCCCTCTCCAACAGCACAGACTGCATTAAATGCATTTTTTTTTTTTTTTTTGCACCTCTGATTACAGTATTGCTAATGAAGAAAAATAACGACCTTCCATTCTATATTCCTGATAAAATTGATTGGCAAAGCTATTATTTTAAAAGAAATAAATTAGAAAGCAATATCTACCAAAAACCAAGAGAAAACTGATTTTTACATCATGTTCTACGAAACAAAAAAGTGCTGGTGACCAAGATGGATAAACCACAGAGGAGATAAATCAAGGTCTTTGCATGGTTAAGGCTGTGTTTCCACTGAAGCAGATCAGGATAAAACAAGGTGCAAAAATCCCAGAAACCCACAAATTCCATTCAGCCAAAGGTTCTGCAATAGGTACATTCCTCAGCTTCAAAAGAAAGCAAAATTATCCTGCTAGTTGCCAGCTGTCAGTGGAGTGAGAAACCTTATAAGAAAGGCTGGGAACGCATCCTCCTGGAGTTTCTCGGTAACAAATGGTCAAGGTGAACTACTCGTACCTACAAAGAGCCTGTCGAGCTCGGGATTTTGTGCCAGTAAAGCAGCAAAGCTGGAGAAAGACAAAAATCTGTGAAAGCCGCTGGCTTCAATGGAAGCAGGACCACATCCATCTCTTCCGTAGCCTAATTGCAATGCACCTGTTTAAAATTATTATTATATAGTATTATAATATAATAATAATAATAATAATATAATACAGATCCAAACATCAATTGCTCTCATATATCCCCTATGTGCAGCACTCCCTGTTCTTGTTCAATGTAATGTACAATCTTGAAGAGTTACATTATCGGGAAGTCAAGTTTTTCCACTTTAACGACTCTGTTAGGAAAAAAAAAAAATCTATAGAAGACTGTGGCCATAAAGTTGAGTTGTAGAACTAAATTTTAAATTAAGACTATGTGCACTGTCAAAGCAATAAAAATACAAAGAGGAAAAAACCTCAAACCCTACTGCTTTGGGTAGGATTTTGACATCACAGCTCCCAGAGAACAGGGGAAAAAAACCCAACCAAACCAAACCCACAGTTTTCAGAGCAGGTAACAATACAACTTTTATAAAAAATCCCCATATGCTTAAGGTCATTTGTTGCATAATCTTTACAGTATTGAAACAAACAAACAAATCCAATTTCCTACAGACTTAGAACTATGACCTAATATGAATCGCGTAGCTGAGAATATCACACTGAGCAAAGCTGGATGCTGCCACTTGAGGAAGAACAGATTTCAACAAACAGTTCACTGGAAGCTTTATGCCAAGTACTCCTTGCTGTTTGTTGTCTTCTAAGTCTAGAAAAGCTGAGCTGAAACCCTACTTGGTTCTCTTCCCTGACAGACAGCACTTGAGAGGCGCTGGTCTCCGTCCCAGAGGGAGGACTATACCCCGTTGGTTTGACCCACCTGGTCCCAGGGCCACCTCCAGCCCCTCCAGGTGGTACACAGCTTGGTCCCACACCAAGCAAGGGCAGCAGGATGGCTACAGGAGCAGGAGAAGAACAAGCCAACGCTGCCGCAAGTCTCGGCAGTCGAACCCTGACAGCCTGCGCGAGCAGCAGAGGGGGAGAAGGGAAACGCAGCGTCAGCAAAGACAGACCCCGGCCCCTCGGGCTCACACCCCCCCTGACCACAGCAGCCACAAAGAGGAGCGATCCTGTCCACTGCAAGGAGGGTTTCCCGTGGCTCAGGCTTCCCTTCCTCCTTGCAGCTCCCCTTTCTTTCTCCCACTCTGTCTGGGTAACTAAAGAGGGCCTGGGTAGCCGATCAAACGGAATCCCAGGAAGCTCATGGTCACGTCTGGAAGAGTGCCTAGGCCTAAAGCGAGGAGGCTTTCCATCCAATTTTGGAGCATCTCCACACTTCTCCAAAAAGGCAGTACAGCCAGCAAGTGCCTCCACAAAGCCCCCCACCTGCACAATCTCCAGATTCAGTTCATTTACTTCACCAAAAAGGTACCAGGAACAGTAAGAACGGACTCCTGATGAAGACTAGAGCATCAGTTTCCAAGCTGTAAAGCAAAACAACTTCCAAATTATCTGTACAGACAGAAAGATTAGTTGTGGTGGAAAATACCAAGGGCAAAGAAGAACATTCAGTCTGGAAAGAAAAACAAACGAACCAAACAAACCATAGCAGTAGTTTGGGAACTAAGAACCTTACACACACTCCTGAAAAGGCCACAGCAAGAGGAGCACCATGAACCTAGACAATCTCCCTGTATGCTGTTCTAATAAAAATAATGACAAACTAATCCCAATTTCTTGGGTTTAGTTTACACGGATACCATCAGGCTAACTGAATTGCCAGAGGGACGCTGTGGATAGAGGAGAAAAGCAGAGATACCAAACCTATAACCAGGAAAAATAAAAAGTTCTTACTTTAATGCTGGCCTCTCTTCTGGGAATTAAAAAGGTTGGATCACCAGAAGCCTCCAGTTATTTATACAGAATACAGAAATAACTGTAATTCTTAAATCTGTGTTGTTTCGGACTATCGATTTGGGATTTTAAAGCATTAAAGACTCACTACCAAGTATCAAAGCATACACCCTGATAATAATCTTGATGTGAGAAGGGACTCTGAAGCGTCCTGTTTTCTTAAACTGGAGCAATCCAGTATCGCTGTGACCACGATTAGCTACAACTCTACCTTCTTCACCTCACTCAAAAATACGGGGGGGTGATGGGAATTCAAAAATCAAACCCAACTCCGAGACAAAAACACCTCCGTGGCTCAAGTGCAACCGAATACCTTAACTCTGCTTCCACTGAAGCCAGTAAAACGTGAATACCACTAGTCCCTGAACGCAGAAGCACTATACTTGTACTTATTCACACCCAAAATTCAGTGCAATGCTTCACAGAATTTGCACACTGTTGCCAAATGAAAACCTAGGCAGCTAAAAAAAAGTTTTGATCAGCAGAACTGCTGCAACTCTAGGTGGTTATTTTACAAAATACGGCGGGTTTTCCCCTGAAATATAAAAGGGTGTGTAACGACGCGAGAGAACGGAAGCATTCCGAAAGGACTTTGGTCTTTACAGACCTCACGCTGCCCATAATCCAATTGTTGAAAGAAATGAGCACAAAATCGTTTTGATGGGAAGACCCCGAGTTTTTCCGAAGCAAACGGAGCGAGGCGAAACGAACCACGAGCGCGGGCTGGTTGTATTTGGGGGGCAGGAGGAGGAAAATGTGATACTAACACACCCGAGCTGTGGTGACCCTCCACAGCGCTGGACGCTTGTCCCAGAGCCCGTCCCTGGTCTGAGAGTCTGCCGGCACAGCGCTGCTAACCCTCAGCTCCCGCCACAGGCAGCCCCACCGTCACCCCGTTTTAAATGCGGTTTTAAACTGCCATGGCAAAGAGAAGCGAGCAAACAGCTATTGACCATTTTTGAAAAATGAGACTGTTGAAGGCACATGAACTATATTATGAACCGATCAGGACCACATTCCTTCACGAGAATAATTAAACCACACGAGCAGCACAGCGAGGACCTCTACACTCTACACATCCACCACTACACACGGCCCTGCAGGACTACAATTGCTCTGTGAACAGAAAAGCTGAGCAAGACCCTCAAATTCTGATTTCCTGTCACCGCAGTAATCATCATTAAACCCCAAAATTATTCACGAACTGAAATACTGCAGACTCCGCTTTTTAAGCCGTGGAGTATAGTTAATTAGTTTCACAAATGCAAATTTAACCTCCTTAAAGTAATTTGTGCAAATGAATGACACAGAGAACACACTCACACTAAAATAACTCTCTCCACTACCTGTTCTTTAGGCTAAGGCTGAAGATATTAGGTTGAATTCACTTTCTTTAGGGAAAAAACCCAACATAATCTTGTTATGCTAAGATTCCGATTTCTATCGACTCTCGTTTTTAACCTCGATTCACGGATTACAATGAGGCTCGTGTAACTTTTCCCTACAAAGTGAAGTAGCTACTGCCTCATTACAGTTAACGATGGTCCTACTGAGACTACACCTGCTCTAGAGACAGTCACAGATCCAAAACTACAGAACTGCATTTGAACATTTTGCAAGTACATATATATATATGGAAACAATCAGATATTTATCCACAAAATGTCAAATCCAACATTGAACACTATGGAACATAAAAATCTTCATTTTTTTTTTGTCTTTCCAACTTCACTTATATCCCCAATTTAATTCACTTTTAAAATAAGAACTGCTTTCCAAAGCCATTCATTAATACGTTGATACCCAAGAGCCTTAGTTGGTTATCAGTACATGTTAAGAGACCGTGTAACAGTAAGACAGTTGTTAAAGCATTTGGAATATTTATAAGTGCACTAAGAACAAAACTCAAGTTACTCATTCTGGTCTAATTCCCACCCTGAACATTCACACCAACACGTAACACTTCTGATTGTCTAAGCCACAGAATGGAGACTAGTTAACAGCAATTAAATATATTAAATCTTCCATGCGAAAAATTAATCCGTTAAACAGCTTTGGTAACCTAGTATATAGTTAGCTTTGTGTAAATATTTTGCAAACATCCCTTCCCCCAAAAAATCCCTATATATCATGTGTGTATTTATAGAATAATATACATATTTCCTGAGTAAATCGTTAAATCTGATTATTCGGAAGATTTGGCAAAATATCCACCTTTATAGTACTAAAATAGAATTTTAAATAAACATTCAATAAACACAATAAAATAAATATGGAATGTTTCTGAAAATCATAGTACCGTGAACTTACATTAATAACAAACAATATTTTTTTAATTAAGTGCATACTATGTTATATAGTTACTGGTTTTTTAACCCACTGAGGAATCAATAAATCTAATTTCTAATCCTGAGTGACCATCTTCTATCACCTGCTAACGAGTACTTCAATGCAGCACTTACTGCAAATGTACAAAATCTTTTTTTTTTTTTTTTTTAAATGGAAAACTTTAAATGGACTATGCTATAGAAAGGCTCCGTTTACATTGGTTTAGCTCGAAACTGAATTGGCAGCACAACTGCTGAAGCATCTCACGCACCCAACACGAAACACTGGCGATTCCTGTGAGCGATAACCCCAACGACCTCACTCCCTGTCACAAAACCACGACGGGAGCGCGGGCCCCTCTGCACAGTGACGGGATGCAAACTACTCAGTGATCACTTTGGCACTTAAAAGAACTATATAACGGTGCAAAAAAAAACCCTGAACAGTTATGAAACATCTTTCAAATGCCTTTTTTTTTTTTTTTAAAGTATGCTAAATCATATCTTTAACAGAAAAAAGGAGAATTAAGCTCTACCACACTCCGGTTTCTCAGGTCATGGCTTGACTCACAGCTGATACCCAGCTTTGGATAAGCACACAAGGAAACGCTCAGCTATTGTTTAGTTCCTCTGAATAATAAAATTCTTACGTAGCAGACGTTGCAATACCAGCAATGTTGTTAAAAATCGCATTAACACTATTACGAGATGTGTCTCAACACCAGAATCACAGCAGTAACAGACCTGCAGCGCTGATCCGTTACGTTAACCCTTTTGGTTCTTGACAACTACCAAAACCACCTCCCACGGTGCTGTGCGGGACCCTTTGCCCTTCCCTCCCAGCCCTCAGCCTTCTGCTGCCCTTTGGTGGTCGTTACGATGATCACGATTATTCCAGAATCCTCGCGGCTTCCTCAGGTTTTTCCTTTTGGCTTCCTTCGTTTTCCTTCTCCGCGCTGCTTCTCTCTGGTGTGCTTGAGGTTGGAGGATCCAGCTCTTGCAACGTCCCTTCAACAGCTCCTCGGTTGGCTGGAGCGCTCCAAGAGGTTTTTGGCAAAGTCACCTGCAGCGCGCACCACAGAGCGGTGCGAGCCTTGCGGGTGGCAGCAGCCAGCTCTCTAATGGCAGCTGCCAGAGCCAGAACATCTACAACAGAAAAAAAAAAAACAACCCACGGTACAGGTTAAACCAGTACACAAGCCTGGGAATGTTACTGGATTAAGGAATTCTGCGAATGTGTTTAGCAGAGGGAGCTCAAGGGAACGCCAACGGCTGCACCCTGGGGCCGCGCTGGCTGAACCCCCTCCGTCAGGGCTGTTCTCTGGCAAACGGCAGCGATAACATCTCACACTGACAGCAACCCTAACTGTGTCCAAAATCCAGTGGCACAGCCATCATGCCTGCGAGACAGTAATTAAGCCCGTTTAATTGCTGTTACCAGAGGGGACTATCTACAGTGACACTCAACAAGTGTGATCAGTAAAACTGCCCACTCGATTCCAGCCAGAGGAGCTTGACACAATCCTTTTTCCCCTCCTTTGTCTTCCTTGTGGTGGCACCAGTGCCCACCCAGCCCCGCAGTGAGAAAAGGCTCACTGCTGACCTTTGGGGCTACGTTCAACAGCAGAACTCGAAGGAACACGTATTTCCAGCAAAAACCAGACCAAAGGCTTTTCCATCAGTGATTCAGATTGCGCTTAGACACCCAACAGCAGCACAGCTCTTCTTCAGGAGCGTACCGACACTGCAGACGTCACCATTCCCCGTAAGACAAACGGCAAGTTTTCTAACTACAGGTACGATGCAGCATCGTTCAAATAATGCTTCCATACACCTTTACTATAAAGCATTATCAAAACCACACTTTGTGGGATTTAGTTTCTCTTTTTAAGGTGATGACTGCCTGCTTCCTGGCTTACACTCGGAGCTCGTGTCACATTACACAGATTTAGGAGTAATTTTAGAAGTTGGTTGCATACAGGACTATTACTTTTAAGGATATGACACCATGCTTGACACCTAATTTGCGAAACCAAACCGTTTTGACTCTCTTTACAGTTTATGCTTCCCTTCTTACAAGGAAGAACGATCCCACACGCATTGCTGGGAGCCAAAGGACCCACACTGTCAGCTTCGTGGCAGGCACTGAGACAATACAGGACAGCTCGAGTAAGGATCTAAGAGGACAGGGGTGAGGCAGGGGAAGCGCATTTTTCTTTGGAAATCACTTTGAGACACAGATGTTTTCTGAAGAAAAACAATATGATCCTTAACTCCAAATCCCAAATCCCTGTATGTGTCACTATACTGAAGAGCAAGTTATCACTCACACCATGCCGTTCGAAGGGAATGCAATTTGTCCTAGTTTTGCGTGACTTCTGCTGCTACAAATTATTCTGGCTTTACTTTGACAGACATTGGGGATCGTGAAATGTCATTTCTGGTGGTTTTGTGATTCAGGTGAGGTAAACAGACATGACTGACTAACAGGGCACCAAGACTTTTTACTTTATATGCTGAAGACGAGAGACTGGCAATACCACTAAAAAAGAAACTCAACTTGTTTACAAACCAGTACATTTCTACTTTCAGGACAACTACTGATGGTTATAAAATACCACTGAACTGTCTTTACAGTTCTCCCTTAGTCAAGTGGAAAACGTTTCAAAGTGTTTAAACTAGTAACAGAAAAACAGAAAAGAAAAAAGATCTTTTGAAGTAACTTAAAGTCTTTTTAAAAACGACAGGTTTAGATTTACGACCTTTTTTGATGAAGTTACAATAACTGCTGCATCTTTCAAATGGCATATTTTCACACTTAAAGCTTTGAAAAAGCTTCTAAAACGACAAGAATAGGGAGCAGTTACCTTTCTCATTATTATAACGGGGGGCTCCATGTCTCTGTGGATTAGCAGCGTTAATAATCTCATCCTTACGCCTCGCCTGTGTTAGGTGAATGGCTTCCACGTGGCGTTCCAGCGCAGTGGATATGTTACCGTGGACAGGGCTACCACGAAGCCTTTCCATCTTTCCTATTAAGGTGAACACCTGCCAGACACATTGAAAACACCCAAATCGCTGAGTATTTCAGTCTCCATGAAACAAGCATAAACCCCCAAAGAATCAGAGGAACTGAAGCTCAGGGAGGCTTACCCTGGCTTGTTCTCGTAACTGGTCAACAATCAAACGATCCACTCGGGATGGGTTGGCAGGAAGTCGGGAAAGGGGAGCGTTATTTGAGCTGGAAATGCGCTTTCCTGGAAAGTTTCTTGCAAGGTCAGCTTCCGTCTGAAAGGGAAATAAATAGCCATTGTAAGTGCTTGAAATCAGCACAATATCACAATCCATATTCTCAGAGCAGTTTAGAATTTCTCAAATACGTTAGAAGTGCGTTTCCTATCTTTACTTCAGACCGCATTTCCAGAAACACCCCCCTAAATATCCGTCCAGTTGCACAAGCAGCTGCTGTAAGAATGAGAACACTTCTCCAACTCAGCTCGACCTCCGAGCCCAATGCTCAGTGGCAGCTTTTAGAACCAAAGGTGTACAACTTCATTTTAACCCATCTTGGACACAGACCTAGGCAGAGAAATTCTTGTCCAGCACCTCAGGAATTTAAACTCTACGCTTCTCCCTGAATCTCTCAGATGTCGCATATTACGGCCATTAACAAAAGAAAAAAGGGATCACACCAGCACAAGTTGTAACTGAAGCGCATGAGGATTAAGCCAGACCTAACATCAACTGGTATCAGCTCTGAACAAGTCGTCTGAAAAGGTCTCTCAGTTGATGCTGCAAAGATAAAGGTGCTCTCTAGAGATCCAGTTTGGTCAGGTACCCGTCTCTATCCAATGACCAGGAGTCTTCAACACGGAACAAGCAGACAGGCACTCAGTGTAGAGTTGGGACAATGGATTATTGACAACCTAGTTTCCAAGACCTGGCACGGAGTTCAGAGATTTGACTCCTCTTGGGAAAGCATTTCCCGCTCCTTTTGAGCGCAGAGCTTGCCTTGCCAAGTGTAAAACGTTTATCAGAGCGTGGCCCCTCCCTGGCAACGGTTCTTAGCAAGAGAGTCTGAGGCAGGAAAGGGACGGTGACGAGAAGAGCGTAAATTGAAAAATCCTGTGGGAGAAGTCACATGCATTCAAAACACCGTAGGTTTTCCTCTACAGCCACGTGCAAGATGCCCAGGATTATTTACTTTTGTTTTTACTAAACCAAGGATTTAATAAAAGGAGAAACAAAGAGAATAAGGGAAAGACACCACTATATCACAGGAAAAAAAAAAAAAACAAACACCAAAAAACCCAAAAAAAACCCCACCACCAAAACCCCAAACTCAACCAACCAGAAAACCAACCCCAAAACAAACCCCAAAACCACCACAAAGTTTCTCTCCTTAAATGACTGTGCAGGGAAAAGGAAAGCCTGGGTTTAGAACACCGGAGTTAAAGATTTAGCTGGAGAGGAGGAGTATGGGACAAGAAAAGAGATCCACCTAAGCAAACTGTGCAACATGAACATCGAGAGGACTAAGGTGCATAAAACACCAGCACTTGGGAACCACCTGTGGTCGTGAGGGCCCTGCTACACACCATCATATACGGCTGGTGGCTCCAGAGTCACGACAAGGGCCTGCTGAACGAGTAACAACCAGCTAGTGATCTTTTATTGACCATATAAATGAAAACCATCCAAGCTAACGATAACTCCGTGCTTCGGCCAGTGACGTTGTTATCACATTTGTCGTGGCAAATATTGCAGGTGAACAGAACCGTTGTGTTAGCAGCCCTGTCCAAGGGAAAGAGACTTAGAAACTGAAGCTCAAAGCCACCCCAGGATTTCAGACCAGCCATGCCAAACAACACAAGCATTAGACTGCAGTTTAAAACCAACAACGTGACAGAAATCTCGCCTCCTCAAAAGGAGTGACAGTCCACAGCATCTCCTCTCTCTAAATTGTCTCATGAGATCACCAGCTTTGATAGGAAGCTCTTGCTCGTTTTACCTTCTTTCTCTCTTTCTCCAAAGCTCTCCACTGCTCGTAACACTCCTCCAGTCGGAGGTGAAGCTCGTTAGCAGGTCCACTGCGATTTCTTGGAGGTCTGTACTTGTTAAATGGTGTTGGAAAGGCAAAGTATGGTGCAGCGATTTCCCCACAAAACAGATCGTTGATGAAGGGATTCAAGTGGTTAAAGTCATCATAATGAAAAAGATCCACAAGTTCCGAGAACGGAAATGGGGACGGAGGAAAACTGAAATTATTTGCCGATGAAAACAGATGGTGATTAAATGGAGGAAAGGGGGGATTTTGCTTAAAATCGGACATTAACGGGAAAGAAGGAAGAAGCGAAGGATTGATGAAGTCTGACACGCTACCACCATTCTGTTCGTGCTTTTTTCGGAACATATTGAACGGCTGGCGGTTCGGGGGAGTATACCCCAAATGAGGAATCCAATTCCTTCTGCCTCTTCTATCATCTTTATTACTGTTTTCTTGGGCCTGCTTTTTTGGAAAGCGGTGGTATTTTTCAGGGTCTCCACTTACAGCGTTCTGCTGCGTTAACCAGTCAGACGAAAAATTGTCGGGGAATTTACGGTATTGCCCCTCCTTATGAGTCAACGGATCATGCTGTGATCGTCCAATGGGTTTCATTTGCTTCTGATTTTCTAAGACAAAATTAGAAACTCCCACATTATTAGAAACACCGTTTGACATCTGTAACCTTCCATCTTTCCTTGAAGGGAGGACAGGTAGGACCTGTGAGTAGTAGGAGGACTGGGTTTTAGACTGATGGGTGGGAGAACCACCAGACATGGTTGAAACCCCTGAAGACGACTGCGGACTCGTTACCCCTCGCTTTCCATACGTGATATCCAACGCAGCTGTCGGACTTGTCATCTTCCCATCCAGCCACGTACGTCCATGGTACGATGAATAACTCCCATTTTGCATAGTGTCTTTTACAGATAAATCATATTCAGATACTTTACGAGAGCATTCTTTAGGACTAACATGGATCTTACATTCATTGTTATTAAAAGCATCTCCCAAAGTAAAGCTATGATGACCATTTTGCACATGGGTTCCCTGTGGGTTTCTGTTTGTCACTCCCGAAAAATTATTGTCTTTAGGGGGCTGATTGAAAAAATATAGCGATGGGTGAACAGATGACTGCAATTTATGAGCAGCTGTCAAGTTTTCATATCTTTTAGAAAACAAGCAGTTGTCCTGGGACACTTTATCCCAAGAGTCATCAACAGGCTGACTGCAAAGATTAGGGGAATACTTAGTTTGGTCTTGAGCATCATTTTTCAGAGCTTTGCCTCTTGCTCTTTCACTTTTCCAGTACTCTTTCTGAATGCTGGTGCCTTCCTTCGTTCTGTTCTGAGAAGAAAAAGTGCTAAAATTGGAACCGATTTTTTCGTAGTCTCCATTTAACCTCATGTGGTCGTAACTGCACAAATGCTGATTATAGTCCACATTTTGAAATGAAAACCCTTCCTGGTGAATGGTATTATTATTTTGCAAGGGGCAATTTTCAGGATAACTGTTCTTCGGGATATTATCAGGCTGAGTGCAAAGGCCAGATGGAGAAAGCCAAGACTCTATGAGATGAAGATCTTCCAAACCTCGGTGTAACACCTCCACATCACGGGACTTTTGCAAGCGTTCCTGATAGTAGCTCTCTGTGCCCATCAGGTTTGGAAAATCCTTACTTTCAACAGAGTGCTTAGATGAGAGCCCTGAGAATTCACCATTGCTTCCAAGATCAGGTGCCCACATAGGTGGAAACAATCTTGAAATAGAATTCCTGTAACAGAGTTAAACAAACCTCCTGTAACGATTTAAAACATTTCTTCTGTTAAAACAGTTCACATATCACAGCTCTTTCCCCCTGCCAGGTTTCCCCTGTTATATATATATGAGGGGGAAAATAATCCCACTGCAGTTTAGTAAATGCTATGTGAAATCTGCCTATGAATGCTGTTCCCTATTGTTTATAATATCTATATTTGGAACTGCAGAATAATAATTTAATAAACATACAGATATTTGGATTTATTAAATATTTTCGATGCGACTGTATTCAGTCAAGTCCCTGCTGGTTACAATTAGATTTTTCCTCCCCCCCCCCACCAAATGCTGATGGAAGACTTTAGAAAACTGCATTGCAAACAGTTTGTTGCCTTTTTTTTATTGGCAATTGAAGTAAAGAAAAACACTTCTACATTTCAAGGGGATTTATGAGACCTTCGTTACTCAGCTCCATGAATGAGTATCATATCTGTGTGACAAAGGATGTAAAAACCAATACGAACATATCAGAACAAACTCACCAATCTGTAACTGGTTCTGGCTTGCTTGGCTGCTCTAAAATGCTTGACACTAGCCCGAACATATCAGGGCCACTGCCGGAATACGAAAGATTTATTGGTGCCCTGAAAAAAAAACAGAAGAGCCTAGATAAATTAAAGTCTTTTTCTCTTAAACAAAACAGGCAAAAGGAAAAGTAAAGCATTAAACCTTTAATTTATTCTTGCAGCACCTACTAAGTGTTCTGAATTTAACGTATTCTCAGCACCGTATGTAGAAATCTCTTCCTGTGTTTGTGAATTCTACAGCCTAAATGAAGTAGAACAATTTTCCTAACTTCTTGCTTCACCAGAGACTTCTCAAGCTGTTCTGGGAAGAGACAAGAGCAGCAAAAGATTTTCCTCTCTTTTCAATCAACATAACTATTTTACAGACATTTCTTCAAATCTTTACTGTCCTTCAGAGGATAATTATGATTAATCTTCTAAAAAATCTTGCATATACTAATTTATCTACTTCCATAATTCAAGAACTATTATTTTAATCACAAAAAAAAAAAAAAGAGTAATACTTAAGTTGAACCACTTTTTAATCTCCTTTTAGAAAGGAGTTGGTCAAAACTTTATTAAATATGCCTGATAAATACCAAAGGCGTTCAACCATCACTACTCTTACACAAGCCCAACTTAGCTTTTCAGGTGCAAACCAGGATCTTCACAGAGCCATCTGTAACGACACCTAACTCCCACTCAGAAGTTAATTAAAACACTGTTAAGATCTCCCTCCCCCTACACGCATTGTTTTGCTTCATTGAATTTCACTCATCATCCTATTCTCAGTTCAGCGGATTCGTTTCAGTGTCCCTGAAGATCTCAGTCTCCCTGGTGTCAGCTTACCCAAACAACTACACAATTACTCACGCTGATTTTGCCCATTAACGAAGACTATAAAACGCAGAATAAACTATTAAGACTATCACCTTGTTAATCTCCTGCCTCAGGGAAAATTAGCTTTTAAGACCTCACCGCATTCTGACTTCTAACTACCCCTCTATTTACTTCACGACCAGTTTCCTCTGTAAGGAATCTGGTCTATGTGAGTGTGTTCAGGATACACATAAGTGCAAAGATTCTTGAAAATGTTTTAGGGGTGTAGAACTGTAACCGGTATTGATAAGCAGATCTCTTCTGTGTCTGTGTCAGATGGCAAACTTGCCTTTTTTTTTTTCTAAGGAGGCCTATTTACTTCTAATTTCTGCAACCAACTGGAGATCAGAGGTAAAGCTTGCACCCAGACAGTGATTTTTCAGCAAAGGAGAAATCAATTTACAGGGTGGCACTGAAATTGAAACTAAATTACTGGCGATGTTAGCACTGCAGACAGGGTGGCAGGAAACTGGGTGGACTACAAAGGGGAGAAAAAAATCCTAGGAAAGAACAAGCACAGGACAGCAGCGAGCCTAAAATTGCCCGAAGAAATTTTACAGGCTAGATGGAAGCGAGATGAAATGTTCAGCTGTTCCCTCTGGTTCCTGCACCAGAATCACTACAATGCAATTTGAGGCAGGAGAACCTCAATCCTTGACAAATTCTATTTCTTAATGCAGTCACTTGTACAAACAAGGGACTAGAAACACCCCATTGCCTTGGGTCCCCCGCCAGTACTGTTCACTACCAGCAAACTGGAAATTCTTGGTAACGTAGCGTGTCAGGCGGCACCTTGTATGCAAAATCCTGATCCACCCTGTGAGGTGGATCATACAACACCCCGACACACATGGAAAAGAAGTCAACTACGTTCTTGTTTTCTGGTCTCCAAATAAAGTATCCTCCATCAACAGCAGAAAGTTTAACCAAAGTTAAAAACTCCGGTGTAACAGGCATTCAGTTTTCCCAAGCCCAAGGCAGGCAGCTATCATCCCGTCTGGTCTGGTACCAGAAAAGTCTCGCTGTAAAATCCCTCGATTCTGCGGCATCAAGGAATCAAATCCACAGCCCCTAGTGCCATAAGACAACCTACTGCCTGCTGAGGCAGAGCAACATCAAAAGAATCCACGAAAAAACCCAGGAAAGGCAAAACCAGACCCAATTGCTTGTAACTCGTTACTGACGGTGGCAGCGAGGAAGCCTGCCCTGCTGACAGAGAAAGAACAAGGAACAGGACAAAAGAACCAAGACCTGCAGCTCCTCAGCAAAACTCCCAAAACTACTGGTGGGAGGAAGAGGGTTGCAGAAGACAAATGTCACACGTGCGCTGCTGTGATTAACTCAACTGAGGCTGGGGACACGTCTGCAGCCTTTGAGGACAGGGATCAGACGGAATAATTGTCTTCCTCTGGGGAGACACTGCATCTGAGAACGTGCCCCAATTCTTTAAAGGTGCCAATAACTTCACCCAACCCAGAACTGAACAAGGGTGGATTTTCAAAGGGACACTTCTCACGAGAAGTTCATGGCACCAGAATATCGGTCTGTCAAAAGGCCCATACGTAGGTTTGAGGTACTGGGGCTCCTGGAATTTGTCGTGGAATGATTTCAGCGGGCAAAACCGTGACAATCAAAAGGACAAAAGCACGAGCGAAGTTACACTGCAAAGAAATCTCCGGTGATGGATCAGTTGCTCTCACAGGGAAGCTTAGAGGAACTAAAATGACACCTAATACACTCAGGCACCAAGTACCCTAAAATATTAGATGAAAAAACCCAAACAAACAGACAAAAAACCCTCTGAAGTTTTTTTTTTTGCCTCAAGGAATACTGCATATCTGCAGTCTCAGAATGGGGGTAGATATGGATTAGCATTAACAGACAAGTACCATTCAGTTGTTTAATTCCTTGAGTAATTTCTTGTTTTAAAAAAATCCACCTTGCACTTGCTGCTTTGCAATAATCTAACGGCTGCTTGTAAGGAGAGATTGTGTATTTTAGTTAGTGGCTTTCTACTCAGAGCTTAAACTAATCACAGCTAATACTAAAGCTGTATGATCTTTTATTAAAAAAAAATTAAAATAAACACCTCTGTGACACTTCCTAGGGAAGACTAGCAAAAAAATCCCATCCCAAACCAAAAAAAAACCCCAACAGTATTTAGCTTCTTTGCCGTGCATTTATCTTCCTTAACAGTTACTTTTCAGCATTTTTGTGAATCAGTGGACTCTCCTTTTTTCCCCCACCTCAAAACTTCCTCTTTCTTATTAGGCAAGTGATAGAAAAAAGCAGCAGGATCGCTGTCAGAAACGCTGACAGCACCATCACAGCGTCAAAGCTGCTGCGCCGGTCTGTACCAACCAACCCCAAACAGGCAATACCAGGTTGCCAGCACCTGGCATTAAGATGGAAAGAAGAGAGTGGGAAGCCCATCGCTGGTGACACATTTCTCGGGCTGGAATAGTTTTAACGTTACAATTCCAACTGCTGACACAAGCCATGAAACGAGCAATAAGGAGAGACCCGGCGATTTCAGCGGGTGCCCCTCAGTTCCTACCATCGCGCCCTGCTCCTTGCAATCCTCGTATCATTCGTGATTTTACAGAACTCGTTCCTCCGCAGAGCTGGCTTGCCAAAACCAAAGAGGAGTTTTGTTTACTCTCCACTGACAGGGAAGCTTTCAAACCCCTGTCCAGCCTCGCTGCCCTTCTCTGTAGCTTTACTAATTTTACTGCATTATTAAGACAAGATGACCAGAAGTGCCTGCAATAGTCAAGACTTGGGCAGAGTGGATTTCTCCAGCGGAATAAATACATGTTTTGACTCAAGTAACAAAGACTCTTTGCATTCATTCAGCACCCAAAGCTGCAAAATTATTATTTTTTTTAATATAAAATCGAACTTGAGGGGATTCTATCAAGGGCACAAGAAGATAGCAGGCTGGTGTATTTTCAAGAGAAACTGTTGGCATATTTATGCTTTCAGCAGCAGAGGTACCACTTACACTAGACCTGTATCCAACACTCTGCATCGCCTGTGTTCCAGGAAACACTCTACACTGTCAAGCAGGATTGTTATGAGCTACGGTACTGGGGGACGGGAGGCACGGAAGGAGAGTGGGGTTTTTTTCCTTAAGGAGTTTTCAATTATATATGACAGTTTCCCATTGCATTCCCTAAATGCAGTATTCTTTCCAAATTTTAAAACGTTTTTACATGTAAACACACACATCTACACACACACAGACCCTCTACCTTCTTTCACAGCCTCTATAGTAACTATTAAACAGCAAAGAAAATTTATTGAGTTTCTACTTATCCCATAAACGCTTCCTAAAAAGACCCAGAATCCCATTTGTTCTGCTCCACAACAATTTCACCGCTCCAGAACACCACAAGCTTATACCAGGAATGCTCGTACCGTTTCTTGGTGCAGTCTTGAAAAGAAGCTTTTGAGCCAATATCCTCTCCACTCGCTGACCAGTCACTATACAGACGGGAAGATTCTCGCGGAGGTGGCGTACTAGTAATTGTTCCTAATAACGGGGAAAACAATTGAGTGTCCATTTTTGGTTTCTTGCCATTTACCTACGTTGAAAAGAGAAGGGAACATTTTTAATGTTAGAGGTTTAACGTTAAAGGAGCAGTAAAGGCAACAAAGCAAAGCCTTCCTTTCATAGCTTGAGCTAAATAATCTGTCAGGAAAATGAAACGTAGCTATGGCAATGGCTGCAGTCTGAAACTTGTTCCCTGCCTTAAAGTAGTCCAGTCTGACAAATGTATGCATCTTCTAAAAACAAGTAAGTAAATAAAAATTACTTACTATACAATAATAGGAATTCTCTAAGATTTCACACTGTAGGTGTTTGCGTGTCACGTTCACAAGCTCAGAATCTTCCAGCCTACGTGACTGGAAACGCACACATCACAGGCATACACATCCCTTCTGAGAAGACAAAGGGAAGAGCAATTATCCCTACTATAGCCCTAAAACCCACAAAATATTCCTACAAAGAGCCCATGGTAAGCAGGGAGGGACACTTATAAAGTACACAGGGCCAACTAGGGGTAAGAAAAGCAACCTGTCTTTAAGCATTGGCTTAGAAAAGACTATTATAGATAAATTACTTATTTGAAGAATAAATAATAGGAGAACTAAGTAACACAGTGAACCACACCTCATGAGGTATCTCCATCAGGAATTGCCATGACAGAACCCGTGACTGACAGAGGTTTAAGCAGGATATCAGAAACCTGCTTTGGGTTGGAAGGGACCTCTAGGGTCATCCAGTCTAATTCCCTGCTCAGAGCAGACCCAAGTTAGATCAGGCTACTCAGAAACTTGCTCAGTTGTGTTTTGAGATCCCACCACTTCCTCTCAGGGTAATTTTTTTTCTAATATCTCACTGCTGTCCTAGTTTAAAACAAATAAAAAGTATCAAAAATGGTCTGGACCACCTTCTCTGTGACCTCCCACAAGGCAGCTGCACACACCCGTAAGATCTTCCCTTTCTCTTCTGCCACCTGATCAGACTCAGCTCTCTCAGCCTCTCCTTGGATATCCCGTTCTCCAGCCCACAGCCAGTTTGGAAGCCTCTGCAGGACTCGCTCCAGTACCCTTCTTGCACTGGGAAGCCCCAAACTGGACACAGCATCCAGCTGTGGTCTTACAAGGGCAGAACAGAGAGGATCGTAGCAGCGCTCGCCCCACTGGCTACGGTCTGGCCAAGACAGCCCAGCACAGGGGTGGCTTTCTCTGCTGCAAGGCCACACTGCTGGTTAATGTCCAACTTGACCACCAGAACTCTCAATCCTTATCAAGTAACTTTCACAAGTTTTGACTCTAGGAGTAAAACCTTGAGGGTTTTTTGAAAAAAAACCCTTTTATAATAGAGAACTGAACTAGCTGCCCTTTAATTCTCCTAAGTAAAGACATCCAGTCAAGATGGAGTCCTTATGGTTCTGAAAACATTTGGGAGATGCAAAAAAAAAAAAAAAACAAAGCCATCAACACACCTAAAAAAACCAAACCCAACAAAAAAATATCCAAAAAAAAAAACAAAACCAACAGAAAAATATCCAAAAAAAAACCAAAACCAACAGAAAAATATCCAAAGAAAACCCAAAACCAACAGAAAAATATCCAAAAAAACCCAAAACCAACAGAAAAATATCCAAAAAAAACCAAAACCAACAGAAAAATATCCAAAAAAACCCAAAACCAACAGAAAAATATCCAAAAAAACCTCACCAACAAAAAAATCCAAACCCCAGATGTATCAGCAGCTGCAAGAGGCAGCGGCCTCAGATGCAGACTGGAGGTGACTGGAGCATCCAGCCCCGTGCTTTACACCTTCCTGGGGAGGCCAGTAACTAACACAACTGTCCTATTAATGCCTGGGAGAATGGAAAGAAGTTGCAGATGAAATGAGTGGAAGTTCCAATCTGTTTACACAGAACGAAGGTCTCTTCTGAGGCCATGAGACCACCCGGAGGTTGTCTGACCATCCCCAGCTTCACTTGGATGTGCGAGTCCCCAAGGTCTTCAACAAAAGCAACAGGTTTAAAAAAAAGGTGATGACGTGCACGTCGCTCCTCTAGCAAACCCCTCCTGCTAAGCAGGTTTGTCTTTCCAAGTCTCTCCTCGCAGAGAGGGCGCTGGAAGCTGATGAAGAGGAGTTTGCAGAGCTGCTGCTGGCGGGTGTCCTGTGAGTCGGAGCTGGCAGCGGGAACAGTTCTGAACGCACTGCGGAAGGAAGCGTAGCTTACTCTAAGACCCCAACACGCTGAACTCTGGATACCCAGCTGAGGATGGAGAGCAAGGATTCTTTCAGGACTATGAAGATAAAGTCAACTTCCGTCACATCGTTCGTTGTAAACACAGCTGGAATAGGTGCAAAAAGCTGGCTACAAAAAAGCAGGCTCTTTCATCAGGATGGTCAGACTAGCCTTGGATCCAACAAATGAAACCCTCTGCTAAATCCTTATTGAATAACTGCAGAAAGGTCCCCACAACGTACTTATTAAACTCCTGAAAAGGCTAAAAAACACATGAAAGGAACATATGGTTCTACAGAGCTGACTGGGTCTTCATGCTTAAAAAACATTTTAAACTGATCTACTAAACCCCTATTTTATTGCTTCTGAGATAAAAACTGCATTGTCACTAGGAACCATATTGCCAACTCTGCCAGACTCGTGCTTACTGTTGGAGAAATACCTCTGAAGCCCCGAACAAGCCAACAGAAAACAGAGGGTTTAAGGGAAACTTACAGTCTGAATCCAGCCTTATGTATTCCCTCTGTCTAGAGTTACTTTAAAATAGTTTTTTTATAGCTAGCGCTTTTGTAAAAGTTATTTATATCTAAATAAACTAAAAGAACAAAACTTCAACACTGACCATTTCACTATTTTCTATTTCTGTGGTCATTCACATCTCACTATTCACATGCCCCACTCTTTTAAAACAGAAAATGCAAAGTTAATTTCATTTTTCTCTCTCCCCTCTTTTCTCAAAAGCAGAACAGCAAAATCTCGCTTCCTACAAATCCTTGGCCTGAATTTGGTTCAGTGAAAGCTGTCACAGACTCGGACAATCTCCCTTCCTGGGTCTTGTCTGAAAAGGTAGTAAAGAACTATTACCTGGCCAAACGTGCTCCTGCCACGAGCAGGACAGACCATCCCTTTAGTGATTTTTTTTTTGAATAAAAAAAAAAAAGTTTAAACTGAGGGCTTGTCACCTGCTGTAAACTTGTCTTACACATCCAAACAATTCCCTCTTAAACAACACAATTATTGGTGTTATAACCCTGTAGAGCCCAGCTACGTATTCTGCAACGTTCCACACACTGTCAATAGCTGTATCATTAACCAAGAGACAAGAACAACCCCCAGGCCCAGAGACTAAATGGCACGACTGTGCTCGTGTGACAGGGGTCAACTCTCACCCTGTGGAGGAGGAGGAGGGTGGCTCCCAAATGATCTGCTACAAATGACTCCTGAACCGCACACAGTATGTTTTAGGAAAGCAGCAGCTGACCAAGGCCAAAATTTTAGCAACCATTTAGCAGCATCAACGAGCACATGCCACTGGCCAGGCCCTGGTCTTGTTTAGTCTACTAGGAAGCACCACCCAGAGATAAATTATGCCCCTTGGCGAGAGTATAAAATACTTTTGCATAGATTAAAAATAGGATCTGTAACTAATGGATTTATCTTTTATTAGCAGTGATTAATGGCTCTGCTAATGCGAGTGGGGCAGGACAATGTGACTAAAGATCAGCAGAGGACGTACTTCATGTACCCTCGATGCAGCCTCGTCACTCAGCACTTCCAAGACACTGGAGTCTGTCATTCCACTCAGTTAAAGAGAATTTCAACATAACTGAGCAGCTCTCACCTGTGCTTCACATGTGAACTACTAACAAGTTACAGCAAAAAAAGAAAAAGGGATAAACCAGTGTGTTGTCTCCTACAGCTCGCTTTAGTTTCAAATTCTTCACTGAATTCCAGATGGAGTCACAACCTCCATAACTGGCTTTGCGGAGAAAGGGCTGCCTGCAGAGACACAGATGTGTTTTGCTCGGAATTCTAACCTTAAAAATCAATGAACAAAATGCTGTCTCAAAAAAAAAAAAATTAAAAAAGTTAAAAGCCTGCAGTAGGGCTTTTACTTCATTCTTTCCACCCTGCAAATCAGAGGAAAGCTGCTGCTCTCACTGATTTATCTCTCAAACGAAACCAAAAAACTTACCACATCCAAAACCTAGATAACTTATCTTGATGGATTTTTTTTTCTTTCAAAGCACAACAAGACGTAGCTTCTGTTCTTTCCTGTAAAACGGAAACGTGCATGTACTAAACTCTCTCCCTGCACACAAAACTGAACACCCTTCTCCAAGACGTCTAACGCTGTCGTGAAGTCACACCTTATCCTCAAACGCAGGCAGAGGGCTTTCAGCTTCTGCAGGAAGCTCATCACAACCGAGGAATAAGCAAAACTGAAGCATTTACCAAAAATCATTCACGAGTTCCAAAAGCCTCACGCAGTTCTTTCTGTGGAGGAGCTGTTTCAAAGTTTTTTTTATTTGGGGAGCAATAAATTGAGAGGAACATCATCAGCAGAACGGTAACACTTCAACTATAAATATATCTGAAACTAAACAGGATCAAAGCTACGAGGCATCTGAATCGTTACGGTATCTGTGACGTGGGTCCTGTGCTCCACTACACCCCCACTCCTTCGCTACCTGGCTCCTTCGTGCTTCTGCTTCACCCTTAGCTCCGTGCTAAGGATTTGCTGTTACTGCGTAGATGGTTTCACAGCTCCAGCAGCGTGGGCAAAGACCTCGAGGAAGGCTGCTGCTCCCTCGCTCCTCTCCCTGCCACCCTCCCATTCCCCAATCGAGTGCCAAGCCGACACAGCCGCCAGGCACGCAGGGGCTGAGGAAATCTACAGGTCTTAGTAAAAGACTTGATAAACTATAAATTGCGTCAGGAACAGAGAACCCTGCATGGCAGAGATCTCGGAACAGCTGAGGTTGGAAGGGACCTTTGGAGACAAGGCCTCCACTCAGGGCAGGCTGCCAGGGCCTCGTGCGGTCAGACCCGGAGCGCTGCCAAGGAGGAAGAGGACAGAGGACGCGCAGAAGCGCCAGCGTGCCCCCGCTGCCCCTTCAGACACAGATACGAGACAAGCTCTGCCCAGAGAGAGCTTTCCACCTCCCCACCACTGCTCGAGGTGGGCAGCTAGGAGAGAGATCCACGATCCTCTGAAACCGCTCTGTCTGCAGATTTAACAGCGCCACGAATACAGCAGAAGACTCGAGTATTTTTTCTCATTACGGGAAATGTTTGTGCCGTCCAGCTAAGTGCTGGAAACAGTTTCCGGGCTGTCACCGCCTATTCTGAGATGGTAATAGCTGCTGGGAAGGCCCCTCATGCAGAATGGAGGGAGTTTCATAGTGACCTCCACATCATGCCCGTTATAGGAAAGGTCTGCAATGATGTCAGGTGCACCCGGGGTACCTTCCTGAACTACAGCATTAGAGGACACAGACTGAAAGAAAATCATCAGGGTCTTCGCTCTTCTCCTGTCTGGAGGTGAGGACAGCCTACGGTTTACATCAGACTAACAATTTTCTGACAGGATGTATTATAAACTAAAAAATAATCTAATCTGAGCTAAACAGTTGCTTCGTTGCGTAATTAGAAGAAATCACTTTTACTGACATAAAGTCTCATTTGACAGAAAGTTCTGGATTTTTCAAACAAGCCTTTTTACAGTCAGTTATCCTAAAACTGCAGGAACTCACTGCAACAGAGCACTGCTTTTTATAAACACCTACACTAACAACAGTAAACGACAGCACTGCACAGCAGTGTTACTTCTATACTGAGTGTATTCTTCTCTGGTTTCTTGTCAGAATAAATGTTTCCTGATTGTTCCTTGTTTTTCTCGGCAAGAAAAGGCAAACATAAGAAAAAGTATTGTTTTGGGTTTTTTGACTTTGGACTTCTGATAATTCCTATCTGCAGCCATCTCCATCTACAGCACACTGAAACTGCTTAACCCATTCAGCATACACTGCTCCTAATTCTCAAACTCACAGGTAAAAACCAACCAATCAACCAAACCCCAAATCCCAACAGAACTCTATGAACTGCCTTCTGCGAAACTAACCACTAGAAATAAACAGGTGATGGGGAAATGGTCAAAAACTAAAACCAAGGGATAAAATAGGTCAGTTATTCAGATATCTCTTGATATCAGGGACAACATCATAAAAATGGCAGATTACTGGAGACTTTCTTCTAAATCCCAATTTCACATCATCAAAAAGGCTGGTTGCAGCAGCAAAGGGAAATGATCCTCTCCAGCAGTCAAAAGAATTAAGAAACTTTTTTTTTCCTGAGAAAAAGGAATCAAGTCTGTCAGACTTTAAGACAGTTGGGTCAAAACCACGTAAAAAAGCACCACTTAAGGCGGGGCAGGGGGCAGAAGTGCACGTGTGAGACGCTTGTTCACCGTGTGGGTTCTACGGCCCGATTACCATTAGGAACACTCACGGGCTATGAGGCCATTTCCTTTGTTTGTTCTAAACACTAGCATCTAAATACTTTCATTTCATATAATTAAAGACTTTTTTTTTTTTTGTCCCTGTAACTTCCAGCAGTGGTTCTTCAGAAGACTTTGTATAAGTCTCCCAAATGCCCTTGACAAGTCAAAGCCAGACTGAATGAGGAACTGCTGACTTCCACGAACAGGGGATTACTCTCCTGTACTGACACAAACAGCGAAAGCCGCTTCAGCTGTAAGGTAGCATTCTCTTCGGGTGTCGAGGTGTTTTTGTGGAGTTGTTATTCAACACATTTAGTTGGGAAAACCAACATACAGAAGTATTTATTTCTGTTTACCCAAGCAAATTCCCTTTTTGGACTCACCTGTGACTTGTAATGACCAGGGATGGCACTTGGTTTGACCATGTCCTTGTTATCAGCAAACAAGCTCTCTTCTCTGAAGGATGCAGCATTGCCGTGCAAGCGGAAATTTAGATTCTTAAGGGCAGACTTAGCCTATTTAAAAGCAATTAAAAAGAAAAAAAAAAAAGGCAATAACAACCTGGTCTGTCAAAGTTGTGCTTATTACGCATGAAACTCATTTCCAGTTACCCCTCGCTGCTCCTTCCACGGTCTCTCCACGTCGCAGCACCCACGGCTCCTCCAGTGCCACCTACGTCTTACACACCCGCAGAACTTTACTGCTGCAAGGCCCCACATGATGGACCAGCTCAGCAGACAGGGGAGCTGCTGCCCACCGGTCACACCGAGGATCGTGCCAGCAGAGGCACGCTGCCTGGCAAGCCTCCTCTCCTCCCCTTCATCCCATCACACAGACGGCTACGCCACACTGGTCCACATCTCCCACACCAGTATGTCAGCTCACCCCGTGAGCCTGCTCGACATCTGGCACAGAACGGAACATCCACCCCCACCACAGGACAGGACACCCTCAAGCACCCATTTGAGGGTTCCACTCCCTCTTCAGACTCACAGCTTCTGTCAAGGACAAGGGCGGCTCCTGCCACACCTTGCTGTCCCAAACCAGGTATGACAAAAGCACGTTCCCAAGAGCGCTCAAAGTGAACACGTTGATTCCAAAATCCTCCCCCGTGCTTTCTGCACATCCATTTGCACCTCTTACAGCGCAGCCTCCTGGACCTCCCCGACTGAAAAGCAGTTTATCAAGTTGCTGCTGCCTGATCACTCTGCATGGGTGACATTTCTCCAGCTTCAGCCACTGGCATTACGTGACATGGCCACACCACGTCCCAGAGCAGCAAGTCAAGGCACTACACAAATGGACGGCTTCGTCTTCGCCGACACAAAGCTTTAACTAGTCCTTTTATGATGAAGATAAATCAAGATAAAGTGCGCAACAGTCATATTATGATAAATTCTTAAAACTTAAGAGAGCACCTGCTCCTCTCCTGAAGTAGCAACACTATGTCAGACTCTACCCACACCCAGCTGTGGCTGACCTATTGTCACCTCCTGAATGGTAGAACAAAGGATTGACCTCGTCTGATGTCCAGTCTGAATTCTACTACAGGGGGTTGTTCAACCCTCAGTCAAGTCCCTGCTCTTCTCTTTTCCAAGGGCCTGCTGGGAACAGGCTAAGAGCTGGATGAATGAGTTAACCCACTTCCAACAGTCGCTTTTGTCAGGTTTCCTACAGCATTTCCATCATCGCACGGCAGAGGAATACGCTCAGACCGACAGGGAAGTCTGCAGCCACGAAGGGGCTGCAGAACAGCTCGGTGAAACGGTCGTGTAGATATGTTGGTGCTACTGGGAAGCGCTGAGCTTGCTGCTCTCGTGCCGGTCGGTCCCCAGCACACGCACAAGACACCCTTCGCATTGCGAGGGAAGACCTGCAGCCACACAATCCTCAACGCTACGGAAAGCTCCACGTCCCACACGGATGGGACGATGAGGCTCCCCGTATTTAAGCTACGGTAGCGAGCCCTGCGATGACACGGGTGCACACAACCGCTCCTAGGTGCTGTTATTACACAGTTTCCTTTCAGCAGGGATGACTGGTAATATCTTTCTACCACCATGTTCAGTCAATATGTGTCTCAGTCGCTAACCCTCACTGAGCTTTTAACTGTTTGTGACTTATCAGGTGTCCTTCTGTCACAGCAGACCGAACAAAACCTGTAACAATTTGGCTGATCACTACCTCTGTGGCACAACGTAACTATTCGCAGCTTTAAAAGGGGGTTTCACAAAGTTGGTATCCGAGAGCCCAAACAACAATCCATTTTTATCTCAAAATAGAAACGACTTCCAACCACGGGAAACTTTCAAAGCACTGCAGGTGCTGCACTAGGCTTCACAATCTGTGTAAGAGCCCAACCAAAGTTTAAAATTTGCACAGCTGTTCAAAACCCCAAAAGGTAAGAGCTACCTCTGTGCGTCAGCCAACACACCCTCTGTCAGAAAACTGCATTTTCAACGGCAACTTTCTGTGGCTGTCACTTTGCTTTTAGGGGATGACATGAACACAGGCTTCTTGCGCTCCTGGTAAAGAATTCTTTCCTAGAAAGGCCTTTTGGGATGTCTTCAGGACAGTAGGGCGCTACATTAGAGCTCTAGTAGAAGCCATTGCTCGAGTTCGAGAAGCACTGCCAGCTTGCATTGCCTTCAGTCAATAAGAAAAGGTTCTCAGCGAGTACTTTAATATCATGTCCTGAATTTGTAAATAGTTTTAAGTGTATTTTCTTCTGACATCGTTCAAAACGAACCCAAAGCAAAAAGACGAGTGACCACAGCACAACACCAGAAGGAAACAAGTTGTTCCATCAGCAGGGAAATCTGGCGAGTGGCTTCCTACACGTCCGTGCCGTGGCCTAAGCTCATCGTAACGGCAGCAGCAGTTTCCCTGCCGCATCCTCTCGGTCCCCAGCCTTTCCCTACTCACCCTGAAATGAAAGCCCACGGTGAGGGGAGCGGATAAGCAGGCCGCACCGGACACTTAAAACCACACGGAAGCCTCTCTCCCCACGAGGACACGGACCTGGATCTCCCTCTGCCAGGCTGGCCGCTTCCACGGCACTCGCAGAATTCATCATCGCCTAGACACCCATCCACCTCTCCCCCAGTTCCACTGAATTCGAGGGGTGGTTTAAAGCTTACCAGAGGAATGACAGACAACCCACACCATCACCACCCCATATCCCAAAGAGAGCAATCCCCCTGCTTTTCCTTAGGAGTGTGATGTCCACTCCTCTTCCCACCAACGCTTTTTAGAATTAACACTAGAAACTTTCAATGAACCTTTTAATTAGCGAGCCCTCTCAGCACACGTACAGCCACCCTCTCGGCCCCAACATATCCTGGCCCTTGGGGAAGACAGGGACAGTGTTCTCCCTGAATCTGTACAGACAGACACACACACACACACTTTCCACTATCGTCTTGCACTGATCACACAGACACAGAAGCCACAGTGAATATGAAACTTAACTCTTAATTCCTCCTCACTGATTAATGGGGATGTGGCTACTCTGGATGTCTGCTTTTCAAAGCAACACAGTCTCCTCAGGGGGATTTATACTGCACTCCCAGAGAGACGCAGTGTGCACGTGTACCGACACCGACGCCGTCGTGGGAGAGTATCTGCGTCACAGGCTCTGCCATTCCACGTGCTACGGCACACCTAATCCTTCAGAAAAAAGGGAAGATTTGAAACATTAATATTGCAGGGAGATCACGAGGCCTAAAAACTTCCACCTCCACTACGCGAGGGTTTACAAGTCGCAGAAGCAGGTTACGTCAGTCTGAAGACCTGCGCTTCTCCCACGCGCCCGGTTTGAACTTGGATGATATTCAGGCCCAGCTGCTTCACGAAGGTACGTGGTAGGAAGTTGGTGGGGAAGAGATCCCAGTCTGCCCCTGGATTCCACCGTTATGGAGCATCACTCTTGAAAATGGTACACCAGTACCCCTGTGAGCTGCTACTTCTGGAGCCAAAAAACCCCACCCAAACACGCAGAATGCTTCTGCAACATTTATATTAAAACTCAGAATGCCAAGGACAAGAAGTTAAGCGTAGTAAGCATTTGGGAAACCACGAGGTACGGATTTATCCACCGGGAACTGCGGCTACGTAGGTGCAATTATCACAACCTCAGCCTTCCTAAAGTCAGTAAGTTCAGAAATTCAAATTTGTAATCTCCCCACTTACTCAATTCTTGCTTAATTTGAAAAAAAAATCAGGAATAATTTGCCAGCAGGGAGCTTAGAAATTAAGCCCTGATCTGCAATTCATTTGAACTATTAAAAAGTTACTGGTGTTGTTTTTAGTGACAGATTTTTATAGATCTACACACTCTTTGATCCAAAGCCACAAATATTTCAAACCCTGAAGTCCTACTATTTACTTCTGCATGCAAAAATGACTGAAGCCTCCTGCCCTTACTCTGGGCTTTCAGAGGATGTTTTTTTGTTTCTAAAGCCCAATTAATCCCCAATTAAAAAAAGTAAAAACCCCCTCACAAAACACTGACATGAAGCTGCCGGTTGTAAAAACAGCAAACACAGCTCAGCTGCAAGATGTCCTTATCCCCAAGTCTGAATTTGGGACTGCTGAGGGCAAGTTCTCCGAAGGCGGTGAAAAGCAGCTGCTTTCTAAATATCTAGTCAGCAAATACGGGGTTAAGTGTGTGGATAACATATTCATGTTCCACGCGGGCTGCACGGAAATAAAAGGGAACTCAACACCACCTACTTCTCTATATTCACCCCCACTTACAACTCTTACCACGTGTCACGCTCCGTTCTCTCCTGGTAGACCAGGGAAACGCAAGGGACTATTAAACAAGCAGGTGCGGAGTTTTTCACTGAACTTCCCCTTACGTTAGAGTCACCTAATCCAAAGGCAGCTTAACTGCACGACTTGTAGATTATGTCCTTCAAACACACGCTGCTGTAAACCAGGACTATTTGTATTGATAGACTCTCAGTAAACCTTCTCCTTTAGGAATATAACGTTCCAACTAAAGTTACAAAATGTTTTTTCCAGATTCATTTTGACAGATGGACTATCCTGAACAATTTAAACTCCACTAAATCAAAATGGCTTTCCAAACAGATTTTTAAACAAGCAAAAAAGCTGAAATTGTCAATTACTGAACGTGTAAAAACAACCCCTTTGAAGTTACAAACCAGCACACGTGGCCAAATAAACAGAATTTTTCAGATCAGCTGCACAGGGATCTGTAAACACTACCCCATTACATGGAGATTCGTATCTCCATTTCATCAGACCACCAAGAGGAGATAAAAAGCTACTTTTCCTAGGTGACCAGCTGCTCACTTTGTGCAGTTCAAGGACTAAGTAGATGCCTTAGATTGCAGGCTTGAGCAAACACTGTCACAATGTCATTTAACAGACCTAAACTGTTCTAAAGAGAAACGAAAGGGGATCTATTACCTGCTGGAGAAGTTATGACATTTCTTACAGAAAGGATGACAGCAAGTATTCCCAAGTTTCCCATCCACTTTGCCTCTCCTCACTGTCCCTAGCAGGAGAATCAGAGACACTTGTGTTTGGAGAACGATGTTTTTGTCAGGCGCTCACCACACGCGACCACTGGAAAGGCCGGGCGCTATCAGGCAAATAAATCATTACACTTACTTTACAGGGCAGCGCTACAGCCCCCTAAGCAAACAGGGCAGTGAAGAAATCGCTTTGCTGGGTTGTTTCCCAGCTTCCCAGCAGCGGCACTCCAGACACCTGGCATCTCCCCTGTGGAACAAACCCCACATAAACCTCACCCCGTTGCGAGAATCAACTTCCACCGAGACAAACCTGCAGGGACGGTAGCACCAGCCGGCATTCCTCCCACCGACCCAGGCCACCGGGGAAGCGCCGGCAGCACAGGCGCTCGAACGTGCCGGTTGTGCACACCGGAGCACTGCAGCGGCTGATCGCCAGGCTGTCGGGTCTGGTGGCGTAGCCCACAGGGTGCCGAGCCAGCGCCGCCACCGCCGCCGCGCCTCGTTTACCTCCCCTAACATCGCTGCCCCGGGGACGCAGGCTACACACCCCCGTTACTACACGCAGAAGGAAGCTGTTGCCAGGCTATGGAGAGCGTCTCTCCTCCAGCCCTCTCCAAGCTGCAGGACAACAACAGCAGAAAAGCAGCCAACGGATTTGGGGCTGGGGGCAAGGGAACGGCCCCTCCAGCCAAACGAGCGGCGCTGGGATTCAGCAATTACTCCACGCAGCTATTCCTAGAGAGAGGAGTCGCTACGCTGCGCCCACACGCCGAGAAACGGCACAAATTGCTTGCCCTTAAATGTCACCTCATGTTTTCGTCAGGCACACCCCCTTTCCTCTACCTCTGCAGCAACTGCAATCCTCCCCTAGCAAGCCAAGACTTCGCACTGCCAAAGGCCCTGCTACAGAAGTGAAAGAAACACCAAGCTTACATTTTGGGTCTTCTTGCTTTACAACCAGTCTCAGCCATGTAATGTCTGATGTCACTGGAGTACCAGTATGTGGAAGTACTATGGGAATTGTAGTCTTTCCTCTATGGTGCAATGGCTACAAGGGACAGGATCCAGACTGCAACCCTGAGCCTCGGGGACCGGCTGCTTCCCGCAGAGGCTGACGGGGACCGCTCGAGAAATACAGCCGAGCTGCTTTATTTAGCCAGGAAAGGCTTCTCAGGTGGGAAAGAAGAAAAGCGTGCGGGAGGTTTTGAAAGGCACCTTCTCCCCCTTCCCACACGAGAAGCAATTCCCAAGCGATTACTCTCAGGTGATCCCACACCTCCAGAAGCACTGCAGTTGTCACCAGGAAGCACGACCCAGTGGGAAACCTTAAATCTCTGTAACATACACAGAACATACAATAGATGTGTAACAACACCCTGTGTACCGGTACAAAAGTTGTTACAAGTTCATGGTCTCTTGTACCTCTGGGGTTTTGGTGTCTCCACACAAAAAAAAAATAACTCACTGGAATGAAATGCTTTTTGTCAGTGGAGATGATGCAGCGGCCACTTCTGTTCCCGTCTCCCCACTGAAAGCCACCATTTGGCTCACCCCAGCTAAGTAACTGCGAAGGACTCGCTCCGAGTGAACAAACCGGCCCTGAGCTTCCTCCAACAAAAATTTTAAAGAAAATTTAAAGGCTTTACTTCATGCTAAAGTGCTCTACCTTTCCCCACTTTCACATATCTCGTAGACAGTTACGTTTTATCGCCTTTTACAAGTTTTTCCTCAATAAAGTCATTATTTTCCCACAACTCTTTGCCTTAACTCAGCTGACGAAGCCTGATCGTTCCCTCACATCACCGTATTTTTAATGCCACAAAAAGAATGAAGAAATATAATTTAAGCGAATTAAGAAATCCAGAGACAACTGCACAGAGCCATTTTTGAAGAAAACAAGGAAAAAACCAGGTATAATATAATATAGTCCAGTTGCTGGGAAGTGTAGTCCATCACCAGCCAATTACTACTACAAAGTCTCAAGACTAGAACAGAAGAGCAAGCATAGTGCTAACAAGTACCAACTCAATTTTTTTAAAAAAAACCTCAAGCTGCCCTTCAACGTCCACTTAAGTTATCAGAGGTAAACCTAAAAACACGTTGTTCACCCCAAACAATAAAACTGCCCTAAAATCCATCTTACAGAACATGAGAAAACTCCTACGGCAGCTAGAAGTGTTGCAGTGGCAATCAGAACACCACCTGGTCTGGAGTTCTTCGACAAGTTAAGGCAGGCAGGCTACAAACAAAAGATCTCAGAAGGGAAGGGGGGGAAAAAAACCCCAACAACTCTCTCGAGAAGTTTTCTGCTGTTCCCAAGGCATTTTCACAAAGTGATGGTAACGCCGCCTTGCTCGCTTCTATACCATCTCCACATTTTGGTTTTTGGAATAGCGTATTTACTGCCGATAGGACACGCTGAATTCAAGTGTTTCAAGAAAAAAAAAAAATAAAGCAAAAATCTGAAGCCGTGCTCTGACCAGGGATTAAAGAAAACAGAGAAAAACCAAATATTTCCAGCGTTACAGCAGCACAGCACTAAAGTACATCTAATAATTTTGGTGATAGTAGACCCCACCAGCAGCAAATGAAGTCCGACAGCAGAATTCCACACTCGTTTGGCCTAGGCAAGACAGAGGGAAAGAGAGAAAATCCAGACACAAAGGCAGCAAAACAGTTTAGGCATAAATTATTTCCACTAGCTTGAGAACAGCGTGTTACAGAAAGAACAAGCCCATAACGAGTGTGACTTCAGCCGCAATGGCTGTGGACAAGGGGGCAAAAGCTGCCAAATTCCCCCTGCCCTGAAAACTCCAGAGAAAACGTGCCTGCTGGAAAAGCAGGACCAGGGCAGGCTGTGAGGAACACGCAGTGTTTGTGGCTCTCAGCCGTGCAGTATTCAGGTAACTCCTGAAGATTTCACAGGTTTCGGCGCCGCCTTAACAGTGGGCAAATAAAATATTAAGCTACAAATCCATCAGGGCTTTTTAAACTTGGTAACTTCCACTAATTCGGTGTGAGGAAGATGCTCACCACAACCTCGAGGCATCAGCCTGGCCATAGCAGCTTGAAACCTTTCGAGTAACGATACATTTCAAACAGCAGATCGCAGTGGTTTTAACAACTCGGTGTAACATCTGTTTATACAGTAGCCTTAAGTATTTATTAGCAGTCATTCTTCTGCACCCATCACCGCACCAAGACAACTGTTGTGGCTTTTCAGCGTGGCAGGAAATGTAACAAATAACTAAATAAAAATGAAAACAAACATTGCTTCCAGAAAAAAAAATAATGGGGGGGGGGGGGGGGGCAAAAAAGAGAACAACTTCTTATTCCTGAAACCACATATTTCAATGTATTCCCCTCCGAAAGTGACTCCTGCCTTACCCCAGCGGGATTTCAGGCTGTAACACTCGCTTATTTCACCTGATTTCAGGGTGTAACACTCGCTCTCCGTGCAGAAACACCGCTCGTTTTCGGGGTGCCAACACCGCTCACGGCTCTTTTAACCCCCGGGCGCGCACAGGTCTCTGACAGAGGAACACAACAGCCTCGTACTGTCGCAGATACGGCCTTTATTTACACGGGTCTACCAGCAGCCACACGGCTTCCCCTCCCAACAGACCCGCTGCGGCCCCAAGCCCCGCTGCTCACGGGGCACAGGTCGGTTCTTCCCCTCTCACAGGAGCGCAGCCCCTCACAACCTCCCCCGCTCCCCCCCCCCCGGGGTCCCAGCCCCCGGGGCGGCAGCCCTGACGCCTCACCTCTGCCCGAGCAGCCTCGTCAGGCCGAACGGCCGGAGGCTGGGCGCTACCCGCCACCATCTTATCCTCCGTCTCGCCTCCCGCCCTGAGGGGCCGACGCCAGCACCGCCCCCCCCCCCCCCCCCCCCCCGCCCCGGCCGTTACAACCGCCCCAACGGCCGCGCCGCCGGCGCGAACAGGAGGGCGAGGGCGGGAACGGCGCGAGCGCGCCCCCCCCCGCGCGCGCGCCCCAGCCGAGGCGGGAGCGGGAAGGGAAGCGCTCAGTGAGCGGCCGTCGGTGGGAGAAACCACTAGGCGGGGACGGGGGGGGATGGAAAGGAGGAGGGCAGAACCATCGCGGAGCGGGAAGGGGGGGATCCGCTATGGTGGAGAGGGTGAGAGGAAACTGAGGCAGCGAGGGGGAGCACCCCGCTGGGGAAGGGGGTGGCCCCTGGGAGAGCGCCCCCCCACACACACACCCCGGGAGAGCGCCCCCCCCCCATTTTCCAGCTGTATTTAGTCTGTGAGAACCACCTGAGCAGGTTACCTGGCAGCCCGCCCCCCCCCCCCCCCCCCCGCCGCCATGTTGGCCCCGTGCTGAGGAAAAGACGAAAACCTGACAGAATCGCACCACAACAGCGTCTCGTTTCCCTCCCCGCGGCGGCGGAGGGGGTGTGTGGGCCTGGTGCTGGTGTTTTACTTCTCAACGTGTCCTCCTTCCTGCAGAAATTGGGTATTAGAAGTGCTGCTGAGGGCGTTTCAGCCCTCCGGCTGGCGTGACGAAGGGGTCGGTTGTTCGCCCCTTTTTGGCTGCCTCCGGTCGCCGGTGGAGTTCCTCGTGTCGCTTCACCCAGTCCCACCTTGGCCAAAGGACACTTGCTCTGTCACGGACCATCAGCGAGGCAACCCCCCCCCCCCACAAACTCAACCTCGAACCACCGCAGCCAACAGCCTGGCCTTCCAGCCCAAGCTCCCCCAGCACGGTGGAGCAGGCTGCGAGGGAGAATAAAAAAAATGAAAGGATAACACGGATTGGGGTTGCCCGCTCCAAGTTCTGCCACATCCTTCCTCCAGAAGCTATCTATCACCCCTGAAAAATCAACCCACGCGTGTATTTTGTGTCTAACCACCCCCGTTTGTAACCTGCAGCTGTTGTCAACAGAAAAGCCTTTTGAATATGTTAAGAAGACAAAAAAACCCACATGTGTGCGCCAGAAAAAAAAAAAGAAGAGATGCAGGGCTTCCCCTACCAGAAGAAACGCAGTGTTTATCCAGGCTGCGCCCACACCAGCACAATACAACGATTCTGAGGAGACTTTGCACAACGGGTGGCCGAGAGGAAAAGCTGCTGCTGGCGAAGCGGCATCGACACGGGCAGCACAGCCTCGCCTTTGTCACACTCAGAGGATCCAGAAAAGGTGAAGTGCTGCAATTTCATTTATTTTTCCAGCAGAAAACATTAACAGTGTTTTCTCGTTCACAATCCCAACCCTGACAAAGGGGTGACAAACAGTGCACGACACCTTTCTTGTCAGCAAGCAACCCGAAAAAGTATGCTGTTGTGTGTCTTCACACAATAAAGGGTAGCATCTCTTCTCTTCCAGACATTTAAATTACTGATACAATAAACTTTTAATAAGATATTCCACAAACTCATTTTACAGCAAGCATAAAGAGTTTTAACCAATAGGAGCATTTTTCACAGATAAATTCCTTTCACAGTTAAACTCCTTTCACAGTTAAAAGTGACACTGTGGCAGAATGCTTTGGATGGTTTTTCTCACGCAAAAAGCTTTTTTTTTGGTCTGCACGGGATCTCACCTGCTCATCTCACTCATCACACCCTCCCGCACACGTGCTGTTCCCAAGAGCAGGTGTGCAAGGGATTTATCGTACTACAAAAAACCACATTGGGCTGCTGGAAATCACTGCAGGCTGACGGGGTGAGGAGGCACAGAGGTGGGTGGCTTTGGGGGGGCAAAGGGGGATACACTGACTGCAGAAGCAAGTCAAAAAACCAAGACAGAAGAGCAGTGGGAGGCAGAAAAAAGCCGCAAAGAGACGCTGAAGTACTGGGCTGCTCTGAAAACCCACGGGGGAGGGTGGATGGAGAAAACTTCAGCTAAAGACGGCAGCAGGGACAGGGTTTTCTATGAGGGGTACAGAGAGCTCTCGGAACAAGCAGCCAGAGAAAGGAGTGCGGGGAAAATCCTCCCTCGGGAACAACCAGGCTGAGCCAAGACCTCGTGTGGCATTAACCCCTTCTCCGGGGAAAGGAGCAAAGGTCCGAGACAGGAACATGCCGTCCCTTCGCTGGCTTTCTGGAGGGACCGGGGTAACCCCTGCCAAAGGCCTGAGGAAAGCGCGGAGGATTTTTCTACACGATGACAGAGCAAAGATGTCGATGCCAAAAAAAATTCCACCCCTCAATTGTTGTTGGCAACTAGTGCTTCTAGTGAGAGATTATTCCGCCAAGCACCAGTACACCAAGACAACAGTCACCCCAGGGCACGCACCAGTGCGCCTTATTTCTGTAAAATACCACTTTCCTCTGGCTGCTGCTGGCTGTGCTCCCTCTGCCGGCGCTGAAGCGGGGGACTGGGATCTTTGAGAGCTTTCCCGCCAGGAATGACTTCTTAAAATCCAGGTCTGAAGTGTGGAGGACAAGGCATTCCTCTTCCTGAACACAATTAGTGGTGAGATTGGTGGGAAAAAACACCCACCCAACCATCAAGTTTAAGAAGCAGCTCAATGCAAGGAGTAATTTGCAGCGAACACTTTAGCCTGAGTAGACACCTTATAGGAGCAGCATGCTCTCCATTAAAAAAAACCCAAAAACATTGTAATACCACAAAACAGCTATTCTGAACAGAAACATTCAGTGCATCCAACAAACTCCCGCTCCCATCGCTCACCTCAGCCTGGACACCCTACGCGGAGCGCAGTCGGATTGAGCGAGCGGTGAGCTGAAAACTCAGCAGCTGTCCCACCCAACGCCACGTGGCGCCCCCGAAATAAATACAGGGGAAACCCCCCCCCCCGGCCCCACCAAACACCACAAACAACAGCTGAAGGCAGAGTCGCCTTCCCAGTCACACCAAATATATTCTCAGTAAGGCAAATGTGCTGCAATGTGGTGGTTCCTCCTTTATTTACCAGCAGGTTTTGGCCACCACTCGGGTATATTTGCAGTGAGCTTCACTTTATCGCCCGCTCTACTGAGGCAGAGTGGTTCATTTATAGTAGCTAACCTCAGCAAAGCTATACCGAGTTCACCTCCTCCAGCCCGGAACTTGCCGGCCGACTTTCCCGATTCAGTGAAGATCTCGGCACCCTCAGGAATGCCATCCTCGGGAAGAGGAGCTGAGAAGTGGACTGGCAGCAGCCGTTTGCGAATGACACCCATGTGGTGGGTCCTGGCTGTCAACTCCTGTCCAATGTAGCAGCCTTTGGTGAAGCTGATGCCATTCATGTAGGCCAGGTTTGATTCCAGAGGGAGGGCGACTCCAGGAGGGAGATCCTTCACACCTTCGGGAACTCCTAGGAAAAGAGTAAAACCAACAGGGAAATGCAGTTAAGATCTTTGATATTTAAGATTTCTGGAGTCTGCCTCGTTTGTGAGTTGTACCACCAGGAGAACCCATGAGCAGCAGCGTGAAATAATGAACTTCCCAGTACTCCCATTGGGACCCGAGTGAAAGCCATAGGTGGTGCTGACACTTAAGGGTAAACAGAGAACTGCGCTAGAACCTGATTTCAGGAAGCTTACAGCACCTCACGAGCGTGCTGGTGGAAATCCAAAGCACCGAGAGCGATGCAGACTCCCATGCAACGCCAACAGCAAAGCCCCTCTCACCCACAGCCGCAGGCAGACTTTAATGGCAACAGGAGTTATTTCTTCACAGCTAAAGAGCACCATTTTGGCCTTTTTTAAAGCCCGAATGCCAAAGGTCTGTATCATTAGCCCCCTTTTTTTTTGGTGACCAATGACACAAAACCAGACTTTTTTTGAAGCAGAGTGTCGGACCCAGCCTTCCGCAGCAGGGAGGCGGCACAGCCCCGCAGCCCAGCCCAGTCTGACCCATTAACAGCTCGCACTGGCTCAGGTTGAAGCAGAGGACCAGTCTGCCAATTAATTTAATCCGCTCTCTGCGTGGACACAGTGAAATCGATGGGAGCTCTGCGCAGGCACAGGGGCTCCCGGGACCAAGTTCTCTCTCAAATCGCTCGTCCGTCCCTTGGCCTCTGAGTTAACCCTGCGAATCCAGCCGTAGATTTTTAGGAAAGCACGTTAGGGTGTTTCCTTTTCCTTCCTTAGCAACAAGGAAAACACACAGACGATGCGTAATCCCAAAACAATCCAAATGACTCAAAACACAGAAGTTTCCCTCTAAGAAAATGAATAATCCTGGTTTTCTTTGGCTGTTAGCGTTCCTGACCCACCACCCCATAATCTTAGTAACAGGAAACTGTACCCAAATGTTGATTCTGCCACCAGATCACTTTTATCCTCAAAGTAGCAAATAATACCTGTACTTATTAACAAGCTAAACACACTGTGACATACCAGTGCGGCTTTTATAATTTATTCCTCTGTCTGATCTCAGCGTATGGACTCTGATAATAAGATGAAACTGTGAGAATACGTGAAGAAATGTCCCCAAAAAGATGAAACCGTGATCATACGTAAATAATGTCCCCAAATCCAGTGACACAGGGTGTAAAACAGGACGTGGCTTTACCTTGTTTATACCTGTGCCTGTGGTAATCCTGAATGTTTCCAAGATGACTCCCGGGGATAATCTCCGACAGATTTGCTCCCTTCTTTGTAATCAGTCTCCAGCCCATGACTTCGGTTCTGGGGTCAGGAGTTAACACCAAAGCCTGGTCTGCACGTTGAGTGAGGGAACTGGTAGTGTCTCCAGCCACCTCCCCGGGGAGGATGGCCCACAAAGAGAGGTCAAGGCAAGGGGTGATGTTTACTTTCCTCCGGATCTTGTACAGTTTCAGATGTTTTTGTAAGGCGTCCAGCACGCCGCCGTCGCACTCCAACAGGATGTGCGGCTCTTCTTCCGGACTCTCGTGAAGCCTAAAAAAAGGAACAACACCTACAAGGTCAGCAAAACAAACCCCCCACAGCGGCGGAAGCCAACGCGCTTTATCCCGAACCCAGACCTCCGGGGAATTTCCCCGCAGGCTGCTGGTGCACGCGAGAGCCGCGCTCAGCTCCTTGTAGTGAAACACCCGGCCTTTCGTCAGCCATTTGTTCTCCTTTTTTCTAGGAAATATTGTCCTCGCCATTCCTGGGGACAGAACCAGGCCCGGGCGTAGTTTTGTGCCTACAGCCAGGTGGCTTCCAGCCGGAGGAGGACCTTCCTTCAGCCGTGCCTTCCACGCGTCAACGCGCCGCCGCCGCCCCACGCGGCAGCGCCATCGTTCGCGACCCGCCGCCGCGCCCGCATCAGGGGGCTGGGTGGCGTCACGTCGCTTGGCGTGCCGTGACGTCGTTACGGAGCCCGCGAGACGGCGGGAACCGCGTGTTTCCGGATACCACCCGCGGATGCCTGAGGGCTGCTTTAAAAAAAGAGGGGGACGTCGCGCTTGTCCGCTGACGTCACTCGCAGCCGTTGCGCCCCGTGACGACAAACGCACAGAGCGAGCGCTTTTTCCCACGTTAATTTATAAAGATAAGCCACAAATGACGTGGAGAGCGGCGTGTGACATGGCCGCTGACAGCACGAAGGCCGCGCGCCCGCGCTTCCACGTCGAGAGGACGCCCCCCCCCCCCCCCCCCGCCTGGCAGTGGTTTCGCCCAGCTCCTCCCCTCCCCTCCGCTTGGTCTCACCTGTAGAGGATGAGGTCATAGAGGCAGCGGCCTTGGACGTTGAGCGCATGCGCGTAGAGCGCGCGCGGCAGCGCCGCGGCGCCGCCGCCGCCGCCGTCGCCGCCCGCGACCAGCCGCGTGACGTCATTCGTGAGGAGCCCCTGCAGCAACGGGGCGGCCTCGGCGCCCCGCACGGCCAGCAGCGCCCGGCCCAGCGGGAAACAGGCGGCGGCCCCGCTCCCCCCGCCCCGCCACAGCCGCCGCAGCCCGGGCAGCGGCGGCGGCGGCGTTGTCGTTGCCGCCGCCGCCACCGTTCCCGCCCTCACCAACATGGCGGCGGGCAGACCGAACGCTGTCAGACGGGCCCGCCGCCGTGCCCTACCGCTGCCGCCGCCATCTTGTGTGTGTCCGCCGGGGAGGGCGCCACCTGCCGGGGGGGGGGGAGCCGGCACCACCCCCTTCCCCGCAGGCTCCGCCCCCGGTCCCGGGTCTGGCAACGATCGGGAAGGGAGTCGGGCATGGAGGTGGGGAGGGGAGGGTTTGGGGAGCGATGGCAGAGCTGGTCCTGGGCACCCCCAAGCTCTGCCCTCCCGCTGCACGCAAGGACAGCGACACCCCGCTGGTCCTCCCCCGGTTTGGGCGGGGGGGGACGGTGGCCCCTGTCACGGAGATCGCGAAGGAAACCCTGAGCTGGAATAAAAACCCACCGAAGGCGGTTTTGTTGGGGGCTGTCCGGAGCACCCTGCTCTCCCGGCTGCTCTCTCCAGCCCCCTTAGTCATTCCTTCCCCCGCTGAGCCTTTAATCCCCTGCAAACCGCAGACAGGGTATGTACCCGTTCCTCTCCAGCGATATTTTGGCTAGCACGCTGGAAAACACTGCTGCTCCAAAGCTTCCTGTTTTCCACTCTATTTTAATGCTCCTTTACTTTTGCTGTAGGACACATCAGCTGCCTCTCCATCTTCTTTTAAACACTCTTGGAAAAACTGTCAGCAGCTCTGTTGTGGAATTAAAAAAAAAAAATAGCGTTTGACAGGGGGAATTTCTACTAAGCGACATTACACCAAAATAAAATCCCTGTGTTAAAAGCGTGGGAGTGAAGGTGCTGTTCCCTTCTCTCTTTTAGCGTTTGTTGGTGTTGTGGGAAGTGGACTCTGAAGGGCCCGGGTAGCCCCGGGTTTAGCTGCAGCTCCTTACGCTGGAATTCATCCCACAGTTCAAGAAATGGCCGTGAGTCATGCCTGTCATTTGTGATTGCTTTCCTCTGGTTGCCGCAAGTCGGTTTAAGGCCATTCCACCCCTTCCCGCTGCCAACACCACCACATGTGCAGCTCCGCGGGGAGGCGGCTCGCCTGGCCCAAAATGAACCCTGCGAAAAGGAGCCGTCGGTGTTCGTCGGTGTCACGGGTTGAGGCTGGACCGGCCACTGACAAATGACAGACGCTCTCTACTAACCCCTCTCCCCTCCCAAAAAGGGAAAAGGAGAGAGAACAAGGCAGAGAGAGACTTTACGGTTTGGAAAAGAAAACTAAAACAGCTTTAATGAAATAACAATAAAAGAAAAGATAATAATAAGGAAATAATGGAATATATACAATATGTACAAATATACACAAAACCAATAGCAAACTCAGCTCCCCCCACCCCGATGATGACACATCCCCACCACACTGCAGGGCTGGCACTGGGGCAGTCCCAGGCTGGACTGGGCAGCAGACAGGGACGGGAGGCAGGAGCTGGACTCAGGCCCTGGATTCAGGGACGCACGGGTCGGGATGGACGACAGAAGGACAGACAGAGCCCTCCTCAGGTGTCGCCATCGAAGAAGAGAGCTTGACCCTGGGGACCCCTCAGCTTTGCACTGACCGTGCCGTCCGTGGGGTGGAACACTCGGTGGGTCAGGTTTGGGTCCCCTGGCTGGTTCGCTCCTCCCTGCAGGGGCGGCCTTTTTCGGGCTGGGGACCCTTTTCCCTCCCGCAGCCCAACACGGGCACAAGACTCAGCAGTGACCTTGGTCGCTCCAAGAACCAGTCCCAGCCAGGGCCTCTCTGCATCCCATCCCTTGGTACCAACTATAAACATCAGGGGTTGGCACTGCTGGAGCAGTCCCTGGCTGGAAAACCGTGCTGCTGGTTCAGAAAGTGCCGTTAGAGGAGACTTGACTGAAAAGTTAAAGCACTAAAGCAGAATTAGTTCTGATTTAGCCCAAACCGGGACAGTCGGGACGAGTGACGCCGGTGCCGAGCCCTGACTCCAACCCACGGAACCTAAAACCCTGAGCGAAGGGGCTCGGGTTTTTGGCTCTGCAGTTGCGACGGCAGCAGACGGCACGTTCGGCCGGCTGGTCCTCAGGCAGCACCGGGCTTGCCCCGCGTGCGCCGGCAGCGATAACCTTATCACATATTGCCCTGTGCGGGGAGGGGACACAGATCCACTGCCGCCAGCAGATACGACGCAGGGCTTTCGTCCCTGAATTCAGCCCTGGCCCTGCTCGGAGGTGACGCTTGGAGGCTGCGCGGGCAGAGCAGGTGGAGAACTCAAACCAGGCGGCGGATGCGATTTTGAGGTGACCTCGGCGTGCGAGCGCGCTCTGCCCGGCTGCTGGCACGTGCTGCGCGTGAAAAACGGGGCTGAGGAACCCTGCCTGCCTTTAATCCGGGGCTGAAGGCGCAGAGAGCTGTTGCCCGTTGCGGTTTTCTCCTTTCTCTCCCTGGAAGTGGGAATGGGCCAAGAGCAAGGGGTGCGCTTTGCTTTTCAGAGATCCCGGAGAAGGGGGAGAGTCACGTTATCTGGACTCACAGCGGGGCTGAGGCTCCAGGGTCCAACAGGCACCGTGGACTTGCGGCTGGGTCCAGGTTTGGCTCTTCCTTGCCCGGTGCCACGTCCCTGCTGCACCCACCAAGACACAAATGGTGGCCACCCCAGGAGCGGCCCTTTGCTGGTTCTCGATGCCGGCCCATGCTGTGTCTTAACCATCGCGTGTGTCGTAGCAGACCTCACAGAGCGGAGTTGAAAAGGTGGCAAGAGAAAGAAAAATGAAAATGGAAAAGAATCAGGAAGCCAGTTTGAGCCTTTATTTGTTTTTTCACTTCCTACAGCTTTTGACCACTTATTTTTCTGAGTTTTCTTTTCTTTTAGCACAGTTATGCTGCCAGTGGAGTAGCATTTCAACATTTCGGTGGTCCAAACATACAACTCTGCACGTTTAGTGCACTGAAGTTGACTCAGGGAATGGTTTGAGGAAAGCCATAGCGTGGTTGAGACCTGCAACGCTGAGAGTCAGGGGCACGTTTGTGCCAGCCCTCACCGAGCGTGTGTCTGTCTGAACTAAAAGTAGGGGACCTGAAACCTGGTTGGAGGGACAACGTGATTCCCAGAGCTTTCTGTGAGATGAATTTGGTGGACCTTGGGCCATTCTTCCCCATTCTCCACATCGGTTGCTCGACGCTCTTCGGATGAAGTTACGGTGACTTTAAACCTCGCTAGCACAGCAGGACGCGTCTCCGGCGGGATCAAATGCTGCTGCCTTTGCTCACGAGAGCAATATTGCGCTTGGTTGATACCCTCCCGTAGGATTAATACCGTGGTGCTGAGTGATGTCATCTCCCTTGCTGGTATCCTTGAAGCAGAGGTTGCATCTGACATGCCGTGCTTCAAGCAGCAAGCATGGCATGACACACTGCTGTGTTTAAAGCTCCCAGACACAGTCACGGATCTTCTCTTCCCTGCCCTCCGAAGCCACAGTCTCAGCTCAGGAACTGAGTAAAAAAAGGAAAGCGTGATCAAAAAGGAGTCTGTGTCCTCAGTTCTCTTCTCCGTGTCTATGCTTTGAAGGCAGTTGAGGAGCATCAAAATGTGCTGGTGTTGAGCCAGGCCAGCGGAGGCAGGGGGAATTTTGACAGGCAAGTTCTCTGCGATGCTCGGTCAACTTCTGCCAGAGCCTCTGGTGTAAAATATCTAAAATCATACTGGGAAAACAGCCCTCTCTTACATGGAATTCATCTACCCAAATGTGGGCAGCCACACCCGAGTGGGCTGGGCTCCTTTGGAGATAAAACGACACTTTCAGGATGCCTCATTTCACCCTGAAGCCTCTGTGTAAACTGAATCGCGTCGGCAGCACCTAAGATGTGCCAGTTCTCCCCATGGACTCCAAGTGGTCCTGGGTGGACCAGCTCCTTGCGGGCATCTGTCTTGGTTTGAAAGACAGGTGTCTGCGGAGGAAGGCAGGAGCCTCCCTTGAAATGGAAAGTGCAACCCCCTTCCCTCCAAATTATTGTAATTTTGAAATTAACGGGCCTTCGGGCAAAGATATGGGGAATAGGAGTAACAGTTCTTTAGTTATATATATATATATATATATATATATATATATATATATAACACAAGGCATGGAAAAACAAACAACCCACTGGTTTACACTGACAGAGTCAGGAATACAACCTGACACCCTGTTAGGGTGGCAGTAGCAGTCTGATAAGATGCTGGCTGCAGTCCTCCTGAAGCGATGGGTGTAGTTCTGTGGAAGCAGCGATCAGGTAAAAGGGTCTGGTCTTCCTCCGAAGGTCCAGTGGTAGGTAGGTAGCTCTTGTCCTCTGGAACTCCAGTGGGGGGAAAACTCCTCCGGGAATCCAGTGGAAGAAGGCTGCTAGGGTGTTGGAGATCTCAGTTTTTATTTGGCATGGACTGCTTGGCTCCTTCCCCCCGGGGTGGAGCATCTCACCATGGGATGGGGAGTCGTGAGGCAGTTCCTTGATGGGCCATGAACAGGAGATAGCCCAGGAGCGAGTTACCGATGGGTCAGGCGATAAGGCATTGTTGTGCCCATGAACAGGAGATAGTCCAGAGGGGGGAGGCAGGGAGCACCGCCCCACCTGGTCTCAACAGCTCCTGAAGATGGTCACAGAATATTTTTTTTTCCTTTTGGCACATTTTACACTGTAACCTAGGACAGCATCTAACGGTAGTGGAGATGTCTCTCCTCTACACCTAAGGCTTTCCGCATCACAGCGAGACCGTGAAAGCTACAGCTCCCTCTTGTTCGTGGCACTGCACCCACACCAGCCAGGTGAATCGTCCCCCGCCAGCTTCGTCATTTCTAGCAGTGTTTGTGGAAGGAGAGCTGGCAGCATGGGGTGGCAAGGTGACAGGACACAAGCCCTATCCCAAAGGGGACATCCCCTGAAATCCCTCCCTCCCTCGGTGGAACATCTCTCATCCAGGCTGGTGTGTCGGGACGACTCAGAAACCGTTCTCACAGCTAAGAAAATGGTGAAAAGGGACAGACATTCGCTCTCTGGTCCTCACCAGTCCCTGGGCAGTTGCACAAGCTGTCGGCAGCCTCTTGCTCCATCAGCTTTCCGCTCTCTGCTCTCCCAGTGCCCCCATGTCTGGGGCTTGCTGGCTGCTGTGGCAGCAGGACAGCCTGGGGCTCCCACCCACGAGGGCTCATCCTCGGCGTTTATTCATCCATAACTCAGCTGCCCCGGCGTAATGCAGGGATAACTGCTGTCTCCCCGCAGCCAGCCCTGCGGGTTAATGCTGGGATAATAAACTCATTTTCTCCAGCTTTTTCTTGGGGTGCTAAGCATGAACTCTCATCCATGAACCCACGTGAGCTGCAGTGATTCAACCCTAACCCTGCGCATTAAATACTCCCCGAGCTGCGCTGCGGGAGGTCAGTCGCAGGCGGCCAGCAGCCGGGACGTGAGGCTGCGGTAAACCATAGCAGCACTTCTGGCATGGGGACAATATCCCACAAGTCTTGGAGAGGAAAACACAGATTGTTGGGGGGGTGGGGGGGGCTGGGCGATGCGAAGGCTGGTGAAGATGATAGGGGGAGATTGCAAGGACAACAGGCTGGATGCAGAAATAGAGCAAAGGGGCAGCTGAGCTTACAAGGAGCGGGTCTGTGAACCCAAGGGGCTGTTCTGAGCTAGCTGGGCTGAAAAGGGAGGTAAAGCTGTGATTAGCATTTCACTGAGGGGAGCGATTAGGAGCTGGTGAGGCGCTGTTGACAGGAATAACGTCTGCAGCGTGGAGCAGCTAATAAAAAAGATGAGTGGTGTGATCCCAGAGAGAATGAGCCGCTGGAAAGTCACTGGTGTTTTCAGCCTGGCTTTCTAAAGAAATCCGTTGGGGTTTTTTTTGCGATTGCTCTGTGTGTTCCCAAACTACAGGCAGAGGGAGGCTGCTTTTGCCATTTCTCCTTGTGTTTTCGCCCTCTGGTTCTGCCCTCCCTCCATGGACGCTGTGCCCACGACGGTCTGCAGCAGCAGCAATTTGGAGGTGACCTGGGGACAAGGCTGAGGCTGCTCCTCACTCGCTTACTCCCCTCTGATGCCGGTCACCCAGGGCATTGGGGCAGGACGTGGCTGCCCATGGGTTGGGGCACAGAGACATTGAGCGAGCCTAACAGTGAGGGATGAAGGCTGCTGGTGAGGAAGACTCGCTACAGGGTTCGTTTCTGCTTGACTGTAGCTGGCACCTGCATCAAGCTACGATCAGCCACCCATGGGTGCTTCTACATCCGAGCAAGTCTGGTACCAACCCAGCATCCAACATCAAGGACAAGTTTACTCTGTTCCTCAGACCTTGCTGGTTTGAAGGACACCTTGTTATTTAGCAAAGTTTTCCTTTCTTTTTGGGTGTTTTATGCAGAGGGTGTGACCTACGAGGCTGAAGTGCTTCTGACTATTGACCCTCCTCGTGGACCTGTTAGAGGATCCTGTTCTCTGTTTCTTGGCGGGAGCTGGTCCTGCTCGTGCCAAAGAAGTCGTAAAGATACCATAACGGTCAGAGAAACAGGAAAAACCCCATATTTCTCTCCAGAATTTGTTTCCTAAACAATCTTTGGACAGGGGTTGTGAGTGAACGTGCCTGTTATCTAATGGGAGGAGCAAAGGCTGAGGTCGTTCAGAAAGGCAGGCTTTCTCACAAGTGCTTTCCTGTCATTTACTCAGCTTGAATCATCAGTTTCTCCCAGATTCTGCAAAGTTTTCTTGCTTTTGAGAGTACAGGCTTTCCTAAGCAGCTTCAGCACCATGCCTGAAGGAACTGTAGGCAGTGATTCATCAGAGAGACAACACAGCCCAAACAACTAGAAGGTCAACTACTTCTTAAGGCAAAAATATTTTGCTGTGATTTATAGCCATATCTGGGAAAACAGAGCTCTTACATGGCTAAAACAGGCAAATAATAGATCGAGAAGAATTTCTTGTCATCAACACTCCGCGCCCTTGTCACGAAAACATCACACTCTTTGCATACTGTAACAAAATGTAAGTTTTATTCCGTTTTATTAGTAATGGATGTGGAACAGCCAGCTGAAGTGTTTGACTGATGCGTCTTTCTCTTTTGACCAGTGTTTAATATCCTAACTACAGTCCAGATGTAACATTTACACTGAAAAATACTTACAGATTCAACCTCAGACTCAAAAAACCTCTAGTACAAATACAGTTAGTACATAAAAAAATGAACAACAACAAAAAAAAATAACAATCCCAGAAACTTCAAAACAGCACAGACTGGTTATGGCCTTGAGTTAAGTTCAAGTATTTCCCAGTGGAATGCAATGCAAGCAACAAGGTAATCTGGCTTTTACGTGGGGCATTCCAGGCCCTGAATGGTAAGAATAGAAATATAAGTGTGGGCACTTTATCCGACCAAGTTTAGCAAGAGAGTCAACATTTACGATTAGTTCAGCTACAGAGCTAAACCCGTCTTGTGTGTGAACAAAAACTACTAACCTGTAAAAAAAAAAAAAAAGCAAAGCATTAATTATAATCCTGGCATTTCTTCCATGGCCGACGCTGCCCGTTGTCTAATTGAAATTCCTCGAGATGCTGGTTTAGTTTGTAATGGTTGTGATGGGTTTTTTGCTTGTGGTTATGCTTATTTTGCCTCTCTATCCTTTTCCTTCCTGAACTGACATGATAAAAGAAGGGACTTTTACTCCTGCCCCGAAAGGAGTGGCTCCTGCAGGGACGTTAATGCGTGTCGGTCACCTTTGTGGCAGTGACTCCGTGGAAAGACACAATATCCTAAAGGCTTTAGGGGCTGCGGAGTGTGGGAAGAACAGGGGAAGTGAGTAATTCAGTATATGTAATAATAATAATAATAATAATAATAATCCTTTATATTTCTAGGACTGTCTGACTCATGCTGGCTCCTTTGTGTGGCTCAGATGGGATCTGGGAGTACTGCGGTCCCTCCTCCCCAGGCTCAGAGAAGTCAGTGGTGTCCTCCAGGCTGGCTGGGACCTTGCAGGCAACTTTGCATCTCTCCCAGGCAGCCCACAACACCAGAGCAGTCCTGCTGAGAATGTGCCCTTGTGCTTCCGTCCCTGTCAAAATGCTTGGAAAACATAGGAAAGCGAGATCAGCTCCTGTTCGCAAAGCATTTTGTGCAAGGAAGCGTTTCAAGCCTGATAGACGAGCAGGGCTGGCTGGAAGGACGGCTGAGAGAGCAGTTACCCTGGCTCCCTGCCTGATGAGGAGGTTGTATTGATCGCCCAAGAGTCTGCCCTGGCTCTAGTACTCGTCAATATTGCAATTATTGACTCTCACTATGGAAAACAGTGTGTGCGTATTAAATATGATGGTGACACCAGCTGGGAGGAGGCTGCAAAGCTGCTGCAGGACCGACAGATGATTCAAACCCCCCCCCCCCTCTTGGTGCACTGGGTCTGCGGTGTGAAAATAAAAAGGCAGCTTGAAAGAGGACAGGAAGATCCTGACTGTACAAGCACATATCTGAAGAGGGAAGTAATCCCCATGCCTGGGGTTTTGGGGAGCATCAGGGTGGCAGATGGGTGCATGAAGAGGAGCAGAGTGGGAGGGTGTCCCGAGGACCAGCACTGCCACACTGCTGCGAAGATGAGGACTGGCTGGTGGTGGTTCAAAGACACCAAGGAAAACCATGCTAGAAAAGCAGCCCTTGGACAAAGGTTGATAAGACTACACTTGTTTAGCTTAAAGCAGACTGGAGGAGGATGAAAAAAGTCTTCAAACACCCAAACGCTTCTGCAGCCTTTAAAGGCATGAGATGTTCTCCATGGCTGCTGAGGAGAGGAGGTGCCAGGGATTGCAGCGAGGAGGGACTTGTGTTAGCCATTAAGGAAGCACCTGATGGTGGCAAGTTGGGGAGAATATCCACTGTCCTTTCCAGCCCTGTTGCTCTAAGTATCTCTGAACCTCCAGCCATGGAGCTCAGGGCTCTCCTCCCATCAGGCACTGACCACCTATATTGCTGTGGAAGGGGGTATAGCCCTGCTGTATAAAATGGGTTTAATGATTCTGTCAGGTCTCTATGATCAGGTTTTGAGGGTTTCTGGCTTCAAATCTGCCCCTGCCCCTTTCCCCGTGGTGAGGCCAGGATGGTTTCCTGAAGCGAGCACAAAGGAGGCACATGCCCATCCCTGCGTTTGGTGACTCACTGCTGAATCTGCAGGTCAGCAGGAGCTGAGGGGCTGATCTGAGTCACTGGAAAATGCTCAAGCCATGTCTGGGGCTGAGGGAGGTGTCGCTGGTATGGGCAGGAGAAACCCAAAATCCAGACTCCTGCACAGCACAGCGCCTTCCGGCATTGCGTGGGAAGGATGATTTTATCCCGGGCTGTGATATTGCTACTCATCAAAAAGGAATCACAAAAACCCACGCAGCATCCAACCATCGTGCTCCTCAGAGTTTCCATCCTTCCCTTGGGATCCTGACTTCAAATACATGCTCTTTCCCACAGGACACAGGGCTGGCGATGAACAGGGAGAAGTCACATCAAAGCAGAGGACAAGCTTGTGCCCTGGACAGCTGTAATTACTAGGGAGCAAATTTCCACCTAGCAGCACCTCTGCTCTCCTCCCCAGCAGCCCTGGGCTGTGGACCTGCATGCAGTTATCTTCATGGCAGCAGCATCGTCAGCCACCAGCTTCTTCTGCATTGCCTGGCACGTCCCCAGCCATGGAGGAGAACACATTCCCAAACATGGGACAAGGACAAACAGCACATTTGGATATGTTTGTCTCCCCGCCACTGTGGTGTGAACTTTCTGAGCCTTTCATTCAAAATTCACGGCAGAAAGGCCATCCCTCTGCACGACAGATACGTGTTACTACTGACCGTTGCTGCTGGGGGGGATGCACTGACCCTCCTCCTGGATGCAGTTGTCCTTTTTCAAGGGGAAGAACTTTAGCAGCGAGAGCAGGCAGCACTCCAGGCATTTCACCGTGCCTTCAGCGGGACCAGGAACAAGCCTGAAAATGTTCCCCAGACTGTTATGCAAAGCCACAGTGAATATTTACAGCTGGGGACCTTGTAGGATGTCTCTTTGCTTTCTTTTTAGACCTACTTTTTTGCTGCCAGCACCATTCTCTCATGGCATGGCACAGCTCAGTCAAGGTTCCCAGCAGCTGAAGGCGATACCCAAGTTCTCTGCCTGTTCCCCAGAGTGGCCAAAGGGCCCGGACACCTGAGGAACAGGCATCCTCAAGGCTTTCAGGGACTGATCTCAAGGACATGAGAAAGATGCCCAGCAAGAAGTCATGTAGATCCAGTAGATGAGAAATACTGGCATGGGGACCTGCATGCGACTTTGGGTGGCTGGCACGGCCCTGAGGGAGCACCCGGCACAGGGATGGCGCTGTGTTTGGTGAGGATTTACCTTTTTTTGTGTTAGGTTTGATCGTCAAGGCTCTACCTGTTTGGGTTCTCCACGGTGGTGAATCAACTACTGGTCTCTTGGAAGGTTGTGAGAGCATCTGCCAAGCCACAGGCATCTTAGGAACATCTCAGGGATGAGACCCCTTCTGAGGCACAGCACAGTGGGGCAGCGACTGCTTTCAGCCTCCACCATTTGGCAGGAGATACTCCCTGTGCTCCCAGTGACGATGTTTTCCTTCTATTTTCTGTTACTGGAGGGGAACAAAGCCACAGCCTCATAGCTGTGCAAGAGGCACGGCATGAAACCACCCTGACACTGCATGTCCTCTGCATTATCAGGAGGCTTGGCGCTCAGCAGCTTGATTTTAATATGCCCCTAGACTCCTGTAGCTGCATGAAAACCACCCTAAAACCAAACCAAGCTGAAAAAAGCTCCCCATAAACTAGGGGAAAACTTCCTGCTACTGTCCCGGTCCTGTCCCCACTGAAGCCAGATCTTCTGCTAAGCCCCTCAAGCAAGTGTATGAAACCTGCCAGTTCCCTAGGTGAGGCTGGAGGCTGGAAGCCCAAAGGCTGCTCTGGGAAGAGATCAACCATAGTCCTGGACCAGATGAGTTTTCCCAGGGAAGGTAGAAGGCTGTGAAATTACCAGAGGGTTGATATTACATTTATATATATCTCTCTATGTCTATATTCACACACACATGTTCATATGTGTCTGTATATATACGTACATGTACACACACACACACATCATAGACACACTATGCATAGATCTGCCGTCTGCCACTATTTATAAGGGCTTGATTAAACAGAAAAACAAATTTGCCAACACCGATCTTCCCATCTCGATGAAAATTCAGCAAATAAAGCAGTCTAAAACCTTTATGATTTTGTTTTCCTGGTTGCATAAAGGCACTTTCTGGTGATGTGAAGCAGCAGTTTGTTAAAAACACTGTAACCGCAACGATTCCCGTCACATCTGTAGCAAGCACTACACAGGCACCAGTATGACACAATGTCCCTGCTCGCTCCTGCTGCGCAGTGTGTGTGATCCTATTTGTTTTTTGCTTCGACGCAGAGGAATGAAAGACGAAAACCTTCGCTGCTGTGCTTTTAAGGTCTCCCTGTGTAAGACAGTCGCTGTGTTTCTGCCCCATAACCTGATGTGGGTGCCAGCTCATGGCTCGCAGCATCGAAAATGCCTTCGTTTCCAGCGATGCCCGCTAGAACATCGAACAATTCAGGAAGGACATCAGCTGTGAGCGTGTCATGAAGGTTCATGCAATACATCAGTCGTTTTCTTTTCAAGGGATTGGAAATTAATTTTGATTAAGGATGTTTAGTAATTAAACACTGCCTGACCTACAGCACTCTAACCTTGCCATGCAGGAGGGGAGCTGCTATCTGTCGGCCTGACTTTCCTCCTGAGCCACCAGCAGCTCCGCTTCCCATCGCAGCACGTTGTACAGTCCCTGTTGGGTGCTCCGGTGGGGACCGAAGGGGTGGGAGATACAAGGGGTTTGCTGTTGCTCACTGGAGGTTCCCAACTGGAGAATGTGTTGGAAACAGGAAAGAATGTCTTTTGTTAACGCCCAGGAAGACAGCACTGAATTGGTCTGAAATTCCTTTTCTCTCCTAACTTCCTTATAAACATTAAAATTCCGCCCGTGCCCTGTGAAAAAAAAATGCAAGACAATACCAAAAAAACCCAGAAACAAATCAAAATAAAACCCCCACTCACGCTGCCCTCTCTCCTTTAGATGAAGCTATATCCATACAGACGTCTTTCCATCCTTACTGCTTGAGCTCCCTTTCTCCAAGCAAGCCTTGGGTTTAGCACCTTGTTTCTCCTGGGCGGTGTTGGCCCTGTTCTGCTCTACCACCGTGCCACCTGAGGCGGGACTGCTGGTTCGAGAAGGTTGCGTGTTGCCCTGGGTGCTGCTGTAGCTCTGAAACGCTATGTCTAACTGCTCCTGGGCCACTCGTAAGTGTTTGTGAAGGGTGGACAAGTCTGCTGGGAGGTTCTCATCGGGGCTGGTGCACTGCTGCTCCTGAGCGACGTTAGCCAAGTTCTGCTCGTGAGCCATCAGGCTGTTGGGGATCTTGGTGGACTTCTCTGATTTTACTACCAGGTTGTACTCAGGAGGGCAGGAGATGTTCTTTGGGTAGGCGTAGTTGTAGGGAGGCTGCCTAAAGCTGTTGATTTTGCGGTTGCGAATTGCATCTCGGATGGTCCCGAACCCCAGGTGAAACATCTCACACATGTTCAGCAATAAGCACAGGCAGCTCACGACGTACATCACCAGGAGAAAGATGGTCTTCTCTGTTGGCCGGGACACAAAGCAGTCCACCGTGTGAGGGCAAGGGACTCTGTTGCAGACGTAATAGGCTTCTACCTCAAAACCGTAGAGTAAATATTGCCCTATCAAAAAGCAAACTTCAAACGAGGCTCTGGTAAGTAGCTGGAAGACATAGATTTTCATCAGTCCTTCTTGCTGGATGCGCCTCCTCCCATCGTGCTTTTGTTGCTCTTTGCTCTTGGGCTTGGCTTTGGCTTTCTCGTGTTCTGCTGTGTCGTCAGAGATCATGGGCTCCTCTTCGTCAGCCTCCATCGGGTCCTCCATGTTGCGCACTGCCTGCCAGTTCAAAGCGAACTGCTTCTTCTTCTTGAATCCCTTGAACTTCTTCTCCTCCTCCGCCGACCGGGCGATCCTGTGGATGGCATAGCCCAGGTACATGACCGAAGGGGTGGATATCATGATGATCTGGAAGACCCAGAACCTGACGTGTGACAGCGGCGCGAAGGCATCGTAACACACGTTGTCGCAGCCGGGCTGCTTGGTGTTACAGGTGAACTTGCTCTGCTCATCGGAGTAGATGGACTCCCCCCCCACTGCTGTCAAGACAATGCGGAAGACGATGAGCACGGTGAGCCAGACCTTCCCCACAAAGGTGGAGTGATTGTGAATCTCTTCTAGCAGGCGGGTTAGAAAGCTCCAGCTCATGTTGGTCATAAGGGCTACTCAGTTATAACCTGCAGGAAGAGGGGGAAATAAAAAACGTAGCTGTAAGTTAACATCTGTGGCTACAGTCAGCGATACGGCTGTGACATTGGCACGTCTGTCAAAGAGACACCCTTCGCTGCTGCAGCCTCTCTCCCCAGGACCTGTGAGAGATCGTGACACGGGGCTGACCATGAGAACGCAGCATCGGGGAACGATCCATGGCCAGTGTGGGGACATGCTGCACGACCGTAAGCAGAGGCAGGGATACCTGGTGGTACTAGATAAACACAGATCAATAACACAACAAACCACAGCACCTACCGGATTCACCATTACCTGCTTTTATGCCCATTTCAAGACGTTGCTGAGCTGTAAGGAGGGTTTGGGTGACTGTAAAAGTGAACGCAAGGCACCATGGAAGCCACCTGGGCACAAAGAGGTGCTTAACTTGTGGTAATCTCTTACTTACACCTCATGGGCTCAAGTGCCTGAGCTGAAAGCGAGAGTAGAGGATGCTGCCCACAGCACAGAGCCTTGCACTGCTGAAATATCTTTTGTTAGCAAACCCAGAAAAATGCAAAGAATCAGCAAAAGAATGGGAATATTTATGTTTACAGGCTGATGGCCCTTTTAAGTTCCTTTTGAAAAAACAAAACAAAACAAATGCTTAATCAAATGCAGACTGTTTTAAAAATAAACCATGCCTTTATTAGAAGACCTGGACAGCTGGGGAGGAAGAGCTTGTAATAAGCACTTTGTGTTTAGCTTAACTTGCAGTGGGGGCTCAGCCCAAGCTCCTTGGGTGACCCCCAGGCATCACTAAAGGCAGGAGGCGACTTTTCTGCTTGACTGGCAGCCACACAGACAGATACCTGGAGCTGACAGCAATAGGGAAAGCACTCAGACCCAAAGAGCGCCGTGGTAGGGGACAGCAGGGCTCTCACCCCAGGGCAGCAGAGGATGGGATCATCCTTTCTGCTCCCCTGCATCCCTCTTCGGATCATCCTTAGGCTTGTCACGGAGTTTACCCACCTTATTTCCCCGCAAACACCTGATGGCAGACAGTAAGCTAGGCATCTGCGAGTCAATCCCACCCATGAACTGACGTCTACCACTGCACCCACAAGCAAAGACTGGATGTGTTGGCGGCAGATGTAGGAGCCAAGCATGGACACGAGCGAGTTATCGCGGGGTACCACATGGCAGTGGTGTGTTATGGCTCAGCAGTAGCTGGCCCAGCACAGGCTACACCCCTGTGGTCCTCCCCAGAGGAAGAGAAAGGAGCTGTTGTCCGTACGTTGAAAGGGTACAGACATCAAACCCACCCCTCCCTGCTGGCAGAGCATGGCTGAGTGGCGGTAAATATCCAGAAGGGAAAACGATGCCATGAGACATGAGCCTGGTCCTAACCTGGCTTTGCACCACTTTTCTGTGGAGACACAAAATCATGCCCTAGGGTTTCCACGGCACGATCTGGGCTTTGAGCCTGTCGCCCGGTGCCAGGCACCGGGTGGGAGCAGCCACCGGCATCAGCCATGGGCACGGCCCCATGCAGGAGCAAGAAGGGAAACGTGCCTTGCTCTGTTCCCCACATCGAGCCTTTCTGGAATGCGATTTTGTTCACGCTGCTTCTTAGGACGGGAGCCAAAACAGCGCTGGTTTGCTCAGCCCTCGCCTTCGGGCTGCCCCGGGAGGTAACAGCACAGTTCGAGGCTCAAGACGCAGCGAAATTCTTCCGCTGTCGAGGGCTCTCGAGAGCAGGCAGATGGAATTTTCTAACCCTGCTATTTCTAGATCAAACAAATCCTCTGCGAACCCAAACCCCCAAGTCTTCACACGCCAGACCGAGACTGCGGGAGCACTCTGCAGATAGTGTTATTCTTGTCCTGTAGCTGGAGAAACTGAGGCAGGGAGCAGAGAAACAGCTCACTCCAGGCTGGGTAATAAGCCAGAAGAAGAGGTGGGGAAGTTCTCCTCTCTGCCTTCAACTTGCCTGGTGAAGAACAACAGCCCTCCAAGCTGCTGGGACCAGAATCCCCATCTCCTGCCCCAGAAGTGATGCCTAGGACCTGATGGTCAGTGCAGAAATGCTGGTGCAGATAGGACAATTCAGCCACTGCAGAAGGATGTGGAAAGTGATCCCCACAGAGCTATTCTTTATTTACTAGGAAAATTTGGGTTGTTCAGGGGTGAGATGGGAAAGCATCCCTTCTGAGTGCCTTTTTTTTTTTGCTCCTTTAAAGAGGACACGCTCTAAAGAGTCTCTAACCGTCTGATTTCTGTCACCATTCACATATGGGCAAAACAGGGCGTTAAATGATGTGCAGGATTAATCCAGGCACACAGCCAAGCTCCAGCATGAGGGGGGGCTGGGAAGGGAAGACCCCGCTGGGCGCAGCGATGGCCCGCTGCAGGACACGGTGCATCCGTCTCTGGAGCATCTGGGTCCGGTTGAGGCAGGGCTGGGGCTGGGATCGAACACAGGTCAGCCCCAGCTCGGCTGGCCCCGTGCGGGCGTTCAGCCATCCACCAGCTTCCATCTGCATCCCCAGTGATCTGCAAGCCCCAAATTGTTCTAAAATGCAGGCTTCAAACGTCCTGTATGGCAGTTTGTTTATAATTGCAGTGCTCTCCTAAAAGGTTTATGAGGTCTACGCTGAGGATAATTTATCGTTAGAGTTACTCAAGGACACAATTCCCAAAGCTTAGACTCGTCTCCCAACAGCCGTTTGCTGGGGCAGAGAGGGTCTGACCAAGGTAACGATGGCTTTTAGAGGAAATATTCAAGTTTTGATCTGATATTAGTCAGGGTTGTTAGCAGAGCACCCACTGTCTCCTCTGGGAGACACATTTTAGAAAGGAGCACCGGATACCTTAGGTTCAAAACACTCACGAACCTCCTGAGTCAAGGAAAAGGAAAGAAATCGCAAAATAACAGAAGTGACGAGTTGTTGCTTTGAGAAGACCACCTCTGGTTACCAGCCGCCAGCCTGAGCTGTCGGTCCTGCCACTGGCACTGCGGCTCAGCCCTCCTTGCACATCTGGATCTGCAGGAACATCTGCAGGAAACAGCCTCGAGCTATTTCTGTGCCCCTGGGACCCCGCTGTTGCCTCTGTCTATGATCACACCTTGACGTTACTAACACTTCTGTGTGTCCACCCGCTCTCCTGGCACCGTATTGGAAAGCAGGAGCTGAAGGAAACGAGTTAGAAAATCCTCCTACACTCAGCTGAGTTAAACTTCTAGTGGGTTTTTTTTGACTCACTGGCTAGAAAGGCTATACTACGAGATTCCAATGCCTTTAATTGCTTGGGGTGTGGGGGGGGTGAGTACCCCGTTATATTTTGGAATCAATTATAAGGCAAGGAAGCTTCCAAGTAAGGATTTGTTCACATGGCTTTTGCTGTTGAACAGGATGGTGCTCGGAAAAGACTGTGTCTCATCTCCTCACACGCTAACTACCAAAGTGCAGAAAATGGATTTTTGCATCTTTCCTGGCTTTCAGACTTAATTCCTCCGCACAGTGGGAAAGTTACACAGTCCAGCTCCCTGGGGAAAAAAAAAAAACAAAAAACTTGTGTGGATCTGCAGCAGGTAGTAGATGGATTAGCTTAGGTGGTTCATGTAGCTAAATTTATCTGCCGGAGGGATCGCGTGAGAAGACCCACCATCCCTCTGGCTTTGAAATCCATTCATTCAGTCATCTCTCTTCACCTCCAGACTAGCTGACAGGCAGCGTGTGAAACGCACGCCGGGTAAAAGTTTCACTTTGAAACAGCTACAAAGGAGGAGTTGGACTGCTCACCCCACCGGCAGCACTTAAAGTAGTGAAAATTGCGTGTAGCCAGGTACAGGAACGAGCTGTTGGCTCCGCGTTCTCATCACGGTTACTTCTCGAAACTGGCTGACCGCTCTGTGCAACCGCAGGCGCAACTATTGGAACTTGGAAAACTTTAAAACCTCTAAAATATGGAGAAGGAAGAAAATAGTCTAGGAAAAATATCTGTGCTAGCTGGATGTCCTTCCCTTCTGCACGGTTCCCACACCGTTGCTTGGGCTGCAGGGAAAACAATGGGTAAAAAAAATCTACTTACAGAGACATGGTGCTTCTCGCGGCGGCTTTCCCTCCTCTGCCGACATTCCTGTGCTGCCAGCCCTCCGCCTTGCCCTAGATAAACTCCCGCTGCCTCAGTCCAGCCATGCCCCAGCAGTTGGAAACTGGAGCTTAAGGGACGTATTTAACGTGATGTCAAACCCCGCCTCTGCGGCGGCCGGGCACCCACCGCTGGGAGGTCCTGCCCGAGCTGCCTGCACCCCTACGGCCGGTCCCACCGCCGCTCGTGGCCCCTCTTTCCCTCACCAAGCCCTGGGAGAAGGAGGGAAGGTGCTATGTATACACACTGGGAAAGAAAGGGGCATTGGTTTTAAATCCAAACAAGCCGCCGGGTCTGGTTTTAGGAACGCTGCCTGGAATTTTGCTGCTGAGCTCTTGAGCTGGTTGGAAGTAAATTAATAGCATCAGCTAGTGGCACTGGTAACAGATTTGTAAGACAGAGAGCATGACTAATAGGGAACATGTGGAAAACACATTTTGGCAAAAGTTCCTCGGTTGCTGGGGGAAAAAAAAAAAACAGTAAAAATAAAAGGCAAGGCTCACTAGTGAGAAAAACCATCCTGAAGCTCCTGCTCTGCTGCACCCCAGGCGAGGCTTTCTCTGAGGGAGGTGGTGCACCTCTCCCCAAAGCTGGTGAATGGGAGCAGAGAGCAGGTGAAGGATGGGGAAGGGGTTTTGAGCACACACAGAGCCTTTTTGGCTTCTTTGTAGAGGGAAGAACTTGAAATAAGAAGTAGTATAGGAATGTACATAAAGCCTAAGGCAAGTGGAGAAGAAATTCTCTCTCCTGATTGTCCAAGGATTGCCTCTCATCCTTGCTCCATCCCTGGAGAGCCTTGTCCTTGCCACGCCAGCAGGACCAGGGCTCCAGGTATCTGCTGAGATGGAAATGCAGAGTCAAGGCAGAAGTATAGCCAAGAGCCAGTGAGGAAGAGAAGGAAGCAACAGCAGCGGCCAAGAAGTCACAAAAAGGATCAGACCCAGCCTTTGAGAGCAGAAAGCATGGGAAGATGTACCTTTTGATCAACGGAGACATTTGAAGCCATATGGCTTATCAGAAACTTTCATCCCTGGTCCTGACAAAGCAGGATATTCACTTTGCTGTCAGACCTTTGCTTTCCCAAAGAGCCCAAAGTGATGCGGAGGGGCAATTCCCGCTCTCTGGAGCATCTCATGCAGACACTTTTGCAAGCAGCAGCATCTCCTGCACCACTCCATGCTGGCAAATGCTTCGGCTGTACTGCTGAAAGCTGCTCTGCCAGAGCCCAAGAGCATGCGAGCCTCTGCTGACACCTGACCTCGGCTATGTGACGTGACCCCATAACAGCTAATGGGGTCTTCAGTGTATATAGCGTTTGTGGACACATTGCAGTAACTTTCCTGAAGGTTTTATGTTATAAACTAATTACTCACACACGGTGATAAGTTAATTTGCTGTTCAGAAATAGCCATCTATGCTAAGCAAGTGGAAAAGCCCAATCAGCTAAGTTAGGTGAAGGGATGAACACACCCTTGGGGGAATATGCCACACTAGGGAAAGTGGGTTTTGGGAGGTATTCTGGGGGAATAGGCTTCTAAAGAAGTTGAATTGTCACGACCCTGGCTGCAGGCTTCGACTTAAGCACATAGCACACCGACAAAGCTGCGCTCTCAAAGGACACAGGGAGATGGGGAACTGGTTGCAGAGGAGAGCACCAGGGCTGGAGAGCTCCTCCAGCGATGCCCCAGCCTCCCTGGAGATCTCCTACCAGGACCCTTCTGAGGGAGGCGAAAATGTGCAGTAAGCCGAGGCCACGTTACCCCTGTGTGTTCCTGGGGTTGGGTTTGGCCTCCAGCACGCCAGGGTAGTGACCTTCTTGCCCGCCTGGTCCTTCAGGTCTGGAGACAAGGCGGTGGGTCAACCTCGTGGTCACCTCCACCGCATGGTCCTTGGGTGCATCCCCCCCCCAAGTGGGGACCCTGCAGCTTCCAGCACATCTCATCCTATCTACTTCTAAAAGACAAGTCCCCATGAGACCCGCCAGACCCGAGGGATGGCCACCAAGAACTCATTCCCATCAAAGAACTGTTGTTGAATCTTGCACCTGCACCAGCCGATGCAGGACGGAGCTGCGGAGAAGTATTATTAGTTCTTTAAAAATAACTAGCTGAGAACAACTTCCAGGCTCTGCAGGACTGCAGGGCAGCAACTTAGAGATAAAAGGCAGCTCAGCACAGTCCCTGTCCCGTGGGTCATGCAGCCTTTCCAGGCCCTTTGCTTTCTAACTCCGCGGGTTATTTATACACACAGCAATCTCAGCTGGTGCAGTTTTTTTGAGGCATCCATGCTTCAGGCAAGCCAAGCAACATCTGCTCCTGCTCCAGCCTCCTGCCCAGCAGGTCCAGCCATCGCACTGGCAGGGATCGAGTGGTTCCCATCACCCAACCATCACCCTTGGGCCAAACCATCACCCAGGGAAGGAGGCAGAGGGCTGGAGGCAGAGCCAGACCCGTGCAATTTCTCCTGCACGCTTTAGCTGGATTTTCACAGCTTATGTGAAAGCCAAACCCTTTACTAATACCAGAGGATGGCAGGAGTATGCACACAGTGATAAATGGTTTGTGTTTACTTCTTCCCAAGGAAGACACTGGCGAGCAAACAGAGCTTTTCAGCCATGAATGAATGCACAGGCTAAAACAGTAACAGGCACCTTTTCACTCCCTTCCTATCTCTAATGATAATGAGATCTGGTGTAACATCTCCCTGCTATGATGTCAGTGATGAGTAGCACCCATAATTATCTGCTCTGGCCTCAAATCTATGAAGCTCTGTGCTGTATCGCACTGAGAGTTTGTTTTCTTCTCTAATTTTCACCTTTTGGGTTTTCATTCGATCTGTTTTAAAACTAAATGGAATGAAGATACGCATCTTTGTTCAAATGGCAAACCCGTGTTTTGAAACAAGACCCGGGAAGCAACATCGCCATGTGGAGAGAAATATCCCAAAATTGAAACAAATGACAAATATCAATTTTTTACCTTATTGGAAATTGTTGGATTTGGGCTTAGGGGACTACAGAGTTTCGTGTCTGAGAAGGAAAAACTTTTGAATACCACAAGTGAGGGCAAAGACTGAAGCAGCGGTTTTAACTCGTATCTTTTCTTCCTCGGCTAACTTCACTAACCTTTTCTCTCTGACCGTCGGGTGTGGGATGTGGGACACATCTTCACCCTTGGTGGCTGTGGGTGCCGTCTGCTTTGAAAGCAGTTTGTGATGGAAAGGCTGGCAAAAGCGCTGCCTAAAAGGAAATATTAGACTTGGAAAATATTCTCCTCCTTTTGCATAATTCTAAAGTCCACTGCAGAACTGCTGAATTTTGTTATTATTCTTATTATTCAGTAATGTGGTGGCAGTTAGAGAGAAAAAGGGATCTGGGGAGGGGTTACAGCTTTGCCAGTGAACGATACGAGTCACAGGAAGGCACGCTGAGGTCTTATCTTTGCAAGCGAGGGCGGCACTTCAAAACATTGCAGCTACACAGAAAAAGAGGCAGGTTTTCATTTCATCCGTGTCTCTGGCGTGGCTGGACTGTTACTTGCAGCCCTGTGCCTTCAGCAGAGCACCACAGGCCTGGAAATGGCTTTAACCAGAGATTTTTTTTTTCCCCCAGACATAAAGATGTGCTTCAGGGAGTGGCAACCTCCTTTCTCAATGCATCCTCTTTTCCTCGGCCCCTCCTCGTCCTGCTGTTGTTCCTTGCTGTTTGCAGAGCTGCTGGTCCCCAAGCCCACAGGGGTGGTGGTGGTGGTGGGGGGGGGTTGATGGGTTTGGAAGAGGACCCAGGCTCATTTTTGACAAGTTTGGTTCGACTCAGCTTTGGCAACTTTGAAATTTCTAATGGCTTGTCCCCAGGGACATGCCTGGTGGATAAGACCAGGTAAAGCAAGTGCTGCAGAGAGGTCCAGGCATGTATCTCACCGGGGCATCTTCAAGGCTGCCTTCCATTTCCCGATGGGAAAGAGGCCATCAGCACCCACCGGAGCTCCTTTTTCATGCCTGGAGTCTCCAGAGCCTTCACCAACCCAAAGACCCGAGTTGTGTCATTGCCCCGGTGACACGCTGGCTGGGCTGGGGACTTCTGCTGGGACACAGAGTCATGTCTCCTGTGCTAAGGTGCTTTGGGACAGGCCAGCACCCTCCAGCAAGGGCAGAAGCAACGTACTGGGGTAGGACTTGTGTTTATGGGTGGAAGGACCATGCCTTGGGACAGCTCCTGTTCCATCAGAAACGGCCCATTTGCTCATGAAACAGTAACTGAACCAACAACCCCCGTTTATGGCTGATGGTATCAGGGCCAACTGTGGATGTCCGGAGGACCCATCCAGGAGCTGCGATGCAGAGACAGGAGGGAGCGGGTGGGGATGGCCGCAGTGCTGCTCAACTCAACCACCCTGGCCAAGGGCCACCAGGCTCCCTTTTAGTCCCACCATGCTCCCTAGCTTAATGCAAAAAAAAAAAAACCCTCAGTTGTGCAAACTTCCCTCCTTCACCCAGAGCTTTGGATATTCTCCAAGATTTGGGACTAATCAGGGCTCGCATCTTTAGAACCCAGCCAAAACGTTAACTCTTTTTAAGAAAATTTACAGGCGGCAGAAGAAGCTGGGCCAGGGTCTGTTGCTATAATTTGCTTCATCGCAAACCTCTGTGTGGAATTTTCAGGACAATGGTGATGACAAGCCCAGCACAAATGTGTCATTTGAATGACAGAGAGACAAGGCCTCGACTTATTCATCATCAGGTTGATTTTTTTTCTGCCCCCCAGCTCTGCTTGTTGGATGAACCCACAAAGGTTTCGGTCTGGATCACGACGTTGCAGTTGGTCTCTGGCTCTTGCAAGGACCAAATGGAGAAAATCTGGTCTCATGCATATTTCCAAAGCCCGTGGGGATCTTGGCTTCATAATGTAAGGATGTTTGAAGATGAGGTGAAGGCTGCTTGCTTTCATGTGCTCTGAAAATATAAACTCTGGCTTTGAATTGCCATGAAATTTGGACCAGGGTTGTGCTGCAGTTAGCCCAGAAGATAGGTCAGAAAATGGAATTTCTGTTCAGTTTGCACTGGTTGATGACTGGAACAAAAAAGTCAATGCTGTTAGCAGAATGAATAAAATTTCTGCTGAAAAACACTGAAATGTTTCCTTTGGATAGCACTGACTGATGACCACGGAAATGTAAAAGCACTTCACTTTGAAAATGACAAAAATAATAATCTGACACAGTTAAATAACAATCAGTTTAAATTCCAAAGTACAAAACCCAGAGGAAGCATTTAAACCCGGGCTGGAGAGAGCAGAAGCGATTTATTCCAGCCCTTCCCAGCTGAAAATTTCGCTGTGATGGACACATTCTTAAGATAAATTTCAGTGTTGACAAAACCGCCTATTTTTTCTGACGGGAACCTTTCTGCTGAAGTTTTCAAGGCCGGCAAGATAACACGGGCCAACGTACCAAAAGGTGGCAAGAAGGGACTCGCGGAGAGCCCCAGGGAGGTGGCTCAGCAAAGCCCTTTATAGCATTTTTTTTTACCTTGTGTCTGTTCCCGCTCCAAAGAAAGCATCTGCCTCAATAGCCAGAGGTCAGATCGAACAATTATTCCTTTCTCTATTTGCTTCCCTTTCCTGAAGTAGCTGGAGCAGCAATGGGAATAAAAGGCCATCTCCAACCGCACCCGCTGGGGTCGTACCCGGCGTTAGTGCTACCCGCGTCTCTCCTCCAAACCCATCGCCGCTCCCCGAGCTCATAACAGGAAACAATAAACTTTCCAGCCGGCGTTGCCAGCCCTGGCTGGCGAGCAGCACAGCCCTGTGAAGCCAAGCCAGGCTTGCCTTGCTCTAGACCTTCCTCAACTTGTACAAAAGAGTGAAATAATATCTTTTTTTTTTTTTTTCAATAAAAATCAGAGGAAACCCATCCCCTGGCGAAAACGGCCACGCAAAATTTCACGGCACGTTGCCTCCTCCTGCCGCTCCTCCATCTGCAGTTCCCCGAGCAGCGGAGGGTTAATGCAGGCAGGGGCAGAGGATAAAAGGTCAGGGTGCATGGGAAAGATTAGGGAACGCTGGAAAAAAAGGCAAGCGGCCACATTTTTGGCTGCTCCAGAAAGGTGTGGGGTTCGTGTGGTTTTTTTCTCTTTCCCTAACACCTGTGGACGGACAGCGATGGTGTATTTGGAGGGAGCTTGGAAGAGCCCCAGGAAAAGGGAGGAGGAGCGAGGGGAGCAGGAAAAGGGGTTGGAAGCTCAGCCAAGGTTTCTGGGCTCCATTCAAGAGCCGCTGGGTGAGGTCCCTGGCTCACGCCGAGTGGCCGAGAGGAACGTTTTCCCCTGCTTTTGGGCTGCGTGAAAACCATATTGAGTGTCCGTGGGGGGAGAGGGAAGGGGATGGGAGCAGCCAGCAACTCTGCATAGGGACGAACATCTTAGACACAGCTTGAGGGTAAAGACAGCGACCCCACCAAGTGAAGGTGGAGCGGTTGCATCTTCGGTGGAGCCACACAAGCCAAGCAAGACGTGCTCAACACCTCCTCCAGCTTTCCCCACCAAACCCCTCTTGCAAAAACCTGCAAATCCACATAGTTTTTTGTTTTCCTGTGGAAAATGCTTTGCAGTCACCTCGGTCATCACACACCTCATCTGTCAGACGTGGGGACAGGCAGGACGACCTGTACACGCTTGGCCAGGACGGTGATGTTCAACCAGCCCCATTACACATAGCAACCCTCAGGATGGACTCTCCCACCAGGATTTACGGGTTGGTGCAACCCAGGGAGACCCTGCCACTGCCCTTGACTCTGGCCAAAGGGTGCTTTTGCTCTTGGTAAAGAACAGTGTGACCACCACAAACCATGGCCCCATTTGCCAAAAAGTGAAGACTCAGCTCTACAGGTCTGACCTTGATCCTGGGCTGACATCCACCTGCCCAAACCACAGTGCAATGAGGAAGAAGGCTTTAGATTGGGGATTTTGCAGAGGCTTCTTTCACCCCTGAGTACAGGAGAAGCCCAGCATGAGAACTGGGTCCAAAGTTATCTTCATTTCTACACCACACCAAAAATAGCTGTAACCAAAGTGCAGGTTAGAGGAGCCATGTCTCAACCCTCACAAGGACAGGAGCTTGCAGTGAGCAAGTGCCCCACAAATTGGTGCAGGAGCTCTACCTGGTTCTCACGATGCTCCCTCGTACAGCCTTGGCCGTACACCACGACCACTGAGCGACTGCCCTGTCCTACACTGCCCTTGGGGCAGAACTCATGCTTTACTGCTTTAAACAACCGTGTGGTTAAAGACCACGTGTGGATGATTTGGAAGAGCTGCTACGCTTGTGAGCAGATTTAAGGTCCTTTTTGCATTGGTATGGCATCTGCTCAGGGTGCCGAGTCCCTCCCTGCACTCTGCTCTACCAAGAACAACATAATGCTGGTCTTCTAAACCCAACATCCAGCACCTCAGCAAGTGGCCGGCTTGCAGGAGCTGAGATGATGCTCAGGGAGCAGGACTTGTAAGATAAGACAAAACCTTATCTGAACCAGGACGTCTAAGACAACAAACCTCTCTGAAGATGACCTACAGTCATCGCTGGAGCATCTATTTCAGTATCTCTTGGCTTTGGAGGACCCTCTGACTTGCCAGATCAGCTAGAGCCATAACAGTGAGGCCACTGAATGACCCAAGGGTTGTGCAAACGGGGAAAAGGGCTGGGGACAGCTGCCGAACACTTCCCTGCAACATATAAACCCCCCACTCCCTCCCCAAATAAACCTGGTGCTGCAGACCTGCCACCTCAAATCACTAAAACATCCTCCTGAGCTCAGCCCTGGCTGCCTGGACACCAGACCCCTCCTCATGGTAAAAAAATCCAACGTCAACTATACAAGGGTATTGAAGACAAGAAAGCAAATGCCAAAACGAAAATACCAGACACTTGGATGCAACTTAATGGCCCACCTTTCCATTACTAATAAGATCTAAACATAATTAAAAGGGAAGAGAGACTCAAACGTGACAAATGAGGAAACAAACGCGTTGGACATGCTCTTGCCAACTGTTCTTAGATAACAGACAAAAAAGAAAATAAAGGAAAAAAGAGGAAATGTTATTACTACAAGTGCTTTCCTATCCTTCTGGCCAGGTTCCCAGCATGACCAGGGCAGGTTTCTACTCTGCTCACCGAGATTTATTGTTCCACCAGTATCACCAGTAAATATTTAAAGAACCACTTAGGTAACGATACACAGAGATAGCTATACAGTCATGTTAACATGCAGAAAAGAGGAGGATGAGAGAGAAATGCCCAGAGGAGTGCCCAGTGCTGGGCCAGCGGTACAGTACCTTCCCCAGGAGCTCTGGGGACGGGAGCATCGGCGAAGGCTGGCCGGTCTGATCCGAAGGCGAGTGCAGGGTGGGAAAGGGATGGGAGCCTTCCTGGACGTGTTTACATAGGTGGGCCCCCACCCGCTGACGCCGGAGAGGTCAGCAGCTCGTGCCTCACATCTGGACGCCACTGGGTCCCCCGTGCCAAGAAGGGAGACCACGTGTCCTTTCGTCCCCAAAGCTCGCAGGACTGGAGGGGTGTTGGGTCAGTGTCCCCCCTTCCCCTCCAGAGGTAGACAGTGGGGTGGAGAAGGTGCCCTCAGGCTGGCATCCAAGTGGGAATGGAGCCAGTGCCGTCTGGCCCTGGGCTATGCTGATGCTCGAAGCAAAGGTTGACTCTGAGATTGGCAGCACTAGTGGGACAAGCCCTTGGACATCCAATGGGGTGCTGGCAGCACCTTCTCCAACCCCTCCACCACGCTGGGTGGGAGCCCACCCCTGCCTGTCTGCCGTGCTGAGCATCCAGTTGCCCAAAACCTACACCAGCATCACCAAACCCTACACAGCACCACCAAACCTCACACCAGTGTCACCAAACGTTACACAGCATCACCAAACCTTACACAGCACCACCAAACCTCACACCAACACCACCAAACCTCACACCAGCACCACCAAACCTCACACCAGCGTCACCGAAACTTACACCAGCACCCAACCTTACAGCAGCACCACCAAACCCTACACCATCACCACTAAACAGTACACCGACCCATCAAACCCTACACAACCTCCACCAAACCTCATACCAGCGTGACCAAGCCCTGCACCACCGCCATCAAACCGCACACCACCTCCACTGAACCCTACAGCACCCCCCAACCCCTGATGTCCCCAGGTTGGGACCGTGGGCCTGAAGATTTGCCATAGTCTCATCGTGCCCCATGTACAGGGCTAAGGCAGACCGCCCCCCCCCTCCAAACCTTGCTGCCTGCCCCCTCCTACCAAAGGATGGACCAAGCTGGTCCCTGCTACCAAGCTGCCTTCACCCCACGTGGTGCTGGGTGGGAAGGAGCCAGGAGAGCTGAGCTGCAGCCAGGTGCTCTCAGAGGACCACCATGGGATGGCACCTTCCTTGCTGCAGCATTGCCCTCCCGGACACAGAACCCACTGCATGACCCCCGCAGAAGGAGAGCAGAATCTCTTTTGACCTCAATCCTCAATGGAGACACGAGGCTGTGCAGGTTGTCGGTCCCGAGGTGGACAACCATGCTCGCTGCCCCTCGGGAAGCCAGCAGCCGGTTGTGCTCCGACACGAGTGCGCACGCTGCTTTGCAACAGGTTGCTCCGGGGAGCGAGCAGCAATAAAAAGCTGGAGGGAAGAAAGGGAAATATCGAATCCAGCTGTGAAAACAAAGATAAAAACTCTGAACCTACAACCTCCTTTGGCCAACGCGCGGGAAACAACGCGCCAACGTTAATTCCTCTCCCCACGTCCATCCCACAGATATTTTTTCATGAATGAGCATGTTGAGGCGGAAAGGGGAAGGGGCAGGGGAGATGCGGGAGGAGGAGGTGGACAGCCCTTCCACGGCTTTTACACAGGGGAACCTCTGCAGTTCACGGAAAGGCAGGGCTGTGGGTCTGAGCCAACGATGCTCCAGTGCTTGGGGCTGATCCACGACCTGAGACAAGCGGGCAGCTGGATGAGGTTTTTCTCTCTTTGCTTATACGACAGCCTGGTCCTGAAGGTGGAGATCTTCTCAAGAGGGCACCAGGCACACACGTTTTGCTAGAGAAGGTGCATGCTACCCTGCTCACACCAAACCCTCCACCACCCACTGGGATGTGGTGGGTTCCTGCTGCCAGAGCATCGCTGGGGCTTGCACAGAGGGGTCGAGCACCCCCATACCAGGTACTTGCCTGGTTCCTAAGCAGAGATGCAGGAAGCTGCACCGTCAGGCTGAGGATGAGACACAGAGGACGCTACAGTCACAGTTTAATCTGCCATAATTCTAAAATCCCCCCCCGCCGTGACATGCACCAAGCCCCTTCCTAGTTTCCCAGTCTTGTGCTCACATTTCTTTTCTTCCATGCTGTTTGCCAGCCCAGAGCTGGTTCAGCCTCCTCTGCTAAGTTGAACATTGCTAAGTTGAAAGAGGTAAACAGCATAGAAAGTGCAGCAAAAAGAAGGTGCAAGAGGAAAAAAAACCCTGATCCTCCTTCAGTTTGTGATGAATAGCCCTTAGAAATGCCAAGTCAGGGTCTCTGACCTACAGGCAGCTATTGGGACACGTCTAGGTTTGCTGCTGGTCAACTGAGGTCCGTCCTCTTCGCTGTGGCTCTGATGGTGGTCACTGGCTGGGCACCCAGCCCACCACATTTCAGTATTCTAGGAAACCCCCTGGAAATTTTCTGGAGCAGAGCTGCGACCAATGACCTGGCCATTACCAGAAGCTGGAGAAAGAAGATGAAGTTGTGGGAGGCTCTTTTTGAAAATTCACTCTTTCCATCTCTGGTTCTTTCCTTCTTTTCCTCTCCAAGTCATCCTCCCTTTAGCCTCCAGACAGAAAAAAATCAGAAACCGCAACAGAAAATTAGAAAAATTAGAAACCACACCACCATCTGTGTTCCTGAGAAAGGTTAAGAGGCAACAACTGAAGGGATGTGAACCAAACCCCCAAATTATGTTCGTCAGCGTTGCTGTAAGATGGGTCGGTTTGCACACAGATGGACAAGGTAGAGCCCTGTGGGCCACGTGTGCGGCCAGGAGGAGCTGGAGCCAGAGGAGCAGAGTCCTGCGGCCGACTGGTGGCACACAGCTACTGAGTCGTGCTGAATACGGAGCCTGTGAGGTTCCTTGTGTCGTTTGAAAGTAGATCTTCATCCATCGTCGCCTTTTTCCCTGGCTGCTTCTTGGGTCCCTATTGACCTCAAAACCTGGCAGCCTTCACCTCAACCCTCTGGAGCCCACGTCAGTGCTGCTCAGCCAACTGTCTGCTGTCTCCAGGCTGACGCCAGGCAGAAATGAGCAGGACACCCCTATTCCCACCTCTCCCAAAGGCAGCAGCACAAGGGAGATATGGTTTTGCCTTCTCTCAAGCAGTAAGAGTCCTGTAAACCACGAGTCCCGATCACTAGCACCGGACACAGCCCTGTGATGGAGGGGAGCCAAGACATGGCGAAGGAAGGGACTTGCCTGGTGGGAGACAATATCCAAGCCAAGCCCAGGAGGTCCCACAGAGGGTCTCTCCCATGGCACTGCCACCCTGTCCCATGTGGGACTTGACCCCAACCAGCTACATCACTGCTTCCTTCTGAGATGTGTCTCTTCTGCCTGCACCCTTGACAAAATGTCATTGCATCACCCTGCCATGATCCTGGGCTCCCCTTTGCGTCCACCCTCCCACTGGTTTTATCTGTGTTGCTAGCTCCAAAAATGAGCAGGCCTTCTCCTGGCACCCCTAATGTCACATCTCACCACCTTCAGGACTGCAGATCCAGACCCCAGACAGTCCGTGCTCTGCTGCTGTCCGTTCAAAGGTTCTCACTCCATCCCTGTTTCAAAAATTTCAGCTGACCAAATGGGTTTTCTCCTTTGGCTGGAGCCCTTCTTTTCTGCTTTTGGTTTAATTATCCAGTGGTAATAGCCAAGAATTTCCAAAACCTGGTGGAAAATCAAAGAATCAGTGCAGGAGCAAAACCACCCCTGCCTTGGAGAACGACACTTTCGTTTCCTGCCAGCCATCCTTTTTCAGGCAATAAGAGAAAAAACTGCGGGCCTTTTCCAACCACTAAATCACCCCGTTGGACTCATAAAGGGGGCAGCTGAACTACACCTAGTTCCACCTATTGAAATGACGGCAACAGTCTCCATCCCACAGGAACTGACCCCTTTTCTGTCGCCAACGCTGGTGGAAGTGCCGATGACATGTGAACGTTAGTGACCGTTACTCATTTCCAGTGGTGTTCGCTGAAGTTGGAGCCAATGCAGAGTCAGGGGTGGAGGGGCATAAGCTCAAGGGACAGGAGATGGGACGTGGGGATACGCAACCCAACGGAGAAGCCAAGGGCTGCATGGAGGGGAAATCAGGGCTTTGGGTAAGAGTCAGCCCTACCAGGCTAAGCAAGGTGTAGGCTGGTTAGCCAGGGTGCTCTGCAGGTCAGCGTAGCTATTCCAGTCATAGGGTCATCGAATATGTCAAGTTGGAAGGGACCTATAAGGACCATCGACCCCAGCTCACTTTAGACATCACTCTGAAGTCCTGCATGCAAAAATACATGTGGTGGCCGGTCATAGGACCAAGGAATGGGGTCATCACAGAGCACTGCACATGGCCTCCTCTTGCAGCTCTCAGATCAGCAGAGAACTCCACACACGCACTCAACCCATCACCTGCCCCATCCAGGCCAGCCCCGAGGAGAAGTCATCGCTCCCCCACCAGCTCCAGTCCCTGCCCAGACTTCTGTCCAGCTCCCGCTGATGGAATTTCGGGTGCTTTTACCTGCAGTTTGGGGAATGACCAAGTTGATCCTTTTTCATGCCCATTAATGCCGTTCAGGAGAAGGGGAACAGGGGGGACATTCAACCCCTCTGCTGTGCAATGGAAGGGGATGGGTGAAACGTGCCTCCCTGGGCAGGTCTGGTTTCGAAAAGCCATTACTGGCAGGGAAGAAATCCTGCATTCCTCAGCGAAGGAATCCGGGTGATGTCACCTCCCGCCCGGTGGCAGGAGCATTCCTGCCTGCCGCGGCTCCCTCCGGGCAGCCCCTGCCTTTGCTGCAAATATTTGGTTTGGCTTGGTTTTTTGGAAGCTTCCCGTTACAAGGAATAACAGCAGGATGGACTCTCCTACTGTAAGGCTTGTCTCTGTACCAGCACATTAGCACGGGCCACAGGTTAATAGAGGTTCACGCATGCCAGCCAAAATTTTACTGCCAGTAGCAGAAGTGTTTGTTTTGGTTTGGCTTTTTTTTTTTTTTTTTTTTTTTTTAATCTGTGTCATGCAGTACAGACTGAGAGATGTCATAAAACTCTTGAAATAGAAGGCTGCCTGCTCCACTAAACCAGTTTCAACCAAATTTGCTCAATTTTCTAGTATGTGTATCCAATTTAGAGACATGTAGCTGTGCCTCTAATCCCGTGGCTTTCTCTCCCTCCCTTTCTAGTAGGATATGCCTAGTAGGATACACCTAGTAGGATATATCTAGTAGGATACATCTAGTTGTATTCCTAAAGCAAGTCAGGATCTTTCCCAAGCAACTGACCTGGAATAAAGTGTCCTTTTGCCTGGAAGGGCAGTCCCAGTAGTTGTTTCTAGGAAAAGGGTTGCAGGGGTATGGAGCAATTATGGGGTGATGTGGAGACCGGACCACGTGCAGCGTGGTGGCTTCTCCTCAAAAGGAAAAGATCTCTCGTGGTATCCTCCAAGACTGTTTTTAAGGCACTTGGGTGGGATTTAGTTGCCTAGACTCGGGTGTTCAACCCTCCTTGGAGCTGAGCTCAACATCTGCCCGACCTCCAAGGGCTGGTCTGGGACACAGCTCAGTCTCCAGCTCTTCTCTCTGCTCCTCTAAATTCCACTACGTGCTCTCAGGAACCAGCAGACCAGAAGCACACCCTTGTCCAAGATGTGTTATCCTCCTGCAACGCTCTCCTGCTAGTTTTACATTTTCAACTACCCTTAAAAATATCCATCCCATGCAAAGGTGCTGCTTGCACCCCACTGCTCACCCACTTCCCCTGTGGTGCTGGAGGAGGAAAGGTGGACACAACCAGAAGGGCCAGGAAAGGAGGTGTCTTGCAGCAGATGGGTAAATGCTTCCTTATGCTCCAAGATGACCCGTTGCTGGCACCTGAAGAAGTTTCATACTCTCAGACCTCGACTATGGGTCTAAGGGGCGAGGGGCAGTCCTGCCCTTCAGTGGAAAATGTTAGAAGAGCAGGAGGGTGTTTTTTGTGAGACGCTTGTGAGGTGAGATTACTCCAAACCCCACAAATGTTGATGGGATCTCACTCAAGTCACTGGTTTTACTGAAACATGGGTCGTGCCACTGAGATCCCAGCAAAGGCACAATGAGAGGAGCGATGGGAATGGAAGTGAGGTGCTTTTTTTAACACCAGTACAAGTTATCGCCCCATATCTGAGTGAGTGGGTGAGCTGGTTTGGGTTATTAAAAAAAAAAACAAAACACATTTAAGCAATCAGTTTTGGAGGTTTCCCAAGCTGATGCCTCTGGCATCTGCTGATCATCTTGTTCTGCCAGGCCAGGGAGGCTGTGAGCACGGATGGGAGCCCCAGGGATCACGGTCTGGTGTTCTCGGTGCCAGATACGGCCTTCATTGGCCAGAATGGCTAAATCTGGATGGATCCCCCCCACGCTGATGGGTGAAGTCCTCTCTCCTTCCCCACGGGGACTGCAGGCTGCAGCGACCTCTCTGAGCCGGGCAGGAGCCAGGCATTTTGCACGGCTGCTGGGCAGCCCGAGCCCTAAATCAACCCTTCTGCAATTAGCACAGGGCTTTCATCAGCGCTCTGTTGTTTTTAAGCTCCAGCGATAAGAGGTTTCAGTGGATATTTCAAACCGTACATAAACTACAGCCTGCCAACATAAACACTGTAAAAACACTCCCTATAAATCATGCATCGGAGTTTGCCCTTACCAGAACTATTAAAATTTTCTGAAATGGCTAAAAAAAGTGCCGTGGGCTGCCAGGAGGCTCTGCAGCCACGAGAGCTGGGAGAAATGCAGGGCGAAAGCTTGCAAGAAAGCAGCTGCTCAGAGCAGAGTTTCCTCCTCATCCTCCCACCTCGGGATCTCCGGGTGAGCTCTGCTCACGGAGAACTAAATAAATGAGCTCCACACCCACACGTGTCCTGGCCAGCGTGCAAAACCTCGCACGTGTTTGCTGTTAGACAGAGTATTTCTTGCAGAAAGCTGCCTGCTTTTCCCTGCTGCTGTTCTGCCCTGGCTGCATCCCTCTTCTCCTATTTTCCAGGACATCCCTCTCCGCTCTAAGACCTAGGAGTGAGGTTATCCTGCAAACCAGCTTCAGAAGTGCCCCACGGACCCTCACAGCTCACGCTGACCTTGAGGACTGATGCAGGAGATCAAAACCTCCTGCAGTTGCCTCTGGAGCTTTCTCCAGTCTCCAGGTAGAAACAGCCTCAATCAAACCCTACAGGAACCCAGAGAGCCGAGAAGGGGGAGGTCTGGAGCAGCCCCCCATGCAGGGACCAGCCCCAGCTCTGGTCTCCTTGGGTCCCACCTGAAAGACTAGCAGTGCTGCAGCATGGCCAGCATCAGCCCTGGGCCATCTCCCACACTGCGGATAAAGAAGGCACAGCAGTCCTCCCCCCAGATCCCCTCCCTGTCCCAAAATCACGGCGGCACGCAGTCCATCTCACCACCCCAGGGTTGTCCAGGAGAGCTTTGCTTCTCCTGCTGGAGCTCCTCACCTCTCCCCTCACACGGGCATGCCGAGCAGGTCTCCATGCCCAAGCTGGGGCAGTGGGATGTCTCATACCCCACCAAACTGGCGTTTGATGATCTGGGCTTGATGACCTTAGAGGTCTCTTCCAACCTAATGATTCTATGATTCCCCACCGAACGCCATGTCCGTCCTGTGCGAACCTCTGGGTCCACTCGACCAGGAGCTGAAGCTATGGCTGATCTTTTCTCACCCATCTACCCCTGGCCCTGCAGCATGAAAAACGCTTTGTCTGGGGAGTTTGCAGCCTGAGAGTGACCACCGCCTGCGAAGCCAAGCCAAGCACGCCCCAAAGCCCCACTGAAAGGCTCCTCCCAACCACCGTATCGCCGCTCCGGCAGCTGGAGCACCGCGCGAGCCAGCAGCCTTCCCCGCAGCCCCGGCAAAACTAATGGGTTGTGGCATCTCGGATGACCTTAAACACCTACTTGGGGGTGACCGAAACCAGCCTGGGGTGCCCCGTAGGCAGCTGGTGGAGGCTGGGTGCTGGGCTCAGCACAGGGTCCTGGCTCCAGTGGCCTCCCCTTTCCTGGGGGAACCCAACCACAACCCCCGGAGAAGCCACGCTATCAAATGAGGTTCCTTCTACAGGAGGGATTGCTTTGCAATGCCCGTGGCGTCATCTTTTCTCTCTCTCCTCCCCTCCTCTTCTCCAGCATCGCTCCCTTTTTATTCGCTTGATCTGTTTTGACTTGAAACTCTCCAGAGCCAGCGCTGGCTCACGTCTTCCCCGGAGCCGTGAGGTGCTCGCATCCCACCGATCACAAGAGGAGAGCAAAGGGCCGCTCTAGTGCTGCAGAAAGCCCCGGGGGGACCTGGCAGTGCTTGCACAGGCCACCGGGTCACCGAAACATTGCCAGGGTGAGAGAGAGAAAGAGAGCGAGAGAGGCGGGCATCGTCTGCTCTTGCATCATGTCACTAGATAGCGGCTCCTCCCCAGGGCTTGGAGCAGAGAGACGGGCAGGGGGGAGGTAGCGGGGAGCTGCCAGCCCTGGAAAGGAAACGAGGACATTCATTTCGTAGTGAACCCGGTTAACTATTTCTGTCTGGGAGCGTAGAGGAAAGGGCTGGGCAGGGCACTGAGCAATACCATTGTCCCCAGCAGGAAGAAAAAGGGATGATAAAAACGTGCCTGGAGGAATTTGGCTCAGGCTCTACATTCGAACCTGCATCAGGTTTCCAAAGCAGAAGCTTCCGGACGGGATGGCAGGGCGTTCTCCGCGCCTGAAACCGGTGGGGAATGTCATTTGGGGTCGTGAGTTGGATAACTCTGCGTTGATCAAGGGGGTCAGATGGATTATAAGCACCCGAAGATGCTCAGGGCTGGGCAGAAGCCTGCAGTGATGCTTCAGCCTGGTGGCTCACCCACGGTGGGGGTGACGAGCCACGTTTCCGGGCATTTTTCCCATGACTTTGTCCATTTGCATCCCACCAACTGCCCGCTGGTGGGCTCACAGGTACCATCTGTGGCTCGTGGCCTTGCTGGCCTCCACCTCGTGTTTGAGAGGCGCTTTGCAGAAAGCAGACACTTGTAAAGCTCTTGGCCGAGCGTGCGTTTAAGAGGGCATGACAAGTTGTGGTCAGAAATAACGAAGCAAAGCAGAAACGCAGCCTCAGGAGACACAGAGATCCCTCAGCCCTCGCCATGTCAAAATGGGTCTTATCTCAGTTGAAATGGGGATGCTGCGTGTAAATTCACCCAAAAAGTAGGGTCTCGTGACCCCCAACACCGTCCTGGCCCCCACGGAGAAGCTGGTGCCACCCTGTCACCCCTGGGTTCCCGTTCTGGCAGAGGCCAGCGGGTGGTGGCATCCCTCAGGGATGAGGGCCGAGGCCAAGGCTGTTGAGTGTCGTTAATGATCAGGGTGATGGGACCAAGCCTGGGGCCGTGGATAGGCGGGACGGGGGGGGATGTGTGTGCAGCGCTGCCGTGTTGGGAGAACCTCAGCAGGCTGGAGGAACGGGCTGGTGGGACCCCGATGAAGTTCAACAGAGGCAAAGGCAGAACGGTGACCTTGGTGGGGAGACAGGACACGGGACAGCTGTGCCTCTCCCGGCTGGGGAGCAGCTCTGCAGGCAAGGACCGGGGGTTCTGGTGGTCAAGTTGGACGTTAACCAGCAGTGTGGCCTTGCAGCAGAGAAAGCCACCCCTGTGCTGGGCTGTCTTGGCCGGAGCGTAGCCAGTGGGGTGAGCGCTGCTACGATCCTCTCTGTTCTGCCCTTGTAAGACCACAGCTGGATGCTGTGTCCAGTTTGGGGCTCCCCAGTGCAAGAAGGGTACTGGAGCGAGTCCTGCACAGGCCTGGCAGCTTCATCCACCATCAAATCTGACACTACTCTGTGACCTCCAGAGTCATCTTCAGCCTCTCTGTTGTCCTGTGATGGCACAACTCACCCTCGAGATCCCCATCAGCTCCCCCTTGCTCAACATCTCCCACACCTCCGCACCCACCCGTGGCCAGGAGAAGTTGCCATCTCCCCCCCCCAGAAGACTGCTCTGCCCCCCGTGGTGAGAGAGAAGACAGACCACAGAGGAGGGGGTGCAGCTCTTGGAGGAGCTCTTCTGAGAGCCTGCTCAAGGGCTTGGCTCGCCCGCATTGAGCCACCTCGCTCCCTAAGGACAGCCCTGGGCACCTGAGGTTGGGACGTGGAGCTGGCAGGCAGCCCCGGGGTCCCCACCTTCTCGGGAGGCACCCAGCGAGCTGATGGGACACCCTACAGCACCGAAAAAAAAAAAGAAAGGCAGAGACAGGGAGAGCAACAAATTGCTCTAGCAAAGTTAGAAGTGAAACAGCAATTTCCCCCCACGTGCCTTAATTAATTTACAGGATGGGGCTCCTCGTTTTCTATCCATTTTCCCCCTCCTCTACTGCTACAGCCCCGGCTTGCACCGATGGCGTGCAGCAGTCCCGCACAAAAACTCCTTTATTTTCCCTTTTCCTGGCAGCAAGGAGCAGAAAGCACGGTAGTTTATGTCAGTCCCCAAAATCTCCGAGCCACAGACGAGGTCCAAGGGAGTCACGCAGCCTTAAAAATGAACCTCGTGCTGGTTGGGTGAACCTTGGGTGGAGGAGCTCCAAACAAGCCATAAATGACGAGAGAGAAGAGCCCTCCGCAGCGCTGGGACCTGCAGCGCTGCGGTGCGTGCCGTATGCCGCGGTCCACCTCTGCAGTACATTACGGGGCGGGGGGAGGAGGGGTTTCCTCCTTACACACACTGAAAGAAATCTTCTGGTATTTCGGTCTTGGACAACACCCAAGGATTGTCTCAGAAATAGCTCTCGTGGCTTGCAGGAGTACAAGACGCAGATTCCCCATGAACAACATGCCCCTTTCCCCAGTTCCCACCCACCCACGACTCACTTGAGCCAGGTGACTGTTGGATTTCCTTCCTCTGACTTTCTAAGGAGGCTTTGGACAGAGGACAGATTGCCCTCCTGTGGCATTTCAAGGTAGTTTGGGTGGAAGGGGCCTCCTAAGGCCTCCTAAGAGTCCCCTCAAGGGACTCTCCGTTTCCCTCTGGTTGGGGTATGAGGGTGTTCGCTCACCCCCTCCCAGGAGACAACACGGTTCTCTCTCATTAAGCACACCTTAAATAAATTCATTAAGCCAAGCTCCTGTGCTTGGTATAGATGGAAAGGGCATTTTGGGACGGGAGGAGATGAAGCCCCCATCACCATGGGGCACAGCACGGACCAGGAGGGCTCAGGAGGTCCTTCCAGCTCCCTCTCGGGGTATCCCTTTGGACAAATGCTGGTTGCAACCGAGTTTGCTACGACCATACCAGCAACCTGGAGGTAGGAGGGACGTAGCTAAGGGTGACCCATCAACCACAAGGAAGATCTTTGGGTTTGAACGAGGCTGGATTTGATAAAGGCTACGGAAATGCAACAGCACCTCTAAACAAGACTCAGCTAAGGACCTAGAGGTGGGGGATACAAGGTGGTGGAGGAGGAGATCCCACCCCAGAGAAGCATCCTGTGGGTTTGGGAGCCAACAGAAAGGCCCGTTGGCCAAGAAGATGAGGCCACCAAGGAGCAGGTTCCGCTCCCGCTGGTGGTGATGCTGCTGAGCCACTTCCCCTCCTCGCGCCTCAGTTTCCCCAGCTGCGCAGGAGAGAAGACATCCCTTGGGAGGTGCTTCGAGAGGCGGGGATGAAAAGCGGGCTCCCATCCTTGGGTATTATTTAAAACACAACGTGACCTTACAGAGAACATGACCTTATCAATGGACCCTTTGTCCGTGGGTTAGAGACATCAGCTGCAAACCCCCATCTTCTGCTGGAGCGAGCTCCTCCGGGCACTGGTCTCTGCCCATGCCTGGTCTTTAAAGACCAGCTCGTGGCGCATGAGCAGGTACCACCTCAGCTGACGCTCCAAAAGCAAGCAGGCTGCAGACCCCAAAATCTGCTGCGCGAGCAGAAGCCGCAGAAAACGTAACCCAAGGGACCAAGAGAAGGACGAGCAGGAAAACCAGACCCCGAAGCATCTTCCTCTCCACACCTCCGGTGGCCTGAGATGGGGAGGAGGTTCGGGATGGGGAGGAGGTTCGGGATGGGGAGGAGGTTTGGGATGGGGACTGCCCAGAAGATCCCAGAGCACATCGGGGTTTCCATCAGGGAAAAAGCGACAAGACGGACGGTTTAATCCCAAACTCCCCGGAGATGGATTTGCATCGCCCTGTGCGGCGGGGGATGGTTTATGCCGACACGCAACGCGCACAAAGCGATGCCAAATAGGGCTGTTGGGTCTCTTTCCACCACCAGGAAAGGCGAGACCCGACCGTGGGGTCACGGCAAACGCGTCCCCCACCCGAGCGACGGGGAAAAGGCAGAATAAAGGGAGAGCGGGGTGGGAGCAGCGGTGGATCCAAGCAGAGGGAGGGGGGTCTGCAAAGTGCCAGGAATATCAACTAAGCTAAAACCACCCAGCAAAACATCGACATCAAAAGGAGAGGGGGGCAGCGGGGGGGGGAACCAAACCCAACCCAAAACGTAACATACGGAGAAGCGCTGGGCTCAGTCCTTTGCACAAACGTCCCATCCTTCCCCGCCGTGGCGCGCAGAGCCGCAGGCAAGAGCTCCCCAGCCGCTGCTTTTCCTCCCCTCCCACCCCTTCGAACCCAGCTCGCTTCCCGCCTGCACCAGCCTGGAGACGATGACGTGGAGACCTCCAACGGGAAAACTTCCCGAGACGGGGAGAGCTCCTCCGAGTCCGACGCCGCAAACCCATTGTTCCCCGGGACGCCGAGGATTTCTTTCCCTTCCTTTTATTATTATTTATTTTTTAATGTCCTTATAAGCACCCAAAAAAAAAAAAAATCAAAAAAAACACCACTCCCGAGAGTGTGGCAATGCTTAGGGAAAAAAACCCATAAAAATCAAATAATTCAAATTGTCTGAGGGTTGAGGGCTAAGAGCAGCAAAACGGGGGCTCCTTGGGGCAGGAGCGGGGAGGCAGAAAGCGAGGGATCCGAAATTCTTCCTTCTTGTTTGGACTTTCTTTCCCTTTCTGCTCGAGCAGGGGTGAAGCAGAAAGCAAAGTCGGCCGCAAACTCGACCTGTCCTTACAGCTACACTGCAGCAGCAGCAAAACCCTCTTTTTTCCCCCCTCTTTTTTTTTCTCTTTTCGTGACTTTTTATGCCAAAGCAGCGCCTGTTGCTCACATTTTCCATTTTCAATCTTTATGGCGGCCGAGGGCTCCCCGCCAGCCCCATCCCAGCCCCTCTCCCTCCCTCCCCAGCCCCGTTTTGCAGGGGGCAAGCTGGAAGCATCGCCCTGCTCTGTGGATGACAGCTGGAAGGGAAAACAGCTGGAAGGGGACACAGGGGACATTTCCCGCCCCCCCCCCCCCCAGCCCTTCCTGCTCTCTGCCAGCGGGTTTTGCCCCCCCCAAACAGGTCTCTGGTCGAAAACGGGGGGGCTGATGTTACCCCTGCACTCCGGCAGGGATTAAATCATTGCCCCCATCTGGAGGCTACGACCTTTGGCGCGGCGTTAGCTGCTCCTTCGCGTTGCCAGCTCGCATGATTTTATGGCTGATCTCACAATAATTGATGTTTTCCTTAAAGGCCCCGTGCTGCGAGGCGAGATTTGGCTTCCAGGAGTCCGAATCAGCAAGGATTTGCTCGCTGCCGTTAAAGAAAACCCCCCAAAACTTAGCAAATCCGGGACGAACGTGGCTCTAAACCTGTAAGAGCTGGTGATTCTCCAGTCTCCTGACCCTACAGGGAGCCAGCGCACGCCCCTCGGCACTTCTTAAGCAGCACCCGCCATGTGTAACTACTCAAAACAACTTGTTTTCCCCAATTTTAAGGAGAAGGGATGTCCTTGCTCCCCGGCACAGATAGGATGGGGCAGCCAAGCTGTCATCCTCATATTTAATTTTTCAAGTGTGTTTCTTCTTTCTGGCTCCTTGAGGGGAGGAACAAGCTGGGAAAGAGCCTGGCCGACCATGCAGGGGCGGGGGGGATGCGTTCCTAGAAGGGGTTTTCAAGAGCAAATTAGCTCGTAGGGTGCTCCGGGGATGGAGGAGGAGGAGGAGGAGGGAGGCATCGCCGCAGCGCTCGCTTCCTGCAGCCGGCGCTGCCCTTGACACGGTCACAAGCCAAAAAACTTCAGCCCAAATTGGAGGTTTTCAAGCAGAGTTTGGGCAAGGAGAATACCCTCGCGCCAGGAAGGGTTTAGGGAAACCCTTTAGTAGGCACCCAGCTTGAAAACAACCTGAGATGGGCTTCTAAAAAAAAAAAATAAATCTCAGCCTTGTGGTTTCAGACCCGGAGTGAAGTCTCCTTCACCGCGTTTAACACCGTTTCAAGCAAAGCTTAAGGGTTTTGCCCAGACCCCGGGTGCAGTTGGATTTCTGTAGCTTAAGCACATATTTACTACAAAACTTTTTATAGGCTTAAAAAGAAGTAAGACAGTTTGTATGGCTCTCGGTGTTGATTTTATATATATTATATATGTGATATATAAAAAAACCATACTATATATAATATCTACAATATGGCAGGTACAAAATATATCACAAGGATCAATGAAACAGCGACGTACACACCCCCCCCCCCCCCCCCCCGGGATGAGGAACAGAGCATCCTTTTGTCCCCAAATCCACATTTTCTCCCCACCAGTGGCACCCCCAGAGCCACGTCTCGCTAAGGAGGCGATAAGACGAGCCGTACCTTGCACAGCCGGGAAAAAAAAAGGTGCGCCTGAGCCGCGGGTCTTCACCGCATAACCGGAGACCTTTGCTGGGAAGGGGAGGGGGGGAAAGCCCTGCAGCACGACCAGCCGGAGCCCTGCAACAAAGCCAAGGAGGAGGCGATTATTCCCGGGCATCTCTCTGCCAGGCACAATACGGCAGCGTTTCAGCGCCCACGCTCAATGCCATCATTGTCCCTTCCGGAGCCGCGGTGGCGCAGGGTGAAGCTTCTGCTCCTCTGCAAGCTCCCCAAAGGCTTCATCCTACCACTGGGGAGGACCAGGAGGCTTTGTTGTCCTCCTAGGGTGGGGTAACAGACCTGGGGATGGGAGAGAGCTCCGTTTGGCCTTGCCAACACCGAACGTGATTGCCTGGTGTGAGGTTCCTGTGAGAGAGGAAGGAAATGAGATCTTAGAGGAAGCACCTCAGGGGTACAAAGGTGTTGGGAAGATTGGGTTGAGATCGGGTGTTAAGAGCTCGCTGATAAAACGGGGCGGTGTTTGGGAGGGACCCTTCCGTTTGGACGCCGCATCCACTGGAGGAGCACACCAAGGAGCTGGAGAGGGTCCGGTTGGTGGCCACCAGGATGGTCGGGGCTGGAGGATGGGGTGCGTGAGGGGAGGCTGAGCTGGGTCCGACCAGCCCAGAAGACAGAAGGGGAGACCTGGCTGATAAATGCAACTATTAAGAGGCGGGGGGGGGAGGGGAGAGAAAACGGAGCCAAACTTTTCACAGAGGCACCCAGGGACCCCGAGAGGCAGCAGCTTTGCTGCGGCCAAGCTGATGAGAAGGCACGAAGGAAGCTCCTGCCTGTCTTTAGAAACACCAGGAGCTGCTGCAAGACCGATGAAATTTCTCCCCTGTGACCACGACGGATAGGACAAGGGCAATCAGGTTGGATCTCAGCGATAAAAAGGGCCAAAAGCCCAGAGTTGCTGTCACAGCGGTGCCGTCTGCTTTATTTTTGCTCCCACCTGCCTGGTGTCTGCGGGTTAGGAGCAGGTCCCAAAGCTGATGGGGTGAAGCAGCAGTGTGCTGGCCCCGCGGAGCAGCAGCACCCACGCTTTGGAGGGCAGATGGGGTGGAAAAATTGGGTTGTATTAAAAAAAAAAAGAACCCCAAATTTATAAAGGCGAATTAAATACGGCAGGACTGCTGTGGTGGAGCTGGGCTGCTCCCCAGGGATGCTGGCAGCGTGTGGGCAGCACTTGGGAGCCTGGGGCCGGGAGGAGGGGGCAGAAGGGACGTTCAGCCCAGGTTTGAAGCCACGAGGATGCCCGTAGGCGTTGTGGCTTGCTGGCCTCGGCAGGTCAAGCTACTGTAATAATTAGCAATCAGCTACCGAATCGATGAACCATGTGAGATCCTCCTCCTCGCTCAGGGGAACAGCCTGACAAGCTCTCTCACCCCACGGATGCCAGCCACGGCTCCCCAGAGCGATCACCCCACCAGCACGGCTGGTGACACCAGTGTCCCCCCCTCCACCTGCATCCGGGTGTCGTTTCCTCGCTCCAGCCCACGCCACCGTGGCCGGGAGGCAGCTGTGGGACCACCGCCATGGTCAGGGATTCGGCTCGAGTATCCTACACTTCCAGCCAGGAAAAATTATAAGCCTCCCCCTTTTTTTTTTTGCCCCTCATCCTATACCCAGTACATCCAGGTCAGCACATTGCTGGTTTGAACGGGGGGTGGGGGGGGACTGGAGCGTTGCCCGTGGCTTTTTGGAGAGTTTTTTCCCAACGGGACTCAGTCCCCATCGCCTCTGCGCTGGCTTTGCATCAGGGAGCCAGAGACAGTCCTGGGGCTGGATGTCCATCGCGTGGGCACGTGGCTTTCCATCAGCAAGGCTTCCCTGATGGCAAAGAGGAGGAGAAACCCCGGGGCCTCACGAGAATATCCGCAGCTCGATGGCGGAGTGAGGATTTGGCCACCCCGGGGCTGATGGCAGGGGGACAGGCACCCCGGCGTTCCCTGTGCCTGTTGGTCCCAGCTCCCAGGGTTCTCTCCTCCACGTGGGTTCACTAAAATAATCCCCTCTTTGGGGCAATGAAATAAAATATAGAAACTCTTTGAGCTCAACCTGGGCACCAGCATTTTGCCTTTTCTGCCTCCCTTCGTTTTGTCACCTCCTCGCACCTCTAGCAGCCGGAATGGGGAAAGTAAAAGCTGGGAAAACATCCTGTTCCTCCCTAATTTTCATGCCTGGGGGAGAGAGAAATCAGGAGACAGGAGGGGGGGGACACGTATCCCTCATTTCACAAGCGTCTGGTTGTACCAGTTGCCGCCGCACTCAATCTGAATTGCAGATGGCTTCTGGCTATTGACAGGGCTGGAGCCACGTCCTGGACAAGCGGAGTCACAGCTGCTGTTGTTGGAAAAAGCTGAGCCTGTACTGGATTCCCCATTTTGTGCCCCCTTTTTGGGAGCTGGGAGCAGGGTTGAGCTCTAGAAACGGGGAGCGCGGCGTTGACGCCGGTGTTCGGCCCTGGCCGGCGCTCCTCGTGGTGCGTGCCATCCCGGCCGGAGCCCGTTGGGGTTATGGATCGGCGTCCCGCGCTCTCCAGGGATGACACAGTTGCACATCCAGTCGATGAGGCTGACCCAAATACAGCACCCAGCAAGGCAGGCACATCCCAGCTCCCGGTCCGGCTGCCAGGGCGGCTCTTCTCCTCGCCGAGCGGGAGGCAGCACGACTCCTACAAGCACCTTGGAGCATCACAAACCGACGGGATGCTCCCCAATAACCCTGTGCTGGAGAGAAAACTCGATCCTCCCCTGTGACTTGCCTTCCAGCAGCACAACCAGGGAAAACAAACCCCAGAGGGGCGATGTTTTGGCCGAGGGGTGCCGGCGCCGGGGTCGATCGACCCCAGCGAGGGTTATTCGCTGTTGGGGTTTTATGGGACCTACCTGTTGTCGGTGTTGGTGGTGCTGGCGGGTGTCTCAGCGTGAGGTGGCAGCCGCCGGCGCGTGGTGGTCACCTCGCTGTCCTGTGGGAGAGCACGAAAAGGGCATCAGCATCCCCAGGCAGGGACCACGTCACCCGGCATAAGACCAATCTCAGCTGCAGCCCCCTAAAACCCCCAAAATAAGCCCACAGTCCGCCATGGCGGGATTCCTCAGCCGGGGAGAGCCATCCCCAGCCCATCAAACCCACCTCCCTCCCGCTCCCGTGCTCGGCCGGCGCCGCACAGCTCGTGGGACGCCGGAGGATTCTGCACCGCGGCGGGTTGGGGACCGCCGGGCGGTCTCACCCCACGGCTCCGCTGCGGAGGGGTGACCCCAGGGAGAAGGATGAGACCCCGAAGCCCCTGCAGAAAGGCTCTCGGCTGCTGTTTGAGGCCGTGCAGGCTGCTGGAGGGTTTCCTAGAAGAGGTTTGCTGCGAACTGATGGGAACGCAGGCATTGGCTATAGCAGAAAAAATGAGGGTTTTGCCAGAAAAGCTGGTAACCGGTGGCCTCAGACCCCACAGCCGGGCAGCATTAACCCCCACTGACGCGCTGAACAAACCCTCTGCGAGATCCTAAAGGCACGCAGGGAGCCCAGGCTGGCTGGCAGTAAGGTTTTTCTCCCCCGATAATGACTTCTGACAGCGCTCGGGTCGCTGTAGCCGCGGCCGTCCCCATCACACGCCGTCCCCGGGCACCCACGTGAGCACACCCCGGCACGCTTTCGCACCCGGGATGCTAAATCCCAGCACCCACGATGGGAAGCGCCCACGCAGACCCAGCCAGACGCTCACGGGCAAGCCGGAAAACCGTGGTTATTCCTACTTCTTTTTTTCCTCGTTGCTCATTTTATACGCCGGCCGCCCAATTATTTCCCAGGCCGGCTCTGCCCCGTGGTGCCTTTTGGCAATCGCACGGAAGGACGCCTGAAAAATCAGGACTGGCTCTGAAAGCACCGAGAAACCAAGAAAACACACTTGGGGGGAGGGAGAAATTGATCCCCGTGGTCCCAGGTGATGAGGTTTTGGGGATAGCCCAATAAAACCACAAGCGTTAGGGCTCTCTTGTCCTTCACCTTGCCCACCTTCACCCCAAAATGCCCCAAATCCGGCGGTTGGTACGTTCAGCGCCTTCCTGCCTGGCAGATCTCCCAGGTGGGAAATAGGGTCCCCCAGGACCAAGATCCTTCATCACAGAAAGCCCCTGGGTAGGGAGATGCCTCTACCCTCGCTTTGCCACCGTCGGATCCCTGGATCCCAGCCCCACAGCGAGCGCCACTTTGCGGTGGGGTAGGACCCCGAATTCGGCGGCTTCCACAACCGCAACGCTCACACGGTCCTTGGGGACGCGGGGACGGCTGCACCCCCAGCGAGCCGGTACCGAAAACACCGATCCAGAAAGCTCTTTATGTTTGTAAATGCAATTAATAAAGAGATTTCCCGGTTTTGTGGAGGCAGAAATGAAACTCGTTTCAACAGGTGCCTTCACCCACCCGGTTACGGGGTTCGATGGGCAGCGCGGCCCCTCCAAAGCACCGAACGCGGAGCGGGGGGCGCTGCTGACAGCACCCAAAAACGCCTCGTGGGAGACGCTCGACAGCCCTGTCACCCGCTCGGCGACCAGCCCGGCTCCAGCAACCCGCTGCGGGTCCCTCGGCCACCCGCCGGCCACCCCGTCACCTCGCGTTAGCGCCGGGCATCCGGGCGTTCGCCGCTTCGCCCCGTCAGACGCAGCAGCGGCTGCTAAAAAGCAGGTCACCCAATCCAGGGCGGGTGATTTCGGACTTCCCTCTCTGTTCCCACCAGGGAAAGGGGATGTCAATGGTCTCAATGACTTTTTCTCCCCGTTTTCCAAGCGCTGGAGGTGCTGCCGTACGGCCGGAGCATCATCCGCTCCCGGGTACCACTCACCTCTCCCGGAGGGATGCCCGAAGGTTGGGCTCAGGGCTGGCAGGTGTGCGGAGCTCGGGACGTCGGCGGGAGGGTTGAGGAGGCGGCAGCTGGGCACTTCCATCTGGTGACAGCACCGAAGGTCCCACGCGGTGGCCGGAGACCACCGGACTGAGGTCTCAGCGCCGCGCCCCGCACCTCGGCGTTTTGCCGCTCCGCAGCGCGGGGCCCCTCCGCGCGTTGCCGCTGTCGTTTCTGCCATCTAGAGGGGACGTTTCCCCATTGCAAAGGCGTCCCTCGAAATATCACGAAACGTCATGATTCAGGAAAAAAAAAAAAACAATAAAAAAAATATATATGTATATATAAAAAAACCCCAGTCCATCACTCACCACCGCAGGAAGAGCCTGGCCGCAGCGATTCACACCGCCAGGGTGGGGGAAGCTGGGTGCTGTGAAAGCAGGTCCACCCCCAGAATAATTCTGGGGAGCGTTTTCCTGCTCGTTTAACCACAGCTAGAACCCTGTGCCCTTGACGCTCATGACAACAGAAAGGAGGATTTCAGCCTCGCCTGGGAAAGATCTATTTAAAACAGCACCGAGAGAGGGAAACGATCAAAATCATCATCAAAGCCTCTTTCTGAACGCAAGCGGGGTGCTACAAGGGTGGCCCGAGGTCTGGTTCTGCCTGCTGCTGTCCGTGAGGGAGCATGGAGCTTGGTCCATTAGGTGACCTGGACCAAGAGGGGCTGTGAGAAGAGCAGCTGGGTAAAGCGGAGAGATGAGGTACGGAGAGGAGGGAACCCAACAGCTGAGTTTAAGGTACAACCACGCCCCAGTGAGACGGGGGGTTTTGGGGGGAGAAAATATCGCAGCCTGGCTCCTGCAGTCCAGCTCTTCGCGGCCTGCACGACAGCAGCTTGATCTGGGCTCGGTTTGGGGCAGGGGTCGGGGGGGAGGAGGAGGCTGGAAGCCTCCAGCTGCGGGGTGGCAGCTCTGCAGGACTCACGCCCTTTGTCAAAGATCGAAGGCAAAACGCCTGTGGGCTCCAGGAGAACAGGCTGTGGGATGAGCGGCCCTGCCAGCGGCTGGGCCTGCCCTCCAGGGAGGAATCAGCCCCTCCAGGGAGGCACCAGCCCCTCCAGGGAGGCACCAGCCCCTCCAGGGAGGAATCAGCCCCTCCAGGGAGGCACCAGCCCCTCCAGGGAGGCACCAGCCCCTCCAGGGAGGCACCAGCCCCTCCAGGGAGGCACCAGCCCCTCCAGGGAGGCACCAGCCCCTCCAGGGAGGCACCAGCCCCTCCAGGGAGGAATCAGCCCCTCCAGGGAGGCACCATCCTCTCCAGGGAGGATCAGCCCCTCCAGGGAGGCACCATCCTCTCCAGGGAGGAATCAGCCCCTCCAGGGAGGCACCAGCCCCTCCAGGGAGGCACCAGCCCCTCCAGGGAGGCACCAGCCCCTCCAGGGAGGAATCAGCCCCCCCAGGGGGGCACCAGCCCCTCCAGGGAGGCACCAGCCCCTCCAGGGAGGCACCAGCCCCTCCAGGGAGGCACCAGCCCCTCCAGGGAGGCTCAGGATAGGACCTGCTGGAGGGACCAAAGGGCTCAGAAGTTCCACGAAAGCATCGAGGCGAAGGCTGGAGAAAAGTGAAGGGCAAAGCATCTTCCCAGCCCGCGTTGGGCAAAGCTCTCCAGGTCTTGAGACCAGCAACGAGGGCCAGCAGCCAGATCAAACGGATCCCTGCTAGGAAAAGGGGTTTATTGCTGCCCTCAAGCCAAAAAGCTGCGGAAGGAAAGCTTTCCTCCCTCAGCCTGGGGTGTCCTAGGTTACAGTGTAAAATGTGCCCCAAAAAAAAGTATTCTATGACCATCTTCAGGAGCTGTTGAGACCAGGTGGGGCGGTGCTCCCTGCCTCCCCCCTCTGGACTATCTCCTGTTCATGGGCACAACAATGCCTTATCGCCTGACCCATCGGTAACTCGCTCCTGGACTATCTCCTGTTCATGGCCCATCAAGGAACTGCCTCACGACTCCCCATCCCAGTGTGAGATGCTCCACCCCGGGGGGAAGGAGCCAAGCAGTCCATGCCAAATAAAAACTGAGATCTCCAACACCCGAGCAGCCTTCTTCCACTGGATTCCCAGAGGAGTTTTTCCCCCCACTGGAGTTCCAGAGGACAAGAGCTACCTACCTACCACTGGACCTTCGGAGGAAGACCAGACCCTTTTACCTGATCGCTGCTTCCACAGAACTACATCCATCGCTTCAGGAGGACTGCAGCCAGCATCTTATCGGACTGCTACTGCCACCCTAACAGGGTGTCAGTTGTATTTCTGACTCTGTCCGTGTAAACCAGGGGGTTGTTTGTTTTTCCCTGCCTTGTGTTATATATATATATATATATATTAGTAGAGAACTGTTATTCCTATTCCCCATATCTTTGCCTGAAGGCCCGTTAATTTCAAAATTACAATAATTTGGAGGGAAGGGGGTTGCATTTTCCATTTCAAGGGAGGCTCCTGCCTTCCTCCGCAGACACCTGTCTTTCAAACCAAGACATGGGGGTATAAAAATCCTCCTGCGCCTACGCTCAAGCGGAACGACAAGTACAGGACGGCAGAAGAGAAGCTCACAGGATTTCTCTCCCCTCAGGGAAAGAAAAAAATAAAAGGCAGTGGATAGATCACACCCTGCTGACCCTTCCCGGCTCCTCTCGGCTTGTTAAACCAACCCATCTGTCCCCCAGGACTGCGGTTAGAGCTGCTCCGCCACAGCGACACCCAACACCGCAGAGGCTGAGGGTGGTGGGCCCAGGCCACGAGAAACACCCGGAGGAGCTGTAGCCAGATCCACAAAAAGAGGCAGGAACCCCGGGGGAGGAAGAGGATGGGCAGCCTCGTGACACCAGGTGCCTGGGGGGGGGTGGGACGCCCACGCCGCACAGAAACACGAGCGTGACCGGGTTTGGTTTTCTTTCCTTTTAATAGAAACATCCTAGAGTAACTCGGGAGGAGGACCGGCCTAAAGGGAATGTCTCTTGGAATGAAACAGGGTGACGTGGTTCCGGAATGATGCGCAAAGTTAAAACGTCCAAGGAGGCTCAGCTCAGGATTTCCTGGATTCCTGGGTCTTCTTGATTTCCTGCAAGGAGATCAGGAAAACAACTGAGCATCTGCGGCTCCCGGGGAACAACTTGCACAGCTCTGGAGAGACCACGAGCGAGCAGCTCCTCAGATCAGCTCCACGTGGAGGATCTCGGAGGTTTTGGTGACAATAAAAGCAAAAAAAAACCCCCCAAAAAACCCCAACAATTTCACGCCCAAGGTTGGGCTCGGAGGCTCTTCAAGAGCTGTCCAGGGATGGGCCTTTCTTTTGCCCCTAACCCACCGGATCCGCTTCCCACTCTTGGGCCACCGATCCGCCACCGCTCACACGGGAGCAACAGCTCCAACGGGATCAAGCGAGGGCGCCAGGTCGCGTTCCTGCGGACGGGCCCTCACCTGCTCAGCCCCGAGGCGGGGCCTGCGCGGGGAGCGAGGCAGAAGAGCCCCCAGCGACTCACCTCCAGCAGGATCTCCTTCAATTCCGAATAGGCTCTTTCTAAATCGTCATTAATAATGACCAAGTCGAACAGGCCAGGCTCTTTACCTGGGGAAGATGAGGACAGAGGAGTCGGAGGAGAACGTGGCTCCTCCCTGCGGTGTCTCGTGCGTGACCCGAGCTCCTGGGGCATTTCGACGTCGTTGTTTCAGGGCTTCTCTGCCAACCGCCCACAAGAAACTGCCGTTTCCAAACCGGTGCTTAACTCAAACCCCGAGCCCTGCCAGCCCTCCTTGGAGAACCCACCTCAGATGTTCACGCAAAACCCACCTCCTAAATCACCAGCGAACCCCCCGTCTCCCCCCGGCCCGTCCCTCGAAGGGCTCTGGACTTACTAAGTTCCAAATCTACACGGGCTGCAGTCAAACGCTTCAGTAAACTTTCTTCCGTCTCCGTTTTTCGGTCACGTAGCCTTTTTTCCTAAACCCAGGGACAAACACGTGAAAGAAAGGAGCGTTCCAGGAGCCACCACCCGCCCCACGAGCCAGGGCCGGCGACCACGTGAGAGAACGTCCTGCAAAGGCCGAGGGGCCTCATCTACAGCCAAGCGGTGGCCAAGCTGAGTTTGGGCTCAAGGTCTCCCTCGCAGAGCTCAGGGGTGGTTTCTTTTTTCCCCCCCCACTCTGTTTTGGGGGTTTTTTGGGGTTGTTTTTTCTCTGGCAGGTGCTGCTGGGGGATGAAATTTCCCTCTGGTGCTGGTGGTTTCCTCCTCCACAAACTCAACGGGAAACACAGACCGACCGAGAGCAAGAGGGCAGAGCCAGGAGCCGTGGCCTCCTACTCCTTGCACGGCTTCAGCAGGTCGCACACACGCGCCCACACCCCCCTCTGAACCCCGCCAGCGATCTCCCTCCTGCGAGGGGCGCACCCTGACCGCTACGCAGCGCCCCCAGAGGGACGTGGGATCCCCAGTGCTGCAAGAACCAGCCTCGCCCAGTTTAACTGCTGGAGGCCAAGCCTCATGCAAAAACCTCCTCCACCCCGCAGCGTTAAGCACAACTAATGCATTCAAAGGGTGGCCACGTGTCCTGGTTTGGGCTAAATCAGAACTAATTCTGGTTTAGTGCTTTAACTTTTCAGTCAAGTCTCCTCTAACGGCACTTTCTGAACCAGCAGCACGGTTTTCCAGCCAGGGACTGCTCCAGCAGTGCCAACCCCTGATGTTTATAGTTGGTACCAAGGGATGGGATGCAGAGAGGCCCTGCCTGGGACTGGTTCTTGGAGCGACCAAGGTCACTGCTGAGTCTTGTGCCCGTGTTGGGGTGCAGGAGGGAAAAGGGTCCCCAGCCCGAAAAAGGCCGCCCCTGCAGGGAGGAGCGAACCGGCCAGGGGACCCAAACCTGACCCACCGAGTGTTCCACCCCACGGACGGCACGGTCAGTGCAAAGCTGAGGGGTCCCCAGGGTCAAGCTCTCTTCTTCGGTGGCGACACCTGAGGAGGGCTCTGTCTGTCCTTCTGTCGTCCATCCCGACCCGTGCGTCCCTGAATCCAGGGCCTGAGTCCAGCTCCTGCCTCCCGTCCCTGTCTGCTGCCCAGTCCAGCCTGGGACTGCCCCAGTGCCAGCCCTGCAGTGTGGTGGGGATGTGTCATCATCGGGGTGGGGGGAGCTGAGTTTGCTATTGGTTTTGTGTAATTTGTACATATTGTATATATTCCATTATTTCCTTATTCTTATTATTTTCTTTTCTTGTTATTATTTCATTAAAGCTGTTTTAGTTTTCTTTTCCAAACCATAGTGTCTCTCTCCCTTGTTCTCTCTCCTTTTCCCTTTTTGGGAGGGGAGAGGGGTTAGTAGAGAGCGTCTGTCATTCGTCAGTGGCCGGCCCAGCCTCAACCCGTGACACCACGCCGCGAGGTAAACGCGCCAAGGCGTGGAAACCGTACGGGAGGGACTCAACAAAACAAGAGCACAGGGAGATTTCTCCATCCCTGGGGAGCCAGAACACTGGGGAGCCGGACTGGGCAGAGGTAGGTCTGCTCCGAAATGTCCTCCCCACCCATTCTACAGGCCTGAAAAAAAACAGAGAGGAACCCACGAGGGGGAAACCACCCCCCCCCACCACCCCCCGTGGCTTCCGAGCGAGAGGCCGATTCCCTCCAACTGCCTAAGGGCAAAGGAAGGCGGTGGCTCACCAAGACGTCTATGGACGGCGGCTGCACGGAGATGTAGATGGGGTTGAGGTCCGTCCTCTTGATGTTCTTCACCCCCTGGATGTCGATGTCGAGGACGCAGATCTGGTTCTGGGCCTGAACAGCCTGCACTGCGCCTTTACTGGGGAGAGAGCAAAGCGGGAAGGGGGTCAGCGGGTCCCCCGCCAGCAGCAGGGCTTCACCTCACAGGGTTCCTCCGTGCCCAAATCATGGCAGGAGAGGAGACAGAGCCTGCTGTGCTCTTGTGAAACGGTTTCTCTTCCCCCGGGTGTCCTCTGCGTCCCTGGCGGGGGGAGCAGGGACCTGCTGTGTCTCCTGCTAGAGAGGCCGGCGAAACCACGACGGAAGGTGTGGAAGTGGGTGACGTGCAACGGCCCCACGAGCAGCGTGGCTCGGGTACGGTCTGTAAAGCTCCTTTGCCAACCAGGAGCCACCTTCAACGAGCAGAAACACCGAGCACTTTCCTTCCCCAGGGATCCAGCAGTTTCTCCTGAAGGATGCCTGATGGGATGCTCCCGCCTGGGTCGCAAGATGCACAGTTAAGGAAATATTTTTGCAGGGGTGCTTCCTGGATGTCATTAAAGTCAGGATCTCTTCCCCAACACGAGGGAACTGCCTCGAGCTTGCTCCTGAACACCTACAACTCTCCCTTGAACAGCAGCTGACCCTCTCCTGGCGCACTGGGGGGGCCTGGACTCGTTACTGGGTGGCAGCCTTCTCGGGGGACTTTTCAGTCGGTATTTGCCCAGCGCTGGGCACCGGGTCTCCTTTAAGCCACAGGGCTCTGTGGCACGACGGGCAGAGCGGAGGGAAGCCCTGCCAGGCGCTCAGAGGTGGCACTGTAGGTTTTGAGGGAGTCAAGGCAGGAGGTCAGGCGATGGAAGCAGAGATTAAGAGAAAACGCTGCCCGACAGCCGGCCTCCAACTTGCTCGATTCCCTGCCCACACCCAGGGCTCAACTCCCTGCCCGTATCTCTTTGGACCTCACCTTCTCACCCTGCACCACCGAGGTTCGCTCTCTAGTACCTTCTGCAAAGACGTGCTGAAAACAGAATTCCTTAAAGAAATGCTCCTGTGCTGTCCTACACCCCAGGAAAGGGGAGTCACAGCTCCAGCGAAAACAGGATTCAGGATCCCCAGCTCTCACCAGCCCAGCTCCCCGCTGGAGAAGACAGGGTCTTCACCAGCCCAGAGGGAGAACGCCCAGAGGTGTCACGCAAGAGCTGCCTGTGGCCACGGCGTGAGCAGAGGAAGATGTGACAGCACAGAGAGTCCTGAACCCACGGATACTGCTGCAAACACAGCGAGGGCGGAGGCAGGACGAGCAGAAGGTGCTTCTCAGGGGAACAGGGGGCAGAGCTGAGATGGGAAAAGCTGTAAAGACTTTTCTGGGAGCCCAGAAAAGCCCCAGGGAACAGAGACGAGCGACAGAACAGCCTGACAGCACCTCTGCGAGCTCCTCAGCCCAGACTGGGGGCGGGGAAGAGCAGGCAGACGGGCAGCCTCGGGGTCCCGCAGCGCTCTGGTTAGTGCAGCAGGGTCTCCTGCTGCGATGGGGGGGGTCACGCAGGAGGATGGAGGTGGCTGGGGACTTTTTTTTTTTTCTCCTGACCTGGGAGTCCCACAACACAGTCACAAACTCCACCAGGATGGAGAAAGCCGAAGGGAAGCTGCGAGACCAGCACCGTGGCCTGTACGAGGTTTGCTGCCTCGCCCGGGTGGGCAGCACCGAGAGCCCAAATCTCAGCCCGAGTCACTCCTAAGCCGCAAAACCTCCCCAAACCTGCTTGGTTTGCCACGTGAAAGCCACAGGCTTCACCTGGTGTCACCACGTACCAACTAACTCCTGCTACAAGCGGCCTACAAAGAGCCAGCAGCTCGTAGAGCCCCGAGAAAGAGACCTCCATGCCTGCACTCCGATTTCGGCCTCTAGTGTAAGGTGGCTTCAACGGAATTCTGGTGTCTGTGGGCAGGAGTCAGCGCTATCCCACAGACAGGGCCCTTGCAGGGCTCTTAAATGAAGCATTTAGTTATTCATTCTTATTAGCTGATGAGATTTGGGGAGCAGAAACGCTGGGTGAAGTCTGCAGCCATTCCGAGAAGCACGAGGGACCCTCTCCATTTTACCACACAACTCATTAGAAAGACCCTTAGAGGAAACCAAGAGCTTAACTTAGAGCTCGGAGAGTTTCTGCATTTATTTTGTTTCCAAACTGGTCTTTACGGCCGAGATGGCTGGGGTTAATTTCAGCCTCCCACCCTGCACACCCACCACCACAGGCAGAGGGGAGCCCAAGGGAAGCCCAGGGAGAAAAGCACCTCAGAAATAAACCCAAGCTCGTCGTTTCCTTTGGTTAAAGCACCCAATTCCTGCGCATTTCAAGGGAATTGCCTGAGGAGTGAGGTCTTCTCGGCCTCCAACCTGAGGAAAAAGCACCCAAATCAACTCCACCATCATCAGGCACCGGAAAGCAGCCGCCTCCTCCCCGCGGCGGCTGGCGGGGTTCAGCAGGACGCACGCGAAGGCAGGAGGCCCGTCCTACGTGGGATGGAGGAGCCTGAACTGGGTTTCTCCTCGATGCTGGGATGGTGTTTGGAAGATGAGCTGTTGGGTTTCGCTTCTCTTGCCAACCCAGCGAGGCTGGAAGCGTCAAGGGCAGGGGAGGGGACCGGGCTCCTCCATCAGCCCAGCAGCGGCGCCCGCGTACGAGGGAACGGCCGCGCCAAAAATCCCCAGCCCTTCCTTCAGAGCCCCGCACCTACAGCACGTGCGGCCTGGGGGCCTTTGGCTGGCATCTCCCCTGAGGAAACCATCCTCAGAAGGGAACTTGGCCGTCTCCAAAAAAAAAGAAAAAAACCCAAATCCTCAAAAAAAAACCCCAACCCCAACCGAACCCCAAACTCTTGAAGAAACGCAAGTCTTCCTGAGAAGCATTTCAGGCAAATTAACGCAACTCATTAAATATCTCAAGCAACATTTTACTTTCCTCCTGAGCAGGTCCTTTACTACAGTGCCACCCTTTTCTCACGATAATTACATAAGATCTCTGACTTCTAATTAACATGACAGCTTAACGTTTTATTGATCATCGGCCCCAACGCCGAGGGCAATGCTATTTTAAAATCCACCTAATGTTAAATTTTTTAACGTCCAGGCAAAGGGGGCCATGCAATTTCTTTGGAAACTCTGTACCAAAGCAGCACATGGATTTGTTTCACAGCAGCCAACACGGGTATCATCGCTTCTGCTCCCGAATTCATCCTATTTAGGCCCTGGGGTAACGAGAGGGAGTCTCCGCTCTGCCCACTACCCTCTGCAAGCACTTGGAAAACGTTAAGGAGCACAAATAATCCGGGAAAATGCAAGGAAAGCGTTAAGCACGTGCAGAGCCTCTCGTAAGACAAGGGATGATTTAATTGTGGTGAGCCAGCTCCCTGCAACCGCTCACTTTGCCATCTTAATAACGCTAAAGACCCCGCTGTCACAATGAAAGGCTTTGCTTATGGCAAGAATCTGCGTGTTTGGGGGAAAAAAAACCCAGTGTCTCCAGATTAAAAATAGCTTTTTTTTCCCTTCACCATCACCTCAGCTCCCGGCACCACGGGGGCTCAGCACCTGAACTGCCTACCTCGTCCCGTACATGTTTCCGGAGAACTCCGCGTGCTCGATGAATTCACCCGCTTCGATCTCCTTCTGCATTTCCTCTCTGGTCACAAAGTGGTAATCTAGATGGGGAAAATGAGGAAAAAGACCCAGAAATTAACAGCTTTGAAGGTCAAGTTCATGGTCAAGATGACACCTACGGGTGCTTCGGGGAGAAGCATCTTCCAATCCGCTTTGGGCTGGCAGACTGCAGATATCTGCGGCATCCCCTCTCCACGCCAGCTGCCCAGACACCTGCTCAAAATGTTTTGGAGCTTTCTGCGTGGCCAGAAATGCTGCTGTTGACCCCCTTTTTCACGCCCTTTCCTGGGAATCTCCCCTCCGGGGTGTGGGACAGATCACGGCAGGACTGCCAAGGCCCTGAATTTGAAAGCGTTTAGGATTAAAGACGAGAAAGGGAGATAAAAGGGAAGATCAGAATCGAACGAATTCCAAAGGAATGTTTCCTATCTTCTGTGGAAATTCCTCCCTTTCACTTCAGAGCGAAAACTGCCGTCAGAAATGAAGACCAAACCTCACTTGATTCTTTCCGAACCACACAAACCCACCGGGGAACAGAAAAGCAGCTGGACACGAGCTCTTTCTGAAGATCAAGACACCTCGTTCAGCAGCTGCATTTCCCAAAGCAGCGGGGGTTCGAGGCGCCTCACCAGCACTTACCTGGCACTCTGGAAAAAATCAATGCCCAAGTGCAGACCAAGGGGCTTCCACCAAGCTTTGAAACCTCTCAGAGCGCCTCGCCAAGGAACCTGGCAGCGTGCGCTCCATCCCTGTTGACGTTTTTAACACCTGACTAAATTTTGGGGTTGTTCTGCCAAGCCAACCCCGCTGTTACCTTCTCCCCAACGCACGGCACGTGCTGCAGAAGAGCCATAAACGGCCACAGCCTCCCTGCCACCGAGATGAAGGACCATATTTCTCTACGTGGGGCCTATTTACACCTCAAATACATCACTACTGAATGTCTGCCTCGGGAAGCGCACCCTGGGAACGTAAAGGTAGGGATAACTTATCTGCCGGCGGGGATTCATACATGCCCTTCACAGAAAAACTTGGAATTTTTCAGAGGAATTGCGTGCCAAGCCCGCTGAGACAGGCCCAACTGCAACACGCTCACCTTTGCCGTTTACTTCTCCGGGTCTTGGCTGCCTTGTGGTATCTGTAAGCGAACAAACAAACAAAAAAACCCCACCTTGTAAATTTTGTAGGCCACCCAAGGAAGGGAAAGTATCAAAAAAAAGCAGCAGATTAAGCCAATCACGTGGTAAAAGTGATCCTCTACTTAAAATGATCACAGCCTCTGGAATCAGCTCGTGCAGCGCACGACGACACGCGGGATTATTGGCCTTTAATCGAAGAATCCCAGATAATCTGAAAACAAACAATTAAAGATCGTCACAGCCTGAGCGGTCAGCGTGGGACTTACCAGGCTGGGCTTAAGTTTTCAGCTCGGCTACGGCCCTCCTGGGTAATCCTAGCCACCTTACTCAGGGCTCTGGCAAACTTCAGGGGAATTAGCCGTGCCCTGCTTCGCCGCCACCTGCAGTTTGAAAGCTCACACAGCACCTACACGGGCGCTGAAAATAGCCAGATTTAAGAAAAAAAGGCCAACGCCTGCAGGAGGCAGGTGAATACATCAGGCAGCCTTTGAACCCCGCTGGAAGCGTCTCAAACTGGCATTATTTGAAGCACACAACCAAAAAAAAAAGGAGCTGATGGTCACCTAAGCGGCCTCTGGAGATTTAGGCAAAAAAAAAAATATCTACCAAGAGGCAACGTTGGGGAAAAATGATGCGATTTAGTTGGGGCTGAGATGAGAGATTCAGCTGAATGGAGAGCGTAGGATGAAAGACGTGAGAGGAAAGATGATTTTAAGTGGTTTTCATCTCCAGTAAATTTTTTAACCACCCAGTAATTTGCCCTTTCACGGTGGAACGAACCCCGATCTCAAAGCAAGGATTTCACTCGCGGTATCCAAAGCATTAGGAGAGTAAAAACCATTTTGGTATCACGTACTTAAAAACACCTCGCAGAGCTCCAGGGAAAACCAGGTGCAGAGCCAGCCCAGACTCTGAGGGTCACCTTTAAGGTGTTGCTCAAGAAAAAGGGAAACAAAATTAGCATTGCAAGAGGCCAGAACGCCTGCAGGGAATTCCCTGCGCTTCCTGACTCGGCTGTGGATGCAGGATTTCAGCACTGCAGCCTGCAGGTAGGTGGGAGAGGGCTGAGTTTGGGTTATTTTCAACATTACAGGGAACCATCTCGGGTAGGAAAAAAAAAAGAACCCTTGGCCGGCACTTAGTGGCCAACAGAAACAGCCCACAAACCACCAGAGCCACGGCAGGAGGAGGGTGATGGGGCGAACTGTTGCGCTGACTGACCCAGGAATGAGACCGGCTTCGTGAAACTCCTTCATTTTAAATCCAAGATTCCAACGTGCAGCCCCTGGGCTGTTAAAATCCCCATCGGGTGGATGGAAAGAATTGGCTTTTGAAGAGCAGAGGGGGCGGGGGGGGGGGGGGGGGATGGATTTTGTTATTTTCAGAGCCAAAAATGGCTCAGAAAAAATCTCATCACCTCTCTGAGCTGTGTTTAGAGGTGCAGGGAGTCACCAGACCTGGAAAGGCTGCTCCTCCAGGCAAATCTCAGACTTGCCCCTCAGTACCGGGAGGAAAAAGGCCTCCTGAACCATCCCAAGTGCCCACAGACAGAGCAGGACGCAGGGAAGCCGTGGAAACCCATCGTTTGGGGCCTGAACGCGGCTACAGAAGCAGCCTCGGGGCTCGTGGCCCTGAACCCCTGTGCTGCCCTTGCCCAGAGCCGTACGGGTACTCACGGGAGACACTGAAGCCGAAGATGTTCTCATAATCTTTAAGCAATTTCTTTAACAAAGTGCTCTTCCCTGCGCCCGACGGGCCGCTCAGAACCACTGGCCTCGGTCCCTGCATGGCTAAAGAGAGAGAAAAACACGTGTCTGGTTAGAAACACCCACGAAAACACAGAGCTGAGGATTCCCAGGGGCGCTCAGCCCCACGAAGCGACGCCTATCCTTTACCCTCAGCTACAACTCGCCGCAGGCAAACCTGAAACGTTGAGGAATCACAAGCCTGGAGCTGATAGGAAGCCACTGGGAGCGAAGGGAACACCGCGGGGGGAATCCAAACAAGTATTAAATAAGCAAACTGGGAGCTGCCACCTCGGCACCACTTCAAAAGCTCCGAGCTGGGAGCCCCTGAGGAGTCAGGTATTGTTTTGGAAAGCAGACAGCAGGGGCCACCAGCAGGAGAGCTTCACCTCGCTTTGCTGCTGGCCCCAATTTCTACCTGGGCAACAAACACCTCAGGCAAATAAAGGACAAATAAAGGACACGTATCACTGCAGCGTGAGCACTCGTTCTCTAAGGACTGAGGTTAAACTCGCAGGATATAATCCAAAAAGAGGAGGAAACTGGGCTCCAGCTGCCACTGAACTGGGATAATTCCAGCCAGCTCCGTTCTCTGTCACTAGGGTTGGGTCCTGGAGGGACCCAAATGCTAGAGAAAACTTTCAGGAACGGGAGGAAAACGCCAGTCTGTGCCTGGTGACATCGGGAGACACCAGGGGACACCCACAGGCCCTGGGCAACGCCAGCTTAACGCTTGTCCTGACGGCGGTGTAGTCACAGCCCCGTCCCTCTCACGGCGGGGAAGCCTCAAGGAGAGTCTGCGGGAGACGGTGGCAAGAAGAAAAAAAAAGGATAGAAATCAGCCAGAGTTACGAGTAGGCAGCTCCGAGCGAGGGATGGGATACCCACGGGATCACCGCGCCTCTGAGGTTGCCCATTGACATCCTAGAGAGCACAAGCCACGAGCCCGATGGCCACTGACATGTTTCCCATCGGTCCTGGGATAAATATCCCCACCTTTGCCACAAGCAGGCAACGTGCTGAAGGCCAGACCCAGCAGCTCAGCAACTGCTGAACCCCAACGCCTCGCCACAGCGGCTGCGATCCGGGACACGAACCCGCTCGGGGGTTTATTTCCACGTTTCCCGGAGCACTGGCTCCAGCTCAAGGTGTCTTGTGGCGAGAGAGAAGGGTTTGGTGCCTGGTAGAGGGGAAAAACCAGGCAGCCTGGGGCCACGCAGACCTTTCTGCGGTTGTTCCTTTAGCCAGAAAGAAAAAAAATAAAAAATGGGTGTTTTCACATGCCTGCTTCTCCGGGGAGGAAAAAAGGTTCATTATCACCCTTTTATGGGAATAAAATATCAACTTATTATGGGAATAAAGAAGAAAATCCCGCAGGACAGCGCAGGGGGTACCGCTGGGGACCCCTCATCCAGCAGCAGCTTCTGAACCCGAGGTGACGACGGGAGCAGGACAACTCCAACCAGCCTGTTTGGCCTTATTTCATTTCTGCGAGCCCCTGGAAATGCGTTATTTATCAATTTTTAAACCTCACCGGCCGGGTGTGACCTCAGGAGCCACCAGCTGACAGAGGGGATAATGCCTTTCCATTTTAAATTAGAGCACGGCAATGTCACCCTGACCTTACAAGGCACTTTTCAAACAGTCTTAAGCCCAACGCCGTCTCTTACGACACCAGCCCGGGCTGCCTCCCCCAGCCCAGCCCCCCTCCAGGCTGGCCACCTCCTTCGTCACCCCTCAATCCCACCCCCCCGCAGCTCGGTGGTCACGCAGGGATCCCTCAGGCAGCACCACAGCTCTCAAACCATCGGGGTTTTCCCTCCCTTCCCCGAGGACGCTTCGCCCGCGGTTTCCCCGAGCGCCTACGGAAGGAAGGATGGGACGGTCCTGCACCAAGTCGAAGGAGATGCCGGCTCGAGTCAAAACACCGATCACCACCCGAAAGGAAACCCCTCGGGGTTTGGGGGGGTTGGGGTTTTTTTTTTTTTTTTGGCGCTGTTTGTGTCCTCCAGGTGCTGCAGCCCGTGACCCACCGCACCAGACATCCCCCAGGGACCTCGGAGGACCCGTCCCCATCGTACGTTGCGGGACGAAGCTCCATCATCCAAAAAAAAACCCACCAAAAACCCAACCACAAGGGTGAGCAAACCTTTTGGTGAAGGACCTGCCCCACCTCTCCCTTAACCCCCTGGAGAATTTCCACGTTATCACAGGGTTTGCCTCACCGCTCAACGCCGGAGGAGGAAAGCGCGTCCTCCTGCACCCCCTCGCCGCCCAAAATGCTGCTCGGGGTTCGCAGGAGGGCCGAGGGGTCTCTCCCTCTCCTCTCCCCCAAGGAAATAAACGCTCCAGAAGAGGAGCTACGACAAGGCCCGCTCCCTGCCTGCAGACCCCACGCTCACATCCCAGCTGAAGAGCTTCCCCTTCTCCCCACCCCACCCTCAAAAAATCTCACCCACCCTTTTCGCGAGCACCGATGGGCCAAAGGGGAGAATCCCAAGCCGCCCAAATCGCTTACAAGCCCCTTCACTCAACTCCAAACTGGGAAAGGGGTCAGAGGAAAGGGTAGAGCTGGCTGGGAGCGGGCTCGGACGCATCCTCACCTTGGGTTTTTCTTCCCTTTCGGCCGAGGTCTCGCGTCCAGCTCCGAGCGAGCCGGCAGAGCGCCGGGCTATTTGTGAGCTGCCTAAACCCTTAAATACCAAGCCACGATTTTCAGATGGCCAATGACAACCACTCGCTGGCCTTTAATCTCCTCTCAGCCTCTGCTCCCCCGGCTGGCACCGCCGACAGGTGCCGGCCCGGTGCTTCGGCAAACGGCAAAACCTTCCCCGTCACCTCACGCCAACGTAAAGGCACCGGGGGCGGCGGGGGGGGGGGGGGGAGAGCTGCTCTGCTACGGCACCTCCCCGGCTCCCTCGGGTCGGAGAGGGGCTCAGGAAAGCTCCAGCCCACCCTCCTTCTGGCAACACCAAACCCAGGGACGGGCCCTTGGATGACATCAGGCAAAAAGCCCGCGGGCTCGCAAGGTGCCACACGCACGTTGCACCCCCAGAGGTGGCGTGGGGGAGGCGATTCTGCTGGAAAAATCCCTCCGGGCTGGGGTTCGGGCAGGATTTTGGCAGACGAGGCTTCTCTCGAAGCCTGCGGGGCTGTTGCCTCCAGCCACGGGTTCACGATAACCACGGGGAAAGTCCCGCTCAGCTGCGAACCTCCCAGCCAGCACCTCCACGGTGGGAGCCTGCAGGGGCTGTGCCGCCCTGGCTGCCTGAAAAAGCACGGGTGGGGCATCAGGGGAAGAGGGAGACGCTCTCCTTTGCCTTATTCCTTTTTTTTTTCCCCCCAAAAAAACCCCTCAGAACTAAAGTAAGAGAAGACAAACGGGTTGTAATCAGTCTGACTTCTTTGGGAAGCGGCTAAAAATAAACCAAGAGACTCGCAGGTGCTTCCTCTCTCCTCCCTTCTCTTTTGCTGCAGAGGAAAACAAGATTTAGGGGGGAAAGAAGAAAAAAAAGCCATTTCCACTGCCAGGTGAAGCCCTCGTGGGGGGCAGAGGGCAAACCCCCGGCTGCCAAACCGGGAATCTGCGTCCCAGAGCAGACCCAGCTCCCGCAGAGCTTTTTTTGGAAGGTGCCCACTGCCTGACAGCGGTGTGGGATTTTGGGGGGGGGGGGGGGGGGGGGGCAGCTGCTTGGGGCCAGGGAGGCAAAGGATGAAGAGGTGAAGCAAGGAGACGAGCTCTGCCTCGAGGTGGGAGCGGGTGTCCTCACCTCCACCTGGTTCGACAGATCCCTGACCCCCAGGAATCGCCGGGCTGCCCGGCGGTGCTGCCCTCACCAGGCTCCTCCGCTCCCCTAGATCCATCAAACACAGCTCCGCTCCCTCCAGCAACCTGAAACCCTCAAAAACCCCACAATTAAAGCACCAAAAAAACCCCCCAAAAGCCTGAGAAAACCAAATCTGGTAGACACGGGCCTTTTTAAACCTCCTCTTGGGTTCCCAGCCCAGAAAACCATCTGCCTGTCGCGTTTTCAAGCTCTTTGCAGCAGCAACGTTACAGGTACGTATTTATTTTGGGCAGCAGCTCAATTTCCACCCCCCCCCCCCCCCCCCTTTGCTCAGATTTTGGCATTTTCAGAGCAGCCAATCCATAAAGATGTAGCACAGAAGGTCTCTCGCCTCCGCTGGGTTACCCCTAAAATGGTTTATGGCTCTCACCACCCCCGCAGGCAAGGGAGCAGCTCGGCTCAGACAGATCCTCCCGTTTAGGGAGGTGCCGAGGGCGAGGGATGTTTCTCGATCTGCTCCCACTTGCTACTGGATTTTACCTGGGAGGCGGCAACACGCCCAGTAAAGCAAAGGACAGACATCACAAGAGTTAAATAAAATTAATGCTGATTAGCAGAGAGGCTTTAGAGAGAAGGTAGAGCCCCCTTACAAAGTCGAAAAGAAGATTAAAGGACAGTTTCCCTGGAGCCCAAAGAAAAGGTCTCCTGGATTAGGAGGATAATCCCACTCCCTATTTTTAGCAGGTTCGTGACAAAGCCGCCGCTGCCTTTTGGAAAGTTTCAGGAAAGCTGAAAGTTCAGTGTTCCCCGAGAGCAGGGAAAACGCTCGCCATCTCCAGGGCTGCGAGGAGCCCCTGGATCCACGCTCGGGGCCGGGGAACCGGGTGGGCAAAAGCTCCGGGGGTTTCGTTTGGAGTTTCCCAGCCCGCAGAGGGGTGCTGCCCTCCAGGGAATTATTGCTGCCAAGAGGAGCGGGGCATCCCCACCGGCCCACCCAGAGGCGGCGGGAAGGCTCAGTCACCTCGTTCCTGGAAACAATTAGCCGAAAAGCACTAATTAGCCCCTCTGCTGGCTGCGGTGATTCGCCACCCCCCCCCCCCCCCCCCCCCCGGCTGGGCGGGGGAGCACTCACGCCGGAGGAGGAGGAGGAGGAGGAGGAGGGAGAAACGCTTGGTCACTGCAGAAATGAGCCAGGTCCAGGGCTCAGGTGAGGCCAGGAGTCCTGCCAAAACCGAGTCCTACCGCAAACTGGACCAGTTTAACCAACCAACTGGTTTGGTTAACGGGTTTGAGGCCGTTTACCCACGCGGGGTGAAGCTCAGACAGGTGGGGGGGGGTGGGGGGGTTTGCCACCCGCCTCCCCTCACGCACGCTGTGTTTCACCACACAGAGCTTTATTTTCGGATACCCCAAGGGGGCTCACCCCAAACCCCCTCTCTGACCTCACCGACCCGCAGGGGACCCGCAAACACCCCCCCCCCCCCCCCCCTTTGCCTCATCTAACCCGGGGAAAAGGGGGGGGGTGTGGTATCTCAGAGCCACCCCCGAGCAGCAGCGGCGGCGATGAGGGACCCCAGCGGGGCTGGAGGGGACACCCCCAGCCCTAGAGCAGCCCGGGGGGGGTTCGGCCTCTCCCACCCCCCGCTGCCGTCCTGCGTGGGCAAAGCGACCTCCGAGGGTCTCGGCACCCCCGGGGCCGCCCTTCGGCCGAGGGTCCCCGTGAAGGCGGGGGTTGGGTGGGGGGCACCCCCAGGCCTCACCCCCCGCCCCGCTCCCCTGCCCCAACCGGGCCGGGCCCCTGAGGGAGGGAGGGCGGGGGCTCCGCACCCCCGGGACGGGACAGGCCGCGCCCCCGCCCGCCGCCGCGCTCACCCCGGGCGATCGCACCGCGCAGCCGCCGCCAGCTCATGGCGGGGAGGGGGGGGGGGTGGGGGGTTGGGGGGGGGGGGGGGGGGAAGGGAGGGATGTCGGTCCCGGCAGCCCCCGCGCCGCCGCCGCCGCGCCGTGACGTCAGGCGGAAAAGGAGCGCCGCGCACGCACCGGAGGGTGCGGTCACGTGAGCGGGGGGCGGCGGGGCAGACCCGAGCGGGGGGGGGGGGGGGGCACGGCGGTGCTGGGGGGGGGGGCGCCTGGGGCTGAACCGTGATGGCGGCTGAAAAGGGGGGGTGGGGGGGGGTGGTCAGGCTTGGGCCGGGCTATGAATGATGGCGGGGGTGCGGTGGGCCGAACCACAGCGCGGGGGGGGGGGGGGGGGCTGTCTTGGGCTGAACCATATTGGGGGTGGGAGGGGGCGTAGTGGGGCTGAACCATGATGGGGTGGGGGGGGGGCGTAGTGGGGTTGAACCATGATGGGGATGGGGGAGCCATCGTTGGGCTGAACCATGATTGGGGGGGGCATAGTGGGGCTGAACCATGATGGGGTGGGGGGGGGCGTAGTGGGGCTGAACCATGATGGGGATGGGGGGGGCATAGGGGGCTGAACCATGATGGGGATGCGGGGGCATAGTGGGGCTGAACCATGATGGGGGTGGGTGGGGACATAGGGGGTTGAACCATGATGGAGGGGGGGGGGCATAGTGGGGCTGAACCATGATGGGGGTGGGTGGGGACATAGGGGGTTGAACCATGATGGACGGGGGGGGGCATAGTGGGGCTGAACCATGATGGGGGTGGGTGGGGACATAGTGGAGCTGAACCATGATGGGGTGGGGGGGGCATAGTGGGGCTGAACCATGATGGGGGTGGGGGGAGACATCGTTGGGCTGAACCATGGCGGGGCCATCATGGGGCAACCATGGTGGGGCTGGTACATGATGGGACCTGGGGGGGGAGGGCTGGGCTGTGATGGAGACACAGGGCTGTCACACCCCCCCCCCCCCCCCCCCCCCCCCCCCAGGAGAGCTCCTTGTCCCCCAGGGTGTCCCCAGGAGGCCGCCTCACCTCCCGCTCCCTCTGCCAGGGGGCTCTGCGGCAGCTCTGGCCTCGCTCGCCTGGACTAAGATGGCGGCCGCGAGCCGGGCGCTGAGGTGAGCATGGCGGGGGGGGTGGCCGTAGTGACCCCGGGAAAGCACCCAGGGTCCTTCAGCGGGAGCCTCGGTGGTGCTGGGTTCGCGTCCTCCACGGCGTCCCCTTCGCCGTCCCGCCAGCGCCCTGCGCCTCGACGCCGTCCCCAGGCTGCTGCCGGCCGTCGCCACCTCCAGCCGCCGCAACTCCAACCGCGCCGCCATCTCCCACCTCCACCGCCAGCTCTACGGCCGGCTCTACCCCGTCCTCCTGGTCCGGACCGACGGCTCCACCGTCCGCCTCCGTTACAAGGAGCCCAAGAGGATCCTCGTGGTAAGGCGGGTGGGGGCAGGTTTGGGGGGGGGGACGGGGGGACGGGGACGAGGTGAGGTCCGTGGGGGGCTTCACGCCGTCGCCCTCAGCTGCCCCTGGACAGCAACACCCTGCCCGAGGCGGAGCGCAAGGCCCGGCTGCGCCGGCAGTTCCCCAGCAGACTCAAGGCCAGGACGGAGGAAACCTTCGAGGGCATCGATTTGGCCACTTACAAGCGGTTCTGGAAGAAGTGAGGCTCTTGGATGAAAAAAAAATAAAGCAATTTAAAAAAAACCCCAACAAACCAACGAAGGTGGGAAATGAGTCGTTGTGGGGCGCTTTGGTGGGGGGTGGTTTGCCTCGGTTCCCACAAACCGGGGCCCGTCCCTGCTGTGCCAAACGCCGATCCACACCCAGGGTCGAGGGGTTTTATTCCAGTGATGGAAGCACAAGGGTGGTGGTGGGGGCGTGTCTGTCCCCAGGCAGCACATTGCCTCAGCCTTTTCCATAAGTATACACTTAAATAATATATATTCATCATCGTTCCCTTCGGTGATGGGTTCTTCTTCCTCGCTTCTCGTGCGGATTAGCGCCCAGCCTCTGTCTTCCTCTTCTGTTGTCTGTTTTGGGTAGGTGGTATCCATGGGTAGGTGGTCAGTGAGTTGGCAGTTGCCATCTCCCCTTGCTGGGATGAGCTGTTGCCTCCTCCTCCTCTCGTCTTGGCGGTCCCGAGCCGTTCTCCGGGGTTTGCCGCCCAAATCCATCACCCTTTTCTGACAGCCACGTTGTCTCATAGTTCCTCAATCTGCTCTTAAACCGTGCCCACCTCCTGTTTCCCCACAGTTGGACCAGGACCCCACAAAGGGCTCTGAGCAGCTCCCCAGCGGCTTCAATCGCCTTTTCCATTTCATGAATACCAATGATAACACCACCACCCCCCCCCCGCTCCGTGCTTCAGTGGTATCGCCCGCTTCGCCAACACCCCCACCCCCCCCCCAAGTCACTCAGCGCGGTGGTAGCGGCCGGGGCGGGGCGGGAGGGGAGCGCGCGGGCCGCGGGGCCCGGAGCGGCGCGCGAGGTGCGTGCGGGGGGGGGGGGGGGGCGGGAGAGGGAGGGGGGAGGAGGAGGAGGAGGAGGAAGAAGAAGAAGGAGGGGGGGGGGGCGTGTGTGACCCCGCGGTTTGCAGCCGCCCTCCTCCCCCCCCGGGACGAGCGACACCCCCCCCGGCCAGTGCAACACAACCCCCCCCCCCCCATTCCAGGCCTTGCACCCCCCCCCCCCCCGGAGCTTTGGTGACCCCCCCCGGCTCCGGGGGGGGGGGCATATTTGTTCCCCCCCCCCCAAGGTTTGCAGGGAGGAGCTGGGTGGGTGGGGGTACAATCCCGGCGCTGACACCCCCACCCCCCTCTTTTGCAGGTCCCCCACCCTCCCTGCCCCCCCCACCTAAACCCCGGCGCCATGTTCGGCTCATCCCGAGGGGGGGTCCGGGGGGGCCAGGACCAGTTCAGCTGGGAGGATGTCAAGACGGACAAACAGCGGGAAAACTACCTGGGTAAGGGCCGGCCTTCCCCAAACACACCCCCTCCCCCCCTTCCCCATCCTCCCTGTCCCCCCCTCGGCACGGTTTTTGGGGTGCGGTGACATTTTTTTTTGGGGGGGGGGGGGGGGGTGTCTTGCTCCCCACAGGGAACTCCCTGATGGCGCCGGTGGGCCGGTGGCAGAAGGGGAAGGACCTGACCTGGTACGCCAAGGGCAAGAAGGAGACAGCCCCGCCGTTGTCCCGGGAGGAAGAACTGGCCGCCGTCCGCCTGGCCGAGCGGGAGGCCATGATGGCAGCCCTGTGAGCCCCCCACCCCCCCCCTAAAAAAAACCAAGGGGTACAAGGCATCGCCCCCCCCCCCCCTCACCTCGCTTTCTGTCCGTAGGGGCTACAAGAGCGTCAAGAGGCAGCCCGCCGCCCTCAGCAAGGAGGTAAGGGGGGACCCACCAGCCCCCCAGCACCGCCTCAGGCTGGTGTGTGTCGTGTCCCCCCCCCGCGGGGTCTGGTTTTTGGGGGGACACCGGCACAGGGTGCTCTGTGTGTGTGTGGTCTCCCGTCTCCCCCCCCCCCAGGACCTGGCCGAGGTGTGCAAGCGGGACGGCGTCGAGCGGGACGAGAAGGACGCCGTGGACCGAGTGGTGGGTTTGGGCAGCTCCAGGTACGTGGGGGGCGTCCCCCGCCCCAAACCGCCCCGTTTCAGCCTCATTTGATTGTTCTCAATACATTTTGTGGGGTTTTTTGGTTTGTTTTTCTTCGTTTCATGACTCGTGGCTGCGTCTCTCGCCAGCGGCAGCGCCGGGCGGGTGATGCTCTCCAAGGAGGACAAGGAGGCGGCCAAGATGGGGCTCTCCGTCTTCACGGTACGGTACAGCACGTGGGGAGGTGGGAAAAAGGCGGGAAAAGGCGAAAAACCTCACCCCCACCCCTGCCCCACACTGAGGGGCGGGAACGCAGAGCCGGGCCGTGGCAGAGACCCGCGAGAGCGCCCGTGCCGGGGGCGCAGAGCTCGGCTGGGGTCGGGTCAGAGGCGGCTCTCGAGGGTCCTGGGGTTTTGTTTCCCAGATTGCATTTAATTTTTATGTCGTTTTATTTTTTCCCAAATTATTTTTTTTTTCCAAATTAAATTTTTATTTTTTCCCCCAATTAAATTCAATTTTTGTTTCATTTTATTTTTTTCCAAATTTAAATTTTAATTATTTTTTTCCAAAATTAAATTTTTAATTTTAAGCTTTCCAAATTTAATTTTTTATTTTAATTTTAATTTTTCTCCAATTTTTGCTTCATTTTACTATTTTCCAAATTTAATGTAATTTTTATTTCATTTTTCCCCAAGCTAAATGAAATTTTTTCATTTAAATTTTTTCCAAATTTAATTTTTAATGATGTTTTCCCCAAATGGAACTTGTTTCATTTTAATTTTCCCAATTTAATTTTAATTATGTTTTCCTCAAATGAAATTAAACTTGTTTCAGTTTAGTTTTCCAAATTTAATTTTTAATGATGTTTTCCCCACATTGAATTGAACTTGTTTCATTTTAATTTTCCAAATTTACTTCTAATTATTTTTCCCCGAAATGAAATCAAACTTTTGTTTCATTTTAATTTTCCAAACTTAATTTTTAATTATTTTTCCCCAAATTGAACTTGTTTCAAATTTAATTTTTATTTAGTTTTCCTCAAAACTAGATTTGGTTTTAGTTTTTCCAAATTTAATTTTTTAGTGAATTCTAATTTTCCCCGATCTAATTTCTGCTCCGTTTTAACATTTTCCAAATTCAACCTCCTTTTTATTGAATTTTCGTTGGTTTTTCCACGTGAAATCTAATCTTTAAGGGGAGAACTTCCCTCTTCCTCCCGGCCCGAAGCCCCCGGCTCACGGCTGCGCTCCCTCTCTCTCCCCTCTCCGCCCCAGCACCAGAAAGTCTCCAGCAGCCCCGAGGCCTCCGGCGCCAGGAAGAAGCAGGAGAAGGAGGAGAAGGTGGAGGAGCACCGGTGAGGAAACCCCCAGAAACGGCCTTTCTTGGGGCGGGGGGATATTTTGCCAAATGCTTCTACGGCTCCGTTTGGCATCGGGCTTGTTCTGCTTCTGCCTGAATCACCCCCAAACCCGCTGGTTTGCCCCCAAAACCTCTTTTTTGGGGGTTTTGTGTTGGTTTTTTTTGTTTTTTTTTTTTGCTGGGCTGCTCCTTGGCCAAGCGGGACGTTGGGATGCGCCTGGAGGGAGGGACGGGGATGAGCTTTTGGAGGGGGGCGCGGGGCAGGGATCCTCAGCGCTTGGCCTCCTCCTCGCAGACCCGAGGGTGGCAAAAAATCCAAAAAGGAGAAAAAGAAGAAAAAAAAGAAGAAACAGAAGAAGGAGAAGAAGAAGGACAAGCACCACAAGAGGGACGCTGCCCCCTCGTCCTCCGATTCCTCTCCGGCCCGGGATCAGAGGTAGCTGGGCTGAGCCCTGAGCCGCGAGGCCGCGGCTGGCACCAGGATGCCCCATCGGCATCGCCCGGCTTTCCCAAAAATCCCTTTTTCCCCCCCAGAATCCCCTTGTTGGTCTCCCCACTGTCCCTGACCCCTCCCTCCCCGCAGGCCCCACCGAAGGAAATCCCAGCAGCGCCCCGACACGGCGCGGCGCGGCAGCCGGCGGCGGCACGACACCGATTCCTCTGCCGGCAGCCGGGATTCGGGCCGGAGCCCCTCGCGCCGTCCGGCCCGGCGGCGCAGCCGGAGCAGGGACGGTCACGGTCGGCACCCGTCCCCGCGGCGCAAGGGGAGGAAGAGGAGCAGGACCAGGTCCCCTTCGTCCCGCGGGGTCAGGCAACGCCACGACACCGATTCGGAGGACTGAGAGGGAACGTGGGGTTTTCCCAGGGAGATCTCCTAGAGGTTATATATATTTTTTTTAAGGTTATTCAATTAAAAAAAAAGAAAAAAAAGGAAAAAAGCTGCAGCTCTGCGGTTGCCGGGGCTGAGTGTGGTGAAGGGCGTCACGTTTGGTGATGCCACCTGCCCCTTCCCTGCCCGCAGCTCCTGCCTGCAACCTGGCACAGCACCCACGGCTCCCCCTGGTCGTGGGGGGGGGAAAGAAGGTGCCCCAGCACCCATCTCCTTGCTCCCTGGATCCGTCCATCCAGGCACGACTTGGCACGGAGGACGCGGCGGGGTGGGTGCTGGCGCTGGGAGAGTTTCGGCTGCGGCGCTGGAAATGCTGTGGGAGCCTTGTGTTTATGTAAAGAGACTTTAGATGCTGTTATTATTATTATTATTATTAAGATATTTTTTTAATATCAGGAACGGGCAGCCACGCAGCTCCCAAGTTCATCAGCTGCAAAATAAAACCCGGGGCTCGCGCGCTGCCGGGAGGGTTTCACGTCTTGGACGCGCCGGCTTTAGGGTGGCCGGGCTGCGGGGCCTCCCCCCGGGGCCACCTCTGCTCTCTGTGGGGTGCGGGGTGCTCCCCCCGGGGCCACACGTGGCCTCCACAGGCTGGGGGGTGCTCCCTGTGGGGCATCACGTACGCGGGCGAGCAGGGGAGAGCTCGGGGCGCCCCCCCCTGTGACCCCCTCCAGGAGGGGGCATGAACCCCAGCCAGGCTGCCCCATCATGACATTCACCCCCCCCCGCCCCGCTCCCAAAATCGCTTTTAATTCGAGCAAATCCAGGCAGGAGCTGCTGTGTCCCTGGTGGGATGGGAGGCAGAGGTGGCTCCATCACCCCCAAACTCCTGTGGGGTGACGTAAGTCCACACCATGGGGTCCCCCCAGGCAGTGTCCCCCTCTGTCTGTGTCCCCTGTGTGGGGATGGAGCAGCCCATCCCTTGGGGACAAATGCTTTCCCAGCCTAATTCGGGGAAAAATCAGGCACTTTGTGACTCAAAACAGCTATGGGTGAGGGTGATGGATGTTCCTTTGGGTTGAAAACCAGCTTTTTTAGATTAAAATAAAGAAACTGCCTTAATGAGGGGCTGCGAAGAACTTCTGCAGTAATTCCTTGGCTGATGGGGAGAAGATGGATGGGGCGGGGGCGGCTGCTGTCGGTGTTTGCCCTGGTTTGTGCCCACCCAGGATTTTAAACCTCAAAACAGGAGTATTTATGTGTTCACCAAGAAAGGGCAAATTTACATCAATAAATAGCAATATTGATCGAAATGGAAAGGGGTTGTCCCGGGCTGGAGCATCACCGGCTGTGCCAAGCACGAGGGCCTCGTTTGTGTAATTAATGACGCAATTTCTCCCGCTTCAGACAGGGCACTTGTGTGTGTCTCGGCGGACAAAAGCCCCGCGTTGGGAAGGGATTTCTGTCCTCGGCATCGCCATCGCCCTCCCCGCAGCCGGCACCGGCGGGGGGGGGATGTGGGGTGCGCGGAGCCGCGCTGCCGGTGCGGGGCAGGACGAGGGGTGCCCGGTGCGGAACAAGAGCGGCATTCACAGGGCGGGGGGGGGGACACGCAGCGGGATCGGGGCGAGGAGCTGAAATAAAGCCCCTTCTGTCCCGATCCCCGCCCTGGCTGCGAGCACGTGGTTCACCCTGCCGCTGCGGGAGATGCTGCAGAACAGTTGAAGTTACCCCAAAATGGGTTTGGTTGGGGGTTTTTTTGGGGGGGTGACACGCTCTTGGCGCGGTCACAGAGCTGTTTTTTTTGGAGTCTGAGCAGCTCCAGCTCAGGGCTGCCCGCACGGCGCAAGCCGGGTAGTCCCGAACCCCCACGCTCCCTGGCTGGAGGCTCCCACCCTTCCTCACCTTCCTCCTGGGGATTTTGGGGGGTCCAGGCTGCGACGGGTGCTTGCTGGGAGCATCCCAGTCCAGGGCAGCGATGGGGATGGTGGAATAAGGTTGTGCTTAACAGGAACTCGGCACTGGGAGCTCCAGGCTGGAAAGGGAACTGCGAGAGAGCGGAAAGGCACCCAGCGGAAAGGCACCCAGCGGAAAGGCACCCAGCGGAAAGGCACCCAGCGGAAAGGCACCCAGCGGAAAGGCACCCAGCGGAAAGGCACCCAGCACCCCCCAAATCCCCCCCAAGCCAGGCTTTGCCAGGCTGATTCGCCCCCTGAGGACGTGTCCCAGCCAGAGGGTGTCGAGGGGCCAAGCCCAATGCCGGAGGGGCTGTGGCACAGTTCGGCCCGGCCTGGAGAGCTCCCTCTTCCCAGCTTTCTCCTGCCTCCCGGGGTAGTTTCGGCTCCAGTTTAGCACCAGTTTGGTGCTGCGAGCCGATGCTTTCCCCCAGCCAGGTGGGGTCACAGCTCAGCCTCTCCCGCTCTCACCCCCTTTGAAACCCCTGCCAAGGTTTCACTCCCTCTGCCCGTTGCTTTTCACTGGGAAAAACCATTCCTGGGATTGGCGTGAGCTTTAGGTGTGGTGAGGAAACGGGATGGATGGAGCAGCACAGCTCACGGGGAGGAGGGGGGGACAGGGAGGGCTCTGTGTCCGTCCCTCATCCCCCCCCCCTCCAGCTCGCCAACGAGTCATGGGGAGCACACGGAGGGTCAGAGATAAACCCCCAGGGTGGCTCCCCTCACCCAGGCTGCATCCCCACACGGAGGAATTGGGCAGCGCCTCTTACCCCTCACACTGCCCCAAGGAGGTGCCGGTGCCTCTTCCGCACTCAAAACCCAAAATCTGAGCAAAACAGGTTGAGAAACACAAACAAGATTAAAACAAAAAACCCCAAACCTGAGTGGGGAGAGAAGGAGCCCGGCCTCACCCCCACCCTCACCCCCACCCTCCTGAGCTGCTGCACCAGTTCCTGGGTGGACTGGGGAGGAACCAGCGCTGGGCCCTGCTGTTCTGTGCTCGCCCGGTTCCCCCGGGTGCGAGCTGCCTCCTGCCTGGCTGGATAAATCCCCCCCCCCCCCCGCCCCGAGACCCGGCTGAGCCCAAAACAGAGCGCACCCTGTGCTGCCCCGAGCAGAGGGCAGGGCTCCCACAGCTCCTGATCTCAGGGAGCATCAGGACATTCTCCAGCTTGTCCTCCCTCAGCCCCAGCGAGCGGCAAACTCCGAGGAGCGGGATCCGCGCCGGGGCAGTCTGGGCACTGCACGTGCCTTCGAGTGAAAACCACCGTTTGGGAGAAGCCTCTGGGCTGGGGTCGGCGGGCTGGGTGGCAGAGGTCACCCACCTTTTTTTAGGGATGGAGGGTAAGAGAGGAGAAGGGAGGGCTCTGCTTATTTCAGCAGCGCCAAGCGACATCAGGAGAAGAGCCGGCCCTTCAATTCCCTCCCAGAACAGGAATCAATCCATGTCCTGCCCGATTAGACACACAAAGATCCCGATTCAGAGGCTGAAATTCAAGGCAAGGCGAACAGCTTGAAGAAAAAACCACCTGACTCACGGGAGTTTTGCAATCCCACCGTTTGCCCGATGCTATTTACCTTTTCCACTAAGGAACAGACGTGGGGCTCAAGGCAGCCCCTGCTGGAAAACCCGACTGAGCCTGACCTGCCTGTAGGCAGGACGGAGAAAACACCCATCGCCCTCGAGGAAGCACGAGAGGACGGTCCTGGAATAAAACCTGTGCTCAGGATGAGGGCTGGGCTGTGCCCACACGTGCTGCCTGAAGGATTCCGAAAGGAAACAAACCCTGGGGAGGGAGGGGGGAGGCGTCATCTGCTGAACAGGGATCAGATCACCCAAAAAGCCAGCTCTCACTTGGCAGGTCAACAGCTTCAGAGACCGAGCAGCGCTCCGCTCTCCTCCTGGCTCAGCTGGGATCCCCTCCGATACCCACCCAGTGGCCCGGGGGCTCAGCTGGGATCCCCTCCGATACCCACCCAGTGGCCCGGGGGCTCAGCTGGGATCCCCTCCGATACCCACCCAGTGGCCCGGGGGCTCAGCTGGGATCCCCTCCGATACCCACCCAGTGGCCCGGGGGCTCAGCTGGGATCCCCTCCGATACCCACCCAGTGGCCCGGGGGCTCAGCTGGGATCCCCTCCGATACCCACCCAGTGGCCCGGGGGCTCAGCTGGGATCCCCTCCGATACCCACCCAGTGGCCCGGGGGCTCAGCTGGGATCCCCTCCGATACCCACCCAGTGGCCCGGGGGCTCAGCTGGGATCCCCTCCGATACCCACCCAGTGGCCCGGGGGCTCAGCTGGGATCCCCTCCGATACCCACTCAGTGGCCCGGGGGCTCAGCTGGGATCCCCTCCGATACCCACCCAGTGGCCCGGAGTTTCCCCACGGAGAAGGTCGCCCTCCAACCTGCGTAAAACACCTCCCATCTTACAGGTTTCCAGTCTGTGTTAACTGGGATTCTGCTGCAGCCCGAGCGTGACCACCAGCGATGAGGCGGGGGAAGGCAGGACGATCAGCCGGGAGCCATCCCAGGTCCGGAGGCAACTGCAGGACGGAGAAAGGCAAAACAAAGCGTTTAGGAGGGCGGGATTCACGGCTTCCCGCCCCCCCCCCCCGCCCGCTAATTCACACACGCCGTCGTTCCGTGGGATCAGCGGGAAGAACAATCCGCCGTGGGAAGCGATGGGGCGACTCAAGAAGCTCAATTAACGCCCTTGAGGCAACGAAGGGACCAGCAGGAGCCAATTGGCTCGGAGAACTGCTGCCCACCAGGAGTCCAGCTGGGAAGGATACTTTATTTGGAAAATCCAGGGAAACGCGCTGGAATGGTGCTAAAACACCGAGGGATTTGCACCCATCTAGTACAAAGGTGATACAAACCGACATGATACCAGTGCAAGTTTCATGAAACTTTTTATTCAACAAGTATTTCATTATGATTCTGCCAAGATGATCAAATGAACAGCAAGGCATAAAAAACATGAAATAGTTAAGAGATTTTATTCTAATAGCTTTAATTACAGTGCTCGTTTTGTCGAAATGAAAACTGAAAACAAGTATACAAAACAGTTGATTACTAATTGTGTATTGAAAGCAATAAAGGTTTCCACAACACTAAATAAACCAGTTCTGATAGTTCCTCGAGTTAAAGTTTAACAGCTCCAGCTTCTTCAGTGTTTATCAAAATACAAAAGAAAAAAGTAAAGAGGTCTTTTTTTGTTTGTTTTTTTTTTTTTTTTTTTTTCTGATGGCAAATCTGAACCTTGCAGTATGAGGGATGCCAAGGGTTTTCACACATATACAGATATGGGATTGTTCCAAAATGGGATTGAGTACTTCTAGAGTGGAATGACTCTCCAAACTCTCATGCTTTTTTTTTTTTTTTTATTTCCTAGATGCTATACATAGATGTTTGGTGGTTTTCATGGCAATTCTTACGTTAAGTACAGTACTTTCTGCCTATAGAGCTCAGGACTAGGACAGGCTGTGCCTTCTGTGGCAAGGTTTGCCTTCTGGAGTGGTTTACGCACCAGAAAAGTACAAAACACTTTTGACAAATACAACGGGCTAAAAAAGGTTGACCGCTGGAAATTATTCCAGTGCAATGGAAGCGATAAATCTCCCCTGAACCAAAAGTCAGATGTTTAGCATGAGTCTGCCAAAGCTCATCTAAACCAGGTCCGACAAACCGAGTAGGAACAAATAGGAGCACCTAACGCGAGCTGCAGGAAGAGCCAGAGCTCTGCTCGTCATGATCCGTTCTTTAACCCGACGAAGCTCATCGAGCATTGCTTCACCATTTCCAAAGAATCAAGTCACCACATTAGAGCCAGAACAGCAGAAGCAAAAAATGTCAAACGTTTTGGATGTTGGAAGTGTTTTTACTTTTCCTCGACTATTTAAAAAAATACAGGATTCAGGTTAAAAACCAACCACCGAAATGGATCTCACAACCCAACCGAGATAGTATTCAGCTCTACTGCACAAGGACCACTGGCAACCCTTATGGTAACCCACTTAAATCCCTTCCGAGTACTAAACAGTGAGTTGATTCTTTACAATAAAAAAGCTGAGTAATATTGCATAGGAGTACCAGAAACTGCCTCATTGGAAACAAAAACTATTTACATTAAATAAGAAACCTAACTGTTTTCAGGCTTGTATTTGCCACATTTACAGCATGATGCAATATATACTGTGACAAAAGAAATGAAAACAGCTTCCGGCACTCGATACCACAAAGTAGCACAGTTTGCCACATTAGAGTAAAGCGAAGGGCGAACAGGAGGAAATAAGAGGGAGGGGTGGAAAAAGAGGGAAGAGGAAGGTTTATGGTTTCATTTCTGGTTTCGGAGCTGATTGGACAACCAGTCCAGTCCTTCATAGAGACCGTCCCCGCTAGTGGCACAGGTTGCCTGGATGTACCAGTTCCTGTGACGAAGAGAATGCAGTCCGAGTTTGTCTGTGATTTCTGCTGCATTCATCGCGTTCGGCAGGTCCTGGGGGAAGGAACAAGAGTCATTTTCTCCCCTACTCGCCGAGAAGAAGCACCCGCCTCCCTAAACCGTTGCTGAGCACCAGCTCTAAAGCCATTAGAAGTTAAGAGCTCTTAGAGCTGCTCTTTCAGCAAAATTCAGTGGATTACTGCTACACTCAAGCCGTTCCCCCTGTACTGACAGAAGCCTCAAGGTCTACCACCACGTCCTACGGAACATTTCTCTTCAGGAGCCAGCTGACGCTCGGATTGAGTCCTCCGGCCCCTCGGCGCCAACCCAAAACCGCTTACAATTCCAGGGCTGTTTCCTGAGGGGAAAGTTTTGTTTTGTTTTTTTGTTGGACTTGAGCTTAAACTTCAGTGGAGTGAGTTTTTCTTTCTATGGGGTGAAATGTTTCATAGATTGGGTTAACAGAAGCTTGGTATCACTAAAAAAAAAAAAATCAATCATTGACGCTGTGATAAAATTGACACGGGCCATATTCTGTTGTAAAAGTTCACGTTATAGAACAATGTCACTACTTATCCCTGGAAGGGGCTGTTGATAAATGTAGGAAACGTTTCCCCTCAGGAAATGTTTTCTGTGACTGCAGTTATGATTTAAGATCACTTTTTCCTCAGAGAGCAGCACTCAGCTCAGCACTGCGCCTTCCCTGCTCCTGGGCAAGACTGACGGCTCCTTATCCTTCACGACTGAGCCCTCGCAGGCGATGAAGCTAGTCCTTCTCTGCATTTACTAGCCATATTTAAGACCCTCGACATTCGGGTTTAAGCTACCAAGGCCTCTGCGTGCAAGAGATGGCCTCGCTTTGGAGCCTGGAAGAGCAGAGCTCCCAGGTCACACACAAGCACGTTACAAGTCAGCCCAGGGCTTCCACCTCGAACACCCCAACTGAATTCAGGGAGGTTCTGGCATTCTGGCCTTCCTCTGTGTTTGGAGGAAGCTTGGGCAGCTGCTGTACTTGAGCCAAGCCAAGCTTAAAGAGCAAACTGGTAGAATTCTTCCTTAAAACTGAAAAAGGGAAGAATTTCCATTAGCCCAGACTGTTTAGAAGGATGCTCCTTTCAGATGAGGACAGGGTAATTTAAGCCGTGGGTTTGCTGTCTTCAACAAACCTGAACGGACAGTTACCGAGAGCTTATCCACTCCTACACTGAAAACACGACCATCAAGCTCAAGCACTCACGAGTACGTTGTACATTTTCAAGAGCTCTTACAGAAAGACACCTTTCTGGGGCATACCTGTTTGTTAGCAAACACTAATAAAACAGCATCTCTAAGCTCATCTTCTGCCAACATTCTCATAAGCTCTTCTCTGGCCTCATTCACCCGTTCTCTGTCATTACTGTCCACCACAAAAATCAGACCTAGAAGCAAGCAGACAATCAGAATAAGCTTCAGCAGAAGTTATGCACAAATGAGAAGCACTTCTGGAGGTCAGGACTACGCTTGGAAGAGAAAATAACGCAAAGCAATTCAGTACGTATCAGAAAAACCAGTTTTCTTATTGTAATCTCGTGTCTAACAAAGTCTGTTCTTGCCAAAAGCTGGTGAAGGCGAGCGTTGGTTTGCATTTGTGTTTTCGGAACTTGTGCCCTTCACCTACACAACCACTCGGTATTTTCCAGTGAGTAGCAGCTCCTGAAAGCCTGTGACAGGGCTCAAATGCACGCAGGTTAGGAAGGTGCAGCACTGGAAAAAGCAACAAACTCCGGGGCTGTTGGAGCCTGTAGTAAAGGCTCTGCTCTGAAGGGAAGGCGGAGAGCTGTGATGCTCATGGAAGAAAAGCAAAATTCTGCACTCACTCTGAGTCAGATGGACAAGGAAGACTGGTTTCTGGATTTCTTCCCTCTTTGAATCCCCACTAGCTTAAGAGAAGAGCCAGAGCAGCACACAAACACACCCTTTTATATCCCTTCTCCCCCCTCCCCGGGAAACTTGCAAAATTATCTTGGTAAGGACATTAAAAAAAAAAAAAAACACTTTTAGATTCTGGAAAGACGGGATTTAAGCGTTTGGACTCACCTTGTGTGTTCTGGAAATAATGGCGCCAGAGCGGTCTGATCTTATCCTGACCGCCTACGTCCCAGACTGTGAAGCTAATGTTCTTGTATTCTACTGTTTCCACATTGAAACCTGCAAGAGAAATCGTGGCAAAAATCTCAGTCAAACATAGCTGGTCCTGGACCTATTGTATTTACCGAGTCACACTCACGTCATCGTTAAAAAAGTTATCTGAAATTTTAAGTTTACTGTAAATAAGCAGAATCCTGCACCCAAGCCCTCAACACAAACAGAGGTTCTCTGGAACTCCTGCTGCCACCCCCACTGCAATCACCCTAATGAACAACAGCCCTAATTGCTACCTGAGCAGCTACAAAAGCAGAGCAAACTGTGCTGCATCAAAAAAAGGGCTTCAAGGACAGCAAATAAGGTATGTCTCTGATCACACAGTTCTTGCAGTCACCCTCCAAAAAAAAAAAGCATGTCACCCTCTGCTTCTCAGTTTAATTTACTTGATGCCACACCACACTCGGGAGGGCAGACTGCCCTTCTGTGGCCCATAAAGGCTCGTTCCACAGGTGCCTGAAGAGAGGGAATGGAGTGAAAAAAAAACCCCAAAAGTCACACAATCTCCTCCCATGCCAGAATATTTGGCTGTGCCACCTTCATGCCACGGTTTCACCAAGTGTTTGTTCTGACAGTCAAGTCACTTAAACCAACAGAGCAGCAGCTGAGGGAAGATACTGCTGCGAACAAGACGACCCAAATCGCAAAGCAAGAAGTTATAGAAATGTAAAAAAATCTTACCTATAGTAGGAATAGTAGTTACTATTTCACCAAGTTTAAGTTTGTACAAAATAGTAGTCTTTCCCGCAGCATCCAGACCAACCATTAGAATACGCATTTCTTTTTTGCCAAAAAGGCCTTTGAAGAGGTTAGCAAAAATATTTCCCATGCTGGAGATATGTTCTCACTGGCCAGCGAAGTCTAGAGGAAAAAGATCACAGTATCACTCACGAGTTGCCAACGGCGGTGTTCCGGCCGGGGCATGGTCAACCACCCAAAAAAAAAAAGCATCAGATAATACAAATCCTTTACAGACACCCCAGACACGACTTCTTCCCCATACTGAAGCAATACAAGCAGAAATGCCAAAAGGCAGTGCTCATAAAACGTTGAGTGTTTCATATCCTTCAAATATTCCTTCAGAGATTTCAGTAGTAAATGCCCTTCTCAAACTTTTGTTCGCAAAATTCTTGGTTTGCTTTAAACGCAACTGACCACCGCAGGTACTTTGTCCCCCACTGTTAGAATTTATCTGCAGCCTGAAGGGTCACCATAAACCACACTTTTTCCAATTTAACCTGCAGTTAAAACGTGTCCTCGTCTCTGCTGCAACAGCCGGTCCTTCTTTTGTGAAGGAAACTGAATACAGCTTGGATCCTCTCCTACTCAAAGCAGTTTCCTTCCTCTCAAACCCTGAGGAAATGGCCTGCCAACACGACATAAACAGAAAGCAGGATAACTTTCATTAACATCAGAGGGAGACCTTCTCTGGGAAGCAAATCCACATTTAGTGAAACTTAACAATTGATAATTAATAGGCAGGTTGAGAGAGGCAGGTTTAGAAATGAACGCTTCTTCCTTCACCATCAACACTTCTGCTTGGACGCTCAGAAGTGATTAACATCACCAGGAGCTTCCTGTTTGGGAACTGGAGAAACTGCCTCTCCGCTCCAGCCCCACAGACACTCCCTGGGCCCTCGGGACGGCATCCACCCCACCGCAAATTCCACAAATTCCCCCCCCCCCCCCCCCAGTTCCAAACTTACTGCTACGCAGTTTACAGCGAGTTTGAAACCACCAAGAGAACCACCATTCTGCTCACCTAAGGTGTGAAAAAAGCAGCCCGAAAGCTTTACAGTGAGGATGTTGCACGGCGATAGTGAGGATTCGCACGGTTTGTCTGGAAGCTCGGAGATCAGTTTGAAAAGAGACTGAGCCCGATGGAAAATACTTAGGATAGGAGGAGCACGCACGGCCAAGATGTGTCACGTTCTAAGGACGGGTTTCCCGTCAACCAAGTCACACAACTCCAAGCAAAGCATGAGGTTTGAATCGCCTCCTGAAGACATTCTGTATCTCACGATGAAGCTACGTGCTCGAAGCAAAACTCTCTGGGGAAAACAGACTTTACAGAATATCTACTTTAGACATTAAACCAAGCTCTGAACCGACAAGTGCCCCATAGAACAAAAGTCTGGTCCTGCTCTGCTTAGCTCTTATGAAGGCTGGCTTCCTCCCTCGGCACTAGGAAAGGTCTAAGCAGTTCTATCCTTCTCGGGAAGCTTTGCTGGATACAACTTTTAACCCAAAAGTTACGCCATGTAACATTAACCAAGTCACATGTCTCAGCACAAGCAGCTCCGCAGCGAAGTTCAGAGTCCACCCCAGAGCTCCCGAGTGACAGCAATCACCGCTTCAACTTGCTGAAGTCACCCGAGTCAAAGATTCATTTATTTCATATGGTTGAAGCTCAACGTGATCGAAACTTTACAACTAAGCTTATCTGCACACCAGACTGGGCAGCCTGTGGTTTAAAACCAAACTGAAGGTTTAAAAGTTCTATTATTCGGCCATTTCCTTTGTATTTCTATAGCACTACCATGAATATTCAACTCCCACTTGAATATTTCAAAGCTGTATAAACAGGAAAGTTAATTAGGAAGTAGAGAAAACAGCTCTGCAGGCAATCTCACCCCCCAGCCCACAACAGCAGCTCTTACCGGGCTGGAGAGGAAGGAGGCTGTAAAGTTTTCTTTTGTTCGCCTGCACATGCCACCTCTATCTCCTACTTCATCGGAAAAGCAATAGCCAGGGTTGAACTGTAACCTTTCACCAGAGCTCTTATAACCCTCCAAAACGAGGGTAAGAACTCTCGTAGCAAAAGAACCTTACAAGCACTTCAAAAGAAAGCTTTGCTTTTGTTTCTGAATGTTTAAAAGCATAATAGGTCGTTGAACACTTGGATCAACAGCAGGGACAGAGTAACACGGCAAAAAATCTTCACATTTACATCCAGGACATCTTTCCACACGCTGGAGAAGCCGCGGTCTGCTGAACAAGTCACAGCACTGGCAACAACTTGGCATCAGCAGTAGTGAATCCTCTTAGATCCTTGTTTTCCTGGCACCTATTTCCAGGTCCACCACTGCAGTTGCTTTTATACCACCCATCCTCCCTGTTTTTACCTTGGGTGAAGAGTAAGAAGTTAAGATCCATTTTAGCACTTGGTTTCCATTTCCTTCTTGTTCTCTTCCACATTACCACTACCCAAACCACTTCTGTAACTTACTTGGTACTGCAGGGTAGGTGACACTGCAGAAAGTCCGATTTATTTTTACAGGCAGTGAAGTATAGCTCACAGCCCACCCCCTGCAAGACATTGAGTGAAAAGCAGTGGAATCATCGCTGCCTAAAAGAAAAACACTGGGAGAAACCCATCTGCACAACTCCCACAAACTGGGTCCCCCCCCCAGTTACTTGTTGGGTGCTGCTGGAGCAAAAGAGAGGGTCTGGATGGCAGGACCATCCTCTGACCAGCAGCCAGAATCCTGTTCATCGCCGCACAACGGGAAATCACACCCCCGTGGGTTTGTACATGACACAAAACACTGTCGGTTTTTAGTTACTTTCTATTATCTAAGCAAAAGCACCTCAATATCATTAAAATCCTCACCCAAATCATCATGGCCGTTGTCACCAGCCATCAGGTCTCTGCTTTTTAGACTGCTCGGGCCGCCAGACAGCACAGACGCTGCCCCAGCACAAACTGGGGGCAGTTTAAAGCTGCTTCCCAGGGCTCCGCTGCCGCCCATTAATACAACTCAGCTGAGGGATCACGCGATTACTTCCACTGCACTTCAGAGCCCAATCTGCTCGCTTTCATTCTCATCTCAGCCCGCGAGTCGGACCATGAGAACTAACACACACAGTCTGAAAAATACGAGGAAATTTAAGACCCTTTGGGGGTAAATAAGCAAACCCATCACTCTTCAGGCCTCTTCAACGTTCGCATCTATATCAAGACTCGTTGATATATTCTACACTGGAGCTTAACTTTCTCTTTTTCTCAACCCGAATGTTGTCAGTAATTGCTACACAGATCATTTTAGAAGCACAAGTTCAATAAAATGCCTGAAAACATAAAAGACTGTGGCTTGTGTGTAGTACCTCAGCGCATCTTCAGAGGAGGTATCCATCAGGCTAAGTAGGGAGATTTGTGTATGAAAGGGAACAATTTGAATAAACAACCCAGACTATTTTTGAAGAGCTTGCACGTTCCCGTTCCCTCGAGTGACTTTGGCTTCTAGAAATGGAAGCTCACCACCTCTCCACAGACCCAGATCGCTCCAAAACTGAACTGTCCACACGACTCCCGGTTCCCCCTGGCCGACTCCCGGTTCTCCCTGGCCGTGGGAGCCCTGCAGCACACCTTAACCCTGGTCTGCTCCACCTCCAGATCCTCACAGCAGTAAAAACCTGTTCGGCAGCGTCAGGTAAGATATAATGAGCCATCGGTAAACAGCGAGAGACACATTCACCGGCTAAGGCTGCAGTTTTGTTTCAGGAAACAAGGTCTTTTCAGCAGCCTGTTTTCTAGTAAGTGATACAATTAGATAAGCAATTAGGAGAAGAGGCAGCCTTTTTTTCAGAAAGGCTCAGTGTAATGAGTTAAAAATGAATGAGTGTCTGCAGTAGCAGGCAGCCTGGTGTCTGTTAAAGCGATACAGCCCAGGAGTAACAACAAGAATTTGCTTTTATTAATTGCAGGCCATTAGAATAAGAGCTCTGAGGAATATCAGCAGGCCCAAGATCATTCAGCACTTAATCTTCTGCAGCATTTTATATTTAACCGGTCGTTAATGCATTTTAATGTCATTTCATTCAGGCTGCTTATCTGGAGAAGTCAAATACGCTTCTTGACCTCCAAACTTCTTGGATGAGCGGCTCATTAACAAGCCATCCCACAGAAGAATGACCAGCAGGGTAGGCAGTACATCAAAGAAAATACAGCTACCTCTTGAAATCTCTGCATAACCTTCATTTTGCACCTCCGGAAAAGGTCTTTTTGACCACACAGAGATTAAACTTCACAGAGTCAGCAGTTGTGGCAAACGCCACCCTTTCATTCAGGTTTACACCGTTTCTGCAAACATACCATAGCTGACAAAATCAGAGGCTAAGACAGAGGATGACAGACACATTTAGTCAAATTATGCCCGCAGTACAGACATACCTTTATTTCACTTCTGCCCACCAGCACTTACCACATGAGGCTCCTGCAGTGAAAAAATAACGCTCAGAACTTCTCACGTGGCATAACCAAACGTGCTGGGCACAATCATTTTGGCAATCTGTTCTCTATAGCCGAAAAATACCAGCAGTGATGAAGATCAGTCAAGAAAAGCTTAATTCTCTGTCCCTTCTCTGCACAGCACGCTGAGATACAGAGGGCATTTGTGGAGTCTGGGAACTGTCTCCCTAGGACATTCCTATCTTGTTTTAAATGCCTGTCTCAAGGAGACACAAACATGGTGCCACTACCAACGACATACACAGTTCTAATCAGTCAAAATAATAACGCTAAAGCAGAAGCTAAACTCCCTTAACAGTTGCAGGTCTACCAAAATGCTTTTTCCCAGCAGCTTTCTGCGCCTTGTTCTATCTGCTTAGACACCCACGGCAAGCGAAACTGCTGCGCTTACAAAGACAAGTGATTTACTACCAAAAGCACGTCTCCATTTAAAGGAAAGTCTACTTGACATTGGCCTAAGCACTGACTCTGCCTCCAATTCAATCAGAAACCCCCAAACCCAGAATTCCTACCTTGGTATTAACACACTAGTTCTATCAGTGACAGGAGAACAAAAATCGATCAATTTTTCATTTAACAGAAATCATGATCTGAAATCCAGTCTGTTATCACTAGTTGGCCTGTACTGTGTTTCTGCTTTATAGACTTCTAGAAGGTTTTAAATTAAAATGTCAGGAGAAGCAAAATATTCATACAAAAGATCAAACCCATGTGTAACCAAGAGGTGAGAAAGCTTTTTATTTAAGAAATTCAAGTTCAACAGCTGCTACTGGTGTTAGATGCAAGAACAACTGGCAAACAATTTAAAGTGCAAACCTAACTCAGCAGCTTGTTCTTTACAACATGAAGTGCGATTTAAAAGAGAACGTGAGAAGCGATCTGATAGGAACAGAACGCTGCTAAAATTCAGGATTAATCTAGGGCCACAGTATTTCACATCAGCACGCCCAGTTGTTTTGAGTACAGCTGTGTTCGCCTGAACTTGAGGTCATCTCTTTACAGATGACAGTGCTCTGTTAGGGCAAATTCTGAAAGACACTCTTGGATCAAACCACTTCTTTATAGCCAGGGTGGCCCGAGACACAACTACCCCAGCACAGTTATACTCAACTATTTTTAGAAGTTGTTTACTGGCCTTCCACATCTGGTAACCTGAGTGAAAGATGACTATTTATCAACTCAAGTCCTTCAACTTTGGGGTCTTAACACCTCAATTTAGCTTAAATAGCTCTGATTCGAGTTACCAGAGAGTTTAGGCCATACTAACGCCGTTAGGCATGGACTACGTGCAAAATTAGCCAACAAGTAGGCCAGGTTCTTTCTTCACTAGGGGATTATCTTGGACTTAAATAACGTCGTAATAAAGGCCACCTCAACAACCCCTTCTCAGAGCTCCTTGTTAACAGTAAGTCCCAACTGCTTTAGAGTTGCACCCATTAAAACTGGGGGGAGTGTTAACTGTGGAGGTCACAACCGACCACTGCAGCAATCTTCCCCGCTTCACATCGGAGCTGCTTCTGCCAAGCACGAGACGGAAAAGTGTCCTAAATGATCAGAACGTTGCTATTTGTCATGGTTAGAGGAAAGGTACGGGCACTGAAGCAGCATGTGAAATAAAAGCTGAAGACATATCTGCACTTGCACCCCAAGAGGCACAGCTGGATTTGGCCACCAAAGGCTCGTGTGACCCACCAAAAAGCCCCCAGACACACGCTGCGTGTCCAAGGCAGATGGAGGACAAGTCAACCGCACACGAGAAGCGAGGGGAAGGAAAACCCAACACAGAGCTGCTCCTCACGGAGCACCTTTGTTCAACCCAAGCAGGCTGAACACCTTCCTGTCTACACACATCACCCAGACAGCGCGTTTTCCACAGGCTGGAACATTTTCTGGAGAGCGCTGGGCTCAGAGCGGCAGGACAAGAGAAAATGTTTCCACTCAGGAGAGCAAAACAAGGGCAAAAGAGGGAAAATGTTCTTTGAGGTCATGCCTATTTGTCAGGCACAAGAAGACCTCACTCCTAAAACACTGGTCAGAATGAAAAAAGAGAGTCAGTACCAAGCAGAGAGGGAAGGCTGCTTGACTTGATACTCAAAACCCAAACCAGCGTTATTATCTGATTCTCACCTCCAAGGAGGGGGAACAAGCCACTTTGCTACTTCTGTTTCACAGCAAAAATCTCAAACTCTTTTAAGCTGTTACACACTACCCTGCATAACTCAACAGCACGCAAACCAACACCTGGAAAAACACGTATCTGGTCTGAAAAATATTTCATTTAAAGGGTAGGTTGATAGATGGAAAAGTACAGAAGGAGCCACTGTTCACGTTTTTAGATAAAGCACGTCCATCACCTCCCTGTGGACCGGTTGCAGGTGCTCAGGAAAAAAGCTGTGCTGACAATGGAGTTGTGACATCCCAGTTGGGACTGCGACTTCACCTGGTAACTGGGTGCACCGCTGGGAGAACCCCTCATTGCAAAGGATTTCTTTTCAGATGAGCGTTGCACAGGTTTTTTTGAGGCTGAGCTATTCACAAGTTCAAAATCTTCAGTTTTAAGCCAAATATCCCGTTATTCATTCCCAGTAACTGGGCAGCAAGTCAACATTTACACTCAAGAGTAGAAATGGCAAGACCTCGCACGAGAGCTTCGGTAACGAAACTGGCTCTTGGTTTGGGGAAACGTCAGAGCAGAGCCCACGCAGCTAGTCGTCAGGTACAAGATCAGAGTATGAATAAGAGCTATATTAGACACGAGAGTTTTATTAGAACTGAAACATCAGCAGAAGCAGTACCACAGTCCTTCAACGTTTGCGTGTGTTAGAAACAAGAAATAAAATTGGATACTTGCAAGCAAAAGACAAAAATGCTGAATAACACAGAAAAACAGCTGCTGTAGTAGGAAGCTATTATAAACTTCTTTACTCATCAGTTAAAGAAAGGGGATAATGGCTGAGGACAGTGCTAGCTCCAACACAAGCTCTACAGTATTCCAGTAGCAAAACTTTCGAGAGATTTCTAAAAAAAGACTCAGAACCATTCCTTTTCAGAAAAAGTTGACGTTCACCACATTTATCCACTGGAAGGCAAGCTAGATGCTTGTGAAGGCTGTTGCAATCCATGAAAATTCTTGCCTGAAAGTCCATCTTTACACATCTCAGCAGCTTTTGTTTCCCAAGCCACCTTTTATTTTTAAAGAAAGGCGGTGCTTTAAACTTGACCACTGCAAGTTCAGCCGGAATCTTGGGTTGTGAGCTTTTCTTCCTTTTGCCAACTAATGTAATCAATAGCTTATCTGATAATTGTGCCTCAGCACAATTAAAGCAGGCTTTCAGACAGGTGTAACTGGAGCACGCCACAGTTTGGCAGATTTGTAAGGACTAGAATCCCATCCCCTACTCCCACACGCACTTTTGTTCGCCTTGAAAAGCTGTGCCTAGTCCTGCCGCCCCCCCCCTCCCCACTCGGTCGGCATGACTAACGCACACAGGGAACTTCACTCACCCAGCAAAAACGCACCACTCCTGCCCAGTCCTTTTTCAGATTCCAGCTGTATTTCACAATTAGGCAATCTTAAAACCAAAAAAAAAAATCAGCAAGGACCTCAGACCATCGGGGACTGATTTACATTCAAGTGTTTGCCTTTTAACACGACCCACCAACTCCGATGTCCATCACGGCCTATCGCAGCAGCAAAGGCTGTTCTGAGCAGAGATGGCATCTGCTCGAGCCATTTGTGCTCCTGATGCTCTGCCACAGCAGCGTTGATAAACTTGGCAAAGCGATTGAGTTGAAGAGGTTCAAGTGAGGCGAGGTTCCTCACCCTTTCACCCAACGTAATGACTACAACAGGGAAAGCAGTCCAACAGGGTTCTCGAGCACTGCAGACATGTTTTTAACAGAGGAAGTCAGTGGCATCATACCAACCCCTCCTTTCAGAGAATCCCTTTCTATAGCTGTAAGATTGTGAGTGCTTACACTGACAATTTCATTATAAAACCACGAACAAAAGCCAAGCAGCAATTCTCTAGTTCAGCTACAGTTCCTTTTTCCTACAGAAACGTTCCACACCGGTAGCAAAAATAGATATTGCCAAATGACCTTGGACAATTTACTTGGACTTGGTTTCTTTTCCTGAAAAATAAGGTTAATAGAATATCCTGCTAAGGGGTGCTGTAAGCCCTGCCGCTTGCAAAACAAAGTTCAAAGTATTTCATAAAGAGTTTGTATTTTAGTTATCGACAAAGCTACGTTTCAAAACAAGACCTCTGGATACAACTCTAATCAACCTGTGGAATTTGGTTTGGCAAGAGCCTAGCAGCAAAGCAACAAGGTCAATGTCAAACACAACATTTAGGCAGTTTTACGACCCAGCAGAGTTTTAGCCGTGCTCTGCTGGGGGGCAAACGGACTCCTCCGTGAAAAGGTTCGCATAGCTGGCCTATCACTTTATCAGACAAGGGTTACCAGCACACAGGATCATGTTAACAACTCACGGAGACAGGATATAGTATTTTCAGACAGAATATAATATCCTCCCACCGGGAGCTGCTACACCAAGGAAAACTGATCTCCTAGACCATCAAACCCAAGCCATGGCTAGCAAACAGAGTTTGCTCCAGGCTAAAGCTCAACTTCTTCCCATCACCCCCTCGGCCCAGCAGAAAGCCCTACTCAGCAGCCAAGGGCTTACAGGAAAATAACCTCTCTCCTATGAGTTTCAGCCAAGCCTCAACTCCCCTACTAGGCTACTAAATCTCCGAGGTTCGCTATGATGAGGGTTTTCGGGGGGAAGAGGAAAACAAGGAACTATTTCTCTCTTCAGACCCGTTCACGGGTGGGGCAGAGGCCGGAATAAGCGAGTTTGGGGAAGGGAGGAGAAGCCCATCCCGCCGCATCCCGGTAGGGGGAGCGGCGCCGGGCCTTGTGCAGCTGCTGGGGAGCCGGAGCGGTCACCCCCTCCCCTCCCGCCTCCACCCACGCCTCCCCAGCGGGGAAGCGAAAGGCCTCCCCGTCCCGTCCCCGTCCCGTCCCCCCCCAAACCCGGCCCAAACCTCCCAGCCCCAAAGACGTGTGGGGCGGGGGGGGGCGGATGGGGCAGCGCCCCCCCCCCCCCCCGGCCTGCGCCGCGGCCTGGCCGCGCCTTCCTCCTCCCGCCGGCAGCCGCCAAGCGAGAGGGCGGCGGTGAGGGTAGAAGGACGGAAAGAAGCGACCGCGTCCCGCTCCCCCCAGGGCCCGCCGCTCCCTTCCCTCAGCGCCAAGGCCGCGGCGCCTCACAGCCGGCCGCGGGCCGCCGCCTCCCGCGGCGGTCGCAGGGTGTAGGCGGGAGAGCGGGGGAGAAGGGGAAGCGGTAGAAGGGAGGGAAGGGGAAGGTGTCGGTGAACCCACCGGCGTCGGCTGCTGCCCGAGGCGGTGGGTCTGGCTGTCCTCGGTCTGTCCCGCTCGGAGCCGGCTCCCCCCTGCGCCTCTCGGCCGCTCTCCGCCCAGGCACACAAGATGGCGGCGCTCGGCGGCCACGTCAGTGCCAGCCCCGCGCGCGGCACCACGGGTAACCGAGGAGGGCAGCAGCGCGGGAGGGGGAGTGGGGGGCGGAGCCCAGCGCGGGAGAGGGCGGGGCTACGGCAGGGAGCCGCAGCCGTGCGAAAGCGCGCGGAGGGGGCGGGTCCCGCCGCTTGGCCACGCCCGCTCCCTGACCACGCCCTCCCCCCGGCCGACTCACCTCCCGGGCGACTCGTGACTGGATGCGCCGCGCGTCGTGCAACGGTGGGCGGGGCTGTGCGCCCCCTCGGCGGGGGGGGGGGGGGGGTGGTGGTGGGCGGGGGAGCAGGGGGAGGGCAAGGACCCGCACGGGGGGGGGGGAGGGTCTTGCACGCGCCGTGCAGCGTGGTGCGTGGGTGCGGTGCGGTTTGCGCGGGAACGCGGGAACGCTCGTGGGACGCGGGACGCGGGACGTGCCCCCCCTTTTCGGGGCCTGCCCGTGCCGCGCAGCGTCGCTCCGTGAACTGGGGCCGTTTGGGGGTGCGGGGGGCACCCGCGGCGTGGCCCCGCGTCGGGCTGTGCGCTCGGGGGGGGGGGGGGGGGGGCGCTCGTGCCTTGAACGGACACAGCATCGTTCGGTTGGGAGAGACCTCTGAGGTCATCGAGTCCAACCGTTGATGTCACCCCACCGGGCCCCCTGGACCATGTCCCTCAGCACCTCATCTACACGTCCTTGGAGCACCTCCAGGGACGGCGACTCCACCACGTCCCCGGGCGGCCTGGTCCAATGTCTGACCGCTCTGTCAGTGACTAAATTCTTCCTGATGTCCAACCTAAACCTCCCCTGGTGCTACCTGAGGCCATTTCCTCTTGTCCTGTCACTTGTGACCTGGGAGAAGAGACCGACCCCCACCTCACCGTAACCCCCTCTCAGGCAGTTGCAGAGAGCGATCAGGTCTCCCCTCGGCCTCCTCTTCTCCAGGCTGAACACCCCCAGGTCCCTCAGCTGCTCCTCACAGACCTGTTCTCCAGACCCTTCCCCACCTTCGCTGCCCTTCTCTGGACACGCTCCAGCACCTCAATGTCCTTCTTGCAGTGCAGGGCCCAAAACTGCACCCACCATTCGAGGGGCGGCCTCACCAGTGCCCAGTACAGGGGCACGATCACCTCCCTGCTCCTGCTGGCCACACCATGGCTGATACAGGCCAGGAGGCTGTTGGCCTTCTTGGCCACCTGGGCACACTACTGGCTCATGTCCAGCCGGCTGTTGACCAGCACCTCCAGCTCCTTTCCCACCGGGCAGCTTTCCAGCCACTCCTCCCCAGCCTGCAGCGCTGCGTGGGGTTGGTGTGACCCAAGGGCAGGACCTGGCACTTGGCCTTGTTGAACCTCATGGCATTGGCCTCAGCCCATTGATCCAGCCTGTCCAGGTCCCACTGCAGAGCTTTCCTGCCCTCAGGCAGATCAACACTCCCACCCAACTCAGTGTCATCTGCAAATTTACTGAGGGAGCACTCAATGCCCTCCTCCAGATCATCAATAAAGATGTTCAACAAGATCGGTCCCAATACTGAGCCCTGGGGTCACCGCTTGTGACTGGCTGCCAGCTGGACTGAACTCCACCACCACTCTCTGTGCTTGGCCGTCCAGCCAGGTTCTAACCCAGCGTGGAGGACATCTGTCTAGGCCATGAGCTGCCACCTTTCTTAGGAGAACGCTGTGGGAGATGGTGTCAAAGGCTTTACAAAAGTCCAGGTAGATGACATCCACAGCCTTCCCCTCATTGACTAGGCAGGTCACTTGGTCATAGAAGGAGATCATAGAAGGGGACCTGCTGCCTGGGCCTGAGTCCCTCCTTGTCCTGCACATGCCACGTGAGCGCCCTCGAGCTGAACCGCTCCGTAACCTGCCCTGGCACCAAGGTCAGGCTGGCTGGCCTGTAGTTCCCCAGATCCTCCTTCCAACCCTTCTTGTAGATGGGCGTCACACTGTCAAGCCTCCAGCATCTGGGACCTCCCCTGTTGACCAGGACTTCTGATACATGATGGAGAGTGGTTTGGCCATACATATTCATATATATTCACCTGAAAGCTGCCCGTGCACCCTGCCCAGGGGTTCATGCCAGTGTGGTTATAAACATATTTACCGTGTAGGCAGGGAGAGAGAGTTGACCTTGAGGCTCTTTTATCCAAAATAAAGCAGGACTCCAGGGAGGGGCCGCTCTGCTGCCACTTCAGTTCGCTTTTGAGACAAATCAGAAAAGGTTTGGTAAAATTTTCACTGTTTCTGATGCTGGAAAAGGCTAAACAGATGGAGAGGACCCACAGGATGGAGTGCTGCTCTGGTCCCTCTGTGCCTTGCTTTCCCTATGCAGGGAAAAACCTTTTTAATTTCACCTGAATCATATACAGATGCGGGAGGGAATAGATAAACATTGAGCCATTTTTTTAGTTCCACATGGAAAAAAATAAATTCACATGGTTAGAAAGCTCAAGAGATCGGTGTAGAAACAGCCATCAGCGCACATGCGCAATGACTTTGCGATCATTTCCTTTCTGTTTTGGGGTAACTTTAAAATAAATTGAGGTCACGTGTTGTCCCAGTCTAAATACTAAATGCTAAATACTAAATATTTCATTAAAGACAGGAAGAGGGGTTTTGAAAGACAGCAGGAAGCCACGAAAACTGCTTGTTTCTAGATTTTCCCCTGATGCTCATAGGAAACGACTACCTCGAAGACCTCCATCCCCCAGTCGGATGGGGCTGAAATCACCCAGCAGCTCAAAACATTACACAGAGGCGAGAGAAGACAGACGGACAGATGGATGTGAGCCCAAAAGCTTCTTTTCCTAAAAAATTGGGTCACACGCAAGAGGAATGGCAGCGACAGGGCTGAGAAATGCCAGGAGGGAGCCTGGGCTGGAGGCAAGAGCTGTCCTGTGCTTCTTCCAGGAAGGCACCAGTCCCGTGCCTGAGCAAGTAGGAGTTAATAATGTTATTATTTTACTTAAGGAAGCACCTAAATTGCATTAAGGTCTCCCCAAACAGTCAAAAAGCAGCCGGAGGGTAAGAAAACGATGGCAAAGACACGCCAAGAAACTGAATTAATTCCTTTTTTCCTGCACTGCAGAAGCTGACCTGTCTCCAACGGGGGATTTCAAGAAGAGAATAACTGTTGCGGTGAACAGATTGCTGCCCACCTCGACGTCCAGGCACGGACGACTACCACTGGGATCACAGATGTCCCCATCCCTTTGGCAGGCCCTGGGTTTAAGGCACGGCATCGTTCAGGACCTGGTTGAAGAGCTACTGAGTTGAACCTAAAATGCAAAGCGGGTTTTAATCCTTCGGCGACGCCTTTGAGAAAGGAAAGGAGAATTTGCGCTTGCTTGGGGCTTCTGGGGAATACCTGCCTCTGCCCTCGCTGGTTGGGGACGCTTTGGGTGAGCCCTGGGGCAGGAGCTGGGCTGGGACGACACGCTCCCTGTGTCCGTGTACAGGCTGGTACGAGGAAGCTGCTCTCAAGGCGACAGCAAAACCCCGTTAAAGCACTTCTCCCCCATCCCCAAATCCCCTCCTGGCCGTAGCCAAGCTGAGCAACTCCTTGTTTTACAGCCCTGCCTCCATGCCCGGACAGTGAACCAGATCAGGGCGCTGCTCTGGGTTAAAAATAACCCTTCTCTCCTTTTTTTTTTTTTTTTTTTTTCTTCTTTTTTTTCTTTTTGCTTTATTTTTAGCCCAGAGCAGTTCCTCGCTTTAGCTCACGGGGCTGGGGGGAGGAGAGAAGATGCTCGTCCCGCCACCCCATCACCTACCCAGTGAAAATCCATCTGATGGAGGTGGCAGCCGGGGTGCAAAGCGAGTTGCAGGGGGGTTTATGTCATTATTATCATCTGCAATATATCATCTATGATTTATTATTGTTATTGTCATCTCGGCGGAGACCCAAGTCGTCGGTGTGCGCGAGGAGCCAGTAGAAATTTGGCCCCATCGATCTGATTCATTAATGACGGCTGCTGTGATGCAAGACGAACACTTTGCCTGGTGACTCATGACATTTATGGGAAGAAGGAGGCCTCAGGGGTGGTTTTTTTTGCAGCTGGGAGAGCAGACGTGTCACTTGCTTTCTCTTTGCTGTGAAAAGCCAATGTGGGAGAAGGACGAAATGAAAAGGGATCTCTCGGGGCGGCTCGTCTCATCTGCTGGGGCTCCCAAGGTGGCAGAAAGCCCTTTGGCTGTTCCTGGATGGTCCTTTTGGAGCTGGAGGGTTTTTCCTCCCTGCCCAGAGCCTCAGCTGACAAACCTGCCGGCTGAACTATGCCCTCTTCTCGCTGCCTTTTGAAAGATATAAATAAAAAAAAAAAGAAAAGAAAAAAAAAGGTGTTTTTACAGGGTGATTTTCTGAGGTTATAAAAATATCATCTGGAGTCACAAAGCGCTTGCCCGAGTGATGCTTTTCCTTTTGCATCTCCCCCAGTAAAAAACAGCACGGGCTGGATTTGCTCTTAACTCCAGTGTCCCCAAAAAGAATGTTTTCCCCCCAGTGTGGGCAAATTGTCTTTATCGAGAAGACACTGCTTGATGAGAATCTGCTGGTGTCTGGTCTCATGGAGTGGTGGAGACCTCTGAGCTGGTGGCAGTGCCCACTGAATCCCTCCTGGTGGTGATGGCGACACCATATTTGGGGTATTTTGGGGTGACACTGGGCTGGGCACCCACATGGAAGACGCTGAAGGACACTGGGGTCGATGACGGCTCTGCTTTCTGCTGCCCTAAAGCTCCTGCTCTGCGAGGCCATGTTGACACGTTGGGGATTTCTCACCTTTGAGTCTCTCACTTCGAGGTGGGCATTACAATTACTCACAGGAGCTGAAAAATTGCCCCTTGCCCAGTCAATTTGCTACCTTATGTACCCAAAAAATAGTGATTATTCCTTGGATGTGTGGTCCTGAGGTCACCTATAGATGGGCCTGGGCTGTTGAAAAGCCGACAGATCTAATCTTGCTAGTCACGTTTTACCATCCTGGCAGCAAAAGGAAGGTGGAAATGGGGTGAAAAGCAAGCTAAACTCTAAATGGCTCCCTTGATAGGCAGCAAAATAAGAATATTTGCAGCAAGAGCTTTTATTTTGCTGTGGTTTCTCCACTCAGAGCTGACTTCAGTGGCAGGAGGACCCAGGCAGCTGGAGCATTTTTGAGAGGATCTCAGGTGTGGGACTGAAGCCTGGAGAGCAAACGAAGCAGATCAGCTCTCCGCTCATGACACCGACTCCCCAGGGATGTTGGATGAATTGCTGCAGCTCTCTCAGCTTCGCGTTTTTTTTCTCCTTAATTCGGAAATAGCTCCACATCGTGACTCAGTGACGTGTGGTGTAACCTGCTGGTGAGAAGAGCTTTGTATAACATCAGCGTTGCTAATTGCTGACACCTCTGGGTAAAGCTCTCGGTGGCACCTGCAGCAGGGCGATGCCCTGTTTGAGCAGCTTTGGCGATGTCTTTCGGTACCTGGGGAAGATGGGTAAGAAAGGACAAGTTGGTTCCTCTGCTGTCATCTATCCATCTCTCCTCCCTTCAGCTGCTACGGGTCAGATGTCCCCGCTGAGTGAGTGCCTCAGCTCTTCCTCAACTCAATGGAGATCAAGAGGAGTAATTCACCCATCCTGCTCCAGACATCACCTCCAGTAGGTCCTCATCGCCTGTCGAGAGAGGGCTTCAGGGGGAGATGTCCACGTTCAGCCAGAGGGATCCCTCCTGGGATGACGGGCAAGGATTTGCTGTGCCCCCTGCATCGTTTGGACCCCAAGCGCTTAATTTACTCAGCGTTTAGGTTGGAAAATGCACCCTGGCAGGATGCTTTGCCTGCAAAATGCCCTGTAACTCAAACATCTGTGGTTGAGGAGCATTCACTGACTGCGTCTTCTCCAGAGAGCACTTCCAATGTAAAGGTTTTACCACCAGCACCGATTACATCTGACAGCATTTTGGGCATCTGCAGCAGCGATAGAAGCGTGTTCCTGAGCGCGTGTCTGGGGTATCTTCACAAAGTGCTGTTGTCCTCTTCTCCCCTCCTTTTTAAGCAGCCAGACCTGCCCACGAAGGGGATGATGAGCCAAATTCACCAACATGTGCGGGGAGATGCTGTGGCCACTGTCTTGCAGCAGCTCCTGAACGCTCAGAGCTGTGAGCCAGGAGGCTGCTTGGGCTTTAGGAGGGAGCAATAGTGTCGGTATTTGACCCGTGAGGGCCTCTGGTCTGGGGAGTTGAGCAGCTCAAGACTCACAACCTGATAATGGCGCTGGTTAGTACCATGAATGGTTGGTCTCTCCCTCCACCATCTCCAATTCTGGGTTTACTCCGTGTTGTGTTGTGATGTTGGAGGTAACGTGGCCGTGCTGCAGTCAGACCTGCACCGACGGAGCTGCAGCTGCAAGTGCAGCTTCGTCGGGTGTCTGGATCCGTGGGGCTCAGGTCCACGTGGGGTGGAGATATGGACAAGCACCCTTGTCCCCTGTCTTTAGGCATCCCCTAAGGACATCAGCAGTTCCTCACCGGTGCTTCCGGATCTTCATGGCAGGGCCATACGATTACCCACAGCTCAAAGTATTGATGAGATGATGTCATTAGGGATTTCTGGTCTTCCTGGGATCTTTGAGGCTCACGCACAAAGATATTCGTTCCTGTGACCTGGATAACTTTGAGCTCCGGTGGGGATTAGAAGTGCCATCAAACGGGGAGTCCTCTAAAGGTCCCACAGCCTCTCCTGTTTGGTGGCTGTGTGCTGGAGACAGCTGGTTGCTCGATTTGTGATCTGCCGATCCGCTGTGCTCACCCCATGGACAACGGGTCCTGCAGCTGGGGACATCCCTCCAGACACCACAGGGCCCAGAAGAGCAAGAGACCAAGGTGCAACCTCACAGTACTTGTTCAGGACAAGGGCTGCCTAAGGCTTTGAAGAAAGGAAGGTTTGCAGCTGTCTTGGGAGGTCACAGGCCTCGTTTTAACAGCACATTTCTGGACTGGTGTTGGCACAGCTTTGCCCTTGGATCATGCATCGTGACTTTGCAAGAATGGTGCATTACTGTCCACTCTTTGCAGCCAACTCAGAGCTTGAACTCAACCTGGCCACGCTGCCCACAGAGAGACCAGGCTCAGGCACATGAATTAGAAGTGAGTCCTCATCCATGGGGGACATGAACTCCTCAGGGGATGCCGGGATCCCTTACAGGAATATGAACTGATGGTCCAACTCTGCTTGAGCTCAGTCTGCTCAGACTAAGTTCAGTGGGCAGTGCTCCCTTTCCAGTGAAGTCTTGTAGGACGTGCTGAGTTGGGTCTGGTCTCTGGGACCAGGCTGGTCTCTGGGATGGGCAGTGCAGCAATACCGGAGTGTATTCCCTTGCCTCATCCTACCCCCAGCCCAACAGATGCTGCCAGAGCTATCTCCTGGAGGGTAGATGCTCTCCAAGCGTAAAGGGAAAGGTTGAGAGCATTAGAATATCCCATTTGGGGAGCTTTGTGCAATTGTACGGAGCTCCATCAGGGAAAGCTGTCCATCCATCACCAGGGTACCAGGCTGCCGTGTAGGTTTTGATGGGATACTGCTTTTAATGACCATGCACAAAAAAACTGGGTTTTAAATACTCAGCTGAAATATTTCACCTCTAGCAGCCGAGTGCTCTGAAATCCCTTGCTTTGCTAGCAAAGCTGCCGCCTCTGAATCACTAATATCATGTCCTACCCCCCCTGGGTTCTTCCAGCCAGGATTCCCAGTTAATGAGCTGTAAAAGATGAGAGTGCTCCAGCTTTCCGTATGAAGTTGCCTGGCTACTGCGCTTGGAGATCTAGAAGAAAATGTAACACCAGAGGTATCGAGGTTATTATCACAGTGTTTTCCTGGATGGGAATGAAATTTCGGCTGTTCTCCATCATCAAAACCTCATTAAGTTGCGCAGCCACTAATTGATATGCCCAAACTTGACAACTTGTGTCAAAGGAGAAGACGGCGGTCGCCCTGGGACCTGCCAATCAATGTCACAGCCGTCCCGGGCCCACGGTGAACTTTGACCGCCTGCAAGAATGACGGCGATTGTTTCATTTGCGAGGAGAAAGATGGAAACCAACCTAATTATAACATCAATGTCAGGTCACGTACCCCTACTGGACACCTGCGTGATGGAGGAAAAAAAAACCCAACCCCAGACGGCAGCTATCGGGGTCCAGCTTTTGTGAAGCTGCCCAAGATGTCGTGGCTGCTCTGGGTTTTCCAGGCTGGCAAAACACCACCTTGAAGAACTTTTTTCATCCAGAATCGTTTTTTCTGGAAATCTGAGGATGCACGTTGCAGGAAAACTGCAGCTGCTGTAACGGCAGGAGTGAGAAATGCCGATGTACAAGGGAAATCCTGGGCTGTTTGTAGCAAAGTTTGCAAGGAAGGAGCTGGGAGTCAGGAGGCTGCTGGAGGAAGGGCCACAGGGAAGGCTTTGGGGTTAGGAGAATGGTATAGAACAGAAAGGAGGTAAAAAGGTGATGGATGCCTAAGTCACTGCAGGATGGGATCATTTGATCTCATTTTGCATCTCTACGAGGTAGCGATCCCCCACAAAGTTTGTTCCCTGCTCCCTTTTATCATAGAATGGTTGGGGTTGGAAGGGGCCATCTAGTCCAACCCCCCTGCAGTGAGCAGGGACACCTTCCCCTAGACCAAGTTGCTCAGAGCCCCGTCCAACCTGACCTTGAATGTTTCCAGGGACGGGGCATCTAAAACCTCCTTTTACAGTCACTGCAGAGAAACAGGGACCAGAGGGGGTGATTCGCCCACCTTTTCCTCGATACCTAGGACAAGCTGGGCCTTCACCTCCACCAGCATGATTGACTCAGTCTCCCCAGGGGTCTGGCTCCCAGGAGATGTCATCTTCCTGGGAGATGAGGCCCTGACCAACCTGAGCCAGCATTGAATTCAGCCCTGCTGTGGGCAGTGTTGGACCAGAGAACTTCAGAGAAGACTTCAGTGTCAATTGGATGTCGCTGTCTTCATTTAATCAGATCTATGTGGCAGGAGAAAAAAGAGCAGGGCTAGAGGGATGAGAGAGGTCCTGGTCTGACATACTCCACTTGCCATTATGCAGAGCTCAGGTGAGATTCGAGGGGCCTCAGAGCTATCCCCAGGATCAGAGATCCCTCTATTTTATAGTTTCTGCACTGTCCCACAAACCTGGACCTGAGGAGTTTCCTCCTTCTTGCCCTAAGCATGGGGCAAAGGATCTGAAAGGATGGCCTGAGTTTGATGGGCTCACGCAGTATCCTCCAACACTTGCTTGGAGCTCAGCAGACCTGGCTCCTGGGCTCCCGTGAGATGGATCATGAGATTTTTCTCTGGCCCAAGGCAAATCTGCTGAAGTCAAAGGCAGTTTGACCTCAGTAGTGGGGCTGGGAAGGCAATGCAGAGAAGAAAGCAAGGGAATAACTGCGCCCAAGGTCCCATTTGCTGAAATTCAAGTGTAAATTGACCTCAGCCCCCGGCTTGTGTGGTGCAGTAGTGCCTGAGCGTCCTCCCGTTGAACTGCAGATGAGGACATCCTCGCTGCAGGATGCTGCCAGTGCTGAACTGGTCCACCAGAGGTCCACCAGAGTTCATGGGAGGAAAAACCCCTCAAGGAGTCTTAATCCAACTGTGGCTCTGTGCAGCCTTGGCAGAAGGGGGCCAGAGTTTTTAGCAGGGCCTGTTGTGACAAGGGGCAACGGTTTTAAGCTGAAAGAGGACAGATTCAGACTAGATAGAAGGAAGACATTTTTTACAATGAGGGTGGTGAAAAACTGGCACAGGCTGCCCAGGGAGGTGGTAGATGCCCCGTCCCTGGAAACACTCAAGGTCAGGTTGGATGGGGCTCTGAGCACCCTGATCGAGCTAAAGATGTCCCTGCTCACCACAGGGGGGTTGGACTGATGACCTTTAAATGTACCTTCCAACCCTTCTATGATACTACGATAAGTGGGAGAAGATCTGTTTGGTCCGCCATGGGGTGGCCATAACATTCACCGGTAGCTCTGCGTGGTACAAGCAGCCATCACCAACGAGGACCTTGACAGACCTTCTTAGCTAGGGCCTCATTTGCAAAGACATCTCCTTGCCCAAGACCACACAGCAGCAGAGGAAGGACTTGATCTACCAGCTCCCAGGCGAGGACTGGCCAAGGGACAGCCTCGCGGTTGAGATCCCGGCGTGTCTTTTTGTTATCCCCCCCCTCCCAGCGTGCAGGGGGAAACCTGTGCCTACCCCGTGCTGCCATCTGTCCTCTGGGTTTCTGCAGTCCCCTGGACAAACACCCATTTATTTTTTAGGTTATTCCTGTACGTTTGCAGTGTCTGCGCCGCGCTTATCTCTGGGGAAACAGCTGTGATTTATCCGCAAGAAATAGATTGCAATTAACATTTACGCCCGTACCCATGATGCAGTTACAAAGGCAACATCATGAATCAGTCTCTTAATAATAAGCTCTGTAACCTTTGAAAACTCACCCGGGTGGGAGCTGGGCACCCAGCAGATAATGTTATCGCTGATGCCGGTGCTGTCAAAATCGTCCCACCCTTCCCTGATCCACTGACCGGGCTCTGAGGGGCGCGGGCTGGACACTAATTAGAGCTAATGCTCTGAAAATAAACCTACGCCTCTGCAGCCAAAATAGAGGTTGGTCCCCTATTTTATTCTGCAGGGATAGATGCGAGCTGGCGACGGGGTGTTGTTCCTGCTTTAGGTCCCAGTGATGTGAGATGGAGAGGCTGGAGGTGCCCGCTCACCTCTTCCCGTTGCCGTGTGAGAGGCAGGCATGGGATAATGGGGTAAAAAATGGAGATTTGAGGCCCTGGGTGGGGGAGATGCAGGGCACGGGGCAGCTCCCCTAACCCACTTGCAGCCAACAACCAGGATCTGAAGCCACGTGTCTCTGGAGGTGAGAAATCTGTAATTATAAGCCAGCTAATGAACTTAACACTTGCCAGGTGGATTATGGGGACCAGCAGAGCCCATCATGGGCTTGAGCCTCAAGCATGGCATGGGCATGGTGGGGACATAGCTTTGGGACAGGTCTCTTGGCTGGTGCATGGAGATGAAGGTCAGGTGGGGATGGATCTTCTTGTAGAAATCTTTTTCCCCTGGCCAAGTGGCCAGGTTGGTTGGTGACTTGAGCAGAGGGGAAGATGTGGGTTTGGGAGGTGTCACTTGGAGTTTTTTTACCTATGGAATACTACCCATCTGGAAGGTCTTTCTCCTTGGGTCTAGACCGTGACTTTTGGTGAGGAAAAGTCCCAGCTGGCTATCGCAGGAGCAGCCCTTCATCCGTGAGGTCCCGAGTCTGAGTCACCCTGGGAGCTCCTCCACCCCGCTGGCTCCTGCGGAGGAGCTCGGACTGGCCACGTCTGACTTCAGCTGCTTCGTCCAATACCTCCCAGGAGGAGTCTGGGCCCAAATCCTTTTTTTCCAAGGAACAAACTACAGCAGTGAATTTCCTTGGCTTGAAATCCCTCCATCAGCTGCTCCAAGACATCCTGAAATAAATAGCTTTCCAGAACGCTTGTCCTCACGGCGTCTCCTAAACCAGAAACCATCATCCTGATTTCTCCCCTGGTACCCGAGGAAGCCCCTGAATTCAGCTTTGAGGTCCTGTAGGGTCTAATCCTGTTTGCAGGGGACTGGAGGCTGTGCTGGGGTGATGCTGGCTGCTCCCCTGGTTTTACCGAGGTCCTTAATGGTTTTTAAGTCCTTGATCCAGCCAGGGCTGCTCTTCTGTCAGAGGTTTCGTTTCTTTTTTCTTTTTTTTTTTCCTTTTTTTCATATGCTCTCCACTGAAATGAAAGCAAAAGCGAAGCTCCTGAGAAAATGAAAAGTTGAAGCCAAATAGTAATGACAGGCAGCTCTTCACAACGCCAGGCCAGAGGGTACATTCTGGCCATGGCTGGCTTGAGATCAAGTAGGAAACCATGGAAAATTGGGGAAAAAGAGGGGAAAAAAAGAAAAGCAAACAGTGCCGAAGCGGAGTGCTTTGACCACTCTTCTCCAGGGAGAAACAGCATCAAACATGGCCTTTTTCTCCTCATTTTGCTTTCCATGAGTTAACCTGCTCGCAGGGAAGGACTTGTCCCATTGGAAAGTCTCTGTATTTTCTCCCGGAGAGGGAACGGACGAGCTGCCACTGGTATTTTAATGCATTAAAAAGAACAAACCTTGGACATCGTGATGGTGCCAGCCGTTTCAAAACGCAGCAGATGCTGAAATCAAAAGCCGTGTGAATTCACGCTCTAATGAGGACAAACCCTCCCGCAGGTAAACTGAGGCACGGAGGCCTGCCCAAACCTCAACAGTAGTAAGATCGACTCCCAAAAGGGCTTTTTCAGCCTTTTTCAGTTTGTTTTTGTGTTGTTTTGTGTGTTTTTTTTTTTTTTTTTTTGCTGTTGGCTCCCAGGGAGGTTTCTTGCAGCAGATGGCAGCAGCGGGTTTGTGAAGACGCAGGACCCATGGGGTGCTCAGCAGCACCCACAGCCAACCCCAGCACCCAGGACATCGGTGTGATGGACTTGCCCAAAATACCCCCCATCGATGAGCCAACGGGCCGTTGCATTCAGCAACGAGACATCAAAACCCAGTTGCCTGGATGCGTGAACCAGTGTGGGTTCTCCAGTGTCTAACAGAGGGGTCGAGCAGCCTTCCCCTCCTCTGTGGCCTGGGTGTGTACATCTCTCCTCCCCCCAGATATTAAATTTTAGAAGGTCTGTAGGGCTCAAACGGCCCCAGGGACCTCTGTGTGGTTGATGCTGAAGCTGAATCTTGCGATGCTTTCGGAGCTGGGCAGGACAGGCGGACAAACACAGCCTGGCTGCTTTATCCTAATTTCTCTGCAGTGAGGATTCCCCCTGCAATCACAGACGGTCTCTCAATTGTCTGTGCTTCCTAATAAACATGTTTCCCCCTCTTTTTCTGTTGTGTTTTTTCCTAGAATCAGGGAAGGCTCCCCTGTGGTTGATGTGCGTCCCCTCCACAGGATTGTCGCTCCATAAGCTCATTTCAGCCCAGTTCAGTGGCAGATGGGAAAAATGCCCTTCCCGAACACCAAACAAAATCCCTGTGGGAGCAGCCAACCAGCCCCTGCTTATACCCTCGAGCCAGACCTACACCTGGAGCAAATATGGGACCGAATGGCAACAGGGACAAGTGATGTGCCCAAGGTCACACAGGCAAGCCGTCAGTGGCAGAGATGCCCTCTGGCCCCCACCATGGGGGAGATGAAGATTTTCTCTGTCAAGGTGGAGATGCTGGTGCGTTTGTGGCGAGCATCCCTTGGGGGCTGGACAGAATACAACCGGGGGGGGGGGGGGGGGCAGCCCTCCTCCGGGATGGTTTTGTTTCTGCTGAAGTTAATTTAAGTTGCTGGAAAGTTGCTGTTTGAGGGATCAGGGAGCTGATGTCCGAGTGTGCCCCGCTCTGGGGGACAAGGGAAGAAGAGAAGGGGAGACTCTCCAGTACCACTCCGTGTGGGTCGACACCAGATGACGGCTGTAAAAGAAAGGATTGATGATTTTTTTTTTTTCCTTTTTTCTTAATATACAGTTCTATGTATTTGTATGCATAGATTTGCATGCATTAGCCTGCAAACACCTCTGCAGCTGGCGCGTGAGCACAGCAGTCGGGGGAGAGGTGGCAGCGAGGGGGTGGTTGCCTGTGTGCACCCCTAAAATAATGACTCCCTCTGCCCGCAGCCTTTGCCCACACGCTGGCTGTGGAGCCAGCAAAGCCCTCAGCGAGGCCACCTTCTGTCACAGTTTGAGGCTGGGCCAGCCACTGACAAATGACAGATGCTCTCTACTAACCCCTCTCCCCTCCCAAAAGGGAAAAGGAGAGAGAACAAGGGAGAGAGAGACTTTATGGTTTGGAAAAGAAAACTAAAACAGCTTTAATGGAACAATAACAATAAAAGGAAAGGTAATAATAAGAATAAGGGAATAATGAAATATATACAATATGTACAAATTACACAAAACCAATAGCAAACTCAGCTCCCTCCACCCTGATGACAACACATCCCCACCACGCTGCAGGGCTGGCACTGGGGCAGTCCCAGGCTGGACTGGGCAGCAGACAGGGACGGGAGGCAGGAGCTGGACTCAGGCCCTGGATTCAGGGACGCACGGGTCGGGATGGATGACAGAAGGACAGACAGAGCCCTCCTCAGATGTCGCCATCGAAGAAGAGAGCTTGACCCTGGGGACCCCTCAGCTTTGCACTGACTGTGCCGTCCGTGGGGTGGAACACTCGGTGGGTCAGGTTTGGGTCCCCTGGCCGGTTCGCTCCTCCCTGCAGGAGCGGCCTTTTTCGGGCTGGGGACCCTTTTCCCTCCCGCACCCCAACACGGGTACAAGACTCAGCAGTGACCTTGGTCGCTCCAAGAACCAGTCCCAGCCAGGGCCTCTCTGCATCCCATCCCTTGGTACCAACTATAAACATCAGGGGTTGGCACTGCTGGAGGAGTCCCTGACTGGAAAACCGTGCTGCTGGTTCAGAAAGTGCCGTTAGAGGAGACTTGACTGAAAAGTTAAAGCACTAAACCAGAATGAGTTCTGATTTAGCCCAAACCAGGACACCTTCCCCTTCTGCACGTGCCTCACCCCTGCACGCTGCGCAGGGCACGCACATCGCTGGGCCGGGGTGCTCCGAGTTGCATCCCTACCCCGAGGTGGGGGAGGACCACTGCAGGACCATCCATCCCCACCCACCCAGGTCCGCTCTGCCCCTCGCCGCAGGCATGAGGGTAGCTTTGTCCTCGCGGCGCCTGGGTGGTCCCCCCCCCCCCGCCCGGCATCGGCGAGTGAAAAGGTTTCTCTGAATCGCTGCGTTGCTTTATAGCAATAACTGCGGGGAGTTATTCTCCCCAGAATTAAGTCCATGACCAGTGGAAGGGCGTTAAGGTAGCGCTTCGCAGCTCCAATTATCTTGGCCCCTCGGAACAAAAAAGTAGATTGTGTGGCCGGACAAAAGGCATTTTCTATGTAACTTCTTGTCTCGAAGCATTCACAGTGTGTAACGCTGATATAAATACCCGAGGGCTAGGCTATCCTACGTCGTGGGCAAACCTCCCGTTCAAAATAACCGTTTGCTAGGGAATTGCATGCAGGGGGGGAAGCCAAAAGCACATCCAGCATCACAGGCGTGGCTGGATGCACCATCTTTAAGGTACGATCTGGCTAAAATCCTTGGTGGCACCAGGGCAGATAAAGAGGAGGAGCGCGAGGCTGGGCTGAGGAGATGGGATGTGCAAGAGGTTGGAGACCCTGCCAGCCCCTGTTCCCGCAGCTTTTCCTCCCTTCCTCCTCATTGCTAGAGCAAGAAGCAATGATGCATCCTGTGCTGCTAAACACCTGGACCTCAAAATTCCCTACCCCACTCCTGAGCCTTGGACACCAGTGCCCGAGGACCACTTGCCACACGAGAGCGGTGCTTCCATCCCCGTGGTTACCCCATCATCTCCTTCACATGACAGCGCTGTCCCCAGAGGAGGTCACAAGCCAAGGGGTGACTCAGGGGGTGGCTTAGTGACAGAAGCTAAACGGGCTCCAGGAAATCACTGCGCTGCTTCGTGCCTCAGTTTCCCCCCTGTGAGCTCTGGGCTGTGTTTTGGAGCTTGGAGTGGCTGTGTGGGAAGCCCAACCCCACTGCCTGTACAGCATCCTCCACCACCACCCCACTGCTAGCTGGGACAAACCAGGAGGGTGAATTATTTGGGGAACAGTGGAGCTCTGCTGGGGCAGGGGGGGAAATCATAGTCTGGAAAGTGCTTGTGGGGTTATTAACCCTCACGCTCCCAAATTTCTTGGGGTGCTCCGCTTGTAGTTCTGAGGACGGGGTAGGCGAAGGAAACAGCTCTGCTTTTCTGCTTTTGGGCTTTTTGCTTTGCCTCCACGCAGACATCAGGTGGCTTCACGCCCGCAGCGGGTGCGTTGGCATCCCCTTGGGTTACCCCATTAATTGCTTGGGGTTGATCCCTGTATCCCTGTGTCATGGGTTGAGGCAGGGCCGGCCACTGACAAATGACAGACGGTCTCTATTAACCCCTCTCCCCTCCCAAAAAGGGAAAAGGAGAGAGAATAAGGGAGAGAGACTTTATGGTTTGGAAAAGAAAACTAAAACAGCTTTAATGGAACAATAACAAGAAAAGAAAAGATAATAATAAGGAAATAATGAAATATATACAATATGTACAAATACACACAAACCCAATACCGAACCCAGCTGCCCCCACCCTGATGACGACACGTCCCCACCACACTGCAGGGCTGGCACTGGGGCAGTCCCAGGCTGGACTGGGCAGCAGACAGGGACGGGTTGCAGGAGCTGGACTCAGGCCCTGGATTCAGGGACGCACGGGTCGGGATGGACGACAGAAGGACAGACAGAGCCCTCCTCAGGTGTCGCCATCGAAGAAGAGAGCTTGACCCTGGGGACCCCTCAGCTTTGCACTGACCGTGCCGTCCGTGGGGTGGAACACTCGGTGGGTCAGGTTTGGGTCCCCTGGCCGGTTCGCTCCTCCCTGCAGGGGCGGCCTTTTTCGGGCTGGGGACCCTTTTCCCTCCCCCACCCCAACACGGGTACAAGACTCAGCAGTGACCTTGGTCGCTACAAGGACAAGTCCAAGCCAGGGCCTCTCTGCATCCCATCCCTTGGTACCAACTATAAACATCAGGGGTTGGCACTGCTGGAGCAGTCCCTGGCTGGAAAACCGTGCTGCTGGTTCAGAAAGTGCCGTTAGAGGAGACTTGACTGAAAAGTTAAAGCACTAAAGCAGAATTAGTTCTGATTTAGCCCAAACCAGGCCACCCCCCGATGATGCAGACCTGGGCCAGGACGATGGCCCTGTGGGGTGAGGCCGTAGCCGTACGTACGTCTGTACGTGCGTCTGGCAAGAGAAGCAGCAGAGGAGTCTGCAGCGTTTTGAGGCAGCTGATGCCAGGCATCACCTGCCCCCCCTAACCCAGCACGGCCATCGTCAGCCATCACTGTTTGGGGACAGCGGTGGCCCTGCTGGCCTGTCTTGTCGCTTCGTCCCCACCGTGAGGCCGCCCACACCGAATGGACGTGCTGGTGCACAGCTGAGGACGGGTGGGAGGACGGGGACAGGTGGCACCCGGCATCCTGCAGGAAACAGCTCCGGGGAGGTGACAGCAGAGAGCACGCTGTCATCCGTGCGAGGCCACCAAGGGCGTCAAAGGCTGGGGGGACAGTCGGGCTAGCGAAGACTGGAGTTTCCATAGCTGATGGCTTTCCAAAACTGAGGGGGGTTGGTTTCACCTTGAACCATCTCTCCATGCTGACAGACATGGCCAGAGTATCTTCTGCACCCGTCAAAGCCAAGCCCAGACTCCCTGTCTCCATCTTTTCCCCAAAAAGTTCTTATTACATCTCAGCCATCACTGAAAACCCAGAGACCTGTGACATCTCCGTCCTCGAAGGCTTTCAGCTGGGTGAAGGTTGCACTGGAGACCTCCTGAGGTCCCTTCCCAGCTGAGTTATCCCATAACACTGTGACGTGAGGGATCTCTGGTCCTGCCCTACCTGTCCCTGGGTTTGGGGGCTCTTCTTGTTTCCATGAGAGCTGGTGGGTTTCAGCAAAGCAAAGAGCCGTCACCCCTGGCTCCATCCTGGCAGCTGGGACAGTGCTGCGGGTTTTGGAGGAGGTTCCTCTTCTGGCAACAACCCAGACCCTCGGGTGGTGCTTCCTAAAGAATTACAATTTCACCCCCGCTCCAGCATTTTTAAAATTTCGGTGAAATGTTCAATTTCACGTCGCAGACACTTTATCAAAACAATTTGGAAGCAATTTGTATTATTTTGAAGGTAAAAAGATCCATTTTATTTTGGTAGCATGACTGTTTCAGAGACTTTTTTTAAATTTTTTTTTTTCCAATATTTTTTTCGAAATGCTCCATAGCATCAGGTTTCTCCAGGGGATGCAAAGCAGAGCCGTGGCCAGAGTTGCCCCAACACAGCCCATCTCACCCCGCTGGCTGGAGAGGGCCCTTTGGTTCCCAACATCAGCTCTGCAATTGGGGTGCCCCGAGGTGGGTGGTATGACCTGCTCCTCTTTCCCCTGGAAGAGGATCAAAACTCTCCAGCTCTCTGAAGGTGCTGGTTGGGGCCCCTTCTCCTCCCTTTCAACAGCCCGTGGGTTTTTGCAGAGATGGTAACCCAGGAACTGGTAGACCCATAGACCCAGCTGGCCCCAAAATGGGCAGTTTGAGTTATTTTGGAGAAAAGAGCCCATTTCCTCTGCTTCACCCAGCCTTGTCTGAGATAGCTGCAGCCCAGCCTGGCCCAAGAGGGCAAGGTTTATCTTATCTTGCAGTCAAAAAGCAAATAATCCTTTCTGCTCAGATAGCCTGGAGAGAGGCTTAGCTGCCTTCTCAGCATGAGAAAGCGTTAACTCTGGACTCTACTGATGGCATTTCTGCTGTCACGGGCGCTGCAAACTCCTGCACTTTCGTGGCAGCAGCTTCCCCCTAATGTGCTTTGCCGGCGGGTTTTCCTGGTTGCCCCTGAACCACAGCAGCTTCATTTGGAGATGGGGGTGTCACGTATAGAGGTGCCACGCGGGTGGGAATTAACAGATTGCCCACGCTCAAGTGCTCAGCTAGAGTCAGGCACACAGGCTGCTGCCGTGGCCCCTTCGCAGATCCCCCGGCAAAGCTTTTGGTACGTGTAAGAGATAAGAGGCAGCTCCTCCTGGTGATAATAATTAAAAAAAAACCCAGAAAACCAAGCAGAATAAAATCACCAGGGCTTTGTGTTCCTCCAAAAGGGGGTTGCTGAGCTGTTTTCCAGGCTGCTGGCCTGTCCCTGCCCAGCGGTGACACTGGAGGCGCTGCCTGCTGAAGGGACTTCCAACACTAGATGGAGCAGTCACCCTAGACATGAAGGAGCAAAAATCTCTTGCTCTTCTTCAGTTCACTCCTTTCTCGCCTTGCACCTCAGCCCCGAAGGGAATTTGGGGTAGAACAACCCCTTTTTCAGCATTCAGGCAGGTTGCCACCCTTTGCTTAGCATCCTGTGGTGGGCACAGTCCCTCGAGGAGCTGCCTGGCTGCGCTGGCCAAGGGATTAGGGTCTGGCCTTGGGGGGACAACGTCCATCCCGGGAGGTGAAGCAGGGATCAGGGGGATCAGACTCCGGGTCATTTCCTTGTTGTCTTAACACGTGCGGGTTTTTTTTCTTTTCCTGGGCTGCACAAAGGCGGAAGGTCAACGGCTGGGGATTAAAAGGTGACGGCTGGACATCTGCAGCCCAAACATCGAGCCGGGTGTCTGGCGGCGGCGGCCGTCCTGCTTTATGGGTGAGCTGGCTGCAATAGAAGGGTTTCCTCCAGGGCTAAGGGGAGGGGGAATCGGAGAATCATAGAACCGTTGAGGTTGGAAGGGACCTTTGAAGGTCATCAGTCCAACCCCGTTGCAGCGAGCAGGGACACCTTGAGCCAGGTCAGGTTGCTCAGAGCCCCGTTCAACCTGACCTCGAATGTTACCAGGGATGGGGCTTCCACCACCTCTCTGGGCAGCCAGTTCACGTCTTTCACCGCCATCCTTGTAAAAAATTTCTTCCTTCTATCTAGCCTGAATCTGCCCTCTTTTAGTTTAAAACCGTTGCTCCCTTGTCCTATCGCAGCAGGCTCTAATAAAAAGATTGCTCCCATAATCTTTGGATTTTACATCGGAGGTGGCACGGGGCATGGCCGTGCTGGCTAGTCCCTACCTGCCATAGGTGCTCTGAATGTGTGGAGCAAAGGGGAAAGCACTTTTGCAGGTTCCTCCTTCTCTGACATATGTCCCGTGTGGGACATCTGCGTTTGCACCTAATGGGACAGACTTAGCCAGCAAAATGCTTCTTCCCCAGTGATTCGAGGGGACACACGTGCTGTGGTCCCTCAGCCCTGGTTGTGTCCGCAGGAAATACCTTCTTCAGCGTGTGAGCAGAAGCCTCCAGGACAGAGCTCCCTGCACGTTGGTGCCTCAGTTTACCTCTGAGTAGGAAAGCTGTAAGCAGCCACCCCAGCTCTCCAGAAGTTCTGTGAGATTCAGGACATGCTGAGAAAGTGTTTGGAGCTCTTTAGGGCATTATTACAAGGCTACTTCTACCTTAAGAATGGTTGATGTATTTCTGGTGTGTCTTTCCTTCTTGTCCCATGGCTGCTGCGCCACCTGTGGGCTGTATCTCACCTGGTTGGTATCTCCCTGCCATGATGTGCTGCTGTGAATTAGAGGAGAGCCTTTACATCAGCCTTTTGGAGGGCTGGTGTACTAGGGATGGACCTAGACGTGGTTGGTACCTAGAGACACTCCTCTCCATGGTGCAGCAGGACAAATGACCCTGATGGTAGTGACAAGTGTCCTTGTCACCTCCATGAGGACGCTAATAGATTTTGATGGCCCTGAGCAGCTTTACACAGTCCACCCACACCTCCTCCCCGTGGGCCCATCATCCTCACCATCTTGAAACCGGCAGCACCAAGAGCTGAGTGGTCCCTAATGGCCCAGTGAAGGTATCATCTTCACCAACTTGGAAAGACCTGAGTGGGGCTCAAATCTCATGCAGGGTGAACAGCAACAGCTCTGTTCATCCTCTTGGCTCAGTTTTGGATCCACCCTCCTGGAATTTGGGCCCTCGGCAGCTGCTGTGCCTACATTTAGCTCGTGTTTGTCCTTGACAATTGGTTCTGCGGCTCAGATGGGCTGTTTGGTCTCTGAAAGCGGACTCAAGAAAGTGTCCAGCTCCCAACTGAGGCAGCTCAGCCAAACTCCTGCTTTTTGGTGGATCTGGGCGTCAACGTGGCTTTGAGTGGTCTTCACAGGGGCTAATGGTGGGAGTATGTCAAGGAGCGAATCAATCAAGTGCAGGACCTCGTGTCCATGTCCCCCACTGTCCCTATGCTGCGGGGCTGCCCTTGCAGGCAGACCCAAACTGAGCGCCGAGACCACACGTGCCTTCGACCCCCAGCCACGAGGGCATCCACCAGACCCTACAGGAGATGTAGCTGCTTGTTCTTCCTCAAGCTGGACCTCCCCGTGCAGACAGATGTGGGTCTGGCTTCTCTGTCCAAAAACTTCCCTCTGGAGTCAAGGCACATGTTTGGGCCACCAGAGCTTGCAAACTTCTCCATCATGATGGGGTGCAGAGCCAAGGGGGTAGGGGAAGCCGTGCCACAGCGCCAGGCGGTGGGAGCTTGGGCGCTTGCCTTAACTGAGGGTTTCAGAAGTCACTCCCAGTGCTGGGAAGGTGGCTTAGCTCCGCAATGACCAAATTCTCAAATACCTGAGGCTTGAGTCACTGCTTGAGGAGGAAACATGCATAAACAAGCAGCAAGCCAGGAAACTCCACCGCTGGGATGGACAAAAGGTAAAAGTCAGTGGCTTGGTATGTCTGCAGGATCGCAGCGAAACCCAAGGCAGCGGGTTTTAGCTGATAATCGCAGCACCCCGGGCTGTGCTCGAGCGAGCCAGCGAGCGAGCGGGCAGATTTAGGCAGCACCACTGAGGAACACCCAGGCTGCCAGAGCTGCACGGCAGGTCAGGGTGCTGGGTGAAATCACAGCGCTCCCCTGGGATTTCTGATGGGGGCGGGGGGGGGGGAGTAAAAGCAAAGTTCATCCCCCGGGAGGTCAGCGGGGTGGGGAAACTGAGGCAGGGAGCGTGCGGGAGGTGGTAGCTCGTGTTTCTGAGCTCTCACCTTGACCCTGTTTTCTCTTCTCTTTCTACCAGAGCAGCACAGAAAATAAACAGCCCTGAATCGCAGCTGTCAGGGCTGGATCCCAGCAGCGCTTTTCACATCGTATCCCCCCTAAATTCCCCCTCCAGCTTGAGGTATGAAGGCAAAGAAATTTCTCCCAGGGAAAGTCAGGCATCACCCCAGGAACTTCCAGCCTATGTTCAGGCTTGGCTGCAAGTCCTGAGGATGGAGGTCCTCCTGTCTCTTTTGCACCTCAGTTTCCCCTTGTGCAAAATGAGACCTGGGAAACCGTCCTCCCACAGGGATGCTCTGAACCTAGTTATGACATTCTGAATTTTTCTCGGCTGAGTATCCAGCAAAGAGAAGGGAAAATGAATTTGGTGTTGGGAGGTGGATGGAGGAGACCTGGTGCACCTGGGGAGGATGGAGAACTGGTGAAAATCGATCATTACTGGTGCCCGGGGGCTCTGGGGCAAAGCAGGGTGTGAGGGGATGTTGAACCACGGGCCGCTTTTCCATCCCTCATCGATGCTGGAGCCTTATCTTATGGTTGCAAGCCCTGAGCAGGCAGAATCGCTTCGTTCGGGGCGCCCGGCTGGCCGGTAAACAGCCAAGGAGTGATGGGCACACGCCGCGTTTGCCTTCCTGGCTGGAACGCTGCTTATCGCTCTCCTGGCACTTCCCGTTTTTTTTTTTTTTCTTGTGCAGCACTTCAAGCACAAGAGAGACATTGTCACTGTTCCTCAAGCTACCAGGCAGGGGGGAAAACCACCCTTCTCGGCCTCTCGCTCTGCCTGTGCCTCCCTCTCTATAAATCAAGTGGATTTGTGGGTCTCCCCGGTCAAGTATGGGCATTAGCGCTGCGCTGCGAAGTCATTTCAGTAATGTGCACCCAGGAATGCGCCTTATCTGATTTCCCGCCTGGGTTTTTCTTTTTCCCAGTCCTGCAAACCAAAGCTGTGGCTCCTCTCTGGGCTCACAGACCGAGATGTCCCAGGAGAGCATCGGTAGGGTGCTGGTGGGATTCACCGGAGCCTTCCCGGTGAGCGTGGACCCAGGACCACTCCCCAACGGCGGGTGCAGCCGCTGTTTTTTGAAGGCTAAACAATTTCCCAGCCTGGACAGAGGCCACCCCACATTGCTCAGGGAAAGGAATGAGTCGGTGACCCCCCCGAGCAGCTGATATTTGGGGGTCGAAAATTCAACGGCGCTGCCAGGCGAGGCAAGGACCGAAAAATTGCCCTGGGAGCTCAAATATAACCTATGCGTGTGTAGAAATCACCCCGCAAATAGATTCCCCTCCGGATTATTGCAGATGGGGAGGTTTCCGTGCTGGATTTCTTTTGAAAAAAGAGCTTTTCCTTTACCAGAGCGGGAGGGGGCCGGCGGCTGGGGGAAACACGCCTGGAATGTGACAAGCCTGTTCTCCTGCTTGTTTGCGTAAACGAGTTGGGTCTATTCCCTTCCTCTCCAAGTGCACATTTTTAAGCCTCCTTGCAAAGCAAATTTACTTTGAGAGCACATGGATGCCAGCAGGGGAGGGTGATTATAATGACTAATAATATTAATCATTGAGAATAATAAAAGCTCTTTTTTTTTTTTTTCCCCCAGAAGTGATGGGTGGTAAACAAAAGCTCTGTCCAACACTGCCCACCTCCTTCATGTGCGTATGTCTTCTCACCTGTCTCCTGTGAGACCATCTGGCCATCCCCAGCTGAGAATTTCTTGACGAGATGGTTTTCCATCAGGAAAAGCTCAGGGGTCCACACCTGACCCTTTTTGCATGTCCAGGTTGCAAGGAAGAGCTCCTCAGCTCCTGAGTCCGAGCCACAGCAAGGAATTCCAGAGCAGAGCACAGAGCCACTGGTAATTCACCGTGAAACCTCGAGGAGATGTGGACCCTGAAGGTCGGTGGATGGCGACATCCCTGATGGGTGAGGGACTTGCTCAGCGTGGGGAGACACTCAGGCTGGCCCTGCTGCTATCCCAGGAGGAGCATCTTTTATTCCCACTGCTGATGCAAAGCTTTGGGGGGTCCGCGTGAGGCAGTTCAGAGGAGAAACCCCACTTTTTTTGGCCTGAGAAAGTCACCATCACCCCTTCCACTGCCACCTTCAATTATATCTTAGAGCAGTTATTTGCAGCAATATTATAGTAATAATAATAATAATAATGGTAATAATGACAATTATGACAATCTGTGGTCAGTTACCACATCCCTGGCAATTTCACTCTCCCAGGAAATGCCAGTGAGTGCCTGGGGAATAAGCCCTTCTCTAGGTGATTTCAAAGACCCCAAAATGTCCCTTCCCACTCCCCACCCCAGGCACCAGGAGGGAGGCAAGTTTTCAGAGTTCTTTTATCCACTGAAACAGTCCCTGGAGCGATTGCGTTTGGGGATTGGGTTTTCCAGCAGGATTCCGGGTATGGCAAGCAGCTGTGGATTGCCCCTGCTCCTCACCCACCTCGCATACATGACTGGACGTTTCAGATCAAATTCGTGGACATCCTCAGTGTTTTGCCTTGCTCCCAGGACTGGCATCCAGCTGTATTTCTCCTCCTTTCCCTGTTGTGCCTGGCTGTCAAACCAGCTTGTTGCTGCCGGGCAGGCTGGCAAACAGCCTTGGCATCACCTTGTCATGTCCTCCCAGAGAACGTTTCAGCTGAAGCTGTGCAGGTGAAGACTGACATGTGGAAAGGCACCTTCCGTCTCCAAACGGTGCAAGGTTGGGGGGTTTATCCTGTATGTACAGGTAGGGAAACTGAGGCACGGAGACAGCCAAAGGCAGCTTGCTTATGGCAGTTTGGGTTAGCAGCCCCGTCTCTTTGTGTCCCCTGAACCATCTGCGTGCATTATCCACGGCCAAGTTCACCCTGACTTCAACCTGGGCACAAACTGAGCAAGAGGTCACCTTCTCCTCCTCTCCTCTTGGGTCCTGCAGATCTCCCTGGGTCCAGACTCTGCTTGCAGGATCATCAGCTTTGCTTCATGTGCAACATCTGGCTTTGCCCGCTCCTTGAATGCATCTTTTGATGCCATTTGGAAAATTCCTCCTGGTAATGACCTTGCTGACAGGATGTCTCAGCGTGGCCAGCACGGTCATCCCTCTGTGTGCCGACATGCCGTGTCCTGGGACGGCTCCAGCATGGCTCCCTGGGCACATCCATGTTGCCTCGGGCTGAGGGGTCTGGTGGTCAGCAAGGCTGGGAGGCCAACAGAGCGTGTTGGGATGTCCTCAGCAAAGCCAGTTGGGACCATTCCCATCTTCCCTGAAAAGAAGGTGACCTGTGGCACTTCTTGAGGAAAATTGAAGACAAAAAGACTATTGCTGATTTTGTGAGGAAAGGTTGAATACTGACAGATTCCTCTTCAGTGGCCCAAATCCCAAAGGTATTGATGAGCTGAAGACGCCAGAGAGGCACATAGTGGCAGCTATACTTGGTGTGCAGGACAATCTCCCAGGCTGCCCAAATAATCTGTTTATTTTAGCAAATGGGGAATAATTCTCCTTCTCTCCCCTGCCATCACTTGCCAGGAGGTGTCTCCCAGGCCACTGAGTCCCGCTCAGAGCAGCTGGAATTTTGCTGCTTGATAAAACGGGGCTCTTCACCCCACGCTATCAGCTCTGCAAAGCCCAGGAGCTTTGTCCAACGTGACCGTCACCACGGCTGAGCCTTAACAAAGCTATTTCAGCGTGGTGGGTGCTTCAGCTCCGGTGTGTCAGCTCAGCCAAGGGCAGGACACTTGCTCCAGGGGTCTGTGGGTGCTGCAAGGGGACAGCCAGGAGACCATGACACCCACTTTGGATCAACCCCTTTGGCTGTGAGTGGGGAAGACCACGTGACTTGCAACGCTACCACCACCATCCAAAATATTTGCTGTGTTGTAGGGCTGTAGACCAGGATCCAGGGCTAGATGCCACACTGTGGGGAGTGAGTGTCTGCTGCAGTCTTGGGGTTCTGCTTAAGCCTGTGTTTGGGGTATTCAAAGCCTGCTGGGATAATGTCGGTGGACCAAGCATGGAGGAAGGATTGAAATCGCTCTCCAGTTCATACTGGGCGTGTACCCTGCAGTGACCTGTCCCCAAACTATGCCTAGTCTCTGCCCTGGAGGAATCCATGGGGTGGTCCAAAATGGAGGCAGCATTAATTGCTTTCAAGGCCAGGTTCACATCAGTCTGTTAAGCCTAGGGTTCCCTCTCGGCATCATCCAACATATCTTCAGGGGAAGAGATCTCCTTCCTGGGACGACTTTGCAGGAGCAATGCAGAAGTGCTTTTCGTATGTGCGTGGACACGCTGAGGAGCCGTGACCTTTCTAGATGGACTGGGAAGCTCTGCTGGTGCCAAAGCAGCTGGTTACCCTCCCAGCTGAGAGAAAGGCAGGAGGTGACGAGTGGGAAAGGAGGGAGGGTTCACTTCAACTCCTGCACATTAGTTGTACGACAAGCGAATTTCCCATTTCTTGATTTGGAAAAGCTCTCCAAACCTGTTTCCCATGAGCCCGTGTTTAAGTCTCATTTTGGCTTGACTTGTGCCTCATCTCGATCCCTGTGGGAGTGCTGGGTGTGCTTAGCTTGACCCTGGCCAGCCAGACTGTAGCATAAACTGTCTTTAGTGCAATTCCCTGGTTTGAATCCTGTGGCACTTGAGAAAAGACAATCCTGTTGGTTCCTCTGGTTTTTCATCCCCAGCTCTCTGTGTCTCCTCTGTGCTGATGGAGGTGGAGAAGATGATTTCTGAATGAGCAACGCTTTGTTCAGGTGTACCTGGGGTACAGCCTTCTCACAGCCTGAAATTTCCCAAGGTCTTGAATCTACTCCTCTTACACAGTGAGATGTGGTTGAGAGGGTCCCCTGAATAAAGGGTGGCGTGTGTCCCAAAACAAGCACTGACCCACGTCCTACCCCATCCTTCTCCTCCACCCACCAGCCTGCTCCACCTTATTCCCTGGTATTGACCTAGTCTACCTTGGGGTTGACAAATCTTTATTTCCAAACCCAAAATGCTTCCGTGCATGAAGGATTGCTTGCTTTCATTTTGTCTTTTTACCGTTCACCGGTTTTAAACTGAAAATGGCTGAACAACGCCTTCCTGAACCGACACAAGGTCTGTCTTACAGCCTGCCTGCCTCTTCTCTGCTCCAGGGTGCACCCACCGAGGATCGGATCCATGCCCTGAGATGGCAACAAACCCTCTTCCTGGCCACGGTCAATAGAGAGAGGCACCTTCCCAAGGCAACTCGTCCCACCAAATCTCTGGCTTCCCTCTTGGAGGTGTTCCCACCTGAGGCAACAGAGCTCCCAACCAACACGGTCCCTTAAGTCCTTGAACTATGTGGGATCAGCTAATTCTGTCTTGAGCTGTTGGACCCCTTTTCTCATGCAACGCTTGGTTTCTCTGCTAGAATTCCCCGGGGAGATGCTGCCGTCGGTTTGAAGGGACGCCTGTCCACTCCAGGCCTTTCCAACCCCCAAACATGGTGTTAAACGCTATGAAGAGTGTCAGGCTTCGAGTTCTGTGTCAGGACACGTCTGAGGCATTAAGTTCTGAATGCCATGTGAAGATTGGGAACATTTTTGTGGCAAGCTGCCATCTTCCCCCGGATCATTTACCTCTTGAGTGACAAACCCGGCTCTGAAATGCTTCTAATGCTTTGCAGTGCTGTGGCTTCTCTTGTGTGATCGTCTCTCCGAGCGCCGTACAGACATTATCTAATTACGGCCCTCCCTGAAGCAAAATGGGGCAATTCCTGGCATTTTCAGCGTGCTTGTGTTTGTATCATATGGAGCCAATCCAGGCAGACAGATAATCCCAAACACGGGTGATGCTTGAGTCTACTTCTTTGCAGGCCGTTGCCCTCCTTGGATGATGGTCAGAAAGGAAATTTGAAAGCAGGGCTCAGGTTTTCAGTACATATTTGCTCAGGAGCTCGGGTTCTTATGGAAAACGTTCTTCAGATTGAATTCTCTGAGGTGTAGGTGCCTGGATGAAACCCAGCATCTCCACTGGTTTCAATGGGAGCTCAGACACCAGATGCCTAAGACATCTATGATGGGCATCTCAATTTGTATGTCTTAATTTGTTGGCTGACTTTCATCCCTGATGTTAGGCGGGATGAATCCCACCTCCATTGCAACAAGTAGTGGTGGGACCACACTCCAGGTCCTCACTAGAGCATCTGTGCTCATTTTCTTCTTGCACAGATACAGCCCAGCGGCGTGGGCTCTGTGTGGAGTGGAAGATATTACACCAGTCGTGGGGTCTGGGGTTATTTTCATTAGTCTCCGACTCAATGGGTGAATTGCAAGCCTACTTCTGGCGCTGTCGAGCAGCACAGTTATTTAGACTCGAAACCAGGAGTTGTTTTTTTTTCCTGTTTTTCCTTCCCCACCCCTTTTGGCCAATACACTTGGATGATTTACTGATGCAGATCTGACGGATTAAGTAATTGATTTGATGCCTCTTGGGTGCCAAGAAAGAAATACTCCACATTAAATAAAATTAAAAATGTGCCAGCAAATCCAGCCCTAAGTACTACTTAAAAGCTTCTGAAAAGGTTGGCTTGACACTGGCAGGGCCACCCAGGCTCCTGTTCCCGTGTTCCCTGCCCCAGTGCCTTGGGAGGATCCTCCACAAGGATGAGAATGAGCTTTTATTCTCCTCCCTTTCAGGGGCCAGTGGGTTGTGTGGGGTGCATAGGTGCCTTCCTGCTTGAGCAGGGTGGGAAATAATTGTAACAGTAGAAATTTTCCCATTTCTCAGCAAGGTGAGCTCCAGGCCATCAAGAAAAGAGCAAAAAGCAACTCTATGGGAGGATGACTGGTGGACAGATCAGCCCTTCCTAAGGTCAGAGATCCAAGTTCAAGCCTCTTTCTACCCTTTGCCTTGCCCTTATCATAAACTCTTAAAGGAAGGGAGCAATTTGATAATACAAGTACTTAATTACTCATTAGAGTGGGTATGAACTACGGGCCTTTCTCCTTTGCTTTTGATCAGAAATTCTGGGATAAAAGAATATTTTCTGGCAAGTTTGATGAGAGCTGAGATGTGTCTAGGAAAGATCTATGACTTTATGAAATAAAACACACTCAAAAAATTGTCCAAAACACAACCTCACACTCATCTGCTCTCTGAATAGCATTTTTGGTGGGCTAAACTGGGTGATAATTTCGCCTGGTAAACCCAAGTGGAATAAACTAACAAAGGGTAGTACAAAAATACTGCAAAAAGCCTTTATCCCTTCTGGATTTCTGCAAATAAAGGTTCAATTTAGCTCATGGCAGAAGTATTTCAGTGGGGACCTTTAGTGGGGACTTAGGGGGATAAAATTAATTGAAGACAAGAAGTGAAATGGGGATAGGGACCTCTGCCAAAGAGACTTTAAAAGAAGATGGTATTGCTGGTAAATTTGTTTTTTCTATGGGAGCCCTCTCTGCAATATGATCAAGATAAGGATGAGAAATTCCAGGGTTGTTTTAACCGTTGCTGCTAAATTGCTGCATCTTGGACCTAATTCTGCAGCTGAAAAATACTTGTTTTAGGTGCATCACCGAGCGGAGCTTAACAAATTCTCCCAAGGCAAGTCCAAATGAGAGCAGCCAGAGAGCCCCAAACAGGGATAAAAAATTCATGGCTGCGCTCAGGAATATAAGATTTGATCATTCTGGGCCCCAGTTTCCCACTTGCAAAAAAATGCCAGCAGCAGTTTCCAAGCTTCTCAGTTATTCTGAACTGCAAAATAAATACCACTGGTTTAGGGGAAAGCTCAGTAGGGCTTTCTACCCACTCATTTTTTCAGTGGTTTTTTCCACAGTATTTTTTCTGGGGAATATGGTTTCAGCATTGCCAACTACTGTGTGATTCTTTGGGTTCCTGGTATTTCTCCTCTTACCGTGCCAACCTCCGGGCTCCCGAAATTCTGGAGAATTGTGACTTTCCTTTTGAGGGACCAGCAGCTTTTAGCTCATAAAGAAGCATGGCAGACCTTGAAAAAGCTGGACGCTACAAAGTTGACTGAAAGAAAAGGGCTGCCTCCGAAGTCTAGATGGCTAAAACGATTACACGTGTTGGAAATCCTCACTATTCCCGACCCGCTCATCCCTCTCGGGGCTCCCTCGCTTGTCGGCTGCTGAATATTTGAGTTGCCAGCCCTGTGCTGCTATGAGATGGTTAAGACCTGGCAACCGAAGATGATAATTACTAAAAAATTATCGCACCACCAGGAAAAGAAAAAAAAATAATCACAAACAAACAAACAAAAAAAATAGGGGAAAAGAATGATGTGACTGGAGCTCGCAGCTTGTGCTTGGCATGGTTTTTTTTTGGCAGTGTGTCTTTGTTTTTTGGGGAGAGTCCCTCAGAGAGCTGCTGAGCGCCCTTCATGGTCAGGACTCTAATTAGCCACTTGTGTCTCCCTGCAGGCATCTGGATGGGCTTCCCCAGCACGTTGTGCATCCTTCGGCAGGGCACGGAGGGGAGGCTGGCAGCCTCCGGGCTTCATAGGGTGCAGAATTTGCATCGCCTTAATCCGAGGTAGCAGAGTTGGCCTGTCTCTTTTTTTTTCGCCTTTTTTTCCCCCCCTTCTTTGTTTCGCTTCATGACGGGCTGCTGAATGCATGAAGTGATGTGAATTGGTTTGATTTAATTAATCCGTTTAAAAAATATAGATCTGGTGTTTGTACATTTCCTCTCCATCTCTCTCGACAGATTGTTGGCTCTCCACTCCAGCAGGCTTGCGAGCCGGCAAACTCCCTCTGCTGGCACGGCTACCTCCCGTTTTCTTCTAGCCAGAAATTTATGATCTAATCAGACTTTCCCCAGCGCTATGATCGTCTTCGTGGGAAAAACACTGTGCATCGATTTCCTTGCTTTCTAGACCAGTTGTTGTTGTAGTGCGTATTAGCATCCTGGGGATGCTGCAAGCCCGCATGCCCAGCCTGGCAGCAGATCATGGGCAAGCCAACGTGGACATCCCCATGGGAGCAGGGCTCTGTCAAACGGCCACTCTCGGTGCCAGTGTGGTTCCCTGATCACTCATCTTAATTTTCCAGCAAGGACAGAGGTCAAGGATGAAGGATCTGGATGTACTTACTCACAAAGCAAATTATGACCCAGGTTGAGTAACTGGCATCTGCCCAAGAGGGAATGAGAGAAACTTTCTGGAGAGATTCTGCCCGTCTAGTGCTGGGACCTTATCAGGGCTGGACTATGTTGAGGAAGGATGTTTATCCATTCAGACACTTTTTTGTTGAAGAGATTTCTCCTCCACCAACCCAAAACCCCATACTCATATGGAGAGCTTCCTCCTCTGCTGTGGCAAACGTACTTGACAGCGTGTACCTGAGCCCAGCCCTGAAAGCAGCCACTGTGCTAAAGTGTTTGCTTGGCTTCAGAAATGTTAAGAGAGGGAATTTCTCTTTAGGAAGCTCAAAGGTGTATGTTATGTTTTGAGTTTGCTCTGTGCCTGATCCTTGAGCTTCTTGAAGTCAATGCAAAGCTATTGTGGACTTTGAATGAGGCTCTGAGCCCACAGACTCATACTTGAGTAGGAAAAAAAAAAAACAAACAAAAAACCCCACAGCAGATATCTCCAAATTAAGAAAGAATTTGTTTCCAAAATCCTACCCTGAAATGCCAGCCGTTGGAGGCCTGGGGCTTCTCTCTGTCCTGGGCACCAGAAAAGTTACTGTTCTGCATCTCCATCTGTATCAAGGTCCAGTTTGCTTTTGAAATCCGCTGAAATCTTGTCTTCCTTTCACAGGGCAAACACCCATCTTACGCAAAGGTTTATTTTTTTTAATGATTCCTTTATTGTCTTTTTCACTGATACATCGATGTTTTATTTGTCCCTGTAAAGCTTCAGCAGGTTGTTGTGTTCAAAGTAGACAATGTGCCTTTCTTCTCCAGCACTGCTGGGGTGTGGAGCTGGTGCAGTGAAGGTTGGTGCCTGGCCACGGTGGAGTTGTTGTCTGCTGAAGGGTTTTGAAGTCCTTTATAGGGGGATTCTCCTCTCTCTTGCAACTGCCCTAGACTCATAGAATGGTAATTTGGGTAGGAAGGGACCTCCAGAGGTCATCTGCTCCAACCCATGATGTGCTTTAGGCCGTTAACTAGACCTGCCCCAACGAGCAGGATTTGGGGACAGGATGGTGGCTGTTCCCAGTGGGCAGCGTGGATGGAACTGCTCTACAGTTCATGGGGAACTCAATTTTCCATGATCTGAAATTGTTTGAGGTGATTGTCATCGACATGGTTTGGACCTGGGCCAGCCAGGCCTTTCCCAGGCAATCTCTTTGAAGCAGGGACAGGACTGCAGACCCCGGCCTCATCCTAGGAAGCAGTTTGGATGCAGCCTCCCTTGCTGGCGGGTCAGAACGGTGGATGGCATGGAGGCAGGCCTGTTTGCCCAGCCTCTGGTTCCCAGTTGAATGGGTTTTGGCTGCCCTTGCACCAAGGAGTGGGTGCTATGTTCTTGATGTCGTGATGTGGGGCTTTTAGGGATAGCGTTAGAGCCAACCTGGTGCAGTCAGTGCCTGTGCAGCCTTTGCAAAGAGCCAGTCTCTGCTTGAAGGAAGGTGTTAATCTTGCTCCAGAGTGGAGCTGACACAACCAGGGTGACCCTCAGGACCTGGGAGCAAGAGAAGAAGAGACAGGAACTGGTGGCATCATCCAGAAGACCATGGGAAAGGGGGGTGATGGTGTATGAAACCGTCCTAGGAGTGGCCAAGCTTGGGAACGAACTGAGAGCAACATTGTGTGAACACACTGCACTGCAAGAGGGCTTTGGGCGGCATTCATGTCGTGTAGGCAATGTCAGAGAAGGACAGGACCCTGGTGTCAGGAAGGTCTGGGAGCAAACAAGGAGGCACTGGAAAATGGGAGAAAAGAGATGGGAGAGGGCAGGGACCCAGTCTGGCTCCGGTGAGAGCAGGCAGGGCTGCCCACAGGAGGGCTTCACCTTACAAACAGCTGCAATCGCAGAGCAGTGTGTTGGCAACACGAAAATATGTCAACAGGCAGCAATTAGGGGCTGCAGCACGGAGCCCCGCCGACCACCAAAGGAGATGACCCGGCTGGGGGACCGGGGCCAGCCTGGGTCTCACTCAACGCCTGCCCCGGGGCCAGTGCAGCTGGATCTGGGCAGGTCTCTTCCCCCCGCTACCCCCGACCACAGCAGCACATTTGCCTGAGTGCCCCAGGACACAGACGTGGCCCTGAGGTCCCACCAAGTGCATCCGACCTCTCCAAGTGTGAGGAGCATCTTCCTGCCAGTGTCAGCCCTGGCGTGGAGATCAAAGGCCGCGTTCTGTTTTGTGAGGGGTTTCCCGACCATAGAGGCTGGTTGAGAGCGCAGCGGGCTGCAGCTTCCACTGCGTCCTGGTTTCTGTCCAAATCTGACGGAGGTTGGTCTGACACTTCCCGTTAGAAGATGGAGTTTTCCAGTTTCTTCGAACTTTGCCAAACTTTCAGTACTTGGGATGAAATTTTTCAGGCCCACATCTGCCTATTTGCCGCAGTTGGAAGCTGAGATTGCGGTGGTTTGTCTCTCCCAGGAGTAGCTGCTGGTTTTGCTGGTGTGAGCTCACATATTTTGGGGGCAAGAACTTCTACCCCAGTTAGCGATGGCCTTAGCATGAGGATTTTTCCCTCCTGTGAAAGCAAAACAGAAGTGTATTCCTCCAGGGAAAAAAAAACAACCCTGTTTGCACGTGACCAGGAGAAACCACTTAAAGTGTAGAAGCTAAATCCTGCAACAGTCCATCTTCACTGGTAACCCACCAAGCACACAGCCATTGCCACGTCCTGCCCTGGTCCTGAGATGTTGCTGGTCTGTCTTTGAAGCTTCCCATTTCAGTGGCTATCACTGGCGGCTCAAGGAAGCCCTTGAGATTAGCAAGGCTTGACAAACCCTGTGGAGATATAAATCTCCATCTAGGTGGTACCCAGGGCCTGCAGATTATGGGGATGTGATTTCTATAGCTGGTGTCCTTCAGTTTTACCATTTCTCGAGTGAAAGCTGAACGGAACCAGCTGCAACCACGTGAAGGTATCGCGGGGACTTACCCTTATTTCCTTCAGCGCTGGGAACCTGTCCAGGACCACATTGCTGCTTGCTTTTCTAAGCCATAATCCTTTTTCTTTCCCTCTTTAAGGGTGACTGGGATGGAGCAGCTGTTCACTGGGTGTGCTGCTCCAGGGGCTGCTCATCTCCTGATAGATCACTCGCTCACCGGTATCAAACCCTACATTCCTGCGGGCAGCCTGACACCTTGGGCTCTCGAAGGCCAGCAGTGGAAAAGCAAATTTTCCTTCTAGGCATGTTTGAAAGAAGGCATCAGAGAGGAATTTCCAGTGGAAAAATACCAAACTCTTGCACTTGACTGAGAACCAAAATAGATTGCAACAGTGCTTTCCTCTGGGAGGAATTTTCCTACCTGGGGGCGGCGGGGCGGGGGGGAAAGGGCTTGAACAGACAGGTATGAGGTTAAAAGAAATTGTCAGGTCCTTTCTTTGCACAGGTAAAAAGGGGAGGTTGGTGGCAGACCATCTCTCCTGCAGCAGGGACCGGCGCTGCACCTTGCTTTGGACTTCTCGTTGTGTTTTCCTTGTGTGTCGGCGGAGCTCGATGGATGGTGTTCCATCAGCCAAGGAAGGACTGGAATACATTGTGTCCCACCATGGTGTACGTTGTGCATTTGTTTAATTTGCTGTGTATGGTTGTCGAATATATATATCATTTCACAGAACCATGGAAGAGTTGAGGTTGGCAGGAATCTTTAGAAATCATCTAGTCCAAACCTCTGCTCAAGCAGGGCCACCTAGAGCAGGATGCCCAGGACTGTGCCCAGTTGGGGTTCCCGTATCTCCAAGGAAAGAGGCTCCACAGCCTCTCTGGGCAACCTGGTCCACTGTCTGACCACCTTCACAGTGAAAAAGCTTTTTCTTACGTTTAAACGGAATCTCTCGTATTTCAGTTTTTTTGAATTTCAATTAATTATCTTAGTTTGAAGATCCACCAGGGCCTTTGAAACGAGCTCCCTTACTAGTGCTCCTTCGGGTTCATCAATCTCCTGGCCAAAGGTCCAAATCCAGGTCCAAATTCAGACTCCAAGTCTCTGGGGGTGATGCGCAGACCTGACCCTGCTCTATAGATGGTCCCACCCGACCTACCCTGTTTGCTGGGGAACAGCAAATAAGCTGGGACACCTTTCAAACACCTTCTAACCACACCTCCCGCCACCTAAATATCTCACCAACCATCGTTGCGTCCAACAAAATTGTTGGGACGTGGCCTGAAATTGGCTTCCCAGCTCTGAGAAGGGGATGGGGGCTTGTTTGGTGACTTCCTACCCTCCCCTGGGTGGCAGGATCTGGCCCCGCGGCTGACAATGGGCTGCTTGTTGGGCTGGGGTGTTCAGCAGGACCCCGAGGTAAAGGGGAGACTCCCTTTTAGTGCTTCTTGCTTAATAACAGGCTTGGGGATATTAATTACCTTAATTAGAGCTGGCCAAACCTGTTTTGCTTGGAGCTGGGAGTCGATGGGGACCAGCTCTCTCAGCTTTTTTTGTGCTCTCAGGTCTCATGGTGTTCCCCAAAGAGCGAGACCTGTCCTATTTCAAACGTAATTAAAAGGCTTTTGAGAGGCTCCTTAGATCCTGCAGCTTTCCGAGCAAGGAGCCCTCTCTTCAGTCAGGGGCTGTGCTGCATAAGCAGCAAGAAAAGTGGCTTTATCTCACTCCCCTCCCCAAAATAAAACCAGATGTTTTTAGTAATGCAGGGAGGCACTGGGCACCTTCTCAGCCATGGGCATAAGGCACCATGACTGCAAACCCCCCTGTTCTTGGGTTTGTAAGTCCCCTTTGGAAATGTGGAGGGTGGGTTTGCAGATGAAGAACCTGGGCCAGGCATGAGGCTGGAGGTGACTGAGCCCCCTGCTCGGCTGGCAGTGCGGGCAAAGCCTTCTGCCTCAGTTTTCCAGCTGCAAAATGTACCATGTCTTGTTCCGTCATCGTTTTTACTGGCACATAGGTAATATTTATCTGGGGCCTGGGACAGCACAAGCAGTAAATTTTGGTGACTCAGTTGCTCAGAATTTGCCCAGAGAAGCGACTTCGTGGTGAATGCCACGTCAATGCCAGGTGAGACTTGGGTTCAGATAGCCATGTGGCTTCTCTCTGGGTTTCTCCAATTGTGGTCACTCTCCCGAAACGGGTGGTGTTTGCTTATGTCATGATTCACCCTTCTGTTTTCCTTTGGCTGAAGGTGCTCAGCTCACCTCAGGTTGACCTCCGAACAGTGATTTATGCATTTGCAGGTTACGCTGTCCCCCATGGCTGAAAGAGGACGTTGGTGTGGTTCAATTCGTCCTGTGAGATAGCAGGGCTATCTGTGGAAGCACAGTCCTTGCAGTGTGTGCAGCCTCCCATGAGCTGAGGGCATGTCACACCAGGACTGTGGGTCCCTAACCTTCTCTATAGCCTCAAGAGACGACAGAACCCATGCCAGATACCTCCAGGGCTCGTTGTGTTTGAATAACAACCTCGGGTCTCGCTCTCTGTATCTTGTACCATCCCGCCTGTGCTCATTGGCGCCAAAGCTTCCATCTCCTCTTGAGAAAGCATGAGGACATGCTGTTGGCCAGCCCTCTTTAGCAGGTGTCCCAGAGTAGACATGATGAAGGCATCTCAGTGAGGTGGTTGAACAACCAGCTCATCTGCCTGGGGTCCCTCTGTCTTCAGGGGAGAACAACTTCCAGAAAGATGTTTGGAGCTCCTAAGCTGGGTTCTTGACCCGAGTCACCTCCCAGAGGCACCTGATCATTTTGCAATTCTTCTGAAGGCTCTGAGAAATGTTTCGTATCTGGTTATCGCAGTTGGGCTCCATTGTGCCTCACTGTGGTGCTGTGCGTGTACGTGTGATCAATACCTCCCGAGTGGGACTTGCCTTGGCTTAAAGAAGAGATGAAAGGTACCATTTCCCTCCAGTGACTATACAGGGAGCCTGAAGTTCTTCATGAAACATCTTGTGAAGGTTTGAACACATATGGGGTGGCCCTGGGTCACCACATGACCCTCAGGTTGACTTTGTGTCATTGCTGCCAGAACTGATGGTGTAGACCTGGCCGGGTCAGGTGCAAGGCCCGAGGTCCATTCTCTGGGCAGGCAGGCATGTGCACGAGCACTGAGCAAACCTGGCCTTCTCCCCCTTCCAAACCACCAGCTGGAGAGGATCCAGCAGTGCTGGGGTACCCAGACCAGTGACTGAGGTGCCCACACTATATACCAAATTGGACTGGGAAGGTGTCTGTTGTCCTTTCCTCTGCACAGCAAGGGGAACATATGTCCTTTGGTGGAACATCATGCTGTCTATAAAACATAGGTAGAAAATACAGAGTATGGTGCACAGTTTTGGTCCGCATGGAGCAGTGTTTTCAATGAATAATAAAATATTTGCACTTAGAAATACTTTGTCTGATGCAGATGAAGTTTAGCCATTTTGCCAACTGCCTTTTCCGAGCCAAAGGGACAAAGTGCCCATCCTAATCCTCTTCCTCCTCTTCTGCATTTCTTGATGAAGGGTGGACATCCAGAGATACCCTATCTACCAGGCATTGATGTGGCACGTTGGAGAAAGCAGCTATCACATTTATTATTTTAATCCTGACTCAATGTCAATACGCAAATGTTGAGTCAGGGTTAAAGTAATAAATGTGATTTTAATCCTGACTCAATATTTGAGTTTAAATATGCCATCCTGTGCGACCTGCTCCAGGTGAACCTGCTTTGGCAGAGGCGTTCACTGGGTGATCTCTAGAGGTCCCTTCCAACCCTGACCATGCGGAGATTCTATGATTTAGAAGGTTAGGAGAGTTGTGGGCTCTGCTGGTCCTGAGGTGTATTTAATTCTTGCATTTGCTCAGTTGAAGAAGAGATTCGAACTGGGAGTCGTATAGGAGTTACTCAGCTGATTTCTGCGTGGGGTGTCTTACCTGGTACTGTGCACAGAGCTTCTGTGGCCACCGAGTGGGGCAGTTCAGGGAGCCAATGAATGGAACCCGCCCCCAGCAAAGACTACATTGATTGAGGGACCCCCTCAAGGTCCTTTCCAGATATGTCTTAGTGATTCCTGTTCCTAAAATGCCTTTTTTTCCTTTTCCTTTTCCTTTTTCTTTTCCTTTTTCTTTTTCCTTTTTCTGTTTCCATTTCTTTTTCTTTTTCCTTTTCTTTTTTCTTTTATTTCCTTTTCCTTTTCCTTTTCCTTTTTTCTTTTTTCTTTTTTCTTTATCTTTTTATCTTTATCTTTTTCTTTCTTTTTCTTTTTCTTTTTCTTTTTCTTTTTCTTTTTCTTTTTCTTTTTCTTTTTCTTTTTCTTTTTCTTTTTCTTTTTCTTTTTCTTTTTCTTTTTCTTTTTCTTTTTCTTTTTCTTTTTCTTTTCCTTTTTTCTTTTTCTTTTTCTTTTTCTTTTTCTTTTTCTTTTTCTTTTTCTTTTTCTTTTTCTTTTTCTTTTTCTTTTTCTTTTTCTTTTTCTTTCTTTTTCTTTTTCTTTTTCTTTTTCTTTTTCTTTTTCTTTATCTTTTTATCTTTATCTTTTTCTTTTTCTTTCCTTTTCTTTTTCTTTTTCTTTTTCTTTTTCTTTTTCTTTTTCTTTTTCTTTTTCTTTTTCTTTTTCTTTTTCTTTTTCTTTTTCTTTATCTTTATCTTTTTATCTTTATCTTTTTCTTTTTCTTTCCTTTTCTTTTTCTTTTTCTTTCTTTTTCTTTTTCTTTTTCTTTTTCTTTTTCTTTTTCTTTTTCTTTTTCTTTTTCTTTTTCTTTTTCTTTTTCTTTTTCTTTTTCTTTTTCTTTTTCTTTTTCTTTTTCTTTTTCTTTTTCTTTTTCTTTTTCTTTTTCTCTTTATCTTTTTCTTTTTCTTTCCTTTTCTTTTTCTTTTTCTTTCTTTTTCTTTTTCTTTTTCTTTTTCTTTTTCTTTTTCTTTTTCTTTTTCTTTTTCTTTTTCTTTTTCTTTTTCTTTTTCTTTTTCTTTTTCTTTTTCTTTTTCTTTTTCTTTTTCTTTTTCTTTTTCTTTTTCTTTTTCTTTATCCTTTTATTTTACTTTTTGGGTTTTTTTTGTTTTTTTTTTCTTTTTCTATTTTTTTCTTTTTCTTTCAACTCTCATTCATCACATCAAGTTACAGCCCAGGCTGTGGATTGATATCTTGTCCATCTATGTGAGAGATGTGAGTGAATGCAGCGCTGCTGTTACTGAAAACCTGTGTACACTGGTGTAAGGATAAAACAAACCACGGAGGTTACGAACCGGAAAGATGAATTTTCACACTAAATGATGTGAGGTCAGGTATTGCGGGACCTATTCTGTGATGTTAAGGAGTCTAGCATACATACTGGTACAGTAAATATAGCTGGGTACTAAATATTGCTGTGGTGTCATTGTGCACTACTTAAAATTTGTGTGTGTGTGATGTAGAGATCTGTCACCACGTATTTGTCATCGACATCTTGCATGACCGCAGTAGGCCATCCCTGGAGGTGGTCAGACACGTTAGTTTTGCCGTCTCCCTCCTCCTCAATGCCAGGAACCTGGCCTGTTGGCCACCTGCTCCTTTCCTCCAAACCAGCTTGGCTCCTTGGCATCCCCTAAAGCTGAGCTGCAGACGTGATGCCAGGCTGTCCGGCATCTCCAAGGACAGAGGCTGCAAGTGGGTTTCAAGGGGGTCTCACTCCTGCTAGACCTCCTCAAGGCTGGTCCCAACTCTTCTGTCATACTTTGTCCTTACCACTGAATTAAAGACCCTTCTTTTACCTCCCCTTGATTATAAATCTTGCTCAAGCCACCTCTTTATCTCTTCTTTAACAAACTTCCTGAGCCCCTGAGTTGGGAGTTGGCTTCGTAGATCTTAACTCATGCAGCTCCTTGCCCTGGTCTTGGTGCTTTAGCAACATCTCTGACCTCTCCCAGGAAATGTGTCCCGTGTTTTGGCTTACCCTGGGAGCAAAAAATTGTTGCTTAAGCAGGTTTCAGGCATCTCAGCCTATGACCTTTCTGTAACTATTTGAATGAGTGTATTGACTTGTTCTGTGAAGTATAAGCTCCATTAACTCTTTAATGACTCCCCAATGCTTGGTGAGAAGGGCTCAGATCCAGGGCATATCTAATGTGCCAAAGTCTCTTCAAGTTTATGGGAATGAGGAGCTTAACCCCCATTGCAGATCTGGTTTGAAATACCCTTTTTGGTGGCAAAGGCTGACAGCTGAGGGTTAGAAATCCAGAATTAGCAATTTCTCACCCAGCACTGTAACCTCTTCTTTTTTTTAAACACTTTCCTAACTTTCAGTCTGTGAGAAATAAATGTACTGTGCCTTTAATCTTGCCCTGCTAAGATTTTCTTCTTAAAAAAAAACACACACACAACCCAAACCGACTGCACTCCAGCAAACACCTGTATTGCCACTGAAAGGCCTTTTGCTAATATATTTTCCCCCCTGTTCTTCTTGATCACACCTGTCTAGCTTTGGGCAAAATAAAATATTCACATAGCTGCCAGAAGTAAAGTTCTTTCCTGGCTTGAGCTACTGTGTGTAAAGATCTCCAAAGAAATGTCAGATCACTTTATTGAATCCTACTGAAAACTTGTTTGACAGTAACATGCAGAAAGGATCAGGACCCCTCTGTAATTGTCAGTGGGTTGAAAAGAGCGTTTGTTTTGAAGGCTTAAAACTGTTTGTTTTGTGTTTTTTTTCTTTATAATTTTATTTTTGTAATGATATTTGAATGCATTAAAAACTGCAAAGGGCTCTCCGTGCGCGTTGCTGGTGTGTTTGCGGAGATGCATGACCACACACTGCCTGCACAGCAACGCATGGGGAGGGCTGGAGCTGCAGCTGGATCGCAGCCACCTCTGGGGCAGGAGGCAGGGCCAGCACGCAGATGAATCTATGCAATTTTTTCGGGTGCTCTGAGCTTCACACGGGAGTAAAAAGCACCTTTATGCAGAGGACTTTTGCCCTCGTGAAGCCTTGCGTGTGAGCAGGTCAGAGCTACTTCAGAGAGGCAAATTCCACCCTCTGCACACCGTGTCTTACAGCCCCATCTTCCTGTGAATGGAAACAAATACCTATTGTAGCGGGGAAAATAATTAGGAGCAGGTGAAAGCATATTTTTAATGATCTGCTGATATTTAATTTACAATAGGAATATTTGCCTCTCCAAATCCTTGCCTGTTGCTTCCAGATGTTAATTACAGTTTGTCACTCTTGCTGTGTAAAATACATGTTCCTCTGAGCCAGACCCAGTGCTAATCTTTGCCTTGGCATCCTGGAGAGTACCTCTGTAGTTATTCTTTAATTTTGAAAGGGGTAACCTGGGATTACGGATATGATTGAACTCCAATTATGAATATGATTGAGATGGGGGAGGCAGCTGGAGCGTCACTGGAGCCCCCATTTCTGTCTTAGCTCTTCATATAACTTCAGTCTGAGCTAGCCTGCTTCAAGAGTCTACCAGACCTCAAAATCTGGTTTGTGGGAACACTCGAAACCCAGCTCTGGGTCTGCCTTTTCCCCAAAGTCTGTTGTTCCTGTTAGTCCAAGATGAAGTCTCCATCCTCAGAGATGGAGACTCGGTTTGAGGTCTGAGTTTGCCAAACAGCCCACTGCTGCTCAGGTTTCCTCAAAGCTTCAGGTGATGCCACGTCCAGGGTTTCTCAGATTCAAACCCTGTCCCCAGGCTTCTGATGTTTCCGTTCTTCGGTGGTCGTTTCCCTACTAAATGGCACCCTGGATGTCATGGGTCTTGCAGGAAACCTGAAGCCACCAGAGGCACCAGCTCAGAAAATACACAGAGAAATCTCAGCTCCCTTGGCTTGAACTGAAGTCCAGCAAATTCAGGAAGGATGATGTTCATCTCACCTGCCTTTAGGTGCCCACAAGGTTGATTTGGCAGTCTGAGGCAGTCACCTGCATTTCACTTTGTTGCCCATAAAGAGAAATGGGAAGCTCTTGAGGAAAGATTCAGTTTCTGTCAGACAGGAACTGAAGACACATCAGAGAAGCTGCTGCCTCATCTGGATGTTCCAAGTTAAGAGGGTTGGACCATTCCCGAGGTCTTTATCGCCTAACAAAGCTTTTCGTCTGTCCCAAGTAGATTTGTCCCATTTTTGACAGTGAAGGGAAGGCAGCAGCATGGCTTACTTGTGTTCTTGGTGGAGCCAGGGTGACTCGGTGGCTGAATCTGGTTTGTATCGTACACATGGGCACACACATTTATCACACTAATTTTGACATTGTTGGTTAGACCTTTGAGGCCCCAATACACCTTTCTGTGTTGCAAAATGAAATAGCCCGAGGCAAAGGGGTTTGCCCAAGGACACAGAAGGAGCCAGATCCACAACAGGACAAGACTGAAGGAGAAGAGCTGGGGGAGGCAATAGTTCCAGCTTGGAGGCATCGAAAGCAGATGTGTGGTTGCTGGTAGAGGTGATGTTTTCTGTCCAGCTCCTCTAGACAGCATGTTTCACAGCTGAGGGGATGACCAAATGCTTCCTTGGCTTTGCCAATAGTAGCCCTACAATTAACCAAAATCCTAAACAAAGCCCCCTCGTAAAACCAGCATGGGGTCATCCAGGGCTTCATCCTAGGACGGACTCCATGCAGTGTTAGTGTCCAGACATCAGTCAAATGAGATTATTTAGAAGCCGTCATATGTTCATATATGGGCTCAAGGAGGATCACATTGCAGGGATTGATTAGGAAAGTTAACATGCACCCCACCTCCCACCCCATGCTAGTGACAAAAGGCTGGTTTGGCCTTGGCATCCCTCATCTATGGAATTATTTACATTCTTTTTTCAGCTGCAGCTAGGGAAGGGGAGATGGAGGATAACTGAGCAAGCTTCTCCTGGTGGTCAGGAACCTGCAGTTTGCAATGTCTCCCAGTAAGAGAGATCTTTTCCTATGGGTTTGGGAGCACTGGATGAGAGAAAGCCACATGGATTAGAAGCACGTGCTCCAGCATGTCTGACCTGAGTGACAAGAAGAATTTCAGACCAAGTTCCACCTGCATAAACCTCACATCACTTTAACAACCTCGGTAGGGCTGTAAAATCCTTTTTGTATCAGTCTTGCAGGACAGAGACCGAAAAAAGTCTTTATTCAAGGACATCCAATGTCGCTGGAGGAGCTGGAAGTACCTGATACCGGCCAAAGCACTTGTGTGCTCATTTGGGTGGTATCTCCACCCAGCAGCAGGAGCTGCTAGGATTGCTTGGCTGGTAGAGCTTTCTAAAGAGACCTCTTCCTGCATAGTGTTAGTGTCTGCTGGATCTCATCCATAGAGACACCTGCATTAACACAGACTTCTCCCCGTGCTGCCTGGGAGTGCAGACCCAGGGGCGTGCTGATGCACGCAGGATCCCATACTGACATGCTCTAATGTGTGCAGGCATCTGTGCTCGTGCTGGTGAGGTGTCCTTCTGCATGGAGCTCTGCCACCGCTCTGTGCTCCATATAAAGTCGGGCAGAGCTTCTGCTGTTAAGTCAGGCCGTTGGAAACCCTCTCTTGGGCTCTTGTTTCCCCTCACAACTCTCCGTGCATGCACACGTGTCCGTGTCCATGCATGCACGTGAATGTGGACTCTCTGTGTCCTGTGTTACAGAGTCAGAGCCCAGCACACCTGCAGGTCCAGGCTCAGGAAGGAGAAATTAGGAAACTGAGTTGTATTTATTTTTGTGTGTCACTAGGGTAGAACTTACGCCCAGATCTCTCCCACCTTACTGAAACCTGGAATCACCGTTCTCTTGGAGAGGGACAGACCTCTCCAGTGGCAAGTTAGATCTGGGATAGCCCGAGTTGCCTGTTGGGATGAGGTTTCTCCTTCTCCCCGCAGCTGTAGATGAAGCCTGGTGCAAAAAGGGTCTGAACTTGGAAATCCACAGACAATCTGTTCTTTTTACTGGGCAACAAACCCAGGGGATATTCAAGCTGGATCTACAGGTTGCTCTGTAAAGGTGGGAAAGATGAGCAAGCAGGACTTGAAATCTCCAGTCGGCTTTGACACTGGGGATCCAACACACGTGGAAGTTCAAACCAGCACCTCCAGCAGGTCCCTGAACAGAGATCTGCACCCGGTGCTTGTGTCTCCCAAATGCTTCCCATGCAGCCCTTCATCTCCGTCTGTGTTAGTTCCACGACAGCAAATCTTCCCTGTCTCAGTCTTGAGATTGAAAACTGTTTTGGAGATGGGGTGATGGCCTATTCTGCACACCATCAGCACCCAGCAGCACGGGGGCTTCATCTCATGACAGCTAACTCCAAGGCTTTGCAGCTTCACCACTCACTAATCACTGCTAAATAAGAAAAGGGGCAGGAAGGCCACCGAGCTCATAACAGGCGTGTTTAAATCAAGGAAAGAAAAATCAGAGGCCAAAAATTAAGGTGCTTTGATCCTTGATTTTATGTCAACAGAGACGAAAGAAGAACACTAAGTCTTTTGACTTTTTACCAGCTGCTGCTTGAAACAAAATAATTGGATAATTAAAAGGCCTTGCCTTATGTCAATTTTATTTAGGTGCCTTGATCCACTGATGGAATGTGTCATTGATAGAAGGTTTAAGAGCTCATTAGAAAAATCCCAGAGATAAACCCGGGGCTCAGCCCCTTCAAAGGGCTGTCAGCTGGGAGGGGTGCAGGGATGCTGTCCCAGACTGGCCCAACATAATGGTACCGTAAGAGAGAAACTGTGCTGGGCAACAGCTGTAGAAAACCAGGTTACACCTTTGGTACAGCCAGGCTGCAGGTGTTGCGAAACACCCCATGCCCTCTCATCCTGCCCCAGCAGCTGATTTGGGTCTGAAAGGAAAAAAAAATTGCTTTCTGTGATGGTGTGGCTTTTTTCCTTGGCAAGGTGGTGAAGTTTTGGTGGGGCGCGACCGTGATGTCCCATCTGGAAGCCACCCTCCCACCCCTGCTTCTCACCAGCCGTCGCCTGCCTTGTCTGGTGTCTGCTGGGTCTTGGGCAGGGATGAAGACCCTGTAGAAAATAACGTGGTGGGCGTACCTTGCCCTTCACAAGACTCAGTTGCCAACTACAGGTGACTCAACAAACTTCTGCCCCTTTTGAAAACACCACCTCATTAAATACACACATTAATGCCTTGCAAGCGGTATGGCCTCTCACGTAGGGACTCTTCCTCGTGTAAATGCATCTCTTTAGAGCCAAGACTGAGGATGATGTACGGATCTTGTCTGGGAAGATGGTGCCTTTGCAATGATTAAAACATTTGGGGCAAAGAACAGTTACTTTTGAAGTATTTCTTCCCCGGATGGATTTTGGGTGAAAGTTGGCAAAGGCTCCTGACAGGAACCGACGGTCCATCAGAGGCATATCCCTAACACTGACTGACCCTTGTCACCTTTGGAAATAGAGTTCAGGGTGCTGAATAAGTAGATGCTTTCGAAATATTAACCTTTATCTTAAATATCTGCATCAATTTCTTAACATTGGTTACATAATTATTGTCCTTGCTGCCTCCATTTCCCTGTTTATTCCTTTTGCTACCACAGTAAACTGCAGCGCACAGCCAGAGACAGAGGACCTTGTGTTACCTACACTGGGTAGGACTGATTTCACGCTGTCAAAAGGGAGGCAAGTAGCTTAAGCTGCTCCTTTGGCCCTTTCTAGAGTCAATGGATGGAGATGAGCATCTCTAGAGAGTGGCACATCCTGGTTGAAACAGGTCCCCCAGATAGACGGGAACGGCTTGCTCTCTGAAAGTAGTCCATTGATAGGAGAGGCCCCAAATGCCTTGGTGTGCCCCACATTTAGAGGTTAAAGCAAGACGAGATGAAGTGAATCCTCTTGCAACATGAAAAATTCAGGAGCCCTAGAGAAAACCTCCTGACCTGCAGCCGTGCCTTCCAATTTGGATGGTCTGAGACCTCCCAGCTGGTCTGCCGTTGTGCGTTGTGCGCGCTCTTCTGTGTACAAGTAAGTGAAGAAATAAATGACCTGCATATGCACGTAGAGCTCATAAAGCTGTATATAATGTGCACGTGGGTACACACACACAGAATCAAAATTGTGTATGTGTGTGGTGTATGTGTGTGTTATATGTGTGTCTGTCTAAGGTCTGTGTATATAGCTGTCTTTAAATAACATGAAGAGCATATAAATACATATATATATATATAGCTCAGGGCCAAATGCAGCCTGTATGGAAAGGGCTTATATAGTTTTCTGACCCAATTACATGACCTGCTATCAGCGTGGAGGGAAGCACGGCGGGGAAATGGCTGCAGTGGGTCTGGGTCCTGACTCCAGAGGAGCGACGGCAGCGCAGGCAGCTGTCTGCATCGCTAGAAGTGCCATTAGCAGGACTGACAAGCGGAACGCCATCGCTGGCGCTGCTCACGCTGGCGGTCGGAGCAGGTCTCCGGCGCGCTGAGCACTGTGTGAATCCGTGGAGGCTGTGATCCTCACAGCAGTGGGTGGTAGAAACCACAGTGTGTAAGCGATGCTTTCTGCTTTATTTGATTTGTGACTGATTTATAGGCGCTTCTGCGGTGTAATTGGCTTCACTGAGCCCACTGTGGCTTCGCGCTGCCGTGGCTGAGAGCTGGGCTTGGCTCTAACCTCCCATTCCCCGACCTCTCCCTGGAACGATCTGCGCACTGCTCTGACATGTGGAGAGATTATGGTGTTGGCTTAGGAGCTGATTAATCTGCGTGATATCCGCATGATAAATATCTTTATAAGTAGCTTTCCTGAGCAGATTTCATTAGGCATCCCTCAATAAGCACCAGGGCCTGCTGAAGGAGCAGCCACCACCCTGCAGACTCTTGTCCTGGGACAGCTGCCTTGGGGGCTTTGCATCACCCCATGGACCAGTTGTACCTGGTGCGTGGGGTGAGGGACATCCATGGGGTGATGCTGCTCCCTGATGCTGTGCCATCTAGTACCTTGGCTGAAGGGCATAATCCCACTGGTGTTCCCAGTGTCCAGCACGAAGCATCATGGGCTCTTCTTGCTTTAGATGCCCGCCATCACGGTCGGCTCGCTTTCCCTCTGCTATCCCTAGAAGGGGATGGCTGGTGGGGGTGACATCCTCTGACATTGCTGAATCCATGAAAAAGTCCGGGTCCAGACAAGGAAAAGGGCCTGACTGTGCTAGGTCCTCTACAAGCAAACAGCAAAGAAGAAATGCTCCATGGGCAAGAGATAAGAAGAGGTTAAGATGATGCTCAGCAGTGTGGGGAGCATCCCCTGCTCCAGAGCCTCCCCTCTTGTTGGTTTAACTGATTTTGGTGGGTTTGTCCCTCTGACGGATTTGGTCCCAGAGCAGAATTCCTGTGGAGCTTCTGGGTATTTATGTGTTAGGTATAAAAATAAGAAGGTTCCCAAATAGTGCAGTGATAGGACCAAATACTCCTTAATCCAGTTACCATTTGGGGGTTTGAGTTGAGGCTTCTCTAACTGCTACACAAGCCTAAAAATCAGACTAAGCAATGGTAGCAGACGAAATGGGTGAGGGCCTTATTCTCAACAGAGATACATGACCAAGTCTGCCATTGGTAATGCTGTTCTAAGAAGGCATTGCTGTTTCCACTGGAAATGGAGAGGTGCAATGGAGTGAGGGTATGTGCATGCATGTACGGAAAGGAGGAGGAAAGAAAATGGGAAGAATACAAAGAAAACCCTCCCTCGACAGAAAGGAGGGGAGGACTCCTGCGAATCGTGGTCTTCACAGGCACAATTCTTTCCCCAGGCAACCCACAACAAATTTCCATTTGATGGTGGCTGGGTGGATGTCTAATTGGACTGGGAGTGACTCGTGTAATGATGCTTCCATGGTCCTCAGAGGACAGTTTTCCTCCCCATCCTCTGCCTCAGTTTAGGGCCAGAGTTTAAACAGCCAGAGAGGAGGGCTGAGATTCCTCTCCCAGGCCTCGTGTGTAAGAAAAGCCAGAGAAGGACACTGCATAAATTCCTGCTTGAACTAGAAAATACATTTAGGTAAAATATTTGGCCTTCCTTTTAAAATCTGTATGATGTGAATTGTCGTTTTCTCTGCTAAATTGTTCCATCAGTCATCTTCAGTGTTAAAATATGTGCCATGTTTGGCATCCGATGATGGCGAACCTTGATTTTTGGCATTTAAGTCTTCTTATACCTTCATGTGAGATACTGAAGAGCTCTCTATTACTGAACATCCATTCAATATTCAATTCATGGGCTCAAGAACTATCATCCTTCTGTCCATTGAGTTGGTGGACTGTGCTCCTCTAAGGGTTTCCAACCTTGCCTCCGTTCCCCAGACTCTTCTCCAACTCCTCTTTGATTTAACCACATCCTTTGGGGATTAGTGTTTGAGCAGTGCCTAGTTTCCAGTCTGGGAGGAAGAGTGTGGGGTGGGGAGTTTTACCCCCACCCGCTTTCAGCCTGGCTTGGGCAGCAGGAGGACTCAACAGGTTCATGTCCCTTTGCTCCCTTGGAGAAGTGAATGGGTCCATTCGGCATCTCTCTAGGAGCTCTGGCAGCCTGCTTTGGATCCTGCCCAGCAAGAGCATCTCTCTCCCTCCGCTGCCTGGAGAAGCAACCCAGGGGACTCAGCTGGCTCACACAGCCAGCTGCCTGGAGTGTGGGGTAGTGAGGGCATCCCATAAATTCAGCGTTCCCTCCTTTCTGACATCCAAGATCACTAGACCTTTTCGCAACAAACCCCAGTTGCAAGCAGGTCAGGTCACCTGCTGTGATGCCCAAGTCTCTTCTAGCATTGCTGCTTCCCGGGAGGGGGAATATGGCCACATTCTTCACTTCTGCACATCTGCCTTTACGTTTGGCCCTCATCTGCTTACTAACTGCTTGCACCCAGCTCAACAAACGAGCTCTTCTCCTCCATACCATTGACCTTAGCCTCCATCATAGGCTGATCCAGTAGACCTCGTGTTGTCACCAGGAATTCTTTTATTTTTTTATTTTTCAGTCCAGGACATAGAGAAAATGTTAAAATGTTTGTTGAGGAACCGTTCCCTGTGGGACCTGGCTAGGAACACACCCATCTGGCGATGATCCCTTGTTTAGAGTTACGCTTTGAGACCTACGTTAGCCAGTTTTTAATCCCTTTAATGTGTGCCATGTTTGGTACTCCAGTTTCTTAATCAAAATATCATACAGTACCCAGGCAGTTGCCTTGAGGAAAATCTAAGTAAAATTACATCAGCACTCTTCCCCTTATTAACCACGCTTGTGCTGTTATCAGAAAATACATCAAATTAATTTGACAAGATCTATTTTTCATAAACCCAAGTTGATTGGCAGCAATTATATTACCTTCCTTTGATTCCATAATAAACAAATCTCATATGAGCTATTCCATTATTTTTTTCTGGGATTAATGGCAGTCTAGAACCCGTGTTGTCCTGTCTCCTCTTTTAAAAGACTGGCAGAACATTAATTTTCTTCAGGTCCTCTAGAACTTCCCTGGGGTTTAAAGACTTTTGAATAGGCTCCAATCCCTTCTTGGCCAACTCTTTAAAAACTCCTGGATGTAAATGATCTGAATCTGCAGATTTATTAATGGCTAGCTGTGGGAGATGCTGATTACCATCTCCCTTGTTTATGGTTAGAGCCGTAAGTGTGATCATCAGCAGTGTGTGGTAGAAGTAGCTTGTGCAGCTTTTTCTGAAAATGCAGAACTGAAGTATTTATTGAACACGCAGGGCTTTTCTTGGTTATTATCCATGGTTCCACCATTCCCCTAGAGTAACAAATTAATGCTCTCGTCAGGGTTTCTTTTGTTGCTTGTACAAGAAAAGCGCCTTCTCTTCAACCTTGACTCTGCTGACTATAAATATTTCTTTAAGTCCTTTCTTTCCCTGATTGATTTTCTCCACTCCTGAGCTCTAGTTACGACAAAAATGTCTTTCTTTCTCCATGCTTTACACTGGTTTTATTTTAATACAACAACTCACTTGTTTTATTCTTTATCTTAAATACCTACTTTTACTTTCCTTCTTAATCTGGCTTAAAGAAAAGCCAGTATGGTCTCTCTCCTTGTTGATAAGGGCTGTAGATTTTAAATCAGTAAGTAGAAACACTCTTGAATATTTCACATATTGACTCATGTAAAGTCTCTCCTATTGAAGCTGCTGCTATTTGACCGTTTGGATCTGTTCCTCCTTTGTTGTAAGATGAGGCCTGCAAGGAATTCCTCTCCCTGGGATGCAACACGTGGTGTACAAACTGACCATCCTTCATTTCCAGAAATGTCTTTCTCTGGTGTGTGGCCCAGCCCACGTTACTCAGGTCGCAGCTTCCACGTGCACGCACCCAGTCTCCCTTACAGAGGAGGAAGAAAGGTGCTTGGGGCCACGGTTGTCTTGTTCTTTGTTGAAACCTGGTGGTCATTAGTTCATGTTGACTTCTGGTCTGCTCGTCCTCCTTGTGTGGTTATGAAGGTTTCCTGATTCCTTCCTTTTCCTGTCTCACCGGTAGACAATTGTCATTGTGGTTACAGTCAGTTATCTGATGTTGCTATTGTGTGCACGTTCAGAGCTCCCTCTTTCATCTGGGTGAAATATTTGCCGGAGACCTTGGCGATCAAACCAGGCTTCTTAGCAATGGACGTTGCTTTGTAATTTTGTACTTAAAGCAGTCTGGTCTGACCTCATAGCTGGCCTTGCTTTGAGCAGAAGATTGGAGCAGAGATCTGACGTCTTTTCCAAGCTGAATTATGCTGTAAGCCTACGATTTCTTTGGTTAATCTCCTCACTTAAAAATAGAAAACAGAATCTGAAAAACAAAATTTTCAATTTCGGCTTCATTTCAAAATCCCCTCCTCTCATTAAATTATGTTTCTTGGTAGGCTTCAGCACCAGACTTAGGTACCTACATTTAGATGTCTACCTCACATAAGCTGGTGCCTGACATTTCCCAATAATAGATAGAGATCCCATCACTGGAGCCCCCAGCGCAATCCAACCAACCAAACGTGTGGGTGGGCTGCGCTGTGGTCTCTGGGATCTGCTGCTGAGAGGCTCAGCTGAGCTGCTCGCGTGGTGGATGCACAGTGCCATGTGGGATTGCAGACCCCTGAGCAGGGCTGACAGCCGTGGCACAAGAGCTTGGGGAAGTCCAGTGCCCTTTGCAGCTGTAGCCTGAGGGCATCTCACTTGGCATGAGGCATCACGGACTGCAGCGGGAGCCCTGGCACCCAACACCCGTGGAGACAGCCTGCACATGGGTGTCTGAGTCTGGAGATGACTCTCTTGAATTTTCATTCATAAACATGAAAAAAAAAAGCATTGATGAACTCCTGGAGTCTTGCTAGAGAAGGGTGTTGAGGCAGATAGTATCATCAGGTTCAAAAAAGGGCTAGACAAATTTGTGGACAGCAAGTCCACCCGTAGATAGGTAGAGGGGCAGGCAGAGGTGCGCCCTCCGGCATTCCTGTGCGACGGCTGTGGATGCCGGGGCAACATGAGGGCAATGACTGCAGAAAGTGGCCTCCCTGGAGAGCATCTCCAGGTTACTGAGCTACTGGTCTGGTCTGAAGCAGTAAAGCATTTCTTGCACTCTCATTTTCTTAGGACGTTTCTTAATGTGAAAAATGCAGGGTTTTTTGTTTGGGATTGCTTTGACAAGCATATATATGCCTTTTCCCCCTCAAACTTCTTGATTCCCCACAGGATTTTCAAAAATTGCTTTACATATGGCTCTGAACAGCTCTGCAGGTGTCTACAGGACCCCAAGCCCACTACGGGCATCGCCCCAGCGCTCCCACACTCTTTGACTTGAAGCCTTGCTGAGTTACAGACTCCTGCCCAAGCACCCAGTTCGTTTGGGGGTCCAAAGCTGCGACTGGCTTGGATGGTCCCTTCCTCTCCGTGGGAGGTTACTGGCTCTGCAGAGGGATGCCTTACCAGGACTCTGATCTTGCTCCTAAGCCAACACATTTTATAACCCATTTTTCTTAGTGTAAACTGACATTGGCAGCAGTTTATGTCAATATGTTGGGCCAATCCCCCAAGACTCCAGATAAGAAGCAAACACTACACTCTCCTGCTGCCTACAGCGTTGAGAAAGAGGCCAGACTTGATCTAATCTTTCTGTTTGCATTATAAGCATGCCTAGAGGCCTTGCTGTGCTAGGTCCTACATGTCGACCTAAGGAGAGACGGTTCCTGCCCTTGAGTACCTGGCAGCCAAAACAGGCGAGGGAAATGGAAAACGTGAAGGGAGCAAAAAGCACAGAGAACTTCTCACCCAGGGTCACTTGGTGGTGGCCATCAGAATACTTACCTCCCCTGATGACTTGTTAGGGGTCTAGGACTCTGTTGTGTGGCATATGTGTGTTGAAGGGAGAAAGCTGGGGAGGAGGAGGTATTCAGGTGGGTTTGGGCTTGGTCAGTGGCGTGTCCTCACAGCATTTGAGAGAGCACTCTGGTCCAGGGACTCCCCAGCTAGGGAACCCCAATGCTTTCTGAGCACGCTCTTGTGGCTTGGCATTCTGAATTATGAATGGTCAGCATGGACCAGTATGAATGGTCAGCAGGAAATTTGACCTTGACACTGCTCTTGAGGGCACTGGAAACACCTCAGGGGAACGCACGGCTTAATTAGCTAAATAAGGCCCTGGGAGCGGGGTGTTGAAAGCTCTGTTATTTAATTGCACTCATTTCTCTCACATCATATCTCCCCACCATGCATGCCCCGCCTGGTTTAGTCATCATGAGCTAGCTGGTGAAGATGGACATTTCCCAGTCACCAAGATGAGCTGGTGGGAATGGGATAGCAAAGGGCAATGAACTCTTCCGAGCTGCACCCACGTTTCAAGTCTAACCAAGCTGTGGTGACACGGGGCGTAGCTTAATAGGCTTTTTTTCCTGAATAATTGCTCGTACTGAGAAATCTAATGGGAGGCGACTGCTGTAAAGGGCAGTTGGCTGGAAGTCATGCTGGAAGGGTGCCGTGGTGCACCCAGCCCTGCAGAGAAGACGTTTCTGCAGGCTGGATGCAGAAGGTGTGATCCCAGCCGGGGCTGGAGTCCAGCAGAGGGCACTTGCTGAATGCAGCAGCTGCCGCACCCGTCCTTGGGCCACGGTTTAGTTACGAGCTTTGGCATATAGCGATCTCGTTGTCTAGAGTCTATGGTTACTCAGCGTATCGGTCTCATAAACTTGCTTGCCTGCCCTCTGTGACTCAGTTAATAATAATTAAATGATCCCTTGACAATGCTGGGTAGATTTCCAGCTATTTTTCAATATGCATTAATAATTCTTAATCCTGGTGAACTTCCAAAATTCCTGGGGTCTGGGTTGCTGAAATATACCCACACTGATGGGTCTGATTCTCAGTTCCTTTGGGCAGTCATTTACTGGTGTTTAAAATGCAAAGTAGGTGTAGGTGAGTGGGGAATGCTGATATTGGTAGTATTTTCTCTTCATGGTGCTCAGGTTTGTGAATCAGGTCCAACACCCCTCGGTGCTGCAGAAGCAGCAGGCTTCGGTAGGCTTTGGAGGGGACTGGGCATGGCTGTGCAAGGTGGGAGGCAGTGAGGCACGAGATGTTATCCAAAACTCCTCCAGCGGCCTCAACTTGCTGACTGTGCAAATGTCTCCTGACAACAGGATGCTCTAGTGCTGGGTCCTGTCGTGAGGGAAAAAGTTCAGATGCAAAATTTCCTGCAGTAGCTGGGCCCCTTTGTCTCCTCTCATATCCTGAACCTAAAAGCATAAATATGCAGAACAAACCTTACAGGGGATTTGTCTTCAGCTGATATTTGCAAATCAAACAGCACATGGTTGCACTTTTTGGGCAGTTGCAGACTCTGAGCCTTGAGATTCAAGAATAAAACAGTAAATTCCTAGACTCCTAAAACTGGGAGGTAACGACACAAGTGATCATCTGGCCTGATCCCTGGCATCATACAAGACAGAGGGCCCCACCCAGTGATTCCGGGGCAAGATTTAAATACCGCACCAAAATAGCTTTTTGAGGAAAAAAGGATGGCCTTGATTTAATGAGTTTATCTCATTAGCTAGTAAATTAGTTCTACTCCAGGTTGGAAGTGTATGCTGATCTAATGAGTCATCTGTTTTATTTTAGATATCTGCTTTAGGATGGAGTGAATGCATCCCCTAGCTCCAAAGACGTTGCTGGAAAGATCCGTGCTGACCATAAAGACAGCTGAATGAGACTAGCTTGGACAGATGTCCACCACATTTAGTCACGTGAAAGCAATCTAGTATAGGAGCCTTATCCTTTAGCTCTTGGATCATGTAATGCTCAGTTCTGTTTGTTAGATTAAGGACACATCTGCTGTTAGAGAGCCTTGCCCTATACTACCATACAGCATTTTGGAAGGAATCTGGGAAAGTTTGATGGCTACACACGAAAGCTGGTTAGACACATGACTTGGCTATCCATCTGTGCCCATCCATGAGCACTGAGGTTCAGATCTTCAAAGGAAAAGGTGCATCCAACTTTTTCACTCATATGGCAGCCAAGAGGTATGAGAAGTGTACCCCGCTACTTCAGGAAAATTCGCCTTTTGGCAGTTAAAAGCAGTAGGAGCTAGTCCCCTAAATTGTAGTTAAGCCATCTTTGAAGCCCTTGTTGACTCACTTGCTCTGCTGGGGAGCAACAGTACAAAGTCCTAAAAGGAGCCTGAAGAAATCTTCCCTGCAAAGAAAGTTGCAGCCCTCGGATGGCAGGGTTCTTGTAAGCTGCTGCTTCAGCAGGGGAGGGCTATCAGCTGCTGCCAGAGTTATGAAGAAGCCTTTCTGTTTTGGGGCCAATATTGTCAAAATGCTCTGTAATTCATGTTTGTCACGCTTCCTGCAGGGCAGTTTAGCTCTCCAAAGTTTTTCAGATCCTCACAGTCAGTGGGAACTAAGGATGAGGTTCAGCTTATCTGCTTTACGATGAGAAAAATTGCAGTCCACTGGTAGTACTAACCAGATCTCTGTGGCCTATAGAAGGAGTCCGTGAGGACGACCTCAGAACCAGATGGCTTTATTTCATCTGTTTGCACTTGGTCAGATGACACCTCTGTGAAATCTTCTCCACCTTCTGTATGAAAAGTCCTTTCTAAATTTGTGAATCCTCTACTAAGGCTGAAGCTCTCCTCAAGTGAAGGAGTATTCCCCTCCACTCATCCTTCTCCAGGAATGGAAATTACCCAAGACACCATGTGTAGAACAGGATGAAGAAATGAGTCTGGCTTCCTTTGGAAAATGATCTTTGTGTGCTGAAAGGTCTCATCAGACTCTGCCTGGGGAGTCTCAACTTCACATGCTTTATATTGGTTTTTTCTCCTGATGTTATGAACAGACAGCTCAGACTTCTCCACAGTACATCACACCACCAAGATAGCTTACTGGTGTCCTGTATGGTCCCTCTGCTAACTGCTGGCTTTAAACCTGCAATGACCTGTCTGGCTTCCCAAACTTCAGGTGAAAGGGGGGAACTTGGATCCAATTTGAGCCCTGCCGTAGGGGCAGTGCAGCTCGAGCCACACAGCACCTTCAAGGTCCTTCTCTAACATAGCTAAAAGAGATTCAGCCACTGTCAGTGGGACTCAGAGTCAGCATCCCTGATCAGCCTGATGTTTCTCCAGGATACTCCTCCTCTGCTTTCACATCTACCAAGGTGCTGAACAACATCAGACTGCTCTCTTCCATGTTTCATTTTCTAGCCTATCTGGCTTCTTGAAGCCCCAAACCAGGCTTAGAATTTTCTGTGTCCCAGCCTCTTTAGTACATCTATTCTTCAGTGCCAAAAAACTGCCCCATGCCCATATGAAGCACAATCAGAAGATCACTCCTCCATCTTGCCATCTCTTGAAATAATTTTTAGTAGTGTGTGGTCTCCAATTTTATGGAAAATAGAGTGGCTTTCCATAGAAGTGAGTGGGCTCTGGATCAGGTCCAGAAGGGTGGCTATGTCCTGCTGGGAACCCAGGAGATCAAGGATTGGGGGGTGTGTGCTTAAATGCACCTATTTTTTTAAAAAAGAACATGTGAATCTGCTTCTGGTAGGTTTGGTAACAGGCTGATACTGAGGCTGCAGGCCAGGCTGCTCATGTAGCTCCATTTGGAGACTGCCCCCAGCCGAAGATGAGGACGTACATCATCCCTTCCTTGTGTATTTCTCGCCTTTGTTTGCTGTGCTTTGAAGCTACACCTTGGCGCTCTGGGATCCAGCCAGACATTAGGAGGTGATGAATCAGCACCCGAACTAAAATCCAAAAGGCCAGATGCTCAGCTGGCGTGAAGTGGCAGCTTCCTACTGAAGTCAGTGGAAATGGGCTGACTTGTATCAGCTGAGGGATCAGCTGTGGGGGTTTTAGGTGAATTATCCTCTATTTTCTCAAGACATTAACAGGCTGAAGCAGGTAAATGATCCTTGGTATATGGTGCCTGGCTGCAGAGAACACCTTTCGCCTTGATGTTAGTTTTTTTAATACACCCAAGCCTTGGCTTTGCAGGCTAACACACTGAAGGGGATCTAAAGGAATCATCCCTCATTATCAGAGTCATCCCATTATTGAAATAGCTCCAATGATTCTTCACAATTACAATGCCTAATTTGCCCTCTGAGCAAAAATGATATTAACACCAGTGACGTGCTCAGCCCTTTTTCCACCTGCAAATGTTTTGGGTAATCATTGCAGGTGCTTCTTTATAAAATGAAGCAACTGCCTTTAAATATTTCAATTATTTTTATTAGATTCCGCTGTTTTGCAAACCTCATTGGCTGCTAGCCAGTCCTCAACCTATTCCCCCGTCTTTTAGTGGCTTAATATTGAAAAGGATTCATCTTGCCCTTAGACTGGATGTGTTTGTACAAGTGAGCTGCCTGTTGATAAAAACAGATGTGCAAACCCCAGATTGCTTGCATGTTTGGTCTGCATGAGTCCTGGAAAAAGACGTACTCCCCAGCTGATAGCCTGGTATAAGGGCTGCTGTACAGATGTGGTGCTGTTCGGTATGGAGTGTGCTGAGTTTGATTGCTTCTGCAGCAGGTTTAAAGGCATGATTAAAGTTTGATTCTCTAGATGTCCTTGGGTTGTCCTGTTTGCTTGACACTGGCTTCACTGAAAGGTGGGATCAGATGGAGGCAATGGAGCCAGTCCCAGAAGGGTGTGTTGCTGCCAGCATCTCCAGTAAGAGCTCTGTGTGGATCATTTTTTGGAGGATTAGACACCAGAAACTCTGCTATGGAGTTTCACGGCTCTTCCTTTTGCCTATTCTCCTTCCCTCTTCTTCGCAGAGAAGCATGACTACCTGGGGAAATTGCCTGGAATATCTTTAACAAAGCAACACTTGCATGTCATTTTTCTTATAGTCGTTGCACTTCTTCCCCATATATGTAATTAACCCCCTCCCATTTATGAAGGAGAGCTGTTTCCCTCCACAGCCACATCCTTTGGAGATGATGGAGCCATCAAGAAAGCCCTAAAACTAGAGCTCCTGCTGCCTATAATGGATGTCTTTTCCTAATTAGTAGCTGAATATGAGGTGAGATGGGCTTAGGGCTGGCTGTATGGCCATTCTTATGTAAAACACAACTCACAAAGCTGCAGAAGATTATCATGGCTCCATTTTTTACCATGGACAAAATATCTCCCTTGTTGGACTCTCTGCAAGGAGGTCCTATTCCCTGTCTGTCGCCTGACCCTCTTCAAGTGTCACCAGCAGGATGAGATATGGTGTAAGGAAACCCCTCTGCCTCCCTTTAGGGTTCTAGTGGCCTGGGGCTGGCTTGCCAGACTGTCTCCAGCCCTGGTGTTGAGGCTCATGCCTGGCCCATCTGGCCCATCCCAAGTGAGGTGAGACAGCCATCGCCTCCCCTTGTTCTGCCAACACTTTCCCCCTTCACCCAGCTGCTAATTGCAGTTCACAAGGAGATGCTTGCTAACACCTTTCACCACCTTTACCTCCTTGCTGGGAAGCTGAAGGACTTTATTGGCCCAGGAACACACATTCAGACTTCAAAAGAAATCCTGTTTGTCTTTGGAGGAGGGGGGGGACACTGTTTGGGGCTTGGAAAGTGCGTGCAGAGCGTTGCTTGCAGATCCTGCACAGGTCCACCAGGACGTGGAGGGACTTCTAGCAATAGGACCGCTAACCCGTTGGTGGATTTAGCTGAAAGTGGCCAATGAGCTTAAAAAGTTAATGGGAGAAAGGAAGGGGTGGCTTACATGGTCTAAAATCACAGGTAGCAGCCTGCTGACAGCCAACATGTTTGGATGCATCAGTGCAGGTAGATAGAGCCAGGGGTGCAGGATGTGTTGGCTCCGACACCAGGTTTCTCAGCTGTTGGTGTTTGTGCTGGGCAGGTGGAGGGTGGTGCACACAACCGCTGTTCTTGGTTCATTGGCTTCCCAAATTGTTCAGAGAACTGAAAAACGTCAAAACAATTTTGCTTTGAGATGAATGGAATACTGCATTTGACTCCAAAATTACCCATTTTGTGTTGTTTCTAAACTCTCCCTGGATGATTTTAATTACTTAATATTTATGGTTTTTTTTTTTAAAGGCAAGAAACACCAAGTGAAAAAAAATCAAGCTTTGACTTTTTGAGGTGTTCCCCCACTTCCCCCAAAACCCTTTTGTTTAAATTAGCAGGAATTCTCCCACAGAACCATCCGGGATGCATGAAAACTGTGTTGCCTCACCAATCACTTCTCCCCCTTCACAGATGGTGGAGCAGAGCCACCAGAGAAGTGAAGGCTTGATTGCTCGCCATATCAAAGTACCGACCCACTCCTTACCACCACAGTGTCTGCGTCCTCGCACCTGGTTGGTGAAGAAGGATGGTTTATCTCCACTGCTCAAAGGGGAGGATGGGTAACGCACAGGATTCACACAGGTTACCTGTCCTTTAGATCAGCTTTGCCTGTCCCTCTCTCAGCCTGTATACCTTTGGACTGGGATTTCTTTCCTTGAAATGGATGTTTTCTCCCCAATACCCTGGATGTTTTCTGTAAAGGGGAGGAATTTTCTTGGGATGGCTGGTGGGAATGAGGATTAATTTGAGGTGACTTCTGCACAGCCTCATTGAAATGAAGGTTGCACTTGCAGCTGGGAGTAGAGATGGACCCTGGTGAATGTGGGGTGTCTCTGAGGCTGTGTGTTAGGGTGTGCTGAGCTGTGGGCACAGCCCCAGAGCTGTTCCTGTGGGATCTCAGCAAGGCACCCATCTTTACAGAGCCAGGGCAGCCTCCCCCTGGCTGAGAAACTTTGCTTGCCCCACTGCAGGGTTTTCTGCCTACAGCCTGGGACTCTGATTTTCTACAGGAGCTGTGTCAAAGGCATTTGGGCATCTGAAGCCCTTAGGCTCTCCAAAAAAAACCCAAACAAACCAAAAGAAACCAAAGAAAAAAAAGAAATGCAGCTTTGGCTTTGTCTGAGTAGCACCTCATGGTGAAGGAAGTACAAAATAGTAATACTTATCTCTTCCCTGGCATGACCCAAATGATGGTCAGGGCCTGAACCCAGATAAGGGAGGTTTCAGCCCCACCTGCTGCTTGCCCTGGAGGAGCTTGGAGTGATCATGGAACAGCTTTTGGGCAGGTGGCTATCAGCAGCCTTGGCATCAACCTAGGAGCCACCTCGTCCACACAGTCCGGAGCAGAGAGCCCCACCACTGGCAGCTCACCTGCCTTCACCCTCCCTGCCCTGCAGCCCTTCAACAAGAGTCCTTAGAGTGATCTGCAGATGAGGCCAGGAAATAACCCTCACTATACAAATGGGGAAAAGAGAGTCACAGAGCAGTGACATGATCTTCCTGTAGTTTTCCTGGGTGTAGGACCACCCCTATGACCAGCCACCGCCAATCTTGTTTGGCTGCTCTGCCAAACTGTGTCTTGGGGATGCCCAAGCCATCTGTGTGATGCTACGCCGACAGACACCGTTGCTGTAGGAAATGGATGACCTTTGCCTTCAAACTACGATTGACTGGTTGACCAAAGCACCGACCCCTTCTCAAGAAGCAGGGACAGCTTTTCACCCCTGTTGAAGAGCGGACAGCGTTAATGGCTGGTCAAATACACGAACTGCAGCTTGCTTCTTCTGGCTGGGCTAACCCAACAGCTGTCAGCAGCACCTGGAAGTACAGCTTTCTTCCCCACTTCACAGGCACAACTTACGCAATTCGTAGTCCAGCCCTAATTTAAACCACAATCTCCTTTTTTTTTTTGTTCCTTCATGAGGTAAAAATGCCCATCCAGAATTTCCATTAAAATCTAATCAGTTGCTACATGGGCCCATCGTTTTTGCTTGGAAATGCACAGGACATGTCCCTACAGCTCTACAGCACTACACTCCTCCCTACACCCTCTCCACCCCCGCTTCCCACCTCCCCCCCTCCCCAAACTATGACTCATCTTAAGGCAGAAGGTTAATTTAGGTTAATTATCTTCCTGGTTAGCAGTGCATACATGTCCTGAGCAGCAATAAGGTTTGACACCCCTCCTGCTGCTGCAAATCAATTTTCTTCCTCATTTACTGTAAATGGAAATGAGCCAGGTTCTCTGGCATCAAAGTAAACATTTCTCTGCATGAAACTCAACTTGTGAACCTGGTAATTTCAGATTTGCTTATAACATGCGCATTTGCCAAGAAAAAAAAAAAAGAAAAGCAGCTGTTTGATGTCTCCAAAAACTAGAATTAGCCCTGTAGATCAAACATCACTTCGCCTGCTGCTTTAATAATGGAAGGATCCAGTTGCATTAAGCACGAGGATATCATTACACTGTGTACGGTGCTTACATATAAGCTAAACCCTAATTCCCCTACTTAACAGCTAATGCATATTATTATTATTTACTCTTTGAGCTAGAGGCTCAACTGTGATCTGAGTCGTGTGGTGTTAGGTGCTCTACAGACATGCTCAAAAGGAGAGTCACTGCCCCAAAGAGCTTGCAGTCTAAATAGACACAGAAGACAACAAAGGAAGTGTTACTGCCCCCAGGGAAGAGGAGCGTGAAGGGGCATGCAAATACCCCAAAGCAAGTTTACAGCAGAAGCAAGAATAAAACGCTTGCGGTTAAAGTCCTAATCTAGTAAGCTGCCACTCCTGAGGGTGGATATCTTTAAAAGGTGGAAGTGAGTTCCCCTCACTTTAACCCCTTGAAAATCAGGCTTTTCATCTCAGCTGATCATTCCAGCTGTCTCCATAGTCAATGGAGACAAATCAGCACCTTTGGAGGAGCATTTCACTGCATCCTCCGTAGGTGGGACTCTTTTCCCACTGACCACAGAGTCTGGGGTCAGATTAATTTGTCCAAAATGAGACTTTAGAGCCCTTTGAGGTGTGTTAAAGTATCCACAACAGCCAAATGTTTTGGCAGCCGTGGCACACGTATCAGAAACCCCACACTGGAGAATCGGGTGGATGCCAGGAGGGATCCAGAGGCGTCTCAAGCGAGCTGAGCCCTGGATGACTAGATAAGACTTAAACATTTCAGTAGAGGAGGCAAAGCCCAAACCTGTTCCCAATCCTAAGAGCAGGACTGTAAGATATGGGGTATTTTTCCCTCAGGGGCGAGTGTACCTTTCCATGAGCTGTAGGTAGAAGGTGATATGAGAAGGTATGAGAAGACCGGTGGTCTTGTTAATCAAGACCAAAATTGCTCACTAAAGGTACGAGTTCTGTTCAAAGACGTTCTCTGCCACCTTGGCGTGGTCTTTTCTTCCGTATATTGGGAATGGTGATCCCTGCTTTCACCCCAGATGCTGATGAAAGCCTCTGTTCAGGGTTAACATGGTGCTCTGAGAACCGTGAGGGAAAGAGGCTACAAAAATGCAAATCCCTCCTGCAAATTACACCACCAACTAAATATCACTGCTGTGTGATCATAGACTGAAGACACCGACTGCTTCAGCCTTGGTCTGAGGGGACAAATGTCCTTATCTTGATCTTCTCTCCCACCCATTCTAGTGCTGGGGTAAGATTTCATCTGAGTGAATGTCTCCACCTCTTAGATTAGCAGGATATGTCAAACGGCCAAGTCTGTCTCTTCTAACCTCAGTTGTTCTATGGGTCTATGGCTGAAAACAGGAATTTTTAGAAGACAGCCTGATGAAAACTGATCCTGGCATCATGGGACCAGTACATAAATTTCATGGGAAAATTATTTATTGTGATACATATTCATACTTAGGAAAGAGGGACAGAAGCAATGAAAAGGAAAATTTGCTTGAATGGCTTCCAGAAGGTTGGATTTGTTTGTAAGGGGCAACTAATAAATGTCACTAAGAAGTGCCACTGAAAATCTGATGGAGGTGAACCCTGGCTACAGGGTTCAGACAGGCAACACGGTATTAGTTCTATTTTCTCTGTTTTGAACAATCTTTAAGTCAAGGGTGATTTTTTTCTCTAACTTGCTAACACCCCAAACCTGGCCTTGTTAAAATTTCTTTTATTCCCCCAAGCAAGCTGATGTTGATAGCATAAGAGCAATAAGTTTCTGACTCTTCTGTACCTTGCATTGTGTCAGTCTGGTCTGAGTGGGTTTGGCACCTTTCTGCAGGAACTGATACTCCTCCCATCTTCTGACCCACCAAGGACGAGATCTTTCTCTCCCACACCTCAAGAGCTGTACAAGAAATATGTTCAATTTGACTGAGCAGTGCCCCGTGTAAATGATGCCTCCAAGTAGGTTTCTTATGGAGTTCTGCCTTATCTGTGAGCAGAGAAAAGGGCAATTAAACTTAGAATTAACTATATCCCACAATGTAAAAACCAAAGACAAGGGTTATTAGCATTTGTACAGGACTATTTGTATGAGTTGTGAGCTGTCAGACTTTAACTCTTGAACTTCTCCAGGAAAGCTGAACAGCTATATTAATAAAATCTTCGTTTTATCCCATTTGGAAAGAAAAAGCTCATATCCTGCTATCTTTTCCTTCATCCCGTTTGTGAGATTAGTTGAAGGTTTTCAGAGATCGGGACTGCAGCACTATCTACTCAAGGAATGATATGATGAGTAGACAAAGTGATGTCACAGAAACTAAAAGTTTCTGAGAAGGGCAATTAATTACACAAATCTATAATTCATCACAATGAGTCATATTTCTCCTCTGACAGCGAGAAGCCTGAAAACCCTTTTTTATGCTGTATTGCAGCAGCTCAATGATAGTGATAAGAACAAGCCAATTAGGAACCTCATTGAAGGGATGTTATATTTAAGGTAGAGTCGATTTTGCTCAGGGCACAGAGATAGAGTAGATTTCTCAAAGTTCCGTCAAGCAGGATTGTCTGTTCCTCTGTAAATGTTTAGAGCTCCAAGAAGAACACAAAACCACGTCCCTATACTACCTCTGGATTATTTAGGTGAGGAACTGAAGTATATTTGGTTGGTTTTCCTATTTTGTAGAATGCTTTGGGTTGGAAGGGATTTAAAGATCACCTAGTTCCAACCCCCATACATATAGCTGCTTTTTCTTGCGGAGGACAGAGCTAGCGGGTCAATGCTGCCCATGCTGCAGCCCATACTACGGGGGTTGTAAAATAAAAATGCAAAGGTTTTCATTTGACTCGTCAGCTTCATGAAACAGTGATCACTGCAGTAAAACCTGAAAGAGCGTCAGAACTGTAATTAGAAAAGAGCAGCGTTTCTACCTTGTCCTAAGCCACACAGGGACTCACTCATGTACAGCATCATCTCATTTCATGGCCTTCCTGAGCTTTTCCTTGACTTTCCTATAGAACAAGAATAAATAAACACACAGGTTGGGTTGAGATACCTCCTTACCTTGACGGGTCTTTACAAGTGAACTCCCCCTCTCCTTAGCCATAGTTTCTTCTGCTGGTGGTGACTCCCAACATTTTATACAAGTGGAACTGAATCTTCTGTGTCCTACCTGTGCTGTTTTGTAAGATGCAAGAGTGGAGTGGGGTTTTGTGCCATCTGGCCAACCATAATAACCCTGCCTGAGAAGAACAGGAGCCACAGAAGACTACTATGCCTGAACCTCCATACTCAAAGCAGACTATTGGAGCTGAACAAGCAACTCTCTCATTGAAAGTAGTAGTAGGGATTTTTTTCTCATGGTGGGACACTTATTTCCAGCCCATTAAGCAAGATCCTAGCGCTTCATTTGCTGTTCGCTCCATTGGTGGCATCTTTGTGTCCAGCCAAAAAGTTTGTTTCACTCAGGTTTCACTAGGCCATCTCCCTGAAAGAGCTATGTGGGAGACATTGTCTTCAGTTCCACGCTCGGTTTCCCCATCTGGTGCTCACCTCTGTAACCCAAAAATGAGGAATATTGCTGAGAGATATTGGGCTGATATTGGAACACAACTGAGCAAGCATATCGTGGACAAAGGTACCACCACTAGCTAAGAGGTCCATGAACCACAGGCGACTGGAAGCTGAGAGGGCATATGTTTATGTTGCCTAACATTTTAAACCTTTGTTTTATAGTAGCGTTTCAGTCCTTAATGAAATGAAGTCTCCACTGTGCTCGGGCAGCAGCGTAAACTCTGCATTTGTGCATGGGCCAAGGGCTGCTCTTTGGTCATGCGGCCAACCGGCGCAACTCGGCTCGCACCAAAACTCTCTTTCCCCTGAAAATGGTGTAGCTGCATCTAAACTGCCCTCCTCGGTCTCCTGAGCTGAGCCAGCCACTGTACAGGGCCCGTGTTAAAAATTCAGCCGATTGTGGGCTGTCCTCAAATCCATGTCTTGTTTGGTTTGCTAATTTGGTAGTCAAAGTCGGGCAGTTACTACCTTAAAGAGCTGGTGATGAAGGTGATGGAGAGTGGGAGGAAGGAAGCAGCATTAATTAGATGTTCCATGGGTTGTCAGGGCATTGTTCTCAGACTTGCAAGTGGCAACTTTGTCCATTCCATGCAGGTGAGATTAATAAGAATTAGAAAAGAACTGCATATTCTAAGCAAATTGCACTTCCCTTGGGGTCTCAGAGCTTCCAGGATGACACTTCGACCAAAGTCTTCTCATCCACAAAAGGCAGCAGTTTAATGAAGCTGTCGTAATCACAGGACTGAGGGAGCTGAGGCCTCCTCAAAGAAGACACTAAAAGAAATCATAGAGTCTGATTTTATCTCCTACTTGAACACCTCTGCTATAGTGCAATGGATCCCAAACCTTCTCACTCTGTCCTCTTAGAGTTGCAGTCTCTGCTTCCACATTTCTAGATTTCTAGTCCTCTTTCTGCAACGCCTGGGTTAGGATTTGTCTGCCCAAGCATAATCATTCTAAAGTAAATCAGATAAACTGCTCTCTAATGCTGCTTATTTCTCCCTCTTGACCCTGGGAGGATTCTTGTGTAAGTCGCTCACATCTGAAGCGAGCTGAGATGAATCCCATCCCTGCCTGCACTCTGTTGGCTTGTGCTAGCTTGAATATCAGACTTGTTCAGCTCTGTATGATTACATTATCCCCAAGCACCTGGAATCCACAGATCATCCTAGTCCCAGAAAAGGAAATATATTCCTTAACTCATGAAATCAGAGTCTAGTTGGTAGGAGCAGAGCATCGTCCCTTGGGTAACACCAAGTGAGATCTGGTGGCACTGATGTCCCTTGTGCATATGCAGCAGATCAGCAGATGCAGCCAAGCAATTACCTTTTTTTTTTTTTTTTTTTGGCTGAGAAGGCAACTTTTGTTTCAGGATTACTTATGCAAACAGCTTGCTCTCGCTGCATGGCTATAAACACTAATTTGGAGACCCACACCAAGCCAAATAGTTGTTTATGAGGCAGAGGCCAAATAGGTGTTTATGAGGCAGTGGTAGTGCCAAAGTCAAATAGCACCTCTAAGCGATGACTGGCATGGTACCATCTCTTGGGGCTCAGCTGCAGAGGAGAGCTTATTGAATTCACTGGTGCTTCTCACGAAGCGCTCTTTACAATTAGCCCAGCGGTGGAACGGACGGGGAAGAAATGAACCCTCCCCAGGTTCTGGCAGGTGGGAGCAAGAGACTCTTTGAAGAGAAGACAGGAAAACTGGCGTGAGAAGGAGAGCATGGTACTGAACCCTACGTCCATAGGTGTCTCTCATTACTCTGCACGGCCTGAAAGCACAGCTTCTTGACTGTCCTTATAGTTTGGACTCACATAGGAGCTGCAATGCTGTTTCACACCTTCCCCACACTGCGACCTGAGGTCTTATCCTCTTGTAATTTGAGGCCTGCTGTGCTTCCAACATTTATTTTTAAGTATGATGTGATTTTGGGCTGTTTACCTGCACCGGCATTGTATTCTTCATTATCCTGTGGAGATTCTACAAAGCTCTTGGACACAGAAATGACATGACTGAGATCCGTCAGAGACTTTATGGGAGAAATACTTTTTATCAATAGCCACCTTTCATCAAAAGTCTAGAAATTTTGGACAGACACTTGTCTAACCTTTGTTCTTTAATCCTCTACTGAGTGAGCATCTCCGCTTCTAGTTTTCAGCCTCCTCTTTTCCAGAACAGCAAATCCCCTCTAAGCTTCCTTATAGCTACTTTTTTTTTCTAAGTACCTTAGCATTTTCCTCTTTCTACTCTGAACTTTTTCCAGCTTGTCCCAAAATAAACCAGTAACTCTGTCCACTTATACATGTGCTTACTTAGGAAATAATTCATAGATAAGGAACTCCTCTCTCTTCTAGTTATTCTTACCTCCAGCCTTTGTAGCTCCCCACTGTCTTTGGATTCGCTACGAGTATCTCACAGTATCTCACAAATTACATTAAAGGAGAATCACTTCAGGAAGACTCTCAGGGAACAGAGTGTCTGCCCTTCCTTTACAAATCCAAACACCTGACTTGCTTGGTTTTGTGGCTCAGAGGTCTGAGGTCTGCACTGTGGTCTTGGGGGCAGGTGAGATGTAGTCTGGAAGGTCCCTGGTGCAAACTGCTCTGTCTGGGATGCAGGTGGAGAATCCAGTTGCTGAAGGGGGAACCTCATTTTAGTTTCCTGTGTAAGTTTTTGTGTTGAGGTCCCAGATGGAGCAGGGAACTTCTGAGAAGGATCTGATAGGGGAGTGTCTATGTCCAAACTTCCCAAAATTGAGAATGGTAGATCCTGGCACAGGAGCTGGACTTTCTGGGTGGAAGGACATTGATGGGGAGGATGAAAAAATGCCATTTCACAGCTCGAGGGGATGCTCTGTCATCAGGAGAAGGCTGCAGGAGACGGGAGCCTCCCTAAGTCCTGGACAGAGATCTTGCTGCAAACAGGAGTGTCACCTGCTCCAGTGGCAGAGCCCACTACTTCTCTCCTCTGTCCTAACTTAGCACCAACCCTGCGCAGCACACTCACTGAAAAACAGGGTCACAACCCTACTGAAACAACATACTGCATCAAACACACATCTGTGGAGCAAGGCAGAGATCCTAGGCAAGCTGTGTCATTTAATTCTGGAAGGGGGTCAGATATCGTGGTAAGAATATGTGATAAACATAAGAATTTTTGTGAGAATCATCAATTTAAAAGCGAGCATTGGAAAGAAGAGGTACCAGCTACTGCCCTACTGTAATAATACTGCAGCTCGTGCAATTGCAGTAAGAAACTTCCTTTATGTTAACTGAACATGCAGACGTCAGCAACATCACATCACCCCTAGCTATTTAGATGCTGGATGTTTATTTACACAGCAAAAAGCCACGTGGGAAGGTGTTTTGTCTGTAGTTAGTGAAACTGTGTGGCCTTATTTAGAGGAAAGACGTTACTAAGATAAACACAGCTGGTGTTGCGGCACGAGAACACGGGACTGGGGAAAAAAAAAAAAAAGGCAAAGATGACGAGCCAGCATCTTCTCAATCCTTGGTTAGAGGCCGTTGGAGTCATAATTCACCTCAAAGACACGAGAACAAACCCCCAGTCGTTCCCTCCCACCACGCTAAGATCTGAAAGCTTAGATATTGTGGTGGACGCAGCAGGAAATCCTCCGTCAGGTGGTGAGATGGAGCTTTTGTTGGGCTGCAGGTATGTGGAAGTGAGCAGAGGGCGTGCGTGAGGTTGGTGCCTCCATCGCTGCCCTCCGAGCTGCAGCTCATTTGCAATTACAGGCTTGGTGTGCCCTTAATAAAACTGAGGTTGGCTCATTATTCCCATAATCACCTGGAAAATGTATTTCTCAGGCTTGTTCTTTGCTGTATCAAAGACTTGTTTCTATCTCTCCGTTTTTTGTCTGTTCCCCCCTCCCCGTCTTGCCCTTGTGAAGTGACCAGGGATGGCTTGCCGTGTAGCCCTTGCCTGTGATTAACATGCTGACCTAGCAATTATTCACATCTGGATGAGTCTTTGTTCTACTTTGAAGTCTCTCAATGACTTCTCTTTCCCCCCACCTGTCTTCATTTTCCCCTCCACGCCTCCCATCCCACCTCCTCCCTCTCCACCTTGTCTATTACTCCTCAGAAGTGCCAGTAGGCCCAAAATGAAACAGAAGACGGACCAGAAATTCCTCCTTAATGGGCCCAGGTGAGCTTGGAGTGGGAAGGGGAAGGTTCAGACCTTGAAGATGACCTTTCCAAAGTGCTTAAGTCAATAACTATGTGTAACCCTCCCTATTCCCTTGTTTATAATTGACAAGGTGGAGATGGACTAGAGGCTCTTTCTTCTCTCCAAGCACGTGAGATCTTTTAATCTTAACCCCTACAAAAAAAAAAAAAAAAAAAAAAAAGAAAAGAGGAGTGGGAGAGGGAAAAAGACGGAGCAAAGTGCTGGACGAAGGAAGAGATAGGGTAATTGGTTCACCACAGCGTGAGGCTGGGGAGTTGTGACTGCTTCTGAGGTCCTTCTGCAGTGGGAGAAGTGCCGGTTGAGCAGCATCTCCTCTCACAAGTCTTCTTTTGTACGGCAGGAGAGGAGGGGACGGCTCCCTCTTACACGTTCTTACATCCAGCTACTGAGGCACATTCACCAGCAACTGGTTAAGAAGAAAGATTAAGGGTTGTGGGGCTTGGGGGAGTGGGAAGTCCCTTTGCTTTGAGGAGATTAACTTTCAAGACGAAGTAAAACACAAGGCGATAGTCTTTCAAAATTGCCTTCCAGCCGTGACAGGCAATGATTAGATTAATTAGATTACGAATGCTCTTTTATATTTGGCAGATGGGTTGGGACAAGGTGGGGGTGGGGGGCTGCGAGAGAAATAATTTTTTTTTTTTTTTTCCCAGTACTTCTATTTTCTAACGCAACACAGGTGTTCCCGGTGTGCTGCAAAGCCCAGCGCTCAGCTAAAGTCCTCCCAAGGGTCTGAGTGGACTTTCACAAGAAAGACCGGAGCAGTCACTGCTTTAGGAGGTCATAGAGAAAAACTGTTCACGGTCTCAAGGGAAGCAGAAGCAATAGATATGAAATATCAGACGTGAGAGGTAACACGAGTAACATTAGACTTTTCTCCTTTACGTAGAGGGTGTGGGTGAAATGATTATGGGAAAATACAAAGTCTTGGTACCCCAGGAATTACATCCAAAGGAAACTGTGTCCATTTCTAGCACAGAACATGAAGAGAGTTTCACTGGAAGGTCAGTCTAACGTTTACATATTTTTTTATGTCCGCCTAACCTTGAGAACTCCTTTTTCCAAGGCTTTCAGAGGGGACATAGTCTGCACTTTGTTCCTACGGGCATTGAGAACAGTGGGGACAGAAAAATCCCCACTGACAGGAAAATCTTCACAGGCTGAGGATACATGTAGGATAGAGCAAGAAAATGTGGGTTGAAGCCACAAATTAATGAATGTCTTACAAGTGTGACCTCTTGTTCCTGAACTTTCGCTACCAACTTTTTTTGCCCATCTTTAGACATTAAAACATTTCATGCCAAATAAGACACCTTACTCTCCTTTTATATCCAATTCATAGAAGCAGACATCTCTCAGGATGCTTCTCTGACCTGTAGATGGGATGAAATACTTGGATTTGTTCTCCTTAATTGCCTATGAATGAGGCCAATATGACCAATTGTCACTGTTAAATCCCGAACTGCATCGTAACAACGACATATTTTTTAAATTAATTTCCAGCTTTTGACAAACTTGAAGATATTCCCCTCCAAAATATACTGTCCATTAGGCATGAGCTCTGACCTACAAAGAGTTTTGCTGATCTTGGTTAACCTTCCAAGATGTGGGCTGTCCATTGATGCTGCTATGGAGCTGTAAGGTCCTGAGGTTGTCTCCAGGCTTGGCCCATGAAACCCAGCATCCAGGCTCTGAGTCTCCCTCCAGGCTCAAGGTTGCTTGCTGGTCCTTTCCGTGAGAGCAGTCAGGGCTGGGGCACGCAGCGTGAACCACTATGGGGATGGAATTAGATAGCCCTGATTTTATCATAAATTATTTATGTGCAAATCAGAAAAGAGCCAGACTTTGCAGGGGCACTGTTAGGCTGAAATGCTAAATAGTTCAGCAACTTGGAGCAGTAAAAATAGCAACCGAATGAGAACAAGGAGCTTGAGATCTAAATAGCCCAAACCAGACTTGAAGCTTCAACCAAGATATTTGCATAGAGGAGGAGCTCTGAATATTGGTCAAAACATTTGTGACACTGAATGCACATGCTTGGCAAGTGTGAAAACAACTTGTGTGGCCAAACTGAAAGATGTGTAATGCAGTGAAGTAGCACATATCCTGTATTTTAAGGAAGCTGCAGCCAGGAGAACCTGGGACATAGTCCTTGGAGGGCTGTATCCTACAGCTGGGTCTGTGGGAGGAGAGAACCCAGCAGGATGAGCTAACCCCAAGGCCTGTGGTAAGAGGACAATGCTTTCCGGTTTAAGCCCCGTGGAGTTGGAGGAACCTTGGGAAGAAAGACACTGATGGAGATGCTTGTCACTTGTGTGGGAGCCTCTCTGAGGTGCAACGTACATGTGTATGGACCATCTCTGCCCCTGACACCTGCCCAGACCTTCTTGGTCTCTGATGGGGTGAAGGGACCTCTTAGAAATATCACTCTGGACTAGTATCAAGAGAGTCCAGCTTTCCAGAAATTCATTGCATGCCTGCAGGCCACCGGCTGTTTTCTTATGATGTCAGGCAGGGAAGAGGGAACTTGAGGGGTAATTCACAACCAGAAGATGCATCCCAAGAGCACTGTTGCTCCATGCTGGGCAGGCTGCAGCGGGAAGCAGCAGGGACCCATGATGCAGCAATGCCAACCTCAACAGCCCCTCCCGTCTCCATCTCCAATATGAGAGGATGGACCTGTGCTTGAACTGCTCTGAGACACTGTTTTTTGAAGGCCCTGGCTTGTCTGTCCTTGCAGTAGAGGTGAGCACGCTACCTAGGATGTATATCCTGGTCCCTGCTCCTGGCCAGTCCATCACTGTCACCTCTCCTGGCTCCCAACCAGTCCCAGCCAGACATACCATGCTCTGGAGATGACATAAACACCATGTGGGTGGTAGATTGAACGCCTTCATCTTCCTTCCAGCTCCATTTACCTGTTATTTTGCCTGTGCTCATTGTAAGTATCACCACGGGTGGGCCTAGAAAGCTTTTCCTGGTGGTATAAGGGCATGTTTGTCCATCACAGCACCCCACCTGCCTGCTTGCATCTTCTGAATACTATTCTTATTTGATCCTGTGTCCTGCTCAGGACCATATCCTTCGTATACTGATAGCTTTATTACATTCCTCTGAACGGAGGGGTTTAGAGAGCTGTGGAAAAATGTGCAGGGAAAGAAAATAAAGGGGTGGAAATATGAATATACCAAAGGGAGCTGAACCTCATGGATGGATGGTCCTCCTATTGTAGGCTCTGGTCAGAGCAGCTGGCCTGATCGTGCACATGGGTTTGTTTGAGACTTGACCAGCATCTCCCCATCCCAAACGGCAGTTTGGCACCAGAGCAGCCAAATGGCACAAACTAACCCTGAGCACGTCTGGAGGAGTGAATCAGTTGATCATGACTGGATTTTGCCTGCCTTTTTCTTTTTTTTCCTGAGCCGTTTGTTTTTAGTTTTCAACCAGTGTGCTTGTACCTCATGATGATACAGCCCACTCTGTTGACTTTAACTTTTAATTATGCAGGGATTATTGCAGAGTTAAAGGTGCATTTATAAGGCTTTTAGAAGGAGCCTATGCTCTGCCACTGGCCCTGGAGATGAATCAATCTAGTGACTTTTATCTCCCTTCCAACCAAGGCAAAAAACCTCTTTTCTCTTCAGCTTCCAAACCTGCCTGTAAATAACCTGCTTTGACATAACCCCCCGACCCTCCCTCCTGTCCTCCACGCTTTTTCCACTCGGTTTTCTTCCTGTAATAGGTCTGAAAAGGTTGAAAGGTGCTGAACTCCTGTGCGGGGAATTCAGCTTTAAAGACCCTGAACTTATAGATTCCCTGAGGGCTGTAGAGGAGGGGAGGAGGAGGAGGAAGGGCAGGGGGGGAGTCTTGTGCTTTAGCACAGTGACCTAAAAATGATACATCTCATGTACATGTCATGTCAAATGTCATCTCTAGGGCTGGAAGTACTCCGAATAACCTGTCTGGTCAGTAGAGGTGACTGAAAATACTTAGCTGCAAGCCATTGCTTTGAGAAAGATTTGCCTTTTATACTTCCTTCTTCATTTATTTATGAGCTGGCGATTTTTTTCTTTTCCTCTCCTTGCGCAAGGTCCACCAACTGGCTTTTGCTCCGGCAGACTGCAGAACTGTTTGATGAGCAGCAAACAGCAGCTGCAAAGCAGGAAGGAAGCAGTGAACCTCATTCCTAGGTGTTTTTTTGGGGTCAGAAATGAGAAACTGTGCCTGGGAATAATAGCTGAAGGCAGCAGCTTGAGCACTTTCATTCGGCTGGGCTCAGCAAGGAAGAAGACACTTGGCTTGGACCCCTCAACGGAGCCTCACACCCCGTGTCTTGCAAAGCCGAGCAGTGGTACCAGCATTATTGCCACCATCTGTTGGGGTACCAGCTTCACCCCCCAACCCACCTCCTCTTTCCCCTCTTCCCTTTGCTGTAGAGCCTCTTACCACCTTCCCTGGGGAAGCGCCTGTCGGTTTTCCAAAGGAGGGTGTTAAATGTGCCTTCGCTGCCGCCTCCCTGGGGAGAGAGCACTGCCTGCTCAAGGGCTCTTCCATCTGCCGGGGAAGCGTCCGAAAACAAGCCGAGGGAGATGAAAACCCAGATTAATTCAAAGTAGAAATAAGGCAGAATTGCCCCAGGAGAGCGTTTCAGCCTACCTGTTTCTGTCTAGCAGCTCGGGAAAGCCTTGTGGGCTAGGATAAATGTCCGACTTTTAGACAAGTGATGTTTGGGATGCCGTTAAACAGGGAGGGAGAAGATGCTGAAGCAAAGCCCAGGGTCACAGGCTGGTGGAGGCAGAATCCTTTGGCCTGTGCTGCGCTGGAGAGCAGACTAGATGTTTGTTACAGCCCCGCAGTCCCTCTCTGAACAGCAGTTTCCTTTCTCTTACCCATCACTTCATGCTGAGCCTTCCTCTGCACCCATCACCGGCAACACAAAGCAATGCAAAGCAAGAACTGGTACGTGCCCAGTACCATCTGATCTTGTAGGGGGGGGGAATCAGGACTACTGAAATAGGAATAAACACAGAGCTGGGTATTTCAGTCTCAGCGGTGACTTCTGCACTTTTCTGATGGGAGATGCAGGTCTCCATCTCAGCAAAATTTTAATCTGTCTTGACGGTTGGCTGGTGTTATTTCTTCTAGAATGGTGGGATTATTTCTTCTAGAAGGTTGACTAAAATGTTTTTTTTTTTCTGGGTGGTGGGAACTCAAAACTTGGAAGTCCGGTACGTGAGCTTCAGCCCAAGAGCTGAACCCCACCAGAGCAAGAAGGTGGCCAACAGCTGGAATGGCTCTCTGTCCATTCTCGTGGACATATCTGAGAAGGTTTTTTTCTTTACCAGTTTTCCAGAGGTCAAGCAAACTCTTGCAAAACACCTGATCACTACTCCTGCACAGCAGGGATTTCCCAGGGAAGACTTTTCCTAACTTAGTGCTGCCTTTTTTACCAGCAGGATCCTACTTGGGATTTCAAGCAGGAACAAGAGGTTAGATTAAGCCTTCCCAGCAAGCCCTATCAAAAAGTTTGGGTTTTTTAAAGCACACATCTACACGGTGATGGAATTCCCTGGGCTTTTGATAGATGCTTTGAACTTCCAGCTGTTCTTGGGAAGAGAAGGAACATCAAAGACATGTCTGCAAAGGCCGTTTGTGTAGTTGAGTGGATCAGGGCTCTGTTCTTCTGCTGGGGTGCCTCTATGAGCCTGTGTAGGAGGGCTGGGAAGGGTGAGAGTCTGAATTTAGTAATGAGAGACAAAAATCCATCACAGGGAACCCTACCTAAAAAGCCAAATGCACCCAAGCACCTTCATATAATGCAATATCAGTTTGCATATTAAGAAGGCAATGATGTTTCAGGGATTGCACAAAGCTACCCAGGAGCTCTTCACCCCCTTGGAGCTGGGATGACAGTTTCATCCTGGACTTTACAGATTTTTGTTCCAAGCAATGATTTAGGGTGATAGGGAAAACCACGCTCTCTCCTGCACTTTTCATGAGGCACATGGTGTTTTTTGGCCTTCTTGTGTTTGGTTGAAATTCAGTGTGCAGGGCATCACACTAGGAAACTTCATGGTCTTTTCTTGGTCTTCAATTCCTGTATGTTTATGAAGTGCTAAAGAAAATTAGTATCCTTGCTTATAAATGCTGAAATATAAGACACTTGGCAAAACATGTTTGGGCCAACTTAGCTCCTATTTGTCCTAACAGGACTGAATTATATGTTTATAAGTGCTTTTTAAGGATTTTGCAGAAACGTGAGGTTGAGTCTTCCTTGAGATCATCAAGGTTGGCCATTAGCTGTTGGAAAAGAAAGGGAGGGAGAAAGAGAGAGAGGGAGAAAGAGAGAGAGAGGAAGAAAGCAAGAAGGCAAGCAGAAGAAGAAAAAACAAGATGACAGCACTTGACAAGGTGACACAAGGAGAATGGGGCTTTGCAAACAGCTAGTATTAGGAAATGTTTAGAAAACCCCAAGAGATATCAATGTGGTAGAAATCCAGCTGCAGAGTGGAACAGGGCTGGTGTGGCTTCTTTTGGGAATTCAGGAGAATTTCCTGTTTTCTGTGATAGACTGGTCTTTTTATCAAACTTCAATGAAGATACATCTATCACTGTTCTTCAGGGCCCCACAACATCTCAGTATCTGTTGCCTCCCAGCCACAAGCAGAGAGACATTGCATTGTGCAAGGTCCTTTGCTAGATCCTTCCACAATTGCTTGAACCCTCTTATAACAATTCATCTTTCAAGATACTAAACAGCAACCAATTAATTGCTGAGAAAGACAAGCAAAGGATGGCTCTGAGGTCGGGGCGCTATCTGTGGGTGAGAGGGAGAGAGGGGAAGAGACTCTCATGCCACAGATTTCTTGGATAACCTTGGGTGAGTCACTTAGCCTCAGTTGTTGTCTTGGTTTTAAAAATTGGAGCTGGGATATCTTCCTCAGCTCGGAAGGATTGAAAGACACTGACCAGGTGGGGCCATAAGGCTCAGACATTGAGGGTGGAAGGGCTGTGCAGGGGCTTGGAGCCAGCGAGGAGCCACCGTGCCTGGTGGGTCGCCGTGTGAAGGCAGTGTTCCCCCTGCAGGGACCTCGCCGTAGCTCCAGAGCCTTCAGTGTTTTTTGGGGGAAGGCAAAATTATTTCGGCAGCCAGGAAAGCAGAAGTGCATGATTTATCACAGGGAAAATCCACAACTTCACCTGCTGTTGCTTAAATAATTGCTAAGGCTGTGGCACAAGGTAGGAATGACTTAGAAAGCAGCATCTCTTTCTTTTGAAATCAGAGCTTCAGTAAATGCTTCCTGCATGTCGTGACTGGAGAGACGAGCTGCCCTTTTTAATTTTCAGTTGCTTTTGTTTTCTCCTTTATTTTCCCTCTTAGTCTCCTGAGAAGAAATTGTCGCTTGCAGACAATCAACAGAAACAAAACCAGGAGATCTGAAAGTTAAAGGATCTGATTGTGCAGATGAATTACTTTCCAGTTCCAGAGCTGAAGTGCTTGGGGAAGGAGAAAGGGGCAAACGTGGGTTTTATTGGCAGAGGGGAAATGTTCAGGGACCTGAAGTGGGTCTGGAGAGAGTTGGTAACATTGGGTTGAGACCCTTCATCTGAACAACCGTTTCAGAACCACTTTAGTGTCTCCTGCCTTTCTCTCCTGTGCTCTTGTGCCCAGTTTCAGGGAGGGGAGCTCTGGAGCTGGGTGAATGCACAGCCTGGAACCAGGGTCTTGAGGGAAGCTTGGGGTGTGTTGAATTATTTTGCCCCTTTTCATAGGAAATGGCAGATAGAACAATCAGAAATGAGGAGAGAGCGCAAAAACAATCATGGGAATATTGGAAAAGGTCAAAGACAAAAAAAAAGAAAAAAAAAAACCCCAAACTAACCCCTCCCACATTAAATACTGTGACCTGAGGAGGGTTTGAGGCCAGGAACAAAGAGGAAAGGATGAGAGGTTGGTGATCCAGCAACTTGGCAGGCCTTTCCAAAGTCCCAGTGACCTCTGGGATGTGAGAAGGATCTGCAGCTCATCGAGGACAACATTGACCTCTCCCTGGAAGAGAGAACCAGGGGTGCATTTGTGTACTTAGGACCTGCAAGCATATCTTATGCTAAAGAGCATCCAGTTTTGAAGCAAAGTTCAAAGTTTAGCCTAAATTTGGGGGACAGGGGATGGGGAAAGGGATGGAGGAAGGGTGTCTTAAGCTACTTGGGATGCCTGGGTCTTCTCACCAAGCATAGGGAGGGCCTGGGTGGATCCAGGAGGTTGGATCTTAGATGGTGGATGCTGAATCTGACCTCCTAGTCTCTGTACAAGTGGGAGTGATCCAGTTGCAAATTTGATGCCTTATGGTGAAACACAGAGGATTTTCTTAATTCAGTAAGAGTCCACCCCCAAAACAAGCAAAAGAACAATGAAAAGGGCTATGGCACTGTGAAAACCAAACATGATGTTCTTAATCAACTAAATGAGTGGAAACAAAATGTCTCTCAACTGATGGAGACAAAGTTGATTCCATTTTCCCCCTCTTTTTAAACTTCCATTAACAAAAATTTGTTTACAAATATTTTTAACAACAAAAATGACATTGAGTCAAGTTGAAGATCAGAAACCATACCTCTTCCTCTGGAAATGCTGAAATGAAACATTTCTATTTTCCCCTGAGCATCCACAGACATATTTTTTTTCCCCTACGAAACAAAATGAAAGAAAACCAAAACCACCAGTTAAACTGCCACAATTTCGCAATGCATTTCAGGGATGCAGAGCAAAAAAAACCAAACAAGATGATGGCTGAAGAAAAGTAACTTTACCAGGCTCTCGTTTTCACTGCAAGCATTACTGATGCCTGACCTGAGCCCATCTGCGGCAAAACAAGGGCAATTTTGCTACAAAACTTGTGGCTTTGGGTTTGCTTTATCTGGGGACATCCATCAGGGATGTCTCAGCCAGCTGCTGCCCAAACAGCCCCTGGACGATGTTGCGATGCTCACCAACATCAAAGGCCAAATTATTCGACCTGGAGTGTGACACATCCCCAGCTTGGGAAAACAGTTCAAATAGCCCCCCACCACAGCGGTAGGGACGTATAGATATGCAGGAACGCCATCCCTCTGGGCTGTTCGCCTTGGCAGGGGGAGAGCGGAGTTATGGCCATGGGGTTTTGTGCGAGGGGATGCTTCGGGAGGGAGCTGATTGCCCTGAAAGCCGCCCCCAGCCCTTTTATATGGTCATTAGGAGACCTGAATGGGGGAGGCTGCGGGGGCTTCTCACGCCTCCAGCCCAATCCAGCCAGCAGCCCCTCTCTCAAGTACCTGCTAACAGGTCGACTTGCCTTTGGTCTCAGTCAGGTCTCAGCGGAGACCGGGCACCATTTCCTAGGCTAATAGGTGTGAGGGGAGCCAAGAATTTCACTCTTTTTTTTTTTTTTTAAGGTCTTTTCAAGGCAGGCTATAAACCTCTTGTTTTCCTCCTCCTCCTCTGGGTTTGTTTCTCCGCTTCCTTTTTTTTTTTTTACCCCCTCCCCAGGTGGTGTTAAAAGTCAACAAGCCCCTTTATCTCAGGGCTGGCCTTTTTCCCCAGGATGACGAAGCAAATCCACATTGCTGAGGAGGTGGCAGTCCCACATCCTTTCGGTCTTTCCAGGTCCTCGTAGGGACTTCCCCCACCTTTTGCTGTGGCAGATGATACCCAGGCTCAGGGCAGGGTCCCTGTTAGGCAGATTGCAGCCCAACGGGGCTGATAATCTCCGTTTTCCTTTGGATTGCAGCTCAAAAAACACTGCACCATGAGCTGCAGAGATGCTGAGCTGAGGACAATCCAGCTGGGTTTCCCCCCTCCTGCCCTGGGTTACTGTTGAACCACTGGATGTTGAACTGGAGGGCTCCCAGTTGGCCTTGTAGCTCCTGAGTTATCAGCCAAGCACACGGGTGTAAATCAGAGCAGCAAAAACTGGTGCATTAAAAGCCTGGTCGACAGCCTGGCATGAAGCCGATTCATCTGCTTATTCCCACTGGTGCGCAGTGCAGCAGAAGCAAAGAGGGATCAGACCCAAATTTGAGGCTGATTCAAGCGGTTTTGTCTCAGATCATGGGTATGACTCCCCCTCTGCTTTTCTTCGCTTTAAATTTGAGTGGCCCAGATCTGGAACATGGTTTCCTCCCCTCTCAGAGCGTTAACATTGGAGTGGATATCTTTTACTGTCACCTTTTCCCTATAGGAATTGCGGGATGGTGTTAAGAAAAAGTTGGTCTTTGCTAACCAGCTCTGCAAAGACCTTCTCCTTCAGAGGAGGTCACTTGGGCTCTGCTCTCTAAAGACCCGATTTCAGTGCTGTGGCTGTTGGAAAGCAGCAGGGCTGCTTTGCCTCTTTGCTCTTCTCCAGACCGTGGAGAGATACAAGTCTGATGTCCAACTGCGTCCTTACCCCTGACCATGGGAAAGAAGGATTTGATGGTCCATGCACCAGATAAATACTTTTTTTTTAAAAAAAACACCACAATAAAAAAGATATATATCAGCGACTCCTTGGGTCACTGGGTGGAGGGTGATTTCAGAAGAGTCTATGTGATCCAACAGGTGTGTGTGCCATGTAGTTCATCTGCTGTCTTCTTCTAGCAAGTCCCCCTGCCTCAGTTTCTCCGCTGGCAAAACAGGGATGGCGAGGCACAGCTCTGAGATGAACTTTGGGAGCTGCAATGCAGCTTTGTTTGAAAGAGCTTTAAGTTATTTCCCCTCCTGCATTACACTGTCTCTTTTGGCCCATTGCAGGATAGGAATCAGGCCTCAAGACATTTTTCTATTTCGATGTGGGTTTTTTCATTGCAGACTCGACTTTTAACTCTTCTGTATGCTGTTTCTAACACTGGAAGGGGGAATGATGGGATGGCATCCAGAGGTCTCTTCCAACCACCATCTCCAGGACTCTTCGTACTTCTCGCCTTTCCCCTCTTGACGGCACTATTCACTCTCCTTGCCCCGGTGCAGCGACAGGCTGAAACACTGAAGCCCCTTGCAGGGGTTGGCAGGCAAAAAAACATCCTTTGGTGGTGCTTAGAAAACTCACATCAAAATGTCCTTCTGAGGGGCACCTGGAGACCTTTCTACAGAAAGCCTTAGACCTTGTACAGAAGAGACAGTGCAACAGTGGTGAAGAACTATAAAAAAATCCTATTTTCAGGGAACCCTAAAGGAGTGCCTTTCTGACCTGGACAAAGCAGGTCTCAAGACAGCAGGGGATAGTCTGGGCTTAGACAAAAGCTTGGCAATGTCACCCCTTCTCTAGCTGCATTGGCTTCCCCAGAAGAGAAACAGGCACTTTGCTCTCACCCTTGGCTTCCCTTGACTGTTTAGGCTGGAAGACCCTGCAAAAGGCTTAGATGCCTCCTTTGGAGGGCAATGCAAGATAATACCTTTCTGGACATGAAGCTGGGGACACTGTCACTTAAAAACCTTGGAAAAATGAGGATGAACTCCTCACGGGGTCACTAAATTTCGGTGTCCTGCGGAGATGAGCTGTCTATCTCAGCTGCTGTCTGGAGAGCAGCAGATCCCTCTGTCGCGCATTTTTTGGTCCATGGACTGGGTTTTGGTCACCACTGTGGAGCTGGTGGGGATGGATGGGGACTGAGAGGTTCTTTGGGAAGCACAGCCCGGGGTGCGGCGTGCAGGGGGTTAATCGTATTAGAATGAATACCTGAGGCGGCCTTCCTTGAGAAATGTAACGCAAGAAAAAACACGTTAGGAAATGCCAGAAAATGCAGTGAAAAAAAAGAAATTGTGGGTGAAGAAGCAGTCTGGGACCTCAGTTGGGCTTGGTCCAAGAAGTCTGACTGCCTGATGAATGGGGCCACCCAGCACCCCCAGGGCCTGAGTCTGCCCTTTGCTCAACTCCACCAGCCTCCTGGAGAATAAAGGGTTGGGGGGGCTTTCATGCAGGGCACGACCTGGCTTGCTGTGGTGCTGCAGCTCCATAAAAGGAGCTTGGGGAAAGCATCCATCTGTTCTGGGAAGGAAAGGCGCAATTGTGGTATGACAAGCATTCGTGCCAAGGATGGATCACCTGGGTTTCCACCAGAGTGAAAGCAAGGGATGCAAACCCAACGCAAACCATGCACTGCCATCTTGTAATGTCCCCATCTGGGGAACTCCTTGCTGCAGGATGCTGCTGGACTATTATAAAGGGAAAAAAAAAAAAGGTAAAAAAAAATCAAAGAAAAATGAGAAATTAAGTGATTTAGAGGAACGATAAAAGCATCTGAAAGTCTGCTTGGACAAAACCTGAGGGCTTAAAATTATTCATGTTTCAGGGTATAGGAAGGTGAATTAGAAGCGTTTAACAGCTAACTTTAATTTTGCAGATCAAGGATAAATGTAGACAGCCACCTTGGCATGGGAGCGTCTCAGAAGCTTGAATGTCCCTACCACCATAGGGAAGTCCTTGGAGGGATGTCAGTGCTGTGAACCCCATTGCATGGAGAGGGGAGCAGAGATGCAGGGAGGTGGCTGAGCGATTGGGCATGACACACGCAGATAGTCTGCATTTGCCCCAGTTCTCAACCACTTCTCCACAATATCCCCCCTTATTCCCTCTCCAGGCGCTTGTCCAACTTGCTGTGATGATGCCCTGCTAGGGAAGCTGGGCGTCAGAGGGTGGTGGGGATTGGGCAACATGAGATGTTCCTGCTTATCATCCCTTCCCCTGTGGGGGCTGTCTTTCTTTGGAGAGTGAAACCCTTCGGTTTACAACAGTCCCATATTGTCCTTCTCACGCTGGCTTTCCCCAAAGTGGGGCTGGTGTTAGCTTGGGACCTGCTTGCTGACAGATATTCCAGCACCAAAAGACGAGAAACTTGTCATGCAATTCCCAACAGGCACCATATAACGGCAGGGATGTCCAGAAATCACAAGGGTTGTTTTTTTTCCCCCTCTCTGGAGTCTTTTGGGGTACCTACCTTAATTATTAGGCAAGCCAGCAACGTCCACACAATCTTCTGCCTTTCTCCTCCTTTCTCTCCCATCCTCTTCTTCCCTGAAGTGCAAGATCTGTCTTGGGCGGGTTGGAAACGGCCCAGGCTGGATGTCAGCTCCACTACCAGAGAACTGACACAGCTGGTGTCGAGGTATATTTTTCAACAGCCAAGGCGCTGCTCCCAGCTTCCTTGTCCGTCACCCGCTTGGAGGAGGAAGCCGCCTCGCACGTTTGATTCGGAGCCAGCCCGTTGATGGAGCGATGCTGCTTTCTCGCCGGGGCTGGGAGCTCGCCTCGCTGCCAAACAGCTGATGAACTGCTTCTCAGCCATCTCTTTCTCTGCCTTCTGCTAGGCGTGGTTTTTTGCCGTGATACCAGCGGGCTGTTGGAGCATGGGGGATGTCTCATTTTGAGAAGAAAGTTGCAATTGCGCTGGGTCCAAAAAACAGGCAATAAAAAGAAAAGATCTGGTTACTTCGCAGACATCTATTTCATCGATCTTGCTGAATATCAGAATCCATTTAATTAACATCCAAGAACCTTCACCAACCTTAAAATGCAGAGACTGGCCCTTAGGTTCGCAGGGCTGATATAATCCTTCCTATATGACTTTTCCAACTACCGTTCCTGTGAGGAAAGCAGAGGAAAAAAAAAAAAAAATCAGGACAATTTGTGTCCATTTACAGATCTGTGGCTCAACACCCCAGCTCATTCTCTCCTGTCTAATTGCTGCTTTCTTCTCTTCTCGGGCTCCTTTGTTTCTCTCTGCAAGCAGCCACAGCTTTCAGATGTTTTAGGGTCATTCCTCCATGTGCTGCAATGCTAATTATTTCTTCTGCCCTAATTCAGTTTTGCGTATCGCTCCCAGCCACACAGGCCACGTAGCACACACAAGCACGCTCTCCGCATTCACGTGACAAAACCTCCCCACAGACACACGCAGGACGACACAAAGCTGTAGGGTCCCGATGCTGGAGAGCAAACCATGGTTTCTGTCGTGCTGCCGTCGCTTCGTAATCGTGCCGTCTTAATTAGAGGGTTTCCGAAGCTGGAAATCTGGTGCAGCCATGTACCAAATTTGCCCCACTGATGCTTTGAAACGATGAAGATAATGTTGATAATAATTGCCAAGATTCCCCTTCTTTTGTTATGTCCTATCCACAGCATCCAAGATTTGCTGTGGGAACTGCTCAGAAGACTTCCCGGATAATGAATGATTTGTGAAAAGCGCTCTTTTCCAGAAATGGCTGATATTAGAATTGGTGCCGATGTCATGTAACGGCTCCCGTTCAGAAAAGCTATTGAAAATAGTCCAAATTCCTCAGAACTGTTAAATCGCTTCTAATTTCTCCTCTTTGTGTATATGTAAGCTGTGGGGGTTTTGTTTGTTTGTTTATTTCCCTCTTGCGGAGAATAAGTTTTAATTTAATTTGCATGTTGGGTTGCTGCTCTTTTTGTGTTGCATTTAATATATTCAGAGTGTTTGGGGAGCCTGAGGTTTGGAGGCAGCGGAGAGTGAGATTGTTTCCATTGATGAATGTGGCTTTGAGAAAAGAAATGAAAAAGTTGGGGAAAATAAATTCCACGAGTGCCGGCATGGGGCAAGGAAATGGAAGATTTTATTTTCTTGCATTTTTCCCGGGCAAAATCAGCAAAAAGCTTGTCCTTCCTCCTTTTGTTTTTTAATGACATGTGCTTTAATAAAAATAATTGCAGTGATGGCAAGAAAAAAAGCCTAGGCAGGGATTAAGGTAGGTAAGTCCTAAGGAAAGATTAATCAGAAGAATGCATGGAGACATGCAGCTCCCATCCAAAAATATATTGGAAAATTAATATAGAGAGGGTTACGCAGAGCTCTCCATGCACAACATTGGGTCTTGAACGTTCAGACGGTGTTTTGCAACCTGAGGGCTGTCTATTAGGGTGAGGGTGCATGGGATGGGGATGCATCGGCGCAACATGTTTTCTGATATATGAAACATTATTTCTTCTGGATCACTTCTTCCCTCTCCCCTCCCTTCCTCAAACTTGCTTCTTTTCAAAGTGGCATTTCCAATTTCGTGTTTCAGAGCCTGAAATGAGCAATGTGTTATGAGGAGGAAGTTTCCTCCAGGCTGAAGAAGGAGGTGATAATGCTGAGGACTTCTTGATGAGGACCCTTGTCTTTCCTAAAGAAGGATTTAGAATTTTTCAAGTGGGGAAAAAAAAAAAAAAAAAAGCAGCTGTAGGAAGGCTTGTCCCTGGGCAGGAAAGGGCTGTGTGATCTAACTAGATTTTGCCATCTTGAGCTGCTGAGGTTTGATGTGGTTAAAAGACACCCCATGCACCTGCACCCAGAGTCAACCGTGCAAACTCTCTCCTGGAAGCCTTTGCAATGTTCTTTGGGAACGTGTGGCCAAACCCGGACTTGCCTTTCAAAATGAAAGAGGAGGATCCCTCAAAGGGACCTCGACGATGTGTATTTTTCTCTTGCCTCCCCCCAAAATACATGTTTAGACAGTGCATCGGTTGCCCGCCCAAGGGGGATGCGAGGACTGAGAGGTGATGCTCCAGGATGCCCAGATGAGGGTCAAACGTCTGTGTTTCCCACTCAATGCCGGAGACCCGTCGACGTGAATTCCTGGAGACAATGCGAGCCATCCCCAGCCGATGAAAGGCTCCCGTCCTGCTGGGTCTTCGGGGAGATAACCCCGACAAAACCCCCGCGAGCCTCTGCCGAGCTCCTACAGCCCTCCCCCACCCCCGGGGAACCCAGAGGATTGTATCCCCTGTGTTTGCAATTTGTGTGTGTGGCACCATTAAGAATTGATATGCTCGATATGAATGGCGATACTTCAAAACGCCTGAATAGACCCCGAGCTTCCCCCCTCCTTGCACAACCCCCCACCAAAAAAAAAAAAAAAAAAAAAAAAAAAAAAAATTGTTGAAAAAGTCCCCTACTCAGCCTGGGAGGGAAAGTTTGTGTATCAATCTAGTTTTATAATAGTGTAATTTAGTGTCTAGGCCCGGGCTCTGGTGGTGATATTGTACTGCAATGAATGAAACAGAGGACTCCAGGCTGAGCAAGAGCTCGAGGACCCGGCTGGCTCTATTCAGGCCAAACTAATCGGCTTCAGCTCAGCTCTCCGCCAAAGCTCCCCTCTCAGTAGTGGGTTTTTCTCTGGGTTTTTGTTACTGTTTCTTAAAGAGCTCAGCTGGCTGCTGAGGCTGAAAAGAATCAAATTATTAAAGATTTTGTGGAAAATCCAATGAGAATGGGCCCATGCAAGAATAATAGCATTGTGCCACTGTGGGCCATTCCCAGCTTCCAGTCGGGAGAAATTGTCAACTCTGTCTTTGTTTTCTTAACCCTTTCAATGGAAACAAAATAATATTTAGCTCAGCACAAAATACCTTCTTTTTAATTTCTAATCCTTTCAGGTTCTTTTTTTTTTTTTTTTTTTTTTCTTCCCCCCTTCTCCTCCTCCTTTTCCTCCCTCCCTCCCTCTGTCTTTCTCTCTCCCCCTCTCCCTCGTTTTGTTGGCTGTCCTCTGAAATATATTTATATACATCATACATTCCCCTTTTCCTTGCCAGTTGGCCAGAGGGGCATCTGTTATCAGGAAGGACCCTTCTTTTTTTAAACAGGGTGTAAAATGGGTGATTAAATGCTTTATTAACACCACCAGAAAAGGGAAGAGGAAAGGGAAATGTTTTCTTTCAAGCTTCTATTTTTAACATTTATGAGCGGTTAATAGAATCATTAGTATGTTGTGCAATGGGCTGGCTGTACCATGTGTCACGTTTTTAAATGTCTGTACATTTTAGATTTAGAAAAGTATTTAATTGGGGAATTGTAATGTCATTAAAGAACAAAAAAGAAATGCCTGTCTGTCTGTCCATCCTCAATCCGTCAGGGTAGACACAGACAAGCAATTTAATCACTCTCCTCCTCTTTTATTTAGGGACTAAGTAGCTTTCTATTTGCGAGCTACATCTTTTCTCCGCTCTTTCTCTGCTGCATGCGCCAATCCCAAATGCGTGGAGGAGCAGCATTGTCTCAGCGATGGCAGGAAAAGGCCCCCGGCCGCGGCGTGGACGTCGAGCCCAGCTGGGCTGCAGGTCTCTCCAGGTTGCAGAGCAACTGGGTGCGGGCAGCTTGGCTGCACCCCATCTTTGCGGGGCGGGGGGGGGGATGAAAGCCCATGGCCAGGGCTCCTTTGTGTGGGGAAGGCAAAGCTGCTGCCACCTTTTCAAGGCTTTCTTGGGAGTGGAGCAGAAGAAGGAGAAGGGGTAAAAAAAATAAACAAACCCAAAACTGTCAAAATAAACCCCCTCCATACCAGCCGGCTGGCACGGGGGACGGGGTGACAAAGCTCAATGCCGGATCTGCTCCTGGTGTAAACTTGATGCCAGCAGGGTTAGGCGGTGGTAAACCGGACGAGCCCATAACCCGCCGAGTTATAACGTTGATAGCAAGCCCAGAATTAGGGTATGGGGGTGAAAATTAAGGGACAAAAGGGTACTCACTGTCCCATTGTGAGAGATCCCTCTAATCAGGATATTCTCCCTCAACTTTGCTCCGCTCTAACCTATTGACAACAGAACTAGGTCATCTTGGTGAATAGGGTAGATTTTCTGCCGCCTCAGTGTCTTTGAGGCTGGAAGGGATTGTGTGTTCAGTGTTACAAACAGACCTTCTGTCTTTATTTCCCGACCAGCAGCGCGCCGCTTAACAAGGAGAACTGGACCAGCCATTTTTCCCGTAACAAATGGAGGGTCCCATCCAAGCCGTCCTTGCCAGTTGGCTTTCAGACAGGGGAAGCTTATTCATGTTTTTAGACATCAGCCAAGTTCAGTCAGGAAGCCTGAGATGTTTTAAACTGGGGGAAAGGCGGGGGTATCCAGGGCTCCCCTGCCAGCTAGGAGGAGCATTATTTTGGTGTTTTCTTGAGTTGGGTCTCTTTTTTTTTGCGCACTCCCAGGGATAGAGTTGTCTCTCTCTATCGCTGGCATAACGCTGGCTTGGGAGGGAGATGCGCAAGGACTTTTTTTGTTCTGCTGGCACTCCTCGAGAGGACAAGTCCACCCCTGCTTGCTTGAATCACCTGCAACAGCGGGAGAAGAGTGGAGGATGTGCGCTGAGGTTGCTAGTGGTGAGGGATCTCACAGGTGAGTCACCGCCAGTGTAGGTGGATATTACACTACAGCCCAAGACACTAAAATGTCTTGTGATGAGCCAGACACAGAGAAGCTGTTGATTACCTTCCTTTGGAGAAGATGTCTACTCCCCATCCCACCCTACGATGTTTCCTCTTCATCTGTCTGCTTCGGGGAAGGACAGAGCATCATCATGCTTTCCATCTGAGATCATGGGGCAATGTCCCAGAAAAACACTTGCACCACCTTTGTGTAATGTTGCTTCTGGTCCTTTCCAAGTGTAAAAACATCCTCATATTTTTCAGGGTAGATGGTAAGAATATATTCCCTTCTAAGGAATAGTGTTACCCTATCCTAGAAATCCTGTAGACATTAGCTCATGGTTTTACTCCCGTTTTCCTGGTTAGCCAAACCTCATCTCCATTACTATGAATGAGTGGCTGGTGTCCTGGATACTTCTCTGCACATTTTCAGGCATCATACAGAAATGTCACCTATACCTCGCTGAAGAGCCACCTCCTTTGGACAGGCAAGAGACAGCACCCTGCATTGCCCATCAGGTGCCCCGTGACTTTCCCCACTGTGATTCCCACTCCTGACCCCACAGCCACTCCTCAGCACCCCCTTTTGGGACATCTGAGATCAGGATGAAGGGGGAATACCTGGATGGGGTTAAGCAGGGGGTGACTGACACAAAGGCGCTTGGTGGAGCAAAACCTTCTCAAGGGTATGTGTCATCCTGGTAACACTCAGCCTTCCTCTTCACAACCTTGAAGATCGGACGAGGAGGGTCAGCAGGAGAAGGGATCGTTCCCAAAGTGTCCGGTTTCTTGTGGTCGTCTCTAACAGTCCTCTTTTTCTGGTCTTGGAGACAAGTTTTGGGGCTCAGGGGGCTTTTGGTCTGACCCATTAGAGCTGTTCTCAAGCTGTAGGATGCTCATATAACTGCTACAGCCAGGGCTGAAGATATTGTTATACAGGAGACAATGTGTCCTAAACTTGGCTATATGCCTGGATTAGAAATTAAAGGCAAATAAGGCAACCTAAGCTCTGGAACTGCATCAAAGGCAAATCCAGGCTAAATGGGAAGGATCCAATTTCACAGTTAAGTTTGTTAAATAGGTGGGTGGTGGTTGCCGGTGGTGCGTACGTCCCTTTATTAACAATTTAAAAATGAAAGGTCCCTGCCTGGAGATAAGTGGAGGATCAGACCTTTTTCTGGCTGCCTTGCCACAAGTAATTCTTACTCATGCAAGGTTCCTACTAAAATCGACAGAGCTACTCGCGTGCACAGGGATTGTCCTTGAATATAATGGCAAAGAAGATGGGAAAACTGCAAGGACAGTACGACGTGCTTGGTAGAAAACAATCTGACAAATCTAGCTCTTTGTTTTTCACCTGTGAATAGTCTACAAGCAAATAATCCCCAGCCAGAAATTATTCAGCTGTTTGTTCATGCAAACATGGTTTTTTCATTTTGGATGGCTTCTGAATTTTGCTGGAATAAATTATCCTTCTGTGTGTGCCCCTTGCACAAAGCCTCTGACTGCTTACCCTGGAGTACTCACTGGTTGAGGATGACAATTTGCAGAAGAGAATTTGACAGATGATGCTTTTTGGTGCAAATCAGAATGTCATCATTAATGGGTAATCATTAAAGTGAGAGTTTGTAGAGCTTCCACTGACACTGTTGTGATGTGTGTTTCGCTTACAGATTGCTCTTTGCAATGTAAAAAAAAAAAAAAGGCTCTATAACTTTAAAAAAAGTGTAGTCGTTTTGTTCAAAGATTCCTGCGTATGTTTGTTTGGACGTGAATTATTAAAGGTGCCTCCTCTACCTACATCAACATCAGGATGAACGAATGTGATTATGAATAAGTCACTTGTACCAGCTTTTGCATACATCTTTGTGTGCGATGTTGAATTATTACAACCTTTTGGCTGATTTTTTTCTTGCTTATGGTAATCTATGATTACACTGCAGACCTTTTATAGCTGGACTTTTGCTAGTGTTCCTGTTCTCAGCCACACGATAAATTAGTTGAAAGGAAACAAAATCTCTTCCCTGGATTTTTAGTACTCAGAACCAGGTTTGAGAAGAATCCCCACAAGGACTCAGAAATCGGAAAATAAATTACGTGAATCCAGCATGAACTATTCCTAAGACGTCATGATTTTTAAACAGGTCTCGTCATTTTAGTGGGGAAATGACTGGAGAGGTTGGGCTGCTTGGCAAGGGCAGTGCTGTGGTATGCTACATGAAATGGTCCTGTAAACAAAAGGAGGTAATTAAAATACATTTGCCAGAAAAGAGCCCAGATTTCCCATGCAATGTGCGATACTCTTTACACAGCAGAGCTTTTCCTTTCTCTGCTCCCCTCAGCTCCTTGGTTTTATCATCTCTCAGTCAGAGGCAAGCAAGACAATAGACATTCTTTGAGAAATTCACTACAGGGGATGCGAAGCTAAGGTCTGTGGTGCCAGTTTTACATCTCCTTAAGGACTTGTCTTCATGGCAAATGTGACCAGAATAACTATTTTAGAATTAGCTTTCTATGGTGTCACTATTCCAGAGGAAAGAGATTTTGTTCCAGATGAATTACCCTGTTTGGGAAAGCACTTGTTATTTTGCAACTAAAGCGTGTATGCGTAGAACAGCGGATGGTACTGTACAGAGCTACCTGGTACAAGGAGGGTCAGGAGCAACATGGGCACATTAATGCCGTGCTCAGATCATGCTCTTATCTGCAGCAAAAATAGGGTATTCCTCATTAAAAAGTAGTTGCCTAAAATACATTGTCCAGTGTGAGCTGGTCACCTTGTCTCTCTCTACAGTTAATGGGGCGAGAGGATCCTCCAGAAGGCTGTTGTCTCAGCTCTCTTAGGTATCTTAGGGTGGACAAACTACTTTGTGTGAACATTTGCCTCTCTAATGATTAGAAAGGAAGCCCAAATTCAGCGTTTAATCTAGATTCGCAAGAGTGGCGATGAAACAAATCCTTCTTCAGGCAACTTCTGTTCTCAGATAGGGGGTGGGACTCATCCTACCAGTTCAGATCAGGGTATACATTGCTTTTTCAGGGGTGAACACACTGAACATGAAAATTGTTTCTGTCCCTGAGATAAAGGTTTAAGAAGCCAGCAGGACACCTCTGCGATTATATATCTGGGCTTCCTAGAAGTTCTCACAAATTTCCCCACACCATTACCTCTTGCCAGGGAGTGTCTCCTGTGTGGCTCAGCTCCCACTGCCTGCATATTCTGTGTTGGATCTAATATGTGTTTAAGTGCATCAATTGGCCCTTGACTCCAGCTGGGAAACTGGCTTCTGCTGCTTGGTGGTGACCTGCCTGCAGAAGTATCCATCCTATCCATGGTGGAGGAGGTGGTGCTTCTTTTTCATTAGCCATGTATGACCCATGGGCATTGATAAAACAAAATAGCACCTCATGTTCAGGCAGCAGCAGAAAGTGTCTTTGAGCCCCAGGGCCTCCATGCCAGCTACCCCAGAAGAGAGATGTCTGAGTGGTTTCTGCCACTTTGATGAAAAATGAGTAATCTTAGCAGCTTCAGGGGAAGGGAAGAGAGTGAGGATGTTCTTCTCTAGTCAAGTATTGTTGGGGAAATTGGTCAGGCCCTCAATCTTGAGAATGGTGCTCTATAAATGCAGGGGGAAATCTACTCTACAATGGATATAGGCCACTCAGAGTTTGTGGGGAGGAGGAATGTCTTTTATTAGGCCATCTGATACAGCTGGAGCAGAGATGTGCTTCTGGGTACGCGAGATGTGCTTCTGGGTACGCAAGATCTGCTTCTCATCTAGATTAGTCAAAATTAGGAGAGATCAGACAAATGAAGTAGGTGGATTAGATTGTGCCCTGTGGTGGTAAATGGTTTTCAGCCTCCTAGCTGTGACGTAGGCTGAGCCTTATCTCACCAAGCTATGCTCAGAATGAACCTCAGGGGCCTTTTCCAGCTACAGTCAATTGGTACAGGTTGGTCTTATGTGAGAGGTAGTTCCTAAGGATGTCAACGGGCAGATCTGGAGAGCATGGGCTGCAAGGTCAGTGTGTTGCAAGACTGATTCCCTACTCAATACGTGGATCACATGTTTTTCCTTGTTGCCAAAAGGCATCTTACAAGGGTTAGGTTGAAAGACTGGCCCTTGGGATGCGGGGATTCAATCCCTGCGTGCAAGTGCAACATTGGGGAAGTCATTTGATGTGAGACCCATCTCACATTATCTATCAAAAATTAGTGTCTAATCCAAGCTAGTCTTTCACCTTCTACAGTTAATTAGAGAGATCTGCTTGTCTAGAAAGTGATTTATCCAGTCCATGTCAGAGGCAGAGTGAGACTGTATGCTCAAAGTGTGGCAAATTAAAGTCCCATTTCAGCAGGCTTTGCAGAGTGAGACATGCCCATCTGTCTCTGCCGAGGGCAGCAAGAGACTTGATACCTAAATTTGAGAGGGCCAAAGTCAGGTGAAATGACTCGTCTTCTGGTTTCTTTGTGCCTCTGCTTCTTGTTTGTATAAAAAAGGTAAGTGCACTCTATTATAGAGAAGATGTGGACAGAAACGTGTTAAAGACCACGAGCTGTTTGCACACTGTGGTCACAAAGCTGGAAGGGCAGTGTAGGTTTGTTATCCTGACCTCTGCTGTCTTCTGCTTTGATGGACAGTGGGTGAAGACATGGAGTTCAGAGAAGGCAACCTCTACAGTAAACCTCATCCCTATTTCTGGGTGCTCAGTAACCAAATCAAAAGTCACCACTTGGAGGCATCACTGGCAGGAGAGTTCAGTTACACTCACGAGTTTGGACTGTGGTGGATGAAGAAACCAACCTGGTCCTGGCATGAGGAAGTGCTCCAACTTGTCTGAAGCAAAATTGACTTGGGGAAATTTTGTAGGTGTTGATTCACTATCAGAAGAAATAGTGGTGGAAAACCATGGGGAATAGTCACAGTTCTACTGTTGATGCCTAGTGTGGCCTCATGAGTAGGTTGATCCATCATTGTGCTGTCACTTTTGGCTCCCTGAACCTGCCTGAAGTGCTGATCTAAAAACCTTGTCCAACACAGGTGAGCAAAGAGTGTATGCCACTATGGGAGCTGTTTTGGTGATGGGTACTTTACAGCCTACAACAGCTATTACAGATAGGGACAGTGATGGCCAGCCAGCTCTGTGCTGTACTTCAGTTCTTGGGGTGCCAAGAACCATGGGAAAAACAATGTAACGTGGGGCAACAGTGCAGAATGAAGCTCATTTTGATAATTTTTTTTCTTGCCTATGCTGGTGACTATTCAGGTTTAGATTCTGGAGGGATTAACAACAGTGAAGGTGTGTCCTCTCCATCAGTGCCTTAGATCTCAAGATCTTGAGAAGGTTTCTACGCTGCAGTGGAGGATTAGGAGGAATTATTGACAGTGCCTCTGTAAGTGTACTTTCCAGCTGCTGGTTTAAAGGCTGTAACTCTTCTCTTTAGTCAGCTTTTGCTTTGGAGGACTGCAGGGATTAACCAACCCGCTGCCCCACTTGAACCTCTGCTGCCGATTGCAGAAGAAGAGCTTCTTAGGAAGCCTTGTGGGAGAAAACCTTCTTTTTCCAATATTTTGTTTAGAAAAGGAGAAATCAAGGCCTGATGGATCACCACCCTTTGGACGTCCTCTGAGGTGAAACGAAAGAAGGCAGAGGGAGGGCTGGGGTGGGCTTGAAAAGCCAGGACTGGAAATCATGAGATTTTGGTTGTATTCCCTGTTTCTCTGCAACCCCCCTCTGAGATGTTTTTATTCTTCTGTAAATAGGTTTCACATTATTTATCTATATCCTATCTATTTTTAATGTCTATAGGGCACAGAATGCCTACCATTTGGTACGTGCACAGTAGCCAACCTTTGGTTATGCCGTAATAGAAATTAAAAAAGAGTTTTCTAGAGACCATTCTGGCAGGAAGACTCCTTAGCGCCAACTGCATTGAGCACTTTTGCTGCGCTAAGGGCGTGCAACATATCTCTGAGATTTGAGCCTTTTTGTGTTTGTATAGCCCCTAGCACAATGGAGGCAATATAATTGTGGCATTCGGGCTCTATTTGAACATAATAGCTGAACACTGTGACTGTGGCATTGCAGTGTAAGGGACACTATGCACCTGCTGGCCATTGTCCTCTACCAGGACAACGCTCATGCAAGTGCTCCTGTGCATTCCCCAGGGTATTGACTGTTGAGATCAAGTGGTAGGCAATAGAATTTTCGGAGCAAAAGGAATTGCATATGCTGGTTACAAGAGGCTGCTTGTACAAACTTTACAGACCTGGACTTGCCCCTGTTCAGATCTACAGTCATTCTACCATTGTCTCCGCGGAGCAAGAGGTGAGAACTATGTCTAGTTCATTTCAGTTCTGCCAGCAGCTTCCCATGAAACCCAGTGTTTGAGGCATCAAGAAGAGATCTGTTGTCTTGTGAGACACATTTTTGGCACGTTTTTTTCCCCAGTGAACAGATGGCAGATTTGTTATTGTAGTGGGAGATGTGGCCGTGCGTGACGGTGCTTCAAGTGAGGTGAACGGCATGGTGTCTCTGAAGATACACATTCTTTTAGGGACACCCCCTGGCAAAGACACGTCCTGAGAGGACGTGTTTGCTTGCAGAAAATTGTTCAGCCACCAGATGTCTCTCCATGCTTCCCTGGTGAACACGGAAGACAAAAGTGGAACTCAAGTCATATGGAAAAATGCTCATTTACGGTTTCTAATTCTCGTCTTTGTTATACATCTTCTGCCTGGAGCTGGCTTTACACCATGTCAGGAGATACTCTGCTTCAGGGGTGGATTTTGATACATCTCCTTGGCTTGAGGATGCTGGAGTAAATATTCTTTGGAGCTTTGTAAATCAAAGGTTTTTGTCTGCCTATGGCTATACATGACAGCACTGTTGAAAGATTAGTACTGAGAAGGCCACTTTAGGAGGTCAGAGGACTTTATGGAAGAGATGGCCTTTAATGAAGGGGTTTCAAAATGGAGAGTGTCTAAGATGGAGTGGAATAGTCAAAGAAGAACATCCAACCCTGAATTTAGAGCACGGAGAACAAGATTATAGAGGACTCATTTACAACATGTATTGTTTCTCCAAATTGCTGATTCTCAAGCTTTTCATCCTTCAGATACTGAAATGATCTGGAATCTGGAGAAACTTTCGCCTCCTATTTCTATTAAGTTTACAGTTAGAGATCATCATGTCAGCCTGACATTTTAGAGTGTTCCAGTCAAAAGGGAAAATTACATATTTCTGACACTAAGAGATTGTGGAACTGGAATAAGTAGGCGCAGCTTCCTCTGTCTTCACAAATTGTGACTGATGTCGGTTCCAAATGGGGTAGATCATTTTATTCTGCTTAGTAGTCAGTCTACAGTAGGTGAGGAATGAAATGTCCCAAAGCGTTTTCTCTCTTTTTCCACAGGACGTTCATGTTTTTCTTTAAAAACTGCAGTATGGGTTGAGTTTGTGTCGCTCGCAGAGTTACAGTCCCGTAAAGTGAGTCTTCAAAGTCATCCCCAATTCAGATTTACAACTGGCTCCTGAAGCTGACAGGAAGCCTCCTCTTGTGGAAGTGAAAAGGCAACAGCTCTTATGGCTTTGAATCTGAAAGAGGAGTCCGTACACCATCGCTGGCATACTCTGAAAAACTCCTTTCTAAGGAAGGTTTAACAAGATGAATGCTAGGTTTAAACTACCTAAATTCCTTGTAATCACAGGGTCAAAGTCCAGTGACTCAACTCAAACCTTTTGTGCTTCTTCAGCAGCTGAGTAGAGCGTGTTCTGGTTACTCTCGTTAAGGGTATGTTTTTTCATGGTCTGGACAGACATTAAGGCCATTTTTTGGTCAGAAATGAAATTTGGTTTAGTGTCTTCAGCTGCAAGTTTCTCCCTAGCTAGAAGTGGCCTTTGCTCTTCATATCCCATGATTATTGAGAGCTTTTCCTTCTTATGGAAAGCATTGCAGATTTCTCAGAGAGAGCTATTGTTGGGACAGGAGTTGGCACGTAAACCTGAGGCGTTCAAAGGAAATTTTGATGCCAAAATTTAGTTAGCCCATAGAAACCAATTTTGAACTATATGTGCATTTTCTTTAGTGTTTAATACTATTTTTTTGGCACCTTTTTCTATGTTCTACCTCATGGTTGAGATTCCTGCAAATATGAGGTGAGGCTTGCAGTTTTGGGAGGGTTTCACCAGCTCTAATTTACACCTCTAAAAGTTAGATGCCCAAGTCCAAGTTAGTCAGCCTAGGCTTGCTTTGTAGTCAAGGGAGAGGAGAGTCACCCCTAGGGGGAGATTCATCTCTTAAAACACACATCCAAGGCTGGTCATGCAAATCACCTACTGGACATGTCCTGTTCTCTCTCTTGGCTGTCCAGATTTGTCAGGCTTTCAGTCTTTTTAAAGTTAGGTGAAATGACCACTGTCTTCTGGGGTTTTTTTTTTTAGCCAGAATGAAAGAATAAATAGCGTTTTTTCCTGAACATCATTCCCCCCTGAAGTGTAGAAAGAATATTAGTCTCTCCCAAGTTCGTTTTAAGGACATTTACATGTCGATGAATATACGATCAGCTGTGCTGGATCAAACAGCAGGTTGTGTTGGCCCTGTCTCTTATCTCTGACAGAGGCCAAGAGTAGATGCCTGGGGAAGAGCAGAAGAACAGGACAGACACAGGGTGCTATTTCCACTGGCATATGCCCAAGTCCCAGCAACCCCTGGCTGGGATTTCTGATTGAGGAGTTCTGTCTTTGAGTGTAAAAACTCCTCATGCATTTTTCTTCAGTGAATTTTGTCTGGTTGCTTTTTAAACCCAGGTAAATTGAAATATCCACGGCTCCCCGTGACAGACATTTCTGCTGTCAAACTATGTCGCATGAGAAGAAACACCCTTTTCTATTGTTTTCAACCCGCTAATTACAGTGCATGTCTTTTAGTTTTAATGTGATGAGAAATGGTGGATCTTTGTTCTATATTCGTCTCTTAACCTTGTTGTCTCCCCAGGCCTGGCTGCTCCAAGGATTTCTTTTCCAGATCATGCCAGCTTGCACCCTATGGCCTCTGCTTACAGAGCAGTTCCCACCTTCTTTATGCCAGGAAGGTGTAACCACATGCTTGGTGAGCTAGCAGAACTGTAACTTTTTTATTGGCTTGTACTAATTCCAAGCCACAAGTGAAAAAAGTAATTTCCTTGACATGACATGTTTGATAAATGATGCTGAAAGGTGGACCTCACTTTTCTTCAGTTAAGTCAGACATTGTTAGTTACTAACTTCATGTTATTTTCGCATTCAGATGCAAATAGTTTTGCATTCAGTCAGCAGATGCAGACTTGCAAGACATCTGCTTGACATGTACAACTTTGTGGCCTCCTTGGGTATGGTTGTTGTGTCTACAGGCAAACCGGCTCAGGCAGCCTACAGTGAGGGCTAGGAGCTGGGTTTAGTTATCAGCATCATTGATGGATGTAAACAGGGTTAGGTGGAAACAGATCACTGGGACTGGAAGTTCTTTAGGACAAGGTCCTTGTTCTGTACTTGTACACCACCTAGCACTTGGGGTGGTTTTCTGCTGTGACGAGCACCAGAGGCACCATCACGAGACAAGGAGTATGATTATGACTGAAACTGTCGTGATAACAATGACACCTGGATCTCATTGTGCTCCTCAGAAATCGAAACAGCCTAATTCAAGGGGAAGGAAAAATAATTCAACAATGTGGTGCAGCCAGCCTTTTGGTTGCGTTTTATTCCGTATGAGCTTGGAGTGTCTGCTGCCTTTTAACGTGTAACCTTCCTCTTTCCCTCAGAAACATTGTCTGCTGCCGAGGCGAGGTGTGTCGAGCAGTCCCTGCCAGGCTGTAGCAGCAGCTGGGCAGCCAGGGAACTTATTCAGAGCTCTTGAGGACCACTCAATTGTCATTCATTAACAAGGCTAAAAGTTAGCTCCTTGCCAGCCCTCCATGTGCCACAAAACTCCTTCTCAGTGACTGCTGTGCTTGGGGGATGGTGTTCCCACTCCACGGTTGAACCAGTAACAAGTGTGATTATTGATTTAGCTGTTAATATCACCCAAAGTCCTTCCCTTACACACCTCAGGGCTATTTACTTGTCCTCCTGCCCTCTCCACCTCATTGAAACACCCTACTGTCCCAACTGACACTGCAGAAACTGCACCTGAGAGAAATGTCCTGCAAAGTCCAGCCTGCTATTCTGGCCTGGGTTAGCAATGTGGAAGATAAAACCATCCCCTAGGTGTTTGAAGGGGCTGTGTCTCATCACGGTCTACGTGCAAAGGGATAAGTCTTTGACAGGAGACTCACCCATCTTCATTCACGTTGACTAGCCAAAGGCTACTGTGCAGTCTCTACTGTGAACTTGGGTCTAAAGAGAGGGTGGGACCCAAGTTGCTTCTTTATTTTTGAGAGCACTTGGAATTCAGGTGTATCGCTCGTGAGGGAGCGGTATGAGGAACAGAGAGGGAGCAGCCATTTCAGAGGAAGATTTTTTTCTTCTGGAAAGCAGCAGTTTGTTGAAACCAGAGTTCTGGTGGGGTTGCTCAAGACTAGACTGGAGCTATCAGTCACTCAGAAACGGCTGGTGACTCAGCCAGGATATTGGCTGTAGGTTCAAGTCTCTGTCTGTTGGGGAGGGGAGGCTTGCACTGGGATTTCCGTATGCTGCCAGTTGTCCTTGCTGTGTGGCTGTTGTGGGATGCTTTTCTCACTGAAGATATCCCATTTTGCATAAAGACCTTGATATTCCCAGGATGAAAGACGCTGCCTGCATAACCCAGCAGCATTGATTAGGACAGAAAAAACAGGTTCAAAACTCTCCTTGGATGTCTGCATGAAAGACGTTCTCACTGTAACAAGTTGGCACCCCACCACTACCACCGCTGTTTCCCACACATACCAATGTTGCAGAACTGAGAATGACCACAGCCTCACATATCCCAGGGAAAAAATATCACGGAGCCACTTTATTTCTCAGGGCTCAGATGCTTGATGAGACATATTCAACACAGCCTTGCAGTACCTTCTCTTCAACAAAAGAGCAGATGAAATTTAGGGTGTTGGGATGTGCACAAGCTAGGGAGAATGGAACAAGGTTCCAAAGGGTCAGGTCCAGAGCACAGATCCATTTTAGATCAGTGTTAAAGTCTATTTAACCTTGCCGTCCTTGCACGAAACAAAACTGCAGAGAAACTGAGCTGACCTCACCTTAACACTACCACCAAGTTCATTAGTTAACACTTCACCTGTTGACACTCGCAGGCAAATCCCAGACCGGATTGTAGCCTTGTGGAATGCAAATCTGGCTATGTGCCTCCAAATGACTGTATGATGGGGGAAAAAAAATCCACACCTGCAAATAAAAGAGATCAGTAAGCAAATTCCAAAGGCAGGCTGGGTAGCAATGAGATCGCAAAGCTTTCCAATTATATTGGATCACATCTTATTTCTTTATGGCCTGGTTAGCTGCTGGTCAGGAATTGCTTTCAGCTGGTTTTCGCAGCTTCAAAGGATGCTGTATTGGACTGATTGCCCAAGCGGGATTCAACTTGCCAATTAAGACATCCAAATTTAGACAGCAATATGTAGCGTGCTGCCTACATGTGCTTGGAGAGTCTAAGCTCCCATTAAAACCAGTGGAGATCGTATTTTCAACGTGCTTGCCTAGTCACATGTGTCCGGTACCATCTACGGCATTATTCCACTGGGCATCCCCCTGCCAATCCAGAAGGACATGGATCTCCTAACGGGTCTGTAGCATTAGCTGTGACAAGCCCATATGATATTGCAGATGCCCAAAGTGATATAAGGCAGCACTCAGACCTTATGGTGAAATGAATCCCTTGTTAGACTTTACTAACAATAACGGGAACTTGAAAGTCAGACCTCAAATTGAGGCAAATTGGTCTCAATTCACATGACTAAAGCGTCTAGTGCCTTTTGACATGTCGTGGAGTATCTGAGACATCTTCCTGGAGCTGCCAGATGCGACACAGACCTGCAGGAGACCTGTGGCTGTTCTGGAACAGCACCTGGAGGACAGGCAGAATACTCCAGATTGAAATGCCTCGAGGGCATCGATATGCCTATTTGTGGTTCTGTGGGCACCTACATGTGTCTGTTTGAATCTGAGAGTTGAATCCCACTCCTCGTAACCAGTGAAGCCTGTGTGGCAAGTCTGCAAGGTTGTGGAGGCTTTGAATGTCTTGTTCACATGCAGGTTTGTCTGACTATGGGTGGTTTGTTTCCACCAGACTGGTGCACAAGGTCTCTGGGGGCTCTCAGAAGCCTTGGGCTCACTCTGCGTGTGCAAACCAATGTGCACATGTGCTGTGGATCTGGCGCATCCCAGACTGGTTGGGGTTACTGTTCGTTTGTGACTGGGAAGCCTGTGCATGGAAAGCAGTCAGGAGAGATCATATAGTGCTACCAGCAATGTGGCATGTGAACTGGGCGCTGGATTTGCTTAGGAGCAGTGTAGTCAGTACTGATTTTTTTGCTGGGAACCAAACTGTCAGCCAAGTTCAGTGCACTGTTTCTCAAAGAAACATGGAACTCTCGACTCGGCTGAGTACAAGGAAGTGAGGTGCCTAATCACCTCTCTGCATCAACACCTATGTGCACATCAGTCCTCAAATTATGCTTGGGAATGAGGTTAGACCCTTGGCTCTGCATACCAAATAGCTGCCACTTGGTAGTGGAATAGTTTTAGGTGACTTCTATGACCTAGGTTGTCATGAGCAAAGCCCATTGCCATGGCTAAACGTGACCATAGTGAGGCTGTGCTGCCTACCCAGAGAGGGGAAAAGGGCTGTTCTGCAAATGAAAGGACTTCCACAGTTTCCCTAATGATGAAAAGTCCAGGTCATGGGGCAGCAATGAGTTATCAACACCAGATTTTCTTCCCCAGTTCATAAAAGGGTCTGTAGGGGTTAATAACATGTATAAGTTAAGAGCGACTGAGATGTCCACTCATTTAAGCCAAAACAAAAGGCTCTTGCTCAAACCTGGTGAAGAAGGCAACACAGCTTAACAAACAAGCTTATCTCAAGTGCTCTTTAATAAGAATGTTTATCATTTATTTCTGGAAAATATGCTGAGTCTGGTATGCTGAAAGCTCTCCTTGGTGTTTCACCTGTATCATTCAAAGCAAGGTGTGGGTTTATGTTTGTGGGGGGAAATTTTGCCTGGGGCATCGCAGTATGCTAGTCCTCATAGGAAAAGTACTTTTTTGTTTGTAGCTGTGCTCATTTAGAGTCTCTGTAGAACAAAGAGATGTCTCTGGAAAGTGATTTATGCCAAGTAAGGTCTATGTTTTAAATAAGTGGGATAAATCTCTGGATGTGCTCGAATCCCTCCATTGGCTATAAAGGAGTCATCAAGGATGAGCTTAGAGGAGACACCTGGTCTATGAGGGGTAAAGCTGGGTGGCTTGAACCTGTCCTAAGTGAATGGTGATGGTGAAGACCACAAGAACACCTGCTGGACCTGATGCGTATGAGTGGGGTGGGAGGTAAACAGGCACAGAGCCCCTGGAAATGCTGCCTGCCTGCCTGCAGCTGCCTCCTCTGCGGGAAACCCATCCCTTCTGCAGGCAACCCATCGCCTCTGCAGCCCATCCAGTCCACCTGAGTGTCGAAGAGAAGCTGTGCTGCTCTCCGAATCACATAAGCCCATTTCATGAGGACGCCTTTCCTCACTAAGGACGGAGGAGTGGGAAAAGGCTGTTACAGGGTTTCTTTTGGGAGCAGATTTCTCTGTTCACAGTCCATGCTAGCCCATCTAGGTGCAATGGAAAGCCAGCCACGGTAGATTCCAATGAAAGGAACAACACGAGTTCCCTCATCTTGCCTGTCAGCAGTGTCTCCCCCTAATTGTACCCTGATGCTCAGTCCCTGCATTCTATTCACTTTTCCAGCATGTTACAGCCTTGGTGGTTGCCTGACTGTGTCCAGCTCTCAACCTAGTGTACTAATACATGAAGAAAATGGTAGGAAATGGCAGAACCAACACAAAATTTCTTAGAGCCTTCCAGGGGCATTGTGCAAAGTGATGTCTTGCCCATGACGGCTTTTCTTGTTCTGGAGAAAGAATATTTATAGCAGTCACAGGCCGAGGTGATAGGAGCTCACCACGTGCCAGCTCTCAGCCGTGAGTAGCCCTGTGGTTGGTTTTTATCCTCCCCACGTTTGAAGCAAGCTGCATGACTTTTGGCCACCATTCTTCATACTGCAGCTGGACTCTTGGAGGGAAACTGAGTCCCTGTCCTAGCGATGCTTAGCTGAGAAACGGGCTTATGGCAGATTAAATGTACATGTTTTACTCATAATTGCGTGGTCACCTACCACAGCAGCTGGGCATGGGTCAAATGCTGCCAATTCAGGTGGCACCTCTTCTTCCAAAGCACACAAATTCTGTCCTACAAAAGGAAGACATGTTTGTTCCCTATTTCTCTCCAGCTGTGATATGAAATACCATCCCCTCAAAACTGTGGAACAGTGGGAAAAAACCCCAAACACAGGTTAAAATTAATGCTTTTTTTTTTTTCTTTAATTTTCATTATAAAGTTAACACATCTATCAAACTTAACTGGTAACAAAAAACAGTTACAAGACATCGCTAGTGTGCTGTCAGTAGAAAATAGGGTAAAAGCCAATGAGGTCACAAGCACAACAGCAGAGCAACAACACTGTCCCGATGAGTTATTTTCGCAAATATATACTCTTACTAATATATACATTTATTCATAAAATAAATAATCATAAAAAAATCATCAGACTTAACAAAATACTGAGGAAAAAAAGGTGACGATCCTACTTTGTACAATAGCTTTGGAATTTCAGGTTGTATCATACATGCAATCTGTACAAAGGGGTGCTCAGGTGGGGTGAGGGCTGGGGAAGGGTTACAGACAGTGATGTAGCTTTGAAGAAGGCGATGTAATCAGGCAGACAGTCTGTGAGAAGGGAAAGCAATAGTGAAAAAAACCCACCCACAAGAAGATACTTGTCCTCGACTGCCGGACAAGGATGTTTTGTACCATGAGGGAATCCCCTAGGGTGTTACAGGTCTGTGTTTTATGTCTTCCACACTGCTGGTGGGCTTGTCAGATTGTCCAAAGCTACGACAGGTCTTGTTCGGGCAGGTTTTGTCCTGGGAGTAACAGAGAGTGATGCCGTAAGAGACAGATAGAGTAGGTCTCCACCAGGACTAAGAGGTGTAAAGCTGAGCTGCATTCAGTCAGGGACAGGCAGGCTGTGAGGTAACCAGGTCTGGAGGAAGACACACCAGTGGGAACCAGGGTTTCAGTGGGGAGGATTTCATCACACACAGGGGGATTTTGGAGGGTTTGGGAGCCTGCCTTGGAAAGACTCAGGAGTCTTGTGCTTTCCAAGTGGTAGCAGCGGGTGGCAAGTGCATGTTGGGAAGGAGCTCTGACAAGATGGTGCCTTCCCTCAAACACATGGGTGATGCTTGGCTGCTTGTTAGCCTGTGTCTGTAGCAGACGTGCCTTCAGAATTTTTGGTGGAGTGGAATGAATGGTGAGAAATAAATAAATACTAATAAATAAGAAGAAGAAACTTGGAAAAGAAAGGAAAATGAGGAAAGCATCTCCTCACACCTTCCCCACTCTCCACTTCCATGCAGGGCCGTCTAAGACCTCCCTTGGTCCACAGAACATGTCTAAGAAAAGGAAGGTCTACAGAGACAGAGGAGGAGACCAAGTCATGTGGAAAAGACCGTTGTGACTGTTGTACTTCAGGAGCTTTCTGTATCTGGATGGTATTCACATAACAGCAGGATTTTGCCTGTAGATGGCTTGGTGGGACTTGTCCATTTTCATTACGTGCTCACCAACAGGAAGAGCAGAGATGCTCCCTTGGATCTAACCCATCACATACCAGTCAGTAAAGTGGATTCAAATAATTATTTTTACAGAATAGGTCCACCCTCTGCTCCTTCAGATACACTTGTAAGTCTGGTGTTATGGAAATGATGCCTCCTGATTTATATCAGTCTAAGTGAGAGCAGAATTGAGCCCATACACAGTTTTCCGTCTTAAAGTCTCTAAAGCCATGAGAGTTAGGCATCTCGACTGGGATCCGGCTCTTAGATTAAGACACCGTTTTTAGATGCCCACAAACATGTGTTTCCATGTCAGCTGGACATCTAAACACCCATAGCTGATGGAGATCTAGTCTGCGCAGTCAGTGAAGTCCAGAGAGTTGTTCAGCTTGCCCTACAGTGGACAGTTACGTTTGGCCAGCTGAATTGTTCTCTAGACTCTACTGCTTATTGACTAGGAGCTCGACTGAGTTGCCCATACACGGGCATCTGTTGCCATCTGAGATGCCCTGGGGGTTCTGAAGCATCTGCATGGAGCTGGCAGATATGCCATGGGACTTAAGGGAAGCCTACTGTCTTCCAGAGCAGCTTTTAGAAGCCAGTGGGGCACCCTGGAGCATCTCAAATGGCTCTAGACACATATCTTTAACAATTCAGTGCAGCCCTAGATGCGATGTTTAGGCAAATGGAGCCCATCGTTGAGCTTGTATGGGAGTTTAAGCACCTAGCTCACATGTAGATACCTGCACTTTGTATTCCAAATCCCACGCTAGGTACCACTGCCTGAGAGTTCACTACCGACCTCTCGTTTGTGCTTGAGGAAATCTCCCCCTCCAAGGTGGAGATGCAGCAAAGACACCTCCAAAAACTGCAGCAAAGTGGGAGCAGAATGACTTGCCCATGTCCATGAAGACGCTGGAAGTGTCAGGAAGGAGGACTAAACACCCCTGTCTCAAAATGGAGGCCGCAGCTTCACCCAGTTTACACCAAATGGAAGTATCTGCACCCCGCAGCAGTTAATGGAGGCCTAAGGCAGGAGCGTCCTGTCCTGTTGCTGAGTAGCCATGAACTGCCCATCAGTAGCTTTTGTTGGAGCACACAAGAAAGGACAGGAACCGTGAGCAGGGGGGGTTAAGCTGTGAAGAAAACAATTCAGCAAAAAGCCAGACCCCACTGCTGCTGCCCAGCGAGAGGGGAAATCCAGAAAAGAGCTTCTCCCATACTAAGAAGTCCCTACTATAATTGGGAGCTATGTAGCTATATAGAAGATACACAGCTATGAAGAAGAGATGGGATCTCCTCCCAGCCAGCCCACCTTCTCTCCCATTGTTTAACATTCTGTCTACAGCTTGAGACTGCTGACAGATCTGAGCAAACATCCCGCTCGCTCGCCGTGCCACTGACAGCGGAGTGTTGCCTTCTCAGCAGCCTCAGCTCTGGAGCAGGTCTCTGGAAGAGCCAGGAGTCATTTTCCTATGGGCAGCCTATTTAACCAGGTGCAATGTCTGGTGTCTGCAGGGCAGTTTGATTCGGTGCCTTTTCATGGCCCTGTTTTATCTTCCCAAAGCGATATCATTAAGACATCAAGGGAAGCCTGGAGTAATTTCCATAGTGCAGAACCTAGGACTGGATTCACAACTCCTAGCTCCTGCAGAGTGCTCATGCTGTAACCTTGAATATCCCCAGGAATATCAAAGCCCAGTTTTTCAGCACTGAACCCTCTCTTTGAAGCTAAACAAGTGACCCAAAGCTCATAGTATTTGAATTTAAGGATGGGGGCATGACAAGCATATGTACACACATGACGAATGTATTATAATCCAGGGACATCTCTGTGGCAATATATCTGAATGCACTGAAAACACCAAAATTATTTTAGATTGAGTGGCAGAAGAAATTGCTCTCTGAGGTTTGCTAATACAGAAATCCTGCAATGCTCAGCTAAGACTCCAGCACTTCTGTCTGCAGGGCTGATGTGGTTGGTGCTGACTCGGAGATTTCTGTACCATATTGCATTTTGTGGTGTGGTTGTCTCTGCAGTCCCCTCCCAACATTAAATCCTGACTGCTTTAATTCTACATATGAAGCCCCTCGTAAGGAGTGGAAACAATTCTGGAGATTTCAAAATGTTGGGAAGACTGTCAGTGCTGAGCATGACACTTAACCAAAAGAGATACGTCGGGGTCAAGTAACAGAAAATGTCATGCATTTCCCTTCCCATGTTTTTCTTTTCTCTGAGAAAGAGAAGCCCCAAATTCTAAAACTAAACCAAAACAAGAAAAAAAAAAAAAAAGCTCCTAAACTTTCCATTTCTTTCATAGAAAGAAAAGAGATGAGGCCAAATTCACCCCTCGCAGGTTAACTGCCCTGTCTTTAATGAGGTTGGTTGTAGAACTGATGGGGCCCGTCAAACCCATCTGTTCAGCTAAAGGAAAGGTTGGATAGCAGCATGTAAGAGGATGGAATTATGTTCCTTTTTATTTTGTTTTTTTTTTTTTACATCTGTGTTACTTGGTTAGATGATATCTTCTCCCTTTTCCCTGGTACTGCCAGCCCCATCCCTGATAGAAACCATCTGCCTGAGGACAAACCTCATCAGACTTGAGGACTGGAGGGAAGGGCACCATGAATCGTGGAGGCTGAGCTGACCACTTCCCATTTGTGGGAAACGAATGATCTTTTCCTTTTGACTATAGACTAGTGCATTACCCAGCTCAACTGAGATAGAGGGGAAGTTTAGACAGAAAAACATTTCCAGACAAGTGCACAATTCAACTGCCTACACATAGGCATCTCATGTCATTGTGGACACCCTACAGTCTCGGATGTATCTGCCCAGGTCTAAGACTTGTGGGAGTCCTATGTCCTTGAAGCAACACCTGGATCCCCATAGGAGGTTGTAGGGCGTCTAAAATGTCACCAGATGCTTATATCATTGAGTGAAACCCCAAGTCCCCTCTCTAAGGAAGGCCCTACCTTTTTCACAGAATGGGAGAACCTGAGGCAGAAGGTGGCTCTGGGTTGTGTGTAGACCATCTTCTAAATGAAGCCCAGTGTAGGGATGGATTGCACCTCACTCATCGGCTCAATCTTTCGTACCAGTACAGCGGCAACCCTGACTTAAGACATCTAGTGTAGGCGGTGGAGTGGGATCTCAGTTTTCCAAAGAGACTTCCCAAATTCATGTGTGTTAGGGAGTGATGGCCCAAGTCCCTTCTCCAAAGCCGTGGGGTCAGACGCCCGCCTGGCATGTTGCACTCAGCATGCTCCCAGAGCCCCTAGCAGGCTCTCTCTCTTCCCTCCTCATGGGCGAGCAGAGTCAAACCCAGGACTAGGACCCTCAGATGCACTTGGGGTGATTAACAGAATTCACACATGCATTTTTCACTGACTTTAGTAGCGGCTGCTCAACCCCTTACATGATATCACCACAGTGGATGACTAATTACATAATAAAACCAAACAAGTATGCATAGGCTTTGTTAAAAATCCCTTGACTGGGGTGGAAGTCCCCAACCACTGAGCTGTTTCAAGCCCGACCCCAGCTTTGAACGGAGGAGGACAACTTCCAGCCCATCTCAGCTGATGATCAGATTGTAGCTTCACCTCCTTGACTCATGGTGGACTTGACATCATCAGACTGTACCCATCTAAGAGCTCATCATCTAGTATGAGCTCATCAGCTAATGTCAGAGGAAAGGCAGAGATAGATACATCCAGAAGGCAATTTACGAAACATAGCTTAGATCCCATCCTAGGCTATAATGAATCACCTTCTGGACTTGTTTGTTTCTTGCCATTGATCCTAGCAGAGAACTAGATAAATAGCTTAGACTGGATGACATGGCTAGATGAAATAAATTCCACTGCTGTAGTCAAAATCTGTTTGTTCACCTTAAGAGGCAATTGCTCAGCAAATGCCCAGTTTGGGGATATTTTTACCCCATGCTTCCCAAAGAGCTTCACCTGACAGTGATGTTGGGCTTGGTTCTGGTGGATGTTAGCATGCTGTGGATGGGCTGGGGTCAGAGTCCAGCTCCCATGCACGGAAGCCAAATCTTTCAACCCATTTCTTCACTGATACAGTATAAAAGAAGGAGTTTGAAATCACCTTGCTTAAAAATATTAGGGCAAAACTAGTGGTGGGTGTGACCCTGCTGAAGTCAATGGATTGAGAGGGACCGTGACCTGCAATGATTTGCATCCTCTCTGTAGGGGCACCATTCACTGACAGAAGTACCTGGTGGGACGTGTCTGACTTCTTTCGCTGTGACTGCTAGCACTGCATCATATTAAGTAAATCAGATGTATCTGCCCTTGTCTCATCTTTCCCAATTCATCAATGTCTTCCACCGCGTGTGTGGTTTTCTTCATCATTTGCCTTCTCGACGACTTGCTTTGAATATTGGTTATTGCAGCAATTTCCCCCTGCAGTGGCTTCCTTCTCTGTTTGCCGTGATGATCAGATTTTCCTTTTCTCCCAGACTGTGTTACAGAAGTCAGTCATGCATTCGTTAATTGGTCCATCTTTCTCTCAGTTTTTAGTGATCTATTGTTTGCTACCATTGGTGTGCAGCCATCCATTGGGTGCAATGTTTACTTGTGCAGATATGATTGATTGGTTTTCTCCCCATTTTTTTCTTTGTCTCTCTTGATCTCTTCCTCTCTCCTTCCGCCCCTTCTGTGTTTCTGCTTTCATTTCATTGCAGCTTTTTTTAATTTTTTTTTTTTTTTGCAGAGCATTGATAGAAGTGCCTCCATCAATAAGCAAAGCTTGTTTGTGCCCTTGGGCACAGCCTTGAGACAAATGGGTGATGCATAAACTGCACCAGCCTAGGAGTAGTCCCAGGAGACGCCATGACTCAGAATCATCCCTTGGAGGCATCATTTCCTCCTGTTTTCTTTCTGATGGGATTAAGCTCTATTTGTTCCCTACCTTCTCTGCATACTCCCTCCTTTGGTTCCCAGGAATAAGCTGAGATGCAGGGAGAGAAGAGCTCTCTCATTTCTCTACACGGACATCCAGGTGTGAAGTACCCAACAGCCGTGATCACATTGCCATGAAAAGTTTCTTGTGGGTCACTGTGAGTTAGAACATGCCTCATTTCCCTTCTTGTACTGAAGAGGAAGAAAAAAATGCCAATCCATTGTCCTTTTCCCAAGATAAGAACCCAAAGGTATGGGTAAGGCAAAAAGGACACAGGTCAAGTGCATCTGAGGCTAAACAGGCTGCGACTCCATGCTCGATTCACCAGTCATTTATGCCAATATGGACCAGGAATAACTCAAGCAGAGTCACGGCGCTGTAAATGCCAAGGTGATGGGCTGAGATTCACAGCTGATACCCACGTGGCTGAAGGAAGCCCTGATGCCCACGGAGGAGGTGAGAGCTGTTTCTGTAAACTGGCAATCCTGACCTGAAATTGGAAGTAGAGCAGCATGCAAAAACGGGGAGTCAGAGGTGAGCCAGCGCTGCAAAGCTGGCATTTGGCGCGGTGTCCAAACTCGCCCAAACTCTGGGCTGGTTCAGAGTCTGGGTTTTGTGCATTTTAATCTGTGCCACTTTTAAAGTCGGGAATGGATGTAGAAATCAGGTGTGGAACAAAATTCGGCTTGAGTCTAAAACTTTTCCAAGTTGGGGGGTGGTGGTGATGGGTCGGTTCACCGTCATGTAAATTAGTGGGTGACAACCAGTCCTTCAGAGTCATGTTCCTGACAGACTTGTGGTCTAAAGCTTTTGCTACGTGCCCAGGGGCAAGCCTGCATGAGGTGCAGAGAGTGGATAGACTAAGTGCACTTTCTGCTGTTGTGGCAGCGTTCTCTAACCAGGTGGGAGGGCTGAATATTTTCCCTTTCCTCCTGTATGGGAACATTCTGGGATGCTGAGGAGCTGGATGTCCTAGGCCCAGCAGCGAGTGTCCAACCCCAGAAGACTCTTTCTGCACCACATGTTTCTAAGGAAGTCTCGTTGGCTGAGCCTTGTACCAGGCCACAGCTGGAGCAACATATTCATCCATGGAGCTGTCTCCTTCTCAATGCACACGCTGAGTCCTCTTCACTTCACATACCAGGCACTGAACTTTTCCGTATCATGCACATCGCCTGTGGGGCAACAGGGCATTTGCAGGAAACCATCAGCAGTTCTTTCTCTTTCTCTCCCTCTCCTTCTCCCTCCCTCCCTCTCTACAGGTGTCACCAAATCCTATGTCCAACTGGCAGAAGCTACTACGCTAAGAAGCTCACGCGAAGAGCCTGCCCACTCTACAGCTCTATTATATATTTGTAGACTTCTCTGGTATCAGGGCAAAAGCAAAGGAGTATTTGCATTATTTTTTTTAAAAAAATCCTTAATTTATCCACTTTTATTTCTTTTGCTGCTGTTGTTGATGCTCATATTGTACAAACTCTGGCCATTTGGGTACGTAGATAGATCTCAGAAAGCTTAATGCTGCTGTCCAACGCAGCCTCTGCCTGGCTGAGGGAAATGGAGATACTTAGGAAGGTGTAAGTCTTTCAAAAGGACACTTAATCACACGAGTCACTTCAGGTGGGTGAGAGCAGAGCAAATCCATGCTTTTGCTAATGCTCTTCTTTCCAGCTCTGTGTTGTCAGCTGTTGAAAAACTGCTGTCTTCTACAGGAGGCATTATTAGGGCGTAACTTGTGTGACTGCCAGATGTGCCTCGGGATAGCCCAGAAGTCATTAGACCTATTCTATCCAGCCAGATTTAGCCTTTTTTAAAGTTTTTGTTCTTTTAATATGAAAAAAAGTAGACTTCTCTCGTGTCTGCAACCTCAGAGGAAGCAGGCTCAAATCCGTTTCTCCACTTGGAGCCCAGCGAAGGGTTTTGCCTGCTTTATTTGCACGTGTGGACATCGTAGACTCGTATGCACTCCTGGCAGCGGACATAGCAGCACCAGTGGAAGATACAGTGGCACTTCTCTTTCCGTTTCTCAGTCCTCGTGTTGTGCCCACGTCCGCAGCACAAAAGGTCGCAACCATCAATCCCGTGGGAAGTGACATTACAGATCCTGTCACGGGTCCCGAAGGAACCTGTCTCAGGGTTGGGCTCACAAAAGTTTGGTGAGTTCTCGTAGTAAACCAGATCCTTCTCGGTTGGAGCCTTGAAGAAGTTGTATTTGGGCCTGAGAGTCTCAACCCAGCCACGGGATTCTCGGTGTTTCTCCACCACCATTTCAGAAGCGCTGTCGTACTTGTCCTTGAGGTAGTCACCGATGACCCTGAAGTCTGGCTGAGACCACCAGCAGGTCTTCACTTCGCAGCTGCCTGAGAGGCCGTGACATTTGCACTTGAGATGCATGAGTTCAATAATAGACTGAAAAAGAGGAGAGGAAAGGCAAAGAAGAAGGAAGCCATTAGCCTGTAATCAAAACACGTATTTCATTCTGATGTTTTGCCAGGATTTCCTAAAGAATTGCAGCGTTTTTATAGATATATTTACACACTCGTGAACAAAAATCACCTTATCCTCCAGCCAATGCCCTCAACAGATGTTGGGTCTAAGAGAGATAAAACCCCTGCAACTGGATTATTTTCAATGACTATCTCTGATTCACACCCACATCTACCAAGTGCTTTCACTAAGGATTGAAGAGTTTTCTGTGTGTACTGACTTTTGCCTTATCAATGTGCAGCACTGTCACCCAAGAACACAATTCAGACACATCTAGGCAGAGAAGCGACAAACACACAAACCTACTAAACCAATGTATTCATAAATGAAATATACAGCTATTCCATTAGAAATTAAAGAAATATGAAACGTCCTAACTGTCTAGCACAGCATTCCGTCTTTTACATATGTTTCATGTTTACTTAAGCAAACAAGGTCCTAGCCTTGCTGCGGCTATGTTCAGAAACCTGAAAAGTAATGTATTTTTATTTTTAAGCCAGGCTTGTGATTCTTCTAAAACCAAAGAAAAAAAATAGCAGCCCAACTTTTGATTTTGAAAGGCTCAGACTTCAACATAAAACACTGCCCTGGAATAAATGGAACGGTGATTATTGATCCCAGAAGTTTGCTATTCACTTTTACCTCTTATGAAATTAGTCTAAAGGTTTCTAGAGGTGTTGCCCTCCAGTATTCTGAGGTGGGAGACAGCCTTATGCAACTTACTTGATAATCTGCGTTTTCAGACTGATCAGCAAATTTCCAGGTACGTGAACAGACTAGTGCCAGCCTGAGTCCAAAAGATTTGCCATGAATCAGCACCTTGGTGTTCACCAGGTGCTTTCCTGTGTTATTTACGGAGTATCACCCGCCGCAAAGGAGGTTGTAATTAGCGATGAGAGAGAACCACAAAATGTTTGGTTCATATAATCACGCTGAACTTAATCAAAGCTTCTGGCATAGTGGTAGGGTTTGAGCTCATATGGGAACTAATATGAAACATTGCCTATGGCTCAGGTTTAGCTGGAAACACTTGAGTATGGAAGCCTGGAAGAGCTACCCCATGAGGGCTGGCACGGTGAGAATGGAAAACACTACTGCTTTATAAAACAGTAGGATTGCAGATAATCATGTGACATCTGCTCCCTAATCTTTGACATCTGTAAAATGTCTGAAAATAACTCAGTGTCAAGTAACAAGACATATAGTAAGAAGACCTCTGCAGGCCTGCATTCACAGGGATGTTTTCTCAAAGCTCCATTTTTCCATGGATTCTTACTTTAAGGCGAATCCCTCCTTTCCGCTCTACCCAGCTTGTCCACAGCCCTATTTATCTCATTACCTACCCCAGCAACTGCCACCAGCAATGCATGATACCTTGGAATACCTGGGATAATTCAGGCCAGTGCTGGACGAAACCACATTATTGCTCGTAGTCATCTGCATTGCAGGCAATTTTTGTTTCTGGTGGTATTTCCCTTGGAAAGGTTGTATTCCCTATTTCAGACCAGCTCTCCTGTGGTATGAGGTGGGATAACTCCACTTGGGTTTGATGGGGTCTGCCTGAGGAGCTCACAGAGAAGTCCTAGCCTGCCTGAGGACAGTCGTTTCCTAGAACAGTTCAGCTGAGGTGGCTTTGCTATAGCTCACTGCACAGTCAAATGTCCACCTAGACACGTGTAAGGCCTTCTGCTGAAGGGACAAGACCATATTAATCTATTCCACTGGGGTGAAAGTTTACTTCCCAAACATCTCAAGTTCACTACATGAAAAAAAAATGCTTTTATCTCAGAGAAGCTGTGGCATGGTCTCCATTAGCGGGAGTTTGTGGTTCAGTTTCACAAATTGTTTCCCATAGATTACATCCTTCTGGCATTTATGGGCTACTTTTGAGATGAAAAAGAGAATGTCCTCTTACTGGTGTTGTTCCACCTTATGGAAAAGATTCACTGTGTATGAGGCAGTCACTGTGATGAGGGCAAGGTTTTGTGCTTTCTGTTTCCTTATACATTTCACTCCATGACTGTTTGAAGCCAAAACACATTAGCTGGCTTTAGGGCATGGTCCAAGTTTAATCAGGAGGTACCAAAGTCACATTCCCTCTTATTTTATTTAAATATTCCCAGGGAAATGGAAATGTTGAGAAGAGGGGTGGTGAGAAATGCTTTCCTGCTCTTCCCCACCCTCAAGCCTACAGAGCAGAATGGTGATCCCAAGGGAATGGACAGTTGTGCTTAAACTAGGATTCAGCTGCCTAAACAGATACATCTAAGGCCACTTGTGAGCTCCAGAGGTGTCTAAGGCATCAGTCCCAAGATGGTGGAGGACCTGCAGGAGACACACAGTCTTTCCCAGTAGCGGCCCAAGGACAGGCTGGATACTTCAGGGTATCTCAGTTTATACTAAAGTGCATTTGCTTAAGCAGCTGAATCCTCCCCATAAACCCTGGTCCATCTCTCTTAACTTCAGATGTCTACAGTACGGACATCCCTGGCTGTACAGCTCACCTTCGTCCTGCAGCCAATGGAGAGGAACAGGCACAGTTGGGGCATCATTAGCTGAGCTATTACAAATGTCTCCCTCAAGCTGGGATGAAATCCCATGCTAGACCTGTCTGACTCGATCCATTCTCTATAAAAGAAGTCTGGACAACTGACTCCGAGGTAGACATTTACATCTGGGTGGGTGAATTTACTTATAGCTTTCATAGATCAGGGACCTCGATCACCTCCTTGACAAGAACTATCATAGGGCAGGTATCATCGTTTCATGATGTAGAACTGCCCAGTTTTATGTTCAGTTGTTTCCCTCGGTTCCCTCACACTGTTCATTACGGCAGGTAAGAAAAGATTGATGGGAGATGGAGAAAGGTGAAACTAAATGTCCTTACGGTCCTTCCAGCTTCATTGTTGTGCCTGTTCATGGCTGACCGAGCATCTGGTCTGTTCTCTCGGGCATCCGCAAACTCCCGAGACACCATGCTCCCAAACTCCACGTCCTCGCTGCAGCCCCCCCATTTCCAGCCTTCCCCAGGAGAGCCCTTGTGGCGGGTGTCACAGCCGCAGATGGTGGCCGAGCCCTCGGCGCAGGATCTGGTCACCGCGAAAGCCACTCCAGCAGAGGCAATGGCATGGACAAAGGCTGATTCCCTGGTAGCTGTGAAAGAGAGAAATCAATGAATAGTGGCCAGTGAAGGGACCACACATGGCTTTGGTCAGCCCTGTGAACACCCTCTCTCGAGGGCATGGCAGAAGGCTGGGAAACTCTCCTCTTCCCTATGGGTCCAGCTTGGACCTCCTCCAAAGACATTTTCTTCCACTAGGAAATAAGCTCCTGTCTAGACAGGACCAGGCTTGATTCGAGGCCACTGAGGTCAGCCAAGAAGTTCTGACTAAGGTCATTCATCCTAAGGCCTTAGGTTAGGGCCATGGCAAAACAAAAAGCAGTGCAAACCTGAGTTTCAGGGGTCATATAGAATAACTATATGGTACTTTGTAGGCAATGCACCACATACCCATACCCTGAGCTGCAGTCTTGGCTTCAGATGCATGGAATCTGGGCTATGTTCTCATAACGGAGAAAATGCAGGTCTACACTTCATGACAGCCTCCACCCATAGTGGTGGGACCCGCACCAGGTAAAGCACCTCGTCCTCCTTGATTAAGAGAGCTGCTGATGGCTGGAAGGTAGGAAAACGGCCACATTCTCCCCAGTCCACACTATGTTAACTAAACATTGTCCTCACCCTCCATCCTGAGGCCACCTTCTTTCTCCTAGGCTATCACTTCGAGTCAGTGTTCAATATATGGCATCTTGCACCTATCCAGAGTTTTTCTCACTTGCCTAATGAAGGCCCCTGCAAAGGGGGCTGGAAAGGAGATTTCCTCTTCTGACCGTTGCCTCAGGATGGTGGATGGAATCAGCCAAAAGATGTCATGGTTAGGGTCTGAGGAACACTAATAGAGACCTTCCTTCATAGCCTTTCATCCTAGCTAAAGCTGGGTGGGGAAGGGCAGCTCAGCATTAGCCTGGCCTTCCTGGATGCCAGTGCTTTTTCTACACCATGCCAAAATGAAAACCAAACATTTCAAACTGCTTTGCAAATGGGGAACATACCAAAATATCAGTTTTTATTTCCCTCCTCCCCCGGTTTTAGTCTCATTATGTTTCTTCACTCACTGGAAATGGCCCTGGAGTTCAACACCACACCTCAGAAAACACTACTGCAATGCTTTTTTCCTTCTGCAAAATGACATTTTTCTCATGAATAGGGCTATTCTCAAACCTTTGAGGCAATTCTAAGACGACACAATGATTCTGATAACCGGCCTCCCTTAACCTCCTGTACCATTCTCCACACAAGCTCACCTCGTGCCTATAGGCCAGCGAGCCGAGAAAGCATGTTGTGTCTGACACCTTTCAGATGATGGAGCTAGGACAGTGTTGAAATATGAACGGATCCATAAAGGCAGAAGGTCAGGTTTTCAGTTGATGCAGCTTCGCCAGCTTCTACTGAGCTGTGCATCAGCTGACGAGGTGCCTACTCAAAACCGCTCAAACCTTCCTTACATCATATTTTGCTGATCTGAGCTTTCCCTGGGCATTTTAGCTTAATCTTTGCCTTCTAGATGCTTCCAGGCTTTACTAGTGTGAAAAGAGTTTAATATACCAAGCCAAAAAGCCAACAAGTTCTCAGGGAGAAACCAAAACTGCATGCTTGCAGAGCAGTCATGGCTGGATTGAAGGCTTAAGCAAGAAGTTGTGCTTCGCTTTGCTTCGCTTTGGGAAGACTACCAAATACAACAATATGCAAATCAAATAACGTGCATGAACTTACAAGCCGAAGGTATGAGCAATGTCCTGGAACATGTTGTCAATGTGCGTCGTGAGGTTAATAAGTCACCGAGGGCTAGAACAAAAAAGGAAAATGCAGGAACCCTCAGTTCCACAACGTGATTTTGAAAAACCCTTGGTCAGCATCTGTCCAGCCTGGAGGATCCCAGCTTCCTGCAAGTGGTGACCATACAGTTCCTGAGCTGTGTGAAAGCTCGACTTTTGAGCATGAACAGACGAGTCTAGACCTAATAGGACTGGGGACTTGGCATCTTGCACTTGCCTAAGCCCAGGTGGGATCCAGAAACCAAATCTGGGGGATGGGGAGATTTGTATGGTGTTTCCAAGGACATTGACAGCCAGCCTGGAGGTCTGCGAAAGGCAAAGGCTTCTCATAGAAGCCAGTCAGATAAGTGGGTAGGATGATTGCCATTACCCTCTGGTAGGGAGGTAGAGGGTGTAGTACCTAACCAGAGAATAGCTAACACACTTTCCACCTCCTCCCATTGTAGCCTAACTAATCTTGAAACCTTTCCATAGAATCATAGAGTGGTTTGGGTTGGAAGGGACCTTAAAGATCACCTCGTTCCAACCCCTTTGCCATGGACAGGGACATCTTCCACTAGACCGGGTTGCTCCAAGCCCCATCCAACCTGACCTTGAGCACTGCCAGGGAGGGGGCAGCCACAACTGGGAAAACTCTTCCAGTGCCTCACCACCCTCACAGGGAAGAATTTCTTCCTTACATCTCAATCTAAATCTCCCCTCTTTCAGTTTGAAACCGTTACCCCTCATCCTGTCACTACATGCCGTTGTAAACCATCCCTCTCGGTCTTCCCTGTCGGCCCCCTGTAAGTACCAGCAGGCCACTGTAAGGTCTTCCTGGAGTCTTTTCTTCTCCAGACTGAACAACTCCAACTCTCTCAGCCTGTCTTCACAGGAGAGGTTCTCCAGCCCCCTGAGCATCTTCTTGCCTCCTCTGGAACTCGCTCCAACAGGTCCCTGTTCCTCTTATGCTGGGGGCCCCAGAGCTGAACACAGTACTCCAGGTTGGGGTCTTACAAGAGCAGAGCAGAGGGGGAGAATCACCTCCCTTGACCTGCTGGCCACATTTCTTCTGATGCAGCCCAGGATACAGTTGGCTTTCTCGGCTGCGAGCACACATTGCAGGGTCATGTTGAGCTTCGTGTCAAGCAACACCTCCAAGTCCTTCTCCACGGGGCTGATTTAAATCCGTTCTCCCCCCCAGCCTCTACCTGTGCTCAGAATTGCCCCACACATGCGTAGGACCTTGAACTTGGCCTTGTTGAACTCCATGAGGTTTGCACAAGCCCACCTCTCCAGCCTGTCCAGGTCCCTCTGGATGGCCTCCCTTCCCTCCAGCGTGTCGACCGCACCAAACAGCTTGATGTCATCGGCAAACTTGCTGAGGGTGCACTCAATCCCGCTATCCCCAACAAAGATGTTAAATAGTCCCAGTCCCAATACCGACACTCATCACTGGTCTCTACTTGGACATCGAGCCATTGACTGCAACTTTTCGAGTGCAACCATCCATCCAATTCCTTATCCAGCGAGTAGTCCGTCCGTCAAATCCATGTCTCTCCAATTTAGAGACAAGGATGTCATGAGGGACAGTGCCAAATGCTTTGCACAGGTCCTGATAGATGACCTTGGTTGCTCCTCCCTTATCCACCAACACTGTAACCCTGTCATAGAAGGTCACCAAATTTGTCAGGCATGATTTGCCCTTAGTGAAGCCATGTTGGCTGTCACCAATTAACTCCTTATTTTCCATGTGCCTTAGCATAGCTTCCAAGAGGATCTGCCTCGTGATCCTGTCAGGCACAGAGGTGAGACTGACTGGCCTGTAATTCCCTGAGTCTTCCATTTTTCCCTTTTTAAATATGGGGGTTAAGTTTCCCCTTTTCCAGTCAGCAGGAACTTCAGCTGACTGCCACAACTTCTCAAACGTGATGGACAGTGGCTTAACAACTTCATCCGCCAGTTCCCTTGGGACCCGTGGGTGCATCTCATCAGGTCCCATAGACTTGTGCACCTTCAAGTCCTTAGTTGGTCTCAAACCTGATCCTCTCCTTCAGTGGGTGGTTCTTCATTCTGCCAGCCCCTGCCTTTGCCTTCTGCGACTTGGGCGGTGTGGCTGGAGCACGTGTCGGTGAAGACTGAGGCAAAAAAGTCATCGGGTACCTCAGCCTTCCCCACATCCTGGGTAACCAGGTTTCCCATTTTCTTCTGGAGATGGCCCAAATTTCCCCTAGTCTACCTTTTATCATCAATGTACCTATAGAAGCTTTTCTTGGTGCCCTTGACGTCCCTGGCCAGATTTAATTCTGTAAGGGTTTTGGCTTTCCTGAACTGATCCCTGGCTGCTCGGACAATTTCTCTGTATTCCTCCCAGGCTACCTGTCCTTGCTTGCACCCACTGTAGGCTTCCTTTTTGTATTTGAGTTTGTCTAGGAGCTCCTTGTTCATCCCTGCGAGCCTCCTGGTGTTTTTGCCTGTCTTGCTCTTTGTTGGGATGCATCCCTCCTGAGCTTGAGGAAGGTGATCCTTCAATGTTAACCAGCTTTCATGGGCCCCTTTTCCCTCCAGGGCTGTATCCCATGGTACTCTACCAAGCAGATCCCTGAAGAGGCCAAAGTCTGCTCTCCTGAAGTCCACAGTAGCGAGCTTGCTGTGTGCCCTCCTCCCTGCCCTAAGGATCCCGAATCCACCATTTCATGGTCACTGCAGCCAAGGCTGCCCTTGGGCTTCATGTTCCCCTCCCTGCTGGTGAAAAAAAGGTCCAGCATAGCACCTCTCCTCGTTAGCTTCTCTGTCACTTGGAGAAGGAAGTTATCACCAACGCATTCCAGGAACCTCCTGGATTGTTTATGCCCTACTGTCTTGTCCCTCCAACAGGTATCAAGGTGGTTGAAGTCCCACATGAGGACCAGGGCTTGTGAACAGGAGGCTGCTCCTATCTGTCTATCGAGAGCCTCATCCACTCTGTCTTCCTGGTTGGGTGGCCTGTATCAGTTCCCCACTATAATGTCACCTGTCCCTGCCCTCCCTTTAATCCTGGCCCATAAGCTCTTGGTTGGCTCCTCATCCATCCCCAGGCAGAGCTCTGACAGATGTAGTGGCTAAAGCACATTGCTTGGGTAGGTTAGCTCTCACGTCTGAGTAATCACCCCTTCCTCTGCTCAGGAGGAGAGACCTGATCCAGGCCTTTGGCAATTTGGGAAGGTGCTGTAGGTGCTGAACTGATGTTTGCAGACTCCGTGGAGAGTCGGTGTACCTTGACATGCTGGGACTGAAAAGAAAGCACCTACAGCCATTGTATTTGTTCAGAAAACCTCCTCCTGGGTAGGTATGAGAGGGGTGGCCTTGGCTTAAGAGTCCACAGGTTGTGGATCCACAGGATCCCGCAGGAGCCGTTAGCTCAGAACAGAAGCGTTTCTCTGTGCATACAGGTGCAGAGCTTACCAAAACCCAGGGAGTTCCGGCCAACCCAGCCAGCCAGTCTGCAGAATTTCTGCATTTTCCAGGACTTGGTTGCGCAGCTGAACAAGGAGTTCCAGGAGGACAGCTTTGGTTGTAGATACCA